>NC_048553.1:5148572-6348572 GCF_902806685.2 Maniola hyperantus
CAGGTTATGGGCCGTCCATATACCTATTAAGTTTTCAATCCATCCGTATTAGTTACCGTAAAGTTGAAAAAAGTAAAAACCGCGTGCGTCGTAATTGTGCAAGTTCATGCAAGTTGCAAGTACAATGGCGAACTCCGGCATGAACAATATACAATTAGAAAAATTGTCGGGACGAGACAATTATAATACGTGGAAGTTTGCAATGAGAACGTATTTGGAGCACGAGGACCTTTGGCAGTGTGTGGATCCCCAAACAAGAGAAGTCGACGCCAAGAAAGACATTAAAGCTAAGTCCAAAATCATTTTGTTAGTCGAACCGACGAACTACGTTCATATAGAAAATGCGAAAACAGCTCGCGAAGTGTGGAAAAACCTTCAAAATGTATTTGAGGACTCCGGGCTGTCAAGAAAAGTAGGGTTATTAAAAGACCTAATCAATACTTCTTTGGATAGTTGTGCTAGCGTTGAAGAATACGTTTATAAAATAATGACGACAGCTCACAAACTACGGAATATTTCATTCAAAGTTGACGACGAATGGCTGGGGACACTAATGTTGGCCGGTCTACCAGATAATTATAAGCCAATGATCATGGGCATAGAGAGCTCCGGTGTTAGAATATCATCGGATTTTATAAAGACAAAACTCTTACAAGAAGTGAAAGTTTCCGAGTCTTCTGTGTTTTTCACAAGGAACAAACAAAATGCACATAATAATAATCAGTCTAAAAACAAAAAGTCAAAAGGAAAAGGGCCCCGGTGCTATAATTGCAATGGTTACAACCATTATAAAAGTCAGTGCAAGGTCAAGAAACAGAATACTAATGACACCGTTTTTTCAGCTATTTTTTCAGCCTATACTTTCATAGATGAAAACAACTGGTATATTGACTCCGGTGCAACTATGCACATGTCAAGGCGCAAGGACTGGATGTATGATTTGCAACCACCTTCAATTCAGAAGATATTAGTAGCAAACAGTGATGCTGTCTCCGTGCAACTTATGGGTAATGTAAACATCCAGACAAGTATATGCAATGATGAGCATCTGATCCAGGTGAGGAATGTTTTATTTATTCCTGAGCTTGCCGCTAACTTGTTATCAGTTAGCCAGCTGACCAAAAATGGGTGTAAGGTGGAGTTTACAGACAATGGCTGTAATATTTTTAATTCAAACAACAAAATTATAGCTACAGCATCTTTAGTTAATAATATGTATAAACTTAACATTTTGAATGGCCAAACAGGCAATGTCTGTGCTACCTTTGGCAACGAAAGCCAGGCTGACTCTTATACTTGGCACCGTAGAATGGGACACCTTAACATGGCTGATGTTAAAAAATTGCAATTATGTGCTGACGGGATGAACATAACTAAAAAAAATGAAAATCCTGTATGTATATCTTGTTGTGAAGGAAAACAAACAAGACTTCCGTTTCCACACTCCGGTTCTAGAGCTAGCACTTTGTTGGAAGTAGTACACTCCGATCTATGTGGTCCGATGGAGACACCCTCCTTGGGTGGCGCTAAATACTTCATAACCTTCATAGATGATTGCTCGCGCAAAGTGTATGTATATTTTCTAAAGAACAAGTTGGATATAAAGTCAATATTTGAAAAATTTAAGATTGAAGTAGAGAATGAATTAGGAAAGAAAATTAAAATACTGAGGACGGACATGGGAAAAGAATACTGTAATAAAGAACTATCTATTTTTCTAGCAGCTTCTGGCATCAAGCACCAAACTTCAACTCCGTACACGCCAGAACAAAATGGGCTAGCGGAGCGCATGAACAGGACGCTGGTGGAGCGTGCTAAGTGCATGCTGTTTGATGCAAATCTACATAAAGGATATTGGGCTGAAGCTGTGGCAACTGCGGCTTACATTGTGAACCGATCACCATCTCGAGTTCTAGCTGAGGTAACACCTTATGAAAAATGGACTGGTAAGAAACCAAATATCACACATTTTAAAATTTTTGGTTCGAAGGCTATGGTTCACATCCCTAAGCAAAAGAGGTTAAAATGGGATCGTAAATCACAAGAGTTCTTGTTCATAGGTTACTGTGACAACACGAAAGGGTATAGACTCTATGACCCTAATACTAGAAAAACTATAATTAGTAGAGACGTGATATTCATAGAAAACAGTAAGTCTGCAATTACTAATGCACAAGAATCAGTACCATTGCCACAGCTTATTTCAATTCCTCTGAGATCCAATGTCGAATTATCAGATACCAACAGTGGATCTCAAGGAGGGGAAGAGGTTCAAGAGAGCCCACAGACTTCATCATCGCTAAGCACTTCATTTGATAGTTGTGAGACATCTATAGATGTTAATGATGATACATACCATCCTAATGTTAGTGAGGATTATGATAGTGATAATGAGAGCTATGTAAAGAAAATCAGTTTACGTCCACGTCAGAGACAAAATGTTGACAGAAATGGTAAAAATTTTCTTTGTATATCACAGATTTCAGATCCATCGACTGTTGAGCAAGCTTTATCCAGTAGTGAAGCCCAACACTGGAAAAATGCAATGGACGAGGAGTACAAGTCTTTAATGGAGAATAATACATGGGAGATAACTACTCTACCTCAAAATAAGCGTGCCATTTCATGTAAGTGGGTCTTTAAAACAAAAACAAATGAAGAAGGAAAAATTGTTAAATATAAAGCTCGACTAGTCATCAAAGGATGTTCACAGAGAAAAGGTATAGACTACAATGAAGTTTTTTCTCCGGTAGTAAGGTTTTCATCTCTACGATATCTGTTTGCCTTGGCAGCTAAGTATGATTTAGATATGATTTTGATGGACGCTGTCTCAGCATTTCTTCAAGGCGATATTGATGAGGAAATCTACATGGCTCAGCCACCTCTCTATGAGAAAGACAAGAATAAGGTCTGTCTATTGCGTAAATCATTGTATGGTCTCAAACAGGCTAGCCGTCAATGGAATAAGAAGTTAAGTAACACATTGAAAAGTATGGGTCTCATACAGTCAAAATTAGATCCATGTATTTATCATA
Organism: Maniola hyperantus; assembly: GCF_902806685.2. Lineage (NCBI taxonomy): Eukaryota > Metazoa > Arthropoda > Insecta > Lepidoptera > Nymphalidae > Maniola > Maniola hyperantus. The sequence goes on from NC_048553.1 coordinate 5,151,608, forward strand.
AAATTGAAGTCAATGATATTTTATTTGTAGCCATATATGTAGATGATTTGCTGATTTTTACAAATAATGTTAACTCAAAGAAGTTTATTCAAGAAGAATTAAATAATAAATTTAAAATGAAAAATCTTGGAGACTTAAGTTATTTTATTGGAATTCATGTTGAGAGAGACAGAAAGAAGGGAATAGTTTACTTAGACCAGAAGAAGTATATTTTGGAAGTTTTAAATAAATTTGGCATGTCTGACTGTAAGCCAGTCAAAACTCCGATTGACATGTATACCAAATTACATAAGAATTTAGATGCAAGTAAAATCCTACATAATATTCCATATCAAGAAGTAGTAGGCTGCTTGTTATATATCTCACAAATCACTAGACCGGATATAAGCTATGTAATAAACACTTTAAGTAAGTTTAATAACAAGCCTGAGATGCAACACTGGGTTGCACTAAAACGTGTCATGAGATATTTGAAAGGTACTCTAGATCACAGATTGAAGTATGCGCGATGTCCCGATGAAAATATGACACATGGGTACTGTGACTCAGATTGGGCCAGTTCAGAAGACGACAGACGGTCATGCACAGGCTACACTTTCCTTTTTCAGGGTGGAGCTATCAGTTGGAACTCTAAACGTCAACCTACAGTGGCTCTGTCAACAACGGAAGCAGAGTACATGTCGCTTTCATCCTGCGTTCAAGAAGCTCTATGGCTTAAGCAATTGCAAGAGGATATCTGGCCACAGTTGAAAAAGGAAGCCGCCCCTATGGTGATATACAGTGATAATCAAAGTTGTATTAAAATTGCAGGGTCCGATGGCTACCATTCCCGCACCAAACATATTGATATAAGGCATCACTTCATTCGAGACAAGGTGCTGGGGGGATCAATCGACGTGCGATACATCGGGACAGAATCGATGGTTGCAGATGCCCTCACCAAAGCCACTTCGCAACAAAAACTAGACTTCTGTGCCCGGAAGATGGGGTTGAGCCTAAGGGGGGATGTAGAAAATCTAGGCTCAACCTAGACAAGCGGCTGGCAACCCCATTTTGCCGCCGGTGGCGCCTATGTCGCAGCTCGCGGGCGTTCACCTCTCTCTCAATATGTCCGCCGCCTTGTGAACTCATTTTGCTTGTACTTAATTCACTTTATAACAAATATACAGATTGACTTTAAAGTATACCGGGACGTTTTTCTTTACTTCAGTCCTACTATCTCTTTCCATTGTTGAAATCGTTTCAAAGAGGAGTGGCCAGGTTTTGGAAAGTGATGCAAAACATCTGAAAAAGTAGTAACATAAAATATGCAATATATTATTGTATTATCTATACTTATTGTACTTATTTACTTAATCTCTATAATATATATATAAAAATGAATCACTGAATGTGTTGCTAAGCGCAAATTTCGAGAACAGCTGAACCGATTTCGCTAATTCTTTTTTTATAATATTCCTTGAAGTACGAGGATGGTTTTTATGGAATTGCCCGAAATCGACTAGGCGGTAAGACGTTCGCTGGGGCAGCTAGTAAAATATAAAAAAACCATAGTCATTAAAGTTCAAAATAATATCTAATGTTGTACCTACGTACCTACACTTAATTACAAAACAAAAAATGTACAGAATTAGTAGTCAATAATCCTTACCAATATTATAAATGCAAAAGTATGTCAGGCTGTCTGTCTGCTAGCTTTTCACAGTCAATTTGTGTAACCGTTTATGATAAAAGTTAGAAGGTACAGAGAAGCTTGCATCCAGGTAAGGACATAGGCTACTTTTGCCTCGGAAAATCAAACAGTTCCCATGGGATTCTTTAAAACGCTAAACCAACGTAGACAAAGTGGCGGGCATCATCTATTTGGTGAAGAGATAGCTTGCATCGGAGACGGTTGTAGGCTACTTTTATCACGGAAAATTGGACTTCTCACGGGATTTCTAAAATGGTTTTTTGGATGATATCCACGTGGACGAAATCGCAGGAATTATTTAGTATCATGATAAAATACCTAATGTACTAATGGAGCATAGAGTTTGACTCGTTTAAGAGATTTGTGTTAGATTACAAGTGAGCTGATTTTAAACTTACCGAATTGCTCACATCCGAACACACATCGAGATCTCCGTGGCATTTTCCCTGCACAAATCTATCGACAGAAAATCTTTTCACAAAGCAAAAACAAGTCCGTAATCCGTAGCCGTGGTCAATCGTTCAGGCATGAATCGAGTCCGTAACTCCGTAAATCAATCCTTAGGTAGTTATCGAGGTGGTTAAAGGAAACACAGAGTCCAGTAAACAAAGCAGGGTCAGATAAATTTATCAGAAATAGAAATATTTAGAACCGCACAAACAACAATACACGAAAACATGAAAAGTTTTGAACTTCAACGGTGACCAGGGTTGCCAGATGTTTACCAATTGAATTCGCCCGTTTTTTTTTTTTTTTAATAGATATAGCGAGCAAGCGAGCAGGCGGGTCACCTGATGTTAAGTGATTACCGCCGCCCATGAACATTTGCAGCACCAGAGGAGCCGCCGATGCGTTGCCGGCCTTTAGGAATTTGTTTTAGGATTTTGCCTGCTGAGTAGCCTAAAATCGCCCGTTTCTATCTTCCAGGGGCCCTACCGCGGTTGTTTGACAGCTACAATGTTACGATCACAATCATCTCTGATTGGTTAATGCTCGCTCACTATTGGCTACAATGCATTGTTGCAACAAGGATTGCACAAATTCAGCCAATCAGAACAATTGAGATTGTAATAATGATTGATACCGGTTTTAGACAATCGCCCTACTGGTAGCCTAAGTTTCGTACGTCGATGAAGCTCTGGATTTTGAGAAATTTTTATAGCTGCATCATTATCAATTTGCAGCTTGGGAATTTCTTTTAATTTGGTAACTTCATTAAACAGTCTCTTAAGCCATACAATTTCACGAGCTGCTTCACTAGCTGCTACGAGCTCCGCTTCAGTACTCGAAATTGCTACTGATGTTTGCTTCCGACTTGCCCAAGCAATTACTCCTCCAGCATACATACACAGAATTCCAGATGTAGAGCGTCCTGTGTTTGGATCTCCACCGTGATCTGCGTCACTATAACATTCTAAGATTCCAGACTTGTAATCTTTCTTATATACAATTCCAAAATCTATTGTTCCTTTGATGTAACGAAAAATGCGCTTGACCTTTTGTACGTCTTCTGTAGTGGGATTAGCAAGTGACCTGGATACAAAACTTACAGCGTACGATATATCTGGTCTGCTTGCTGTCATCAAGTATGCTAATGCACCAACAGCTTCTCTATAAGGAAACTTAACATCATTCTCCTTTTCAGAATCTGTATGAGCTTCTTTAATAATTGGAGTATTGACTGCTTTACAGTCACTCATCCCAAAGCGTTCTAGTAGCTTTTGAGCATAATGCTTTTGTGAAACTACAATTCCACCATGTTTATCACTAGAAAGTTCTAAACCAAGAAAGTAATTAGCTGGTTTAGTGGTTATCTTGAACCTACTTCTCAATTCAGCTATAAACTTCTCAGAATCTTTCTGATTTGTTGATGCAACAAGTCCATCATCAACATAGAGCGCTAGAATAATTTTATTGCCTCGTCGATTTCTAATAAACAAACATGGATCTGTGTCACATTGTTTAAAGCCAATATTTTTCAGATAGTCGACAATACATTTGTTCCAACATCTGGGAGCCTGTTTAAGCCCGTATAGACTTCTCTTCAATTTACAGACTTTATTTGTGCCATCACTATAGCCTTCTGGTTGTTTCATATAGATATCTTCTTCTAATAAACCATTCAAAAAGGCAGTTGTTACATCAAACTGTAAGAGAGATAGTCCTTCGTTTGCAGCGATGCTTAAAATTGACCTAATAGTTGACATTCTAGCAACAGGGCTAAATGTTTCCTCATAATCAATTCCCTTCTCCTGAGTATAACCTCTTGCTACAAGTCTAGCTTTATATTTGTCGAGGCTTCCATCAGCATTGGTCTTCTTTTTATAGATCCATTTACAAGAAATAAGCTTTCTGTCTTTCGGTTTATCCACAAGTATCCAAGTTTTATTCTCTTTCAGAGAATTTAGCTCACTTTCCATAGCTTTCAACCATTCAGCTTTTTCAGAACTATTTATAGCTTGTTTATATGTTTCAGGTTCGCCTAAATCATTTACAACAGTAGATATAAAATAGTCATCGAATCGCACTGGTGGTCTTAGTATAGATCTATCTCGAAGAGTTCTTGTTTCAGGAATTTCTTCATCCTCAGAATCAGAGGAATTAGGAGTAACATATGATTCATTAGACTCGTCTTCATTTTGACTGATGATTTCATTTCCATTAGTCGACGAAGTGGGAATTACTTCATGTGAGCTTGAATCTGGAGCATTCAATGTTTGAGGCATACTAGAAACAGCATCATCTTGTAATACATCCTCCCTTGCATTGAACATTGGATGATTTTCATTAGTCTTAGGGAAGTGAATTTCTATACTTTGTTCATCTGCTTCAGTTGCATCTGAATCTAATCCAGTTGATCTAATAATCGACTCATTAAATGTTACATCCCTCGATCTGATTAATTTAACATTGCCGTTATTATCACAGCCCAGTAATCTGTAACCATCATTACCATCATAACCAATGAGAATACATTTATCGGCTTTCTTGGAGAGTTTTGTTCGCTTTTGTTTTGGAACGTGAGCGTAACATTCACTACCAATTATCCTTAAATGTTTAATGGATGGTTTTTGTCCAAACCATAACTCAAATGGTGATTTACCTTCTGTAGAAGTCGGTCCAGTTCTGTTCAGAACATAAGCAGCAGTGTTGACAAGCTCTGACCAACAAGCAAGTGGAAGTTCTTCATGAGCATGCATCATAGTACGAGCAGCCTCAACTAAAGTTCTGTTATCTCTTTCACAACATCCATTTTGCTCTGGTGTATATGGCATTATCAATCTTTGCTGAATACCATGAGACTTTAAAATATTTTCTACAGCCTCGTTATGAAATTCTCCACCATTATCGCTGAGAATTGTTTTTATTACATGACCAGCAGTCTTTGTTTCATTAATCATCTGTACAAGCTTATCTTTAACTTCAAACTTGTTTTTGATAAAATAAATTTGACGATACTTGCTGTAATCATCTTTAAAAAGTACAAAATAGCGAAATTTACTGAAAGAATTTGGGAACGGACCACACACATCAGTATGTATAATCTCTCCTGGTACTTTAGCTCTTTCTCTTGTTCCAAATTTACATCTGTGTGTTTTACCATAGACACATCCTGTGCATAATTGAGAATCGAGTTTTACTTTGATACCAAGTTCCTTTTCTAACAAAAGTTTTACATGTCTTTTATTCTGGTGACAAAATCGTTCGTGATACAGTTGTAGGATATTATCATTAGATACAGTGTTCAATTCAGGAGTTTGTCTTTTAATTGCTTGTATATTTAACTTATACAGACCTCCATTTTTAACGCGTTTTCCAATTAAATTAATTTTTCCTTTTACTTTCAACATACACGATTCTCTTTCAGATATAAAGACACTGTCCTCAAGTTTGTCTTGTGCGGCAAGAACAGAAAATAAATTTCTTTTTATTTCAGGTACATACCATACGTCACAAAGCCTTATATATTCTTGCTGTCCATGAACGTCTGCTATTATATCAACTGTACCTTTACCGATAGCTTGTATTTTAGCGCCATTTGCAGTTGTAACCGATTGGTTATTAGTAAAATATTGAAATGTAGAAAATATGTCATTGCAACAAGAGACATGGCTAGTTGCACCATTGTCGACATACCAATTCTCATCATCTCTTTCAATTACATTTACTGTTTCATTCGTTTCAATCTGCATTAGTGAAAGTGTAAAGTTGGCATCTTTAGCTTTACTTGTTGATGGATTTTGTGGCTTAGGAGGTTTACCATCCGATATCCACTTATAACAGCTTTTGACTTTGTGTCCAGTAAGGCCGCAATAACCACATTTTTTCTTTTTATTCATTTTACTATGTACAACTAGTGCTTCAGTATTTTCTTCTTTATTTGTAAGCGATCGTTCATAAGCGCAAATTTGAGCTGTCAAATTATCAATATTACGATCCTTTTTAGACATAAGCATCCAACTAGATTTAAATGGAAAATAGCTGTCATCAGGTAAAGTTTCTAAGATCTTGCAGATGAGTAAAATCTCTGGAAGGTCATATTTTTCTTTATCTTGAAGATCATCTTTTTCAGATTTTTGTAGTTCTACTTTCAATTCATGCCATATATTTTTCAATTTAGATATATGCATTGACATGTCATGAGAAGGATCTTTACGATAGCCGAAGAAACTGTAGCATAGTGTATAGCTTTTATCTTCAGATGTACCATCAAACAGAGTGTGCAATTCTTCCCAAACCTGTTTAGCATTTGTGAATCTCATCACTTTTTGTAGAGTAGCATCTGACATATTAGCCATTAAAATGAACATTGCAGTATTGTTTATCTCATTGTATGTTCTCAGAGCTTTTTGATAAGAATCAAAAACTTCTGCTGATGCTGTGCTATCCGGTTCCTTTGGTTTGTTTAGATTGCCATTTATCGCATCTAAGCATCCGCCAGTACCTCTTAGCATTAACAGTACCTTGCAGCGCCATGTTGTCCAATTTTCCTTTCCTTCTAAACGACCAATATCAATTTTGAAGCTCGTGGATGAATTCCATGAAGACGACATTTTGATAAATCTTGTTAGAATTTTTAAAGAAAATAGAAATTATAGCTTATCTCTGCTCTAAAATAATTCTTGAATTTATTTTCGATCTGCTACCATATTAGAGTCCGTTTTAGGATCGATAAAATTCAATTAAATAAATAATATACTTTGAGAAAACATATTTTTATTATAGGACATGTTAGAGTGACATTTCAAATTTTAAAAAGAATTAGAATAAAATAGACAGAGAGTGTGACACATAAATTAATACAAAACCTTCTTTAACATGGCTGTCCAAATGTTTGTAATTTAAAATTACAACAATGTGCCCGCCATCTATTTACGTCTTTTATTAACTGTTATCTATTTGTTTAGCCGTACTCGCGCTTAGATGGCACCACAAGCGAATTTCAATTTGCGATTTTTTAATGTTCTGGAGTTGCACCCCTATGTCAATGGTCTCATGACAAAGAGCATTTACAGGCAGGCCACAGAGTACTTTGTAAATATGTGAGGCAGGCTAAGCTTCGCATAGCAAAATTTTTGTATGCATGCATGCCTGAAATGGAGACAACAGCAACCACAGAGTGATACCTCATACAATACTGTGATTTGAGTTGAGGGCACTATATAAGTGATTTTCATGCAAAGAATTTTTAAGTACTAGGTAGGTACTTCGTATTTCATTAAAAGCCCCCAAATAAATAAACAAAAAAAATGTTTTTGATTTTCATTTCACCCTTTAGTGAAAAATCACAATAATTCACATAGGTACAGTAGGTAGATACCTACTTTTTATATAATATGCTGGCTCAGCCGGTGATTCTTAAATCTCTAGACATGCTCTAGACTCTAATATCGGGACAGATATTATTTAGAATGGAAATCACTCACGGTAGTTTAAATGCTAATGCTCTAGACCATAGATTATCTACTATATACTAGAGATAGATGTGCGACTCTAGATTTCTTTTTCAAAGTTACGCGTGTGCTCACATCTAGAGGGCACTAAAAGCGCGCTAGGCGTGCGGGAGCGCGAAAATTTAAATGCTATGTAAATGTACTTTACTAGAATATTTTATATTTTTGAACATGTTTTAAAAAAATATCAATAATTCCATTAACGTTTGTTTAAAACATGTTTAAAAATATATATTACAAGACTGACTCTTTAAGATACTAAATTATAAAACACTATAGAAATAAAAAGGTTTTAAGGTTTTGTAAAATATTTATTTTCATAAATTCGTAACTAGGTACATAAAATACATACCCAAATTCAAGACCCACGAGATTGTGAAATAGGTAACGCTCAAATCCAAAATTTTTGGTTATTTACTTTTCATAACTTTCATATTACTACCACAACTGGTGTATTTCAACGATCTTCAAACTGGTGATTGCAAATTTGATAATTCGTAACTATATATTATTTCATTATCAGTCTTGCTTTCTAAATGTTGTCCTACTATCTCTTTTCATTGTTTAAATGGTTTCAAAGAGAGGAGTAGCCAGGTTTTGGAAAGCCATGCAGACATCTGAAAAAGTAATAACATAAAATATGCATTAGTCTATACTTACTTATTGTACTTAATTAGTTGATAGCTGATACCTATAATATAAAAATAACTTAGTCAATAAAGTTCAAAACAAATGTTGTAAGTACACTTAATTACAAAACAAAAAATTTACAGAATTAGTAGTTAATAATCCATAGCAATATGATAAATGCAAAAGTGTGTCAACCTGTCTGTATGCTAGCTTTTTACAGTAAATTTGTGTAACCGTTTATGATGAAAGTTAGTACAGAGATAACTTGCATCCAGGTAAGGACATAGGCTTCTTTTGTCACGGAAAACTCAAACAGTTCCCATGGGATTCCCAAAAACCCTAAATCCACGTAGACAAAGTGGTGGTCATCATCTGTTTGGTACAGAGATAGCTTGCATCAGACGGTTGTAACTTGTAGGCCACATTTATCCCGGAAAATTGGACTTCTCACGGGATTTCTAAAATAGTTCTTTCGAGCGGACGAAATCGCAGGAACTATATACCTAGTATCATGATAAAATACCTAATGTGCTAATGGTGCCTTAATGGTGCATAGAGTTTGACTCATTGAAGTAATTTTGAGTTAGATTACGAGTAAGCTGATTTTATACTTACCGAATTAGTCACATCCAGACACACATCGAGATCTCCGTGGCATTTTTCTGCACAAATATATTCACAGAAAAATCATTTCACAAAGCAAAAACAAGTCCGTAATCCGTAGCCGTGGTCAATCGTTCAGGCATGAATCGAGTCACTAAATCAATCCTTAGAATATAGTTATCGAGGTGGTGAAAGGAAATACAGACTACAGAGTCCTGTTATTAAAGCAGGGTCAGATAAATTTAACAGAAATATAAATATTTACTACAGCACACGAAAACATGAAAACTTGGTTATAATTTATTAATGTCATTAAAATTACACCAATGTGCTCGCCATCTATTGACGTCTTTTGTAAACTGTTCTCTATTTGTTTAGCCGTGCTCGCGCTTAGATGGCACCACAAGCGATTTTCAATTTGCGATTTTTTAATGTTCTAGAGTTGCACCCCTATGCTCTAGACTATACAGTAACTATATAGGTAGTGATCTCTTAGTGATCTGTGTAAACGTAGTGATTATTTATATAACCTTTGATCTGTGTTTTCAAATGGTGATTTTTAAGGCTCAAAAAGGCTAGAACCCAGTGGCCCTACCGCGGTTGTTTGACAGCTACAATGTCACGATCGCAATCATCTCTGATTGGTTAATGCTCGCTCACTATTGGCTACAATGCATTGTTGCAACAAGAATCGCACAAATTCAGCCAATCAGAACAATTGAGATTGTAATAATGATTGATGCAGGTTTTAGACAATCGCCCTACAGGGCCGTAAAACCAGTTTTTTTTAAAAAGGTGATTTTTGTGTAATTTTGAGGTTAGGTTTGTTAATTTTAAATTATTATATTGAATAATTTTAAATTTTATCACTTAAATTCTCTTTATATTGTAGTGTACATACACCAAGTATTACTCCATATAGTCAAGAATGCCTAAATTAGAAGAGAAACCTAGAGTACTACTTGAAGAATTTCGAGTAAAGGTACTTAAATATTTTTATACTTATACTAGTACTAGCTGATGCCCGTTTCGTACGCGTGGATTTAGGTTTTTAAAAATCCCGTGGGAACTCTTTGATTTTCCGGAATAAAAAGTAGCCTATGTCACTCCAAGTCTGAAACTATAGGTACCCGTACAAAAAATTACGTCAATCCGTTGCGACGTGATTGAAGGACAAACCAACATTTAAACACTCGCATTTATACTAGACCCTCTACCATTTACCACAATGGTGAGGGTTTTCTTGAGATAATGTAGTCCAGGCCCATATGACTACTAAGACTAGATACCTACCTACCTACTATTCCAACTTAAGATTATTGTTGAGTGTTTTAGCCAAGTTTGATTAAAACATAAATTTCAGAATGCTGCTGACGATTATGGAATGGCAGATGAAAAATGGAATTTTAAAAAATTTTCAAAAAAGTTTCGTATAGTTATAGTCCGTATGGACAATTCTGAAATGGAATTCGATTTAATTGGGATTCAGCCTGCCTTTGCAAATGCATTCCGTAGATTGATGTTGAGCGAAGTTCCCAGTATGGCGATTGAGAAAGTTATGATCAAAAATAATACATCCATCATCCAGGATGAAGTATTGGCTCACCGACTGGGGTTGATACCACTTAAAGCAGATCCTAGATTATTTGAATACCGTGCAGATGGTATGCTATGGGATATTTAAGTTGCATGAACAAAATATGCTGTTGAATAAATTGAGTATAATAATAATTTATTATGTTGATGTTGGTTCCAGATGCAACAGAATTATTTGATACAGATTATGCAGAAGAATTTAGTACACTTGAGTACACGTTAAAAATTAAATGTACTACAAACAAATCACAGCCCAAGGACTCATTTAGAGCGGAAGATTTGTATGAAAATCATAGTGGTAAGTAATCAATAAAAAATTATGTCTTATAACAGTTCCAAAGATTCATCTTGACGAATTCCTTCACATACCATTTCAGTTGAGTTGAAACTTTGTACTAGTTTTTGACACTTGCATGAAGGTGTCTCACAGTACTCAGAGTACAGGAGTTTTTTTAATTGTAGATTACATTTATCAGCAAGCAATCAACAATAATAATAATAATCAGCAATTAACAAAAAGTCCTGTAATTGATGGTTTGTCACGTGACTTGGGTGAAATAATTATTGTTGTTGCTATTCCATAAAAAAACATTATTATCTGTAATATTATACGATATCTGTCAAGCTTGTAACTTATTAAAAGTAGATAGGTACTAGAGGATGACCACAACTTTATGCGGATTAAGGTTTTGAAATCCCATGATGACTGTTTGATTTTCAAGTCAGTTAAGCGGATAGACAGAGTTCTTACCTATTCACAAAGAAACTGATATGGGTCTATCTAGTTCACAGCTACACAAAGTTGTGGGCATAATCTAGTAACATCTTTTTTATAATCGCATCTTATAACTACTTGTAACATAAAAACTTTATAATTTCAGTATATTCTTCATCAATTAAATGGCATCCGATTGGCAATCAAGCCTCTGTTCACAAAGAAACTGATGTGGGTCCAGTTCACAGTGACATACTCATTTCGAAAATGAGACCCGGTCATGAATTAGATCTGCACCTAGTTGCTGTGAAGGGCATTGGAAAGGATCATGCAAAATTTTCTCCAGTAGGTTGGTATCAAATCAACTAACAAGTCTACTAATCCTATGTCTAAAAATTGGTAGAATGGAATGAGCAAGTAATTTTTATATAGTTACTGGCAACAAACATGGAAATTTTCAAAAACGGATGTTTCTAAAAAAGATTGCTACGTAAAAACCTTGTAGCATTAATTATTAAAACTATCAGTTTTTGAAAATCCCCACAATTTGGGTGATAACTCAAAAACTACCTTTTACAGTTAACCACTTTTTGGAAATAGGACGACAGATGTTAATTGTATAATAGAAACACACCTGTATTAAAGATTAATGTTTGTATTTAATTTCAGCAACAGCCTCTTATCGTTTATTACCAGAAATAACATTAACAAGGGAAGTTAGTGGAAGTGAAGCAACACTGTTGCAGAGCTGTTTTTCCCCATGTGTGATTGGTATTGACTCTGATGGTCGAGCATTTGTAAGAGATGCCAGATATGATAGTTGCAGCAGAAATGTGTACAGGTATGACTGCATTAAAGATGCAGTTGTCCTTAGCAGGATTCGGGATCATTTCATATGTGAGTTTTAATTATTTAGAAATTTTAGTGTTTAAACTATTATGAGTGATCTCAGATTCGACGAAGAAGAAAAAGATTTCCATTATAAATATAGATGATGATAGGTTATACTCAAGTGGTTTTTAGGGTTCTGTAACCGAACAGTGCCAATGGGACCCTATTACTAAGACTCTGCTGTCCGTCCATTTGTCTATCAGAGGGCTGTATTTCGTGCATAGTAATAGCTAGAGAGTAAATGTTTTCACAGAATGTGTATAATTTTCTAGTGCCACAATAACAATAAAAAATAAAAAATTTAAAATAGCCACGATAAAAATTACAAAAATAAATAGGTAATTTGTATTTATAAAAAAAAGTGTTATTTCTCTTCGTGTGCGAGTCTGACTCAAACTTAACTGATTTTTATAATAATCATTACTTTACCTTAAATATCACTTACTTTAACGGTGAAAGAAAACATCGTGAGAAAAACTGCATGCCTGAGAGTTCATAATGTTTTCAAAGATGTTTGAAGCCTTCACACTCTGAAAGGAGACCAGTGGCCCTACCGCGGTTGTTTGACAGCTACAATGTCACGATCGCAATCATCTCTGATTGGTTAATGCTCGCTCACTATTGGCCACAATGTATTGTTGCTCATTGTTGCAACAAGAATCGCACAAATTCAGCCAATCATAACAATTGAGATTGTAATAATGATTGATGCAGGTTTTAGACAATCGCCCTACTGGGTGCTCATCAGTAGTGGGTCAGCGATGAGTTGAAATAATGATGATGGTATGCAGCTATTTTATTAAGGAAATTCATGACTTAATTTATTTTCAGTTAATGTGGAGTCTGTGGGAGCAATGCTGCCAAATGTCATATTTGTAGAAGCAGTTAAAATTCTAAGAGATAAATGTAAATCATTATTGGACGAATTAAACCATTTTTAATATGAAACAAATACACTCTTTTTATTAAAAACCAATGCTAAAATGTAAAAGTCCAGGTGATGTTTTCTCCTTTAATTTTCTTCCCTAGAAGCGAATGGGCTATGCGGTCGATATTTTATTCACAACTAGCTGACCCGGCGAACTTCATTCCGCCTAACAGTCGATTCAAATTTTCTTTTTTTTAAATATCAATTCACTATCAGAAATTCTAAAATCCCCACGATTTAGGACTTCAGTACTTTGCAGCATCAGGATTGAGGAGTTAGGATCCGAAGTTCAATGATGTAGCCTATGCTTGGTACCTAAATTACAGATTACTTAACTTATTTAAAAGCTTTGATTTAGGAAACACTTTTGTCGAGCCTACACGTGTAACAGCACATTCAGCTACTTGTATTGACAACATTTTTGGTAATTGTAAAATTGTCAAAAAATCCATTATCACCAATCTTAGATCTGACCACTGTGGACAAATGATATCTGTTCCCAGCTGTCAACAAAATACAATAAAAGTAATAAAGTATAGACCAGTCACCACTAAAAAGTAAGGCAATTCAAACAAAATATTTTATTTACTTTACCTACACTTGACCTTACACAGGATGGTCCGGATGAACACTATAACGCGTTTTTTGACCTTATCAATTCCCAATTTAATTCTGTTTTCAAAGTCGTAGAAAAAAGGTTGTTTAAAAATCTTAAATTTAGCGATTGGGCTACTGTTGGCATTTACAAAAGTAGGAACAAGCTGTTTGACTTGTACGCAGAAAAGCAATATAATTATACTCCAGCATTTGTTCAATATGTAAGAAATTATTCAAAATTATTTAAAATTGTTTGCGTACAAGCAAAGTCTATTCACATAAAGCAGAAAATTATTAATTCTAACAATAAAATAAAAACAACTTGGGACATCATTACGGATGAAACTGGGAAACATAAAATGGAACACAAGAAATTGGGACTTAAAATTAACAACCATATTATTGATTCCGATTTAGAAATTGCAAAGATATTTGAGGACTTTTTCCAAAACATCCCAGTCACCACTACAAGTTCCCTTAACTCGTCGCCAACAGAAGCCTATAATCTTCTCAGGAGCAATGTTTCTGAGTGCAGTGTATTATTTAAGTTTGAATACGTTACCCCACATGATATTATTAAAGTATTCAAATCTTTACAATCCAAAAAAACAGGAGACTTATGGGGGATATCAGTAAAAATAATCAGCAATATTATTGATATTATTGCTCCGTATCTTGCTCTAATTTTTAATGAGTCTGTAGATTTAGGATGCTTTCCAGATCTTATGAAATGTAGTAAACTAATTCCTCTTTTTAAATCGGGCAGTAAAAATTACCCAAACAATTACAGGCCAATATCAATTTTGCCGACTTTTAGCAAGATATTTGAAAAAATTATGCTCAACCAACTGCTCCGACACTTCAATCTGAATAAATTACTTCACTCTGAGCAGTACGGTTTTACTAAGGGTCGATCAACAATTGATGCGGGCGCAATGCTTTTAAAGCATATATTCGATGCGTGGGAGAACTCACAGAATGCCATTGGAATTTTCTGTGATTTGTCTAAAGCGTTCGATTGCGTTGAGCACGAGACTCTTCTAACTAAATTGAGCCACTATGGAATTAAAAACACTGCGCTTAGCCTCATTGCGTCTTATCTGAGTGACCGTATACAAACCGTATGTGTAAATGATGTGAAGTCATCCGGATCACCCTTACTAATGGGCGTTCCTCAAGGCTCTATACTAGGTCCCTTCATGTTCTTGGTATATATAAACGATTTACCATATTTCGTTCATGATACTTGCGATATTGTGCTATTTGCAGATGATACGTCCCTAATTTTTAAAGTCGATAGAAATAAAAACAATTTTGACGATGTAAATAATGCCATATCGCGGGTCACTCATTGGTTTACTGTCAACAATTTACTTTTAAATGCAAAGAAAACCAAGTGTGTTATATTTTCTCTGCCCAATACAAAGGCGACCAAGGACATTAACTTAATGATAAATAATGATATGTTAAAAGTGGAGGAGACCACCGTGTTCCTGGGAATCACGTTAGATGCAAAGTTTCAATGGAACGCCCATATATCAACACTTGCTGGTAAACTCAGCTCTGCTGCTTATGCTGTTAGAAAGATTCGACAGGTAACTGACGTGGAAACTGCAAAAATTGTGTATTTTGCCTATTTCCACAGTATTATGTCTTACGGAGTCTTGCTGTGGGGTAAAGCGGCAGATATTGGGAAAATTATTCGTATTACAAAAAAGGGCAATACGTGCAATTTATAATTTAAAACCGCGCGATTCCCTACGAGAGATATTTAAGGAAATAGGTATTCTTACAGTAGCTTCCCAATATATTTACAATAATATAATTTTTGTACGACAAAACATTCACAGTTACAAAAAAATCAGTGATCTCCATGATAGGCAAACTAGAAACAAAAAAAAGCTAGCTACTCCTGCGCTCCGCCTCTGGAAGGTGCGAAAGTCATTTGTGGGAATGAGTGTAATATTTTATAATAAAATTCCACAAGCAATTTTAGACTTGCCTTTACACAAGTTTAAAAAATGTGTTAAAAGTATGCTCCTAAAAAAAGCATATTATACAGTCGCAGACTATGTAAACGATAAAAAAGCTTGGATTTGACTCGCTCCAGCAATGCACGGGGCTGCAATGGCTTGTATAGTACAGTATAATAACATTGTAAATTGAAAAATTAAAAAGAGCAACCGCCGAGTTTCTTGCTGGTTCTTCTCGGTAGGAACGGCATTCCGAACCAGTGGTAAATTAAAACTACCTGACTTCATAAGCACTTTTAAAAAGTTTACATGAATAAAAAAACATTCTATTCTATTCTATTCTAAAATAATTTTGCATCATCCGCAGTTCCTGAAACATTATAGTTTAGGAGTGCTGTACCCTACATCATCAGGGTTGAGGAGTTGAGACTTGAAGTCTGAGAATAAAGTCGTTGCTTGGTACCTACAATATGAATTCACTATGAACACTTCCTGAATCTTGATAACTCAGGCGGGCAGTGACCCTGCAGCATCAGGATTAAGGAGTTGAATCCAGAATTTTTTATGTGACCACCACGAAAACTTTTTTGTTGATTTAAAAAAAAATTTGCAAATCGGTCCAGAAACCTCGAAAAAATCGATGTAGAAAAAAAGAACCACCTCCTTTTTGACAGTCGGTTAAAAACCAATGACCTTGAAATATTTACGGAACAATTTTTAAAATATCCCCTTTCTAACAAAAAAGAATGAATGAAATCGGACTACGCGTTAATGAATTACAACTCAGTATACATTTTAACTTTCATCCCCTCTCCTACGGGAACCATGTTGAATTTCGGGATAAAAAGTATCCTATATTCTTCCTCATAGTATGACCTCAAATCGTACCAAGTTTCATTGGAATCCATTCAGTAGTTTCAGCGTGATGCGCGGCCGTGATACAGACAGACAGACAGACAAAAATGAAAAAATTACAGTTTTGGGTTCAGTATCGATTATAGAGTGCCCTCGAAAAAAAATTTTGAAAATATCTTCAATGTACAGAATTTGACCTGTTACAGTTTTGATTATAAGTATTGATAGATGGCGTTGTTTTTATCAATATCGATTTAAAATCCCACACTAGTACAAATCTTATAAACAAATTAATAACTCTCGTAACTGTTACCTATCCGGGCTCTTAGATTAAGGAACTATACCAGATATACATATAGTAGACCAGTAAGCAGTAGAGTCCTTAACCATAGAGCTTAGAATACGGTATTTTACACCAATTAGTGAGAAAAAATCTAAAATGTATAAACAAGATAGCAATAAGCAATCGAAATATGTTAATTTCAGTTTATAAAATTATATAATGATTTTTTTAATTCATTTTAAAGATTTCGCTTTTTTATCTGTTCGACAAATATCCAAAACGCATGATACCGTAGCCGCCATGTTAACTGCGACTGTGACGTCACATGGATTGAAATTGTCGCTGAAAACACTGTTGCTTACCAATCCGTGTGACGTCATGACAGCTCATGATCCTAAAGAGATAGCGGGTAGCGATATTTTATGTGACTATTCCGTGCCGGGTATTGAGCCGGCAGAGATTAGTCCGGTTTCGGCGCTCATCGGAGCGCAGGAATATCTATGGTAGCAAGAGCGCATCGTATCGTTAAGAGAGCCATGCCTAAATGTTGAAAATCGAGTATGTTTTATCTAATACTAACTGAATGAGAAATTAGAAAAGCCATCCCTGTTTCCACAGCAAGAAAGAATAAAATAACCATTGATAGGCAATGGATTTCAAACTTATCATGGTTGCCTGCTCAATACCTGCCTGCTACTATAAGATGTAGACACATTTATGCTGTATCTATTATCAGGATATATCTTGGTTATAGGTATATGGAATGGCTTTAATATTAAAATAAAAAAGTGGTTTTCAGATCTTTTACTTAGCAACACCACACATGTATACTGTATAGAGGGGCATAGTATAGGGGAGTGATAAGGATAGGGCAGCCAGGGGACAGCGTGAATTCATTTTCTGTCGCTATGGTAACAAATGAAGTTTCATGAATGTAAACAAACTTATCATTGTATTGTCAGAAAACAACATAAGGCTGATAAGCTTCTTTCAAGAAAAAATCTTTTATTTATTGCTAATTCCACAAACACAACTTGTAGTATTAAGAATTAAATATGTACAATGGAAAAGGAGATGAATTCAGATGTTGTAAAAAACACACAAGTATCACTCGGCAAATACGTAAAACGTCCTCCTCTTACTGATAAGTTGCTGAAGAAACCACCATTTAGATTTCTTCATGATATTATAACATCGGTATGTGCATATTGATTAAAAATAAGATTTAATTTAAATAATAATTGCAGTTAATATCGATTGTTAAAGTGTACCTACTAGGTGTAGTACCTACTTACCTATTTGTTCTAGGTATTGAAATCGACTGGGTTTTTTAGTGGTTTATTTGAAGAGGAAGAGTTGATTTCTGACAATGTGAAAGATAGAGAAAGTAAAATATTATTTCTAAACAAAATAATAACAGTCCTAAGTGAGTACCTACTTAAGTACCTACCTACCTATTTAATATATTCTTATGGATTCTTAAGAAATTGTATAGGTTTTAGGGTTCCGTACCTCAAAAGGAAAAAAGGGGCCCTTATATTTTGTTGGTCTGTCCGTCGTGTCTGACACGAGATGTATATACATCTCGTTGACCTAGAATCATGAAAATTGGCAGGTAGGTAGGTCTTATGGCACAAATACTTAAAGGTGAAAATCCGAAATTGTAAATTTGTGGTCCCATCACAAAAAATTAAAATGTTGTCAGTCCGTCATTAAGTTAATTAAGTACATAAAAGTGTTAGCTATATCTTGTACGATGTTACGGAACCCTTCGTGTGCGAATCCAACTCGTACTTGACCGGTTTTTTCAGTCATACTTCGAGAAACTCATACAAACGTCAGAATTCAGTCTCTCCACTACCAATTTTAGCCTGCGCACTAGGTATATAGATACCTACAGGAATTTTCTTGATACTTAATAGATCCAAAATGGGAAATTGTGTCTGTCTATCAAATTACCTTTCCACGAGCAATCTGTTGATTATGACATTTGGTACCGATATAGATAGGTAGCATTCCGGACACGGAGGTAGGCTATTTTTTATGCCGGAAAATTAGAGTTTCAAACCAGACCACGCGGATGTAATCGCGGGCATCAATAATTTATTAGTCTTAACAATATTACAGGTACTACAACAGGACAAACTTTGTCTATAAAACCATCAAAAATAATAGCAGGTCAGGAGCCAGAAAAAACAAATGAAATGTTGCAATGCCTTGCTCTTGCTTTAGATAATAACTTATCTTCAGATGAAGCCGTAAAACTATATAAAGAATCTGTGAAATTTAATGCATCAAATAACAAAAAAGCTAGAGATGCAACAAGTCCTGTAAAAAAAAGCACGGACCCAAGAAAATTGAACTCCAGAAGTAGTGATAAATCAATAAAGATCGTAAAAAGCGATAATAATAATGCTACCAAAGTCAAACAACGAGAGATTAAAAATGTTAAAAAAGAGTCGCATCCAAAGAAATCGTCGCTAACGCCTAAGACAATAGTAGCGCCTAAAAAGGTTTCGGAAAAAGTAAAACAAATAAATGACACAAGTAAACTAACTAGTCCAGATGACGAAATTTCACAAATTAATGAAAATTTGGAATTAACACTAGATCAAAATTTTAAATCGGCAGCGTTTGACATCCCTGATGATACAGATGTAACTCCAGAAGTTAATGCTGATTCCAATAATTCTATTAACAAAGAACATTCTCCGCTGCAAGAAACTCCAAGAATTAATGATAATACTGAACAGTCGTCTAAAACTGAAAATAATATAATTGAGGATAATTTAAACACTAATAATGGTGACGTGTTAGATTTAGAACACCAGGAAAATAAAATATATGAAAGTAAAGAAGACAAAACTATCTTAGGCAACCAACCTGAGGGACTCGCATACCCACAAAAAACTGAAACTGAAAATGTTGAGAAAATAGCTGAAAAAAACAATTTCAATGTCCAAAATATTGAAAATTCATATGAAACAAAAGTCACAGATACTACAAAATATGTGAAAAGGCCAACAAGTGTCAGGCCATCTTCATCAAGACCAGGTGCACCAAGATTTCGAGAAAAGCATGATAGCATTATATCAAATGCTGAAAATCTTGTCAGTGGTAAAGTAAATATAATAGCAGAAAAAACAGTTAATGAAGAGGTATGAGTTAGTGATAATTATTTGTTTTAATGCAGACATTAAAAATCTGTTCTAAAGTGTGTACTTTGAGTTACAGGAAGATGAACCTAGTATTGTAATAATAGATGATACAGATACTTTAAAAACTACACAAGATGAAAATGCTGATCTACAGGCATCATCTGAACAACACGGCCATTTAGTGCAACAAATTTTAGATGCACAAAAAGAATTTACCCAAGCTGCAGGGAAAACCGAAGTTGTAAGTACCTAACATTTACATCTATACTTATAATAAAACTGTAACAGATCCAATTCTGTATATTGAAAAAAATATCTCAGTACCTATCGATTCTACAATCGGTAGGTACTGAACCCAAAACTGTATTTTTTCTTTTTTGCCTGTCTGTATCATGGCCGCGCATCACGCTGAAACTACTGAATGAATTCCAATAAAACATGGTATGATTTGAGTTCATACTATGAGGAAGGACATAGGATACTTTTTATCCCGAAATTCAGCATGGTTTCCTTAGGAGAGGGGATGACAGTTAAAATGTATACTTTTTCTTTATTTATATATTTGTGTACATGTCAGCTCATGCCGATGAACGATGCGGTGTAGAAACCAAAGGGGTATGGGTTTAATATAAACTGCCATACTCCTTCCAGGTTAGCCTGCTTCCATCTTAGATTGCATCATCATTCATCAAATCATCACTTACCACCAGGTGAGATTGCAATCGAGAGCTAACTTGTATCTGAATAAAAAAAATTAAAATCACCAGCAAGCCTGTGGAGAAGGTGGGCAGGGAGGCGTGAGGGGGGCAACGGATTGAAAGTAACGGAAATAGTTAAAGACTGGAGTGACACAGGCTACTTTTATCCCGGAAAATCAAAGAGTTCCCACGGGCTCTTAAATCCACGCGAACGAAGTCGCAGGCATCAGCTAGACCTAAATATTTCACTATGACATTTTTTGTAGGAGTGGCACTTCGGAGCTCAAAAAGCAAGAGATGTGTTGAATAAAGAGATAGAACAAATAAGATTTAATGTACAGGCGTTGTCGCGAGTAGCTAATCCTCTGGGAAAATTGTTAGATCACATTCAGGAAGATGTAGAAGTTATGCGCCAGGAATTGCATCAATGGATAACAGCTTATGAATATGCCTCCAAAGAATTGCTAAAACAAAAAGTGTTGGTGATATTATTTGTAAAAATAATGCTTGTTTTAAATATCAACTAGGTTTAAAAAACGCCGCTCAACGTGATGCGTGTTGATTCAAATCAAATACGATCACCCCCATCCATCTGGATCCAAGTCCAAGCGATGTGGATAAAAATAACACGACATCGGATACACGGTGTTTAGCTAGTGTATTGTTTTTAGACAATACCCGGAACGAGTAACACGCATCTTTCATTTCATTCACAAATTATCGGCGGGAGGTCCGGTCGGATCACAGGTTGCATGTTGCACAAAATCAAAGTAGGTACGGTACACGCACGGTGTCGACACATCGCATTGCACCTTTGGGCACCCCAGTATGTTTTATATTTGCCTTTATAATGGGAAGTGCTCTGAGGAGCTGTTTGGCCTCATTCTACCCTCCTTTTTCTACAACTGCACCGCACGCCACCGTTAGCAATTTCACCCTCACCACCCGAGTGTCTGGTGCACTTCGACCGTCCATTGTGCCAGATCCTTTTTTCCACGCACATGCAAACTGTAGAACTAACACCTACTAGGTTACAACTTACAACATGGGGTTATTCAAGGGGCGGACCAACAAATTCCTGAAAGGCCGGCAACGCATCGGCGCGGTCCTCTGGTGCTGCAAATGTTCATGGGCGGCGGTAATCACTTAACATCAGGTGACCCGCCTGCACATTTGCTCGCTATTTTTATTACCTATAATAAAATCATAAAATAATAATGACGCTAAAACGAGTAATTTCTTTTCAGTGCAAATGAGGAATATTTGTTACCACTTTACGCACGGATCAAACAGTTAGACGTGGATATTGCAGAGAAACACTATAAAATAAATGATCTCAAAATTATAATACACAAAAATGCTTCACGAATCGATAAATTGTTATCAAGTGGGAGTGTTTAATACTAAGTAGTAACAGTTTATTAGGAGCACATAATATTAATACTTAGCATTGTTGTAGTTGCACATTTCAATCAATAAAATGTAAAACTGGATTCTCGTTTTTTTCTAATGTAACCCAACCCAATGGTAAACCCATACATTTCACAATTCAGTGTTTATTGCAGTATTGGATCTTCAACGTTCAACATCTTCTAAATATATAAAAGGAAAAGTTGACTGACTGACTGATCTATCAATGCACAGCTGAAACTACAGGACGGATTGGGCTGAAATTTTGCATGCAGATAGCTATTATGACGTAGGCATCTGCTAAGGGATTTTTGAAAATTCAACCCCTAAAGGAGTAAAATGGGGGGGTTAAAATCTATGTAGTCCACAGGGACGAAGTCGCGAGTGTAAGCTAGTAATATTATAAGTCTTATGTCATTTGAAGCTTTTTTGGTGTGCGTTAGGAAATAGTCTGTGTGAACTAAGCCTTGTTCTTTACAATCACAAACTAAATATTCAAAATAATATTCTTCTTAGAACCTACTACAAAGCAAAGTGTTTTTTTTTTGCTACAATACAGCTTGCACATGAAGGGTTCCATACACTTTTTAGAAGTATGACAGCAACAGCTAGGCAGCAGAAGTGATGTGCAACGTTGGAGGCACAACTATAGTGAAGGTGCCTATGGTGTGCACCAACATTTCTTTCTTTGCACCATTTCCTCCTTGCTTAGGGGTTGTGACTCATTTCAAATTTTTTTAATTCGATTTAAATTTTTTAGAGACTTTTTCAGTAACACCAAAAATTCAACATTTAATTTAAGGGCACTTTGCTTAAACTATAGTAAAATAAATATGATTTTGACTAATGACAATGACGCTAATCTTTAAGTGAAGTAATTGAATGATTTAAATGCAACTTGGCACACTAATAGTTAGGTTATGGTTAGGGAGCTCAATTTAATAATGAATACAGATTATTTATGTCTATTTAGTGTTTATTTTAAATATATGTACTTATTAAATATAGCTATAATAACTAGACAATAAAACGACCAAGATCATAATTAGTTATAAACCTTAATAATGAAAAATTACAACTAAGTTATAAATTAACAGCAGAGTTTTGTATACTCACAAATTATTAATGTATCCTAAACAGAAAAATTTACAGTAAAGACAACTTTGATTTCAATAATTCTTGTTTCTGGTTTACAAGTCAACTTTCGCAGTACAGAACCGTTTCTTATGCATGTTTCTACACAATAACACACTTGACCAGTCAATCTTATAATATTAGTAAGCAGTCTATCTGCTAAAACAATGTAGGTATCTATTTTTAGGTAGGACCTTAAAAGTATATTTTGTGATTATAAAAGTGAAATTGTTCACATCAGTTTGGCAATACATATAAAATAGTACTGTGGCTGCCTGACACACAACAGCTTAAACCGGATGATTTAGAGACATGTATGGAAGAAACATCTTGAGTACTTTAGGAATGCACATAAATCTACAAAAATGAAATCTCAGCAATAATTTTGAAACATTAGCAAAATTTAAAATACCAATATTGACAAAAAAATAAGATACCAGATACACCTTTCTAAACAAAGAACAATTATATTTTAGTATAAATTGTAACATACATCTATCTATCTTTCACAATATTTACAAGTCATTACAAATTTTTAATCAGTTTTTCTAATAGGGTAAATAAGTTAAGCTAAACTTAGATCTACTTGTAGTCCAACAATAGACAGTGGAAATAGTGAAAGCTCACTTAAAACTTCAACATTTTAAACTTTGATATGGAGATTTTTACTCCATTGTTTTCATCATTTTGTTAATCTTAGTTCGGTTTTATATACCTGCTAACTTAATAAGAACTAGTACTACATGTTGAATAAACAATAAGACACGTATTGTCATTTATTTAGGTAAAGGGGGATGTGGTGGGCTATTGGAGTTATCACACATACTAACATAGCACCCACGACCAACACGGGCGCGTCTTTGACCTTTAAGCATATTTGCAGCTTGCTCTATACGCATCACCAGTCTATGTTGATTTTCCAAACGTTCCAAGCAGTTTTTGCAAATAGTTTTCGGAAGTGGGTCTGAACGAGACACCTAAAAAACAGGTCTTATCAAATAAACTGTCGATGTTAAAATTGAACAATATGAACACCAAAGAAATACTTACGTTTATTGAAAGATATCTATTAATTTTTTCTGAGATACACAAGCGTATGCCTTCTTCACCATAAATGTGAAGAACAACACGATGCATTTCAGAGCACAATCGGCATATGAATCCCGTTAGAACTCCTCTATCTAAGCTGCCCATTGTATCTTTTACTAAAATTTGAATTTTACAACAACTAATTAGTAACAATCAATGTAAAGCCTATATAGAATTATGATTCATTAAAAGTATTTTGTTTATAACTTCCTGAAAATATTCGATCACTTGCTTGACTTTTGTCTGTCTGTGATCTGTGGTCTGTGATCACCGACCAGAAATAAATCTGTGAGCACAGCCCAATAACATATCTGTGTTTTAATGCGTCACAGATCGCACTTGTTGTGAGGATCCCACAGACCATTTATTTATCTATGCCAATATGACGTATGATTACTTAAATAATACTAGCTGATGCCCACGACTCCCTACGCGTGGAATTAGGTTTTTTAAAAACCCCGTGGGAACTCTTTGATTACCCGGGATAAAAAGTAACCTATGTCACTCTACAGGTCATTAACTATACCTATGCAAAAAATCACGTTGATCCGTTGGTCTGTTGCGACGTGATTGAAGGACAAACCAACAAACTAACAAACAAACACACGCAAATTGCTAATGCGCGTGGCCCCATTTTAGTGACGTCAGCACTAGACTGAAGTTTCGAGCTCTCTTCGAGCCTCAGAATAATGACTGCTTCGATCTGATGCCATGCTGATGCTCAGAGCTGATGGTATAAATTTTTATTTCGGCTGACGTTAAAATGTCGTCATTTCAAAATTAATGAGATTGTTCCAGCGCAATTTAGCAATATGCGGATGTATAC
This sequence comes from Maniola hyperantus, assembly GCF_902806685.2. Lineage (NCBI taxonomy): Eukaryota > Metazoa > Arthropoda > Insecta > Lepidoptera > Nymphalidae > Maniola > Maniola hyperantus. The sequence goes on from NC_048553.1 coordinate 5,176,641, forward strand.
AAAGAAATAAGAAAGGAATAAGGTAGCTAATAATTCTTGATGTAATAGGCCCCGCAAACGGTCAAGCATGTTTCAAAGAGTATATATAATATACTCTTTGAAACATGCTTGATTTGAGACATGCTTAGAATCTAAATTTTAATTTTATTTTATATTTGACCTCTGTAATAATATGGGTTGATATGGGTACAATTTGCCTGAAATAAAATAACATTTTATTATTATTATTAAAAACGAATGCAGACGGCCAAGCACAAAGCATGTTTGTCAAACACATAAAATTTGACAAACATGCTTTACCGTCTGCGGTGCCTCTATTTCTATATATCCATGTATAATATGTGTATAATATATATCTGTGGCTGGCTATAATGCTTTGTTCTTTGTTTGATATCAACTCGGAATGACTGACAGAAATGCAATAATGCCAACATAACTAATCAAAGCCATAAGCATATATTCAATGTACTCTGTGGCCATAAGCCATGTCAGCAAAATGAAAACATTGTTTTTTTTATCCACAATCCACATCGTAATACTGCGCCTGAGTGAAAGTAATATCAATATAATTGTGAGTTCCTTGCAAAATTAAACTAAATCTCTAAAAAAGGAGTATTCTGAAATTGTAAATGTGTTAACTGCTATAATGCCTCCCAAACTTAAAAGACTGGGACGGCGAGGACGGCCACCAGGCATTAAAAACAAAACGAAATATAAAACTAATGAAGATGATTCCGAAGCGTGTGTTTTTTGCAAGAAATCTTATGAATCTGCCAAGGCCTTTAAACAACACCTGCAATTTTGCGAACAGTCGCAATTGCATGGTAAGGATTATCAAGATAAGGTATGACCAGTTTCATAATTATTGTTCATGGTTTCCTTAACTTTGCATCTATTTTATTGTAAGTTAACCTATATAGCCTTTTTTCAGAGCTATAATTGCACTGAGTGCAATAAAAAGTTTAAACTAAAGATAAACTTTAAAAAGCATCTTAAAAATGAACATTCAAAGTCTCCAGGGAGTATCAAATGCCAACAGTGCAATGTTGTTTGCCCAGACAGTGAAGTGCTGTCCCAACATGTAGCACTGATTCACCAGAGAGAGATATTTGAATGCGAGCATTGTGGTACATCATTTGTTAGACGTTCACATGTCTCCAGGCATAAGTTGCAGAAAGGTTGCGATGGCAACACTATTAATTCATTCCCGTGTGAAGTAAGTACCTATTTAATAATATTAAAAGATTCAAGTTGACTTATTTTTATTCATATTCATAACTAGATGATGCCCCCCGACTTTGTCACTGTTGACTTAAGTTTTTAAAAATCCTATGGGAACTCTTTGAACCCTGGAATGTAAGCTATCTCTATTAATTTCATTATAAAACTGATTTTACTGCTCGTCAAAAGTTAGCAGACAGATACTCCCACTTTTATAATATTAGTATGCATTATAATAATATTTAAAATTTTGGCATTTATTATTTAAAATTACACTTGCAGATTTGTGATGCTGTATTCACAAGGAAAGATAACCTGATGGTACATCTACGATTGCAGCATATAGCCAAGTACAGTTATACCTGTAAACATTGTGAATATCACACTAGAAACTTTTCCAAGTTGATTCTTCATACACAGAGGTTACATATGAGTAAGATTAAGCTTTATAATATAAACTAGCTTACGCTCGTGACTATACAAATTTAAAACCCCTATTTCAACCCCCTTGGTGTTGAATTTTCAAAAATCCTTTCTTAGTGGATGCCTAAGTCATAATAGCTATCTGCATGAAAAATTTCAGCCCAATCCGTCCAGTAGTTTGAGCTGTGCATTGATAGATCAGTCAGTCAGTCACCTTTTTCTTTTATATTTTTAGATTATTAATAGTAAATACAGTAAATGTTATGGGTACTACTTACAAGTATATACCTAGTACACACAGTTGGGTAGGTCCAATTTCAAGAAAGAGGTCAGCCGCCGAAACCAACTTGGCTGGGCAGCGCTCAGGAAGCTTTAACATGTCTTCTTGTCCAAAATTCCTCAGTGCTTGAAGACCAAAGTCTTCTTTGCTCTGGGCTGGTTTCCACACTTAAACGTTTCCGTCTGTTGTGCATGACCAAAGTCTTAGCAGGCGATAGAGAGAGCTATGCTTGGAGTTGGAAGTACTTGTAAAAAGTTATTTGAATAAAAAATATTTCTATTTCACCAACACCAAACATTTCCATTTCTTCTCCATTTTGTATTGATATCCTTGGTATTGGGTACAAAATACATTATTATAATAAATTGCTCTTTCTTTAGAGAATCATCATCTTGAATGTGATCACTGTGGAAAAGTGACAGGCTCTCGGGCAGCTATGACCAAACATTTGGAGATACACGGTGAGAAGAAATATGCATGTGATGTGGTAAGTTAAGGTAACATTACATTCTTGTGGGCAAAATGAAAATATGTCCTTCCTATGCTAGTAATTATTCATTTAAGCTGATTATTTTAAAGTATTTAGCAATCTAATCTCTGGCCCTCTCCCTCCCTCTTCCTTCCCCTCTCTCTCTCTCCCTTCCTCACTCACTCTCTCTTTTTTCTCCCCAATATTTATTCAAGTAGACTTTTTACAAGCGCTTTCGAATCGTCGGGTAGTTTTAATTTACCACTGGTTCGGAATGGCGTTCCTACCGAGAAGAACCAGCAAGAAACTCGGCGGTTGCTCTTTTTAATTTTAATTTTACAATTTACAATGTTATTATACCACACTATATAAGCCATTGCAGCCCCGTGCATTGCTGGAGCGAGTCAAATCCAAGCTTTTTTATCATTTACATAGTCTTCGACTGTATAATATGCTTTTTTTAGGGGTCATACTTTTAACACATCTTTTAAACTTGTGTAAAGGCAAGTCTTAAATTGTTTGTGGAATTTTATTATAAAATATTACACTCATTCCCACAAATGACTTTCCCACCTTCCAGAGGCGGAGCGCAGGAGTAGCTAGCTTATTTTTGTTTCTAGTTTGCCTATCGTGGAGATCACTGATTTTTTTGTAACTGTGAATGTTTTGTCGTACAAAAATTATATTATTGTAAATATATTGGGAAGCTACTGTAAGAATACCTATTTCCTTAAATATCTCTCATAGGGAATCGCGCGGTTTTAAATTATGAATTGCACGTATTGCCCTTTTTTGTAATACGAAAATTTTCCCAATATCTGCCCCTTTACCCCACAGCAAGATTCCGTAAGACATAAAACTGTGGAAATAGGCAAAATACACAATTTTTGCAGTTTCCACGTCAGTTACCTGTTGAATCCTTCTAACAGCATAAGCACCAGAGCTGAGTTTACCAGCAAGTGTTGATATATGGGCGTTCCATTGAAGCTTTGCGTCTAACGTGATGCCCAGGAACACGGAACATATACATACTTATACTAATCCATTCCATACTAATATTATAAATACAAAAGTGTGTGTTGCTTTAACCTTTTTATGGTGCAATCTCAAGTGACGAAAATTGACACAGATTGATGGAAGATATTAAGGATAGGATCATTATTACACTCCAAATCATAGCGTTCCCACAGGATTTATTAAACCTATATTAACCTGAATCTACAATGTTGTTGGGTTATGACTATGTCGCTAGTTGAATGAAATGAAATGTATTTATTTATTTAATTTAGGATTGCATGTGCTACTTACTTATGAATTATGATAAATATGTCAAGACTCTACCACCTGTTCGCAAAGCAGATTCTAAGAGCAGGCAAGAAACTCAGTAGTTGCTCTTTTTTTTAAAAAAAATATGTTTCAATAATGTAAATATGCAATACACAAGCAATGTAACCATGCAACCCTACTCTGATAATATTATTCATGTCATTAATTTGTGCCATTAAAGAGAAAAACTTATGTTTATCTTCTCAATTAAAAAGCTGCTAAATGGGGAATCAACATTTTGGTAAGTTACGGATTTCTTGCAGTCACCTTCAAGTAAATGATTAGAATGATAATATTTAAAAGATAGATAGAAGAATAGCAAGAATAACATGTATTGTTACAAGCAGGCATTTATGGTACCTAAAATCGTGAAGCAAATTTCAAAATGAGAATAACACGTTAACAAAGAGTTGTAGATAAATACAATTTCTCGCTGCACGAGAACCACGTATGTAGTGTAGCAAACAGAGACGCAACATGACTTAAACCTGATACCACGTAAACAGAATCGGGCCGGACGTACATACCTACGCTTTGATACTTGCAGAGTAAATTTCGTGGCCGGTTTTCGGAGGCTTCATTTTTATAATAATATACTCAGGGAACTATTTCAACAGTTTTTGGAAGCAGCCAGAATAATCGTAATTCGTAGGGTCCAAACATCTGCCAAACACGATTTAAAGGAGTCATGGTCTAAAAGTTTAGACCACTGTATGTAACCCAAATTTGCAATAAAATGATTGATTGATTGATTAAAATAATTGTCAAGTGGCATTTGACTGATTGAAGAGTTATTGTTTTTCCTGTCATTTGAACGCATTATACCCTCGTGTACAGTGCGGCTACACCACGTACACCATCGAAGTGATGCGGCGCCACGTGCTCACGCACGTGCCCGACAAGCCGCACAAGTGCCCACTGTGCGAGCGCTCCTACATACAGAAGGTGCAGCTGCAGCGCCACATGGTGGCGCACGCCGGCCACTGCTGCGCCGTCTGCGGCGCCTCCTTTAAGACCGAGCCCAAGTATGATATCAACACGTACCCACCTCTAACACCTCCACTTCTGCCGTCCTATATCTTAAAAGCGGTATAAAGTAGTTTTGAGTGGCCTCCAAAAAGCGTAGGAATTTTCAAAAAATGTTTCTTAAAAATAATGCTATGTAGGACCAAGGTTTTTAGTTACGTATCAAACTTTTTTTGGTATTTTTTTTTGCCTTTAACCGTTTTTTAGATATTGGACGACAGAGTTGTTCCAGGTAAATGAGATCTGGATGTCAATGAAGGGGATAGGCGCGGGAAACCACTCACGCCTGCGATACAAATAAATCGATAAATCATTCCACTACACAATTTCAAATCAGAGGTCTTTTTTTCGTGACGTCAACTTTATTTCAATTGGATCCTATATTTGACATTCCAGGAAAGTACGCAGCGATTCGCTTCCTCGTTTCTAATACGCACGTCTAGGATATGAAATGCCATCCCGGCTTCTGTGTATAGGTAACAATGTTGTAGGATGTACTATGTAGGTCCTACAACATTGTTATCTTTGAACTGTAACATTGAGTCCACGCGCACTATTGCTCCGGCAGCCTCCTGCCTGGCTTCGTAGCTAATGTCGCTAATCAATTTACAGACTGCTAATTCATCAAAGCAAACACAAGGGTGAAAAAATGATGTCGTGCCCATTTGAGAAGTGCCCGTTTTATAAAAAGGAGTTCAAGGGCTTAGAAAGTCTTGAAGACCATATAAAAAAACATTATAAACGTAAGTTCCTTTTTAATAACTTATTAGGTTAATTTTATATTTATGATGATATTTGCCTCTCCTTTATTTTTTATTTTTTTTTAACTAAAGAAAATAACTTGTAAACTTTTAAAATAATTGTTACAGAGATTCTATAGATATCTTTTATGATGTATACCTACTATTCAAAAAAAATTGCACACATAAGTTACTAATTACTATTTGTTCTGTTTACCTGTTTTGTTAAGCTTTTCATAACTACAGTAGTTATGAATTATGATAGATACCCTTTCATCATCGTGCATAGGTACCACGTCCACATCTAGTAGACTGTATTGTACATAACAGATATTTTCATCGAATAGATTAAACCTTGTCTCCAACAATTGTATTTTGCTGCCTAACAATGATGTTATTTTTTGTGGCAGCGTACGAGTGTGAGTTATGCAAAAAGAGCTTCAACAACGAAGCGAACATGCGTCGGCATCTGTCGACGCACACGCTGGAGAAGCCACGCCGCTGCATGTACTGCGTGACGGCGCGCGCCTACGTGCGCGGCGAACACCTCATCCGCCACGTGCGCAAGTCGCATCCGCAGGTGTTCCTCGAGCGCCTGCAGCACGTGCGCCGCGTCTTGGTATGTACTGCGTGACTTCATGTTCCACTGGTGGCAAGAATCTAGGCAGACTTTAGGCTGCAGAAGCACAGTTAGGTTATAGGTACATAAGCTTTCAGTTGCATTGTGCTCTTTGTAAAGCGTGTGTATTTTGCCCTGCAGGGCAACGTGGTGGGCGTGGAGCGCGTGAGCAAGTCTGAGATCGAGTCCATCCTGAACGTGTTGGACGCAGAGTCGGAGCGCATCCTCAGCGGCTGTACCGAGGGCGTGTTGTACGGCGGCCTGCAGGAGCTCTCGCCGTCAGAGCTCGAGGCTGCCAAAGAGGTTAGTGTAATGCCTAATTAATGCCATAATATCATTTTAATGGGGATCCACACTGCCAATTCATCCCTACAGGTGACGAATAAACAAACCGGCCCAACCGGCCGGCCAAAGCAGCGAGGTAGGACCTAAGCTACCGGTGATCAAGCCTTCAGTATGAGGAACCTCCTCTCAATGTGTCTCAAGAAGTACTGCCTGCTGTATCCTGCCCTTGATCCAACCGTTAACGATAGTTTCTTGAGATGTAATTGGTCTAAACTATTCACAATAACACTATGTCCACTATTTGTATGTGTAGTCGCTATGGGCCTCATAAAAAAGCTCAGTCACTCAGCGAGAAATGGAGAGAGCTGTGCATAGAGTTACTCTACGTGATCAATTCATAAATGAAGAGATCCGTAGGAGGACCAGAGTAACCGACATAACTCAGCGGGTGGCGAAGTTAAAGTGGCAATGGGCAGGGCTCATAGTTCGAAAAACCGATAGACGTTGGGTTGGGGTCCCAAGGTGCTCAAATGGTAACCTCGCACCGGGAAGCGCAGCATTGGTAGATACCCCACTAGGTGGACAGTGTGGAAGTCCCTACAAGAGACAGCAGTGGATATTGGTTGACCCATCGCCGGCTTACTGTAGAGCACGTGTCTCCTCTCCGAGTGATCATTGTAATACTGAGAAACAAATGAGGTCCACATAGAAAATAAACAATAAACGAATATTTTAATAATAATTTAATCAGTACCTAAATCTGTAAATCAGTATTTTATAGTTAGAACTTGGTTTATTGGTTTTCTTTTTCTAGGAAGCAAAGGAAGAGGAAGAAGATTCTCCGTTAATGTCTGAAGAAGAACTGGCCAAAAATCTGAAGAAGCTTTTGTCGCAACTTATTGACAAGGAAATGCTTGAATGCTTTGGATGGCCCGATGAGTCTATTGATGTGGTACGTCACTAACTAATTTATAACAAATATTGAATATTTATTTATGAATGTCGGGGACAATGTAGCTTTTAAGGGTTCAGTATGTTCGAATGAAAAACAGGGCCTATAGTATCACTTGTGTTTGTCTGTATCAGCCAAATTTCACCGAATCTACGAGACCTATTAAGGCCCAAGACAGGGGTCTGCCCGCGAAATTCAAATTTAATTTGGTTTTTCACAATTTGTAAAGTAATGCGTCAAAGTAGACTTATGGCATTCAAATTTCGCCCCTAGCAACCTCATCTTCACAGGTTTATATAAAAATCTTTACTTGAAACTGTCCAGTTTAAGAAATTAGTCAAAATAATGAGTTTGATGTGAGCTACTCACAAATTACTCATTATTTTGACTAATTTCTTAAACTGGACACTTTCAAGTAAAGATTTTTACCTCCAAAACTACTGAGCCTATGAAATTTAAAAAAATGCAGAAAGTCTTTCTTTACTTATATATTACAAGAAAACATATAAGAAGTCTTCAAATAACACGCTAAATTAGATAATTAATTAGAAACTTAGATATTTATCGTACGGTATATTCTCTATGCGAGTGGAACTCGCTTTTGTCTGGTTTTTGATAAAACTTTGTACAAGGCATTCAAATTATTCACCTTCTATTGATCATGTATACTCTAAGCGCGTAAAGAAGTTAGTATAGCGCTCTCTCTGTTACATAATCCCATACAAATGATAGAGGCAAAAATCTCAGTGGACGCTAACCATTTAAGTCAACAACCAATCACAAACGAAATTATGTTTTCTAATTATTCGAATGTTTTTTGAAAATATTTTTGAATTGAATTTCGAATGTTTTTTGAAAACATGAGTGTGATTGGTCGGTGTATCAAAATGGTTAACGCCCACTGATATTTTTGTCTCTATCATTTGTATGGGATGACGTAACAGAGTGCTGTACTTACTTCTTTCCGGAGATAGAGATTATTTAAGTACACATTATACATAATCAATTGTAGGTCCTCGAGAAAGTGATCGAGAACTGCGGAGCGCGCGCCGCCGACCGCGACAAGTGGACCCTCGTGCAGCGTCTGCGCGAGAACGCCAAGCATCTGTTCCTCTACGTCATCGAAGACAAGAACATAGCGCGCATGATGGACACGCACACCATCGACCAGATCATCAAGCACATCCTGCAGCAAGTGTCCGACAGCGACGACGAGGCTGCGCCGGAGAGCTAGCATTATCAACGGCCAACTACTGAGCACGAGTCTCCTCTCACAATGAGAAGGATTTGGCCATAGACCACGCAGTAAAGTTTGAGGTGATTGCCTGGAATCGATTCCCAGACCTCCTGTTTAGGAGGCCGACATTTTATCCACTAGGCTACTGCTCCACAGCCCAGAATAATAATATGTACAGTATGCGGCAAATAAATATTGTACATCGACCTTTAGAAAGAGATAGTCTTATGGGTACGAGTGACAGAGATAACGCTCTACGAAGCCGAAACCTATTTCTAAAGGTTGATGTACAATATTTCCCGCCGGCTACTGCAGTACCTTTGGTACAGAAGGTTGACTCCGCAAAGACGTTTAAACAAATAGCGACTCTTGCTACTACACAATAAAGTGCAATTCAGCACAGCACTGCATTTTAAAGTATAGCAAACTAGCCTTTCTATCCGTAAACACTTTACTCTTTCGCTTAATATGAGATCAAAGGGGATCGTAGGTACATATCTTGGGTCACATGATCATGATCAAGTGAGCCTGGCCTGTGGGGTGATTCGCTAACTCAGCGTCTAACAATGAATGATAGCCATCGAGGTCATTTGAAATTGGTTTTTTAAAACAAACATTGGTTGATTCTATATTGCTGGCTTACTGAGATTTTTCGTAGAAAATTTTCAATGGATTAAAAATAAATGTCAAATAAGCTTGGTGGCTATCATTTAGTGTTAGAAACTGAGTTAGCGAATCACCCCGCACGTACTATTTCTATAGCACATTAGTCAGTAAGAAATATTATTTGAATCATGAAATCAATTAAATATACCTACATACTGGTGAATATTATGTATATTGTTTTATATCGTATTGGTGAACTTTTTTCTAGGATCGTAAAATAATGTGGTTTAGGTTTATTATTATATAAGTGATAATGGTAACTGATAATTAACCGTTGCATTACATTAGTAAGTAAGGGATATATTTTAATCGTCAGGTCAACTAAATATACAGTCTTCGGGAGAATATTATGTACATTAATTTTATTTAGTATTGGTGAATCTATTTCTAAGATCGTGAAATAATGTGGTTTAGGTATATTATTATGTTAGTGATAATGATAACTGATAATAATTGCGTCCGTACACGGAAATAAAATGCTAATTATGACGTTTTATGTATAAAAGATTTTCTTTGGCAGGAGTGATCCTTAACTCCTTAGAAACCAAGGATGGATTTAAAAAGCCACCAACTCAATCGAGACAGTTGATGTATCTCTATGTCTTGATACCTATAGTACGCGACAGGTCGAGATAGGTACGCGGTAAGAGCGGGCGCTGGTGTACGGGTGTCCCCACCCCTCATACCCCGATTGCCATCTCAACCTGCTGCAGACTATACCTATAATACACCAGTTAAGCTACTATGCCAAGTTTGGTATCATTTTAGAATAAATCAAGGATGCTGAAGTAATAAAATTACTAGGTGATGCCCGGGACTTCGGCCGCGTAAATTTAGTCTTTTAAAAACTTCTTAGGAACTATTTGAGGGTATAAGTTATCTCGATTTCGATGGGTCATTTGGATCGGTTGTGCCATTGTGGCGTGAAGGATAACAAACATCCAAACTTTTACATTTATCATATTTTAAGCATACTTATATTGGCTCCATAGAATAGCAAATCATGCTTGAGTCCTAAAAACCAACCCTGCCAAAGGAAATCTTTTGTTGACGAAACGTCGTAAATATAAATTGTCTCAGTTCTAGTTGGGACTAAGTTTAATCATATCATGCAAAGCTTTGACCACATATTTTGTTCTTCTTTGTTATTTATATGGTAGATTGAGGATAATGAAAAATTCTGTTTTTTAATAATAGAAAGTGAATTTACATTAGGGTGCCTTTTAGCGAGAATGTTTATAAAAAATTATGATAGTTGGTCTATCCTATACTCTATCCACGAAAGGAACTCTCTCTGTGACATAACCCCGTACAAATGACAGAGACGAAAATCTCAACAGGGTTAACCACCAACCAATCACAAACGAAACTGTTTTCGAATTGAATTTCGAATGTTTTTTGAAAACATTTTCCAGATGAATGTCGAATGTTTTTGAAAACGTGTTTGTGGTTTGTTGGTGGCTCATAATGGTTAACGGCAACGCCCATTGAGATTTTAGTCTGTGGGATTCATAACAGAGAGAGACCTATACTAATTTCTTTCCGTGGATAGAATATATTATGTATTGTGTAAGTTTTAAAAGTTATAAAATATTTCAAGATTGTTAGTTAATATGACATGTTATAGCATAAATCCTTGTTAAATGTTATATTTCCATAGATATTTAATATTATTTACATAGTACACTAGATATGGCGTGCCATACAAAGTGACAGTTATTAATTGTGCCGATTCGAAGCGCCCCACCGAGCGTATCGGGAAATCTGTCTCATGACTAGCATTTAGTGGAGTACGCTCACGTCATGACTCTCACTGCTGCTATTAGCGCCAAAATGGCGATAGTCAAGTTGCTTCAAAACACGTCCATCGCCATCGATTAGATGTCAGTCGCATATCTAGCGTATTATAAATAGTATTAGTTTATATCTATGTCCATTTCCCGTAATCTGACTTTTACAATCGTAGTTAGTAATTTTATTTTTATTTTTCTGTTTATTTTATCATAGCCTTAATGAATATTTAAAAAATATACAGTTTAATATTATCAGATTTTTTTAGTTTTTTGGTATTATAATATATGTAGTTAATATTGACAATAAAACACTTTTGTGGATTTCAAGTCTTATTATTTTAACATTTTATTATGTCTTGAATTTCTAAATATTATGTGGTATCATGTTTGGGCTTATTAGTTTTATCTTGATCAGTAGTTGCCGGTTAGCATAGGTACATATATTATTGACAGGATCTCAAGTCGAACTTAGATCCACTGAGATTGGGATTAGTCTTGACAAGTACTAGGGACTAGACAGATAACGAGGTAATTATGTTCTGAACTGGACCAAAAACATTTAAGGATAAGGTACGATGGTAGTTTTCAGGATTTCAGGTTTATCAAAATTAGACTGATTATATATATTTGTAGCACGACGTAACGATGAATAACACGACAATTATTACCATTGTTTAGTAGTCAATATTTGTATTAACCGATCAGCAATATTTGTATTAAACGTTTTTTATGTGAAAACAAGTAAATAACGAATGAGAAATACAATTACGCCACGAATTCTCAAAGTTTGTTTTGCAACTAAAGTTGCATTTCTTGCATGTATTCTTGAAACAAACCAGTTACACGATAAGGAACAAAACGTAGGTTAGCTGCGTCTCTGTTCACACTAGTAACTTTATCTGTGCTCTCTTTTTAGTGTGAATGAGAAAGCAAATTTAAAAAAAATCATTTACTAAGCGAGATAGGCTCAAAAAAGCTAGAACCCAGAACCGTACAAAAAGTTTAAAAAATAATTAAGAATTAGAATCATATATATACCTATATTATATGTCTGTGATTAGTGATTACCAAAGAGTATATAATCACTACCTGTGGCCCTACCGCGGTTGTTTGACAGCTACAATGTCACGATCGCAATCATCTCTGATTGGTTAATGCTCGCTCACTATTGGCCACAATTCATTGTTGCAAGAAGAATCGCACAAATTCAGCCAATCAAAACAATTGAGATTGTAATAATGATTGATGCAGGTTTTAGACAATCGCCCTGCTGTGTGATCACTGTAGTCTGTGTGTGTGATTACTGATAAGAACTTAGTAGGTACCTACTTTAGAAAGAGAGTGAGAGTAAGTAGGTCTTAGGTATTTTATTTTTCTCTGCAATCAAGTGTTATTTTTAATAAAAATGTCCACCACTGTGCCACTGATTGTAAGACTTTTGGCTTCTTCGGTATCCGTTGCCGGCAGAGCTGGGAAAATAGTGAGAGATGTTATGAGTAAGGGAGAGCTTGGTATAATTGAAAAGGTTATTTAACTTGTTCAGTTTTCCCCCAAAAATATTTTAATTTTAAATATCCTATGAATATCATTGAATGCACCGCGTTCTATGCGGTGTTGTTCTTAAAAAGTATTAATGTTAAAGAGATTTCAGGGTAAAGATGATTATCAGACTGAAGCAGATAGGTCAGCACAGAGATGCATCATAGCATCTCTCTCTGCTCAGTACCCTAAAGTTAACATTATTGGTGAAGAGGACAGTCCAGAAGATGAGGTATGAAACTTTTTACTGTGTCCTATAAATATATGACTTAGTCATACATGGCGAGGTATTAGTGCCTCCCATGACAAAGTCAAATGTTTATTAAATGATAATGTTCTAAAATGTTTAATATTAACTTTATATCCTGAATCCTGATATCATTATATTTTATTATTGTAACAAAAGCACTGCTTTTGTATCCATTGACCTTCTAATGTTAAATTTGTAGTTCCAATTAAATGAACAATGAAAACTGAACAATGAAATGTTAGCAAAACAATTACTTTCAGGGTGAAGTCTCAAGTGAATGGCTTGTGGCAGATGTTGACAAGGAAATATTGTCTATAGAGTGTCCCTCGTTTCTACAAAACGTTAAAGAAGAGGACATCGTCATATGGGTTGATCCTCTAGATGGAACCTCAGAATATACTCAAGGTTTATTGAATATTATATCTATACATTCTCTTCAAATTTTTAATGATCATCTTTCTAATATAATTTTTATTACCTATTATGTCTGCTTTTAAGTTACATTTTCTGCATAACTACTTAATTTTTTTTTAAATATGCTGTGTGTGGAATCACAACAATTTATAGATTCACAATATATTTAAATTATGATTACACACTTGTAAGTGTGCTTCTAAAATATTTTAGGTGCCCTTATGTTGAAGAGAGATCCGTGGGAAAGATGGAAAATGTATTTGACTCATCCACTTATAAGTATCAAGTGGTATTTAAGTTTACTACAGTCACACTATGGTAAATGCAAAATTTGATGTAGTGTATGTAGGTAGTTGTTTGGGTTTAAATAATATAACAATCACCTTTTTAATTGTATTAAAACATTTTATTTTAACAAAATCATTATAATAGTAAAATGAATAAGAACACTAATTTATTGTTATACAATATTTGGTGCATGCATCACAGGTGGCTTTTTAAATGTCTATTCATAAAGGAAAATCTTTTTGTTTAATGTCAAACAAAATAATAGAAATAAAAGTCTGCAAGAGTATGTACAGTTAAATTTAAATGCAGTTTTCTCACACCTTTAGTAAGTTCACTAGTATCAGTTTGTAATATAATATGCATGCTGCATAAAATTACATCCTTTTACATTATATTAATCAAAACAATATATTGTTCCAGGTTTCCTTGAACATGTAACAGTTTTAATTGGAATATCAGTTAATGAAAAACCGGTTGCTGGTGTCATACATCAGCCCTATTTTAAAACTTTGGTCGATGGAGAGAAAAAGATTGGGAGAACTATATGGGGTCTGCAGGAGGTTGGAGTGGGGGGGTACACTCCTGCTCCACCACCCGACTCGCTTGTTATCACAACTACAAGGAGTCACTCCAACCCAATCGTAGAAAAAGCATTGCAAGTCATGAATGCAACTCAAATACTGAGAGTTGGTGGTGCTGGCTACAAGGTATTTATTTTTGGATGGCTGAGGTTGTTGTGGGTTTCTTCTTCAGATCAGGGTGTGTTTAGAACCCTCATAGTGTTAGTTTCAAGTATCCAAATAGTATTTATTCAAAGATCTACTTCTATTTACTTAGTTTTTATTTCCCAAATTGATATTCTAAAAGTGTAGTTGAACAAACCATGTTGACCAAACTATTTTGACTTTTACTATTCTGCCGTGTAAACCCAATACACTATAACTTGAGTTACAGTGTCAACCCAAAATCAACCCAAATAAAAAAACCTTAAGACAGTTTTCTCAAAACGGTTTTTCTAAGATACAGTGTTTTTGATTTACACAGCAGTATTTAGAACTTTAACTGGCTATTATGGTCAACATTTTGCAGGTATATGGCAGAACTTCCGTATCCGTATGCCTCAAATTCTACCTTTATTTAGTCTCCACCTAGAAAACCTCCATTTGGCTGATCTAAAATTAGTGCTATCATCATCATCATCATCATGATCAACCCATTGCTGGCTCACTACAGAGCACAGGTCTCCACTCACAGTGAGAAGGGGTTTGGCCATAGTCTACCACGCTGGCCAAGTGCAGATTGGCAGACTTCACACACGTTTGAGAACATAATGGAGAACTCTCAGGCATGCAGGTTTCCTCACGATGTTTTCCTTCACCATTAAAGCAAGTGATATTTTAATTACTTAAAAACGCACATAACTCCGAAAAGTTAGAGGTGCGTGCCCGGGATCGAACTCCCGACCTCCGATTGGAAGGTGGACGTTCTAACCACTAGGCTACCACAGCTTTTGGCACAAATTAGTGGTATCCTTTTCACAATTTTCATCGCTTGTGGGAAAGAATAGCAATAGTATTTCTAAAATGTAGTTACCTTTTAAAAGTTGTTTTTTGAGTTATTGGGTTACCATAAAAAAACATGGGAATTTTTTGAAAATTCTCAGTTTTTGGCTAATTCAAAAACTGTTTTATGTAGGTATTTTAGAACTAGAATAGCAGAATATTTTACGCCTTTCAAAATTAGCGATTTGTTTAAAACTTAATAGGCACAGTTATATTATAACATTAATGAAGAAAAAAAATTTGTATAATTGGAATGCAGATTTTACTTAACATAATTTCATTGTAGGTTTTACAGTTACTGGAAGGAGTAGCATCTGTTTACGTGTTCGCTAGTCCGGGCTGTAAAAAGTGGGACACTTGCGCACCAGAAGCTATTCTAAATGCAGCGGGTGGCAAGCTTACGGACATTCTAGGAAATTATTATAAATATGGAGCTTCAGAAACAAGGCCCAACAAAACAGGAGTGCTAGCTGCCGTCAATGACGATCTCCATGCTTATGCACTAAATAGAATTCCTCAGGAATTAAAAGAGAAACTAGCTAAACAGTAAATATGTAAATTATTAATTTAATATAATATACTGATACATATAGAGATTATTGCTGGCTGCAAATAAAACTGAAGTAATTATATATATTTATATTATATATTACAAATAAATAATTTATTTTTTTAGTATCAGTTTTAGTATTTATAGATTTATTAATGAATGTTTTTTCATATTGATATTAATGTAAAAACTGATTTTTGTTAAATATAATGATCAAATGAATTTAATTCGTTTTTATTCTTCCCAAGGTTTTTTAATGATTATTACATAATATTATGAGCATCAAATTGTGTTAAGCATAAAGTAACTAAGCCATAATAATACATCAATGCTTTAAAACTAATTTTATTTTGTAAATTTTACGCTTAGTCAAACAGGTACAAAGTAAGAATCATAATGTCTTTTTAGGGTTCCCGAATAAAACAAGAAATCCTTATAGTTTCGTCCAGTCCCTTTATCTGTCTGTCACAGCCAGTTTAAAAATAAACTAAACCTAAAATTAAAATTTTGCAACAGAAATCCGTTACTGCTACACAGATGCATGTAAGTATTTAATTATGAATGAAGTCGGTTAAAAACTGAGTTCCTGAGTTTTTAACCGACTTCATTCATAATAAATTCGAGAGCTAAAAAATTTTGGTTTACCCACTCTAGTAATATCTCATTGAATAGGAAATATAAAATCATTATGTAGTTTCTTAGACAGTTGAGTGAAAGTCAAAGATTTTAGCAACTAGCATAACTAGGGGACCCTACCATAAACGTAATCTGACACGCATTTGACCAGTTTTTTATAATACCTACTAATGAAAGTTATTAAAGCTTAAAATAGAAATATTTAATTATAGTTTGTACTGGGGGTTTCACTTTTTCTTTACAATTTACTTTTAACTTTGGGGTCTAACATTTTTCTTAGTTCCTTCCTCAAAATCTTACCCGAAGGATTCTTTGGTATTTCTTCAACAAAGATGACACCGCCTCGCAAATGTTTAGCAGGTGAAACCTGTAAAATTTAAAATATCATAATTCATAACGTAAAAATAATCGCATATCTTGTAAGCATGATGTTGCAGATACTTAATAATATGACGTTTGAGTTAGTTACTACAGAGATAAGATAATTTTATGTATTTATCTAAGCTTTTTTGATAGTTACGTAGATAGATAGATAGATAATATAGTAGTAAGCATGTAATGCTCGAGTATGAGTACAAACATAGATAGGTACAGGATATTTAAATAATAACTAATTATTAAAACCATGATTAAGATGCTTATGATAAATGGTTTCAATAATTTTTAATGCTATTTTATAATCTTCAAAAGGTTTTTTATCGATTCCTGTAGGCTAAATAGCTGATCAAATAGTTAATATTGCACTGCAAGAATATACCCAAGTTATAGAAAAACAAAATGTTTAGCGGGAAACATTTCAAACTTCAGAAGAGTGAATAAAACGGACGGGAGGCTCGTCTAACCTTGGATGCGATGTAGGTCTGTATCTCCTGCGCGCTAAGACTGGCGCCCGGCTGCGGCACGACGAAGGCGACGGGCAGCTCGCCGGCGAGCTCGTCGCTGCGCCCCACCACGCCGCAGTCAGCCACGCCGCTCAGCCGCAGCAGCAGCGCCTCCAGCTCCGCGGGCGCCACCTGCCCACAAGCCGCGCTCATATATTAGATACCTTTTTTTTCTTAAATTCGTCATAAGTTAGCGCTTGGCTGCGATCGTTGTGACATGTCGTTATGATGCAGGATAAAATAGAAGTGACATTTAAATGGAAGCGGGATAAGCTGCAAGAGGTATTTTTATGAAATCCATAACTTTTATCTGTTTCTACACAGCATCGTACCGGAACGCTATATCGCTTTTAAAGAATATAATAGAATAGGGTTTTAATCGAATATACTTTTACAGGTGCTTTTGAATCATCAAAATTTGCCTCTGCCGTAAATCGAGTCAGGACCTTTGACTTGAGCTAATAGCGATAATATGAAGTTCAGCCAGAATCTGACAGACCAGTGTACCTAAATCGTTCCAATAGTAAAATGCCAAACCCTAACTCGTACCTGAAATCCCTTATATTTGATTAGTTCCTTCAGGCGGTCGACGATGTAGAAGAATCCGTCTTCGTCATAGCAGCCCACGTCACCGGTCTGCAGGTAACCTTCGGCGTCGAGCAGCGCGTCACCAGCCTCGCGGTCGCCCAGGTAGCCTTTCATTCGCAGCGGCGACTTGATCCATAGCTCCCCTTCCTCGTAGGGACCAAGTTTCTTGCCTGTTTCTATATCTAAAACCTGGAAGAATAATTATTATGACAGACGAAGTATATGTATCTTTCTCTCTATCAATACATATCACTATTCAAATTATAAAATTGTTACCTAGTGTGTTTGTTTGTTGACTCGCAACGGATCGACGTAATTTTTTGCATGGGTATGGGTTGAAGACCTGGAGGCTGACTGCATAGGCTACTTTTTATACCGGAGTCCCGAACATCAAAGTGTTCGTTCCCAAGGGGTTTTTGAAAACTTATATCCACGCGGCCGTATAGTCGCGGCCTCAGCTAGTCATTTCAACTTGCACTTTAGCCTTAATGAACTCGGCCTTGAAGTCGTTTATCGTTACGCAAGTACGCAGGCCTACTTAGGTAGGTAGGTACCTACTTGTTGACATCATATTATTTCCATATTACTACTGTAAACTGCGGGTCGGACTCTCAGACGAAGGATTGCGTACCATGGTACAACCAATAACACTTTTTTTGTGATGTACGTGAAATCCACGGTGTCGGATGTTTTCCTTTAGATCCTTTCTTCGGGGAGGCTTCAGCCGTGGCTAGTTACAACCCAAAGCGGTACCACCAAGCGATTTAGCGTTCCGGTACGATGCCGTGTAGAAACCAAAGGGGTATGGGTTTAATAAAAACTGCCATACCTCTTCCAGGTTAGCCCGCATCCATATTAGATTGCATCATCACTTACCACCAGATGAGATTGCAGTCAAAGGCTAACTTGTATCTGAATAATAATAAAAAAGATACTTGTGCTATAAAACATTGCACGCACAACAGACGAGACACGGAGACGTTTAAGTGCGGAAACCAGCCCAGAGTGTGGATGAAGAGGACTGCTCAAGTTCATGATTCTAGGTCAACGGGAAGTACAGTATAAGTTTTGATTCCCTTGACAGACAGATAGACAGACAGTCAGACAAGTGACAAGTACGAAATCATATATTATGTATCATATTGCCCTGTGTATTTGCCGGTATTTACAAAGTTGCCGCGATATTAATGAAATTAGATAATTTAGAAATAATTTTGCACGCCATGTTTGGCAGGATATGTAACTGATTACCTAACTTTTAAGACCCCATGTAAATAATATACATGTACCTACCATATCTGAGCAAAATAAATAAATGATTATGATTATGATTATGATTATGATTATGACTCCGTGCGCATACACACGATGATTTCCATATAAATTACAGATTCTCGGTCGCCGTTAACCGAGTTGCGGGCGACTAGTCGACCGTGCGTAAGGCGTCTTAGTCGATGTTATATACTTTTATTTTCATGCCGGGCGCGGGCGTGCCGCAGGAGCCCTGCTTGCCGCCGCCCGTGAGGTCGACGCAGCACGCCATCGTCACCTCCGTCAGCCCGTAGCCTTGTCGGATGTGGCCTATACCAGCTCTGCAACAAATTTACAACTATGTACAACTATAAACTACACCCTTTTCAAAGAAGATTTAGAAATATGTGCTTCCTTATCCAGTTTTTATCTTTTTCTTCTTAGGGCGATGCCGCATCAGTGCGTCGCGATGGATCAACGCATTGTATGCCATACCCGCACGACGACGCAACGCTTTAATGAAAAAAAAAATGAATAATGTGGCATGGCATTTAAAATATATGGAAAACTACGCAGCGTCGCCGCTACGACGACGCACCGCAACGCACTAATGAGGTAGAGCTCTTAGAGAGGCCCCATTAGTGCGTTGCGTCGCGTCGTCGTAACGGAACAGCGCATTGTATGCCACCCTGCGTTGCGACGACGCACGATGTCGCAGCGCAAGAGCGTCGCAGCAACACTGTCTGCGTCTCAGTTCAGCCTTCGCAATGGATTTCTTGTCTTTCGTGAACCAAAGATATGAGAAAATCAATATCAATCTCCTGTTCACTCATGATGTTAAAAAATGTCGTTACGCTCGTCTAGCTTCCTCCTCTGGTAATGGATCACTGTCCGTCGTCGCAGCGGCGCTTCGACAACGCAGCGCATCACCCTCCCTCCCGCTTCGTCTCTTGTCCGTCGATCCGTTGAAACATCGCGCGCGAGGACGCAACGGTCTAGTGGGGCATGTTATAAAAAATATATGAAAAATGACGCAGCGACGACGCTGCGACGACGCAACGCAGCGCAACGTACTAATGGGGCTTTAGCCTTACTGTTACAATTTTTTGTTCAATAGTTAGATTTAACAACTATTATCGCGATTTCAATTGCACTTAAAATTATCCGTTTTACAGGGAATTACCTCTGAGAGACGGCAGCCTGTATCTCCTTGGAGAGGGGCGCGGCGCCGCACCACACCTCGTTGAGCGACGTGAGGTCGTACCGGGGGACCAGCGGGTGCTTGGCCAGGAACACGGCCAGAGGCGGTACGATTGTCATCATATTGATCTGCAACAGCGGACTCGGTCAACTTTTAGATGACTTCCCCGGCGCAATGGTGATGTCTGTGGTCCTATAAGTAGGAGGTCCCGGTTCAATTCCCAGCAGGGGCAATTAGGAACTTCAAAGTGCAGCTGTAGCTAGTTTGAGTTACTACCCTGCCGGCAAGGATACCAAACGATTTAGCGTCCGAGTGCGATGCTGCATAGAAATAACTATCATGCCCCTTCCAGATTGACTTGCTTTCATCTAAGACTGCATCATCATCACTTATCACCAGGCGACATCGCACTCAAAGATGCCAAGTTGTCATCATCATCGAAAATAATAGTCACGTAATAATTATTCCTTCCTACCATCCTTTAAGCGTGTTGAATTTCCAAGTTTCGTGGCGCGAACTATAGTCACCTTATACTTCTGTATAGTTTCCAAAAACTGTTGCTCCTCAAAGCGAACCAAAAACACGATCTCGATATGCATGCACATGATAGCCAATGTTGTTATGAATCCATATGCATGGAACCAAGGTATCAGAGATAACGCATTGGTCACGTTATGTTTGTGTCGCTGCTGAGATGTATCTAAATAATACCTGCACAGAAAAAAAATTGTGTGTGTGTGTGAAAAAGTAACAAAAATAATCCATTCCTTCGTGCATTTATTTAATTATATTTTATGCAATTATAATCCTGATATAAATTAGAAAAAAAACGGTTCGCCGTGTTTTTGCTTACATAAAAAACACAAATACGAACAGAATACGGATGAGTGCACAAATATCCTATGTGTATATTTTAGTTCTAGGTTATAGTACATTCTTTTCTACATTTACCATGTATAGTTATTGCTAATTGTGGATGCTCATATTTAATTTAATACATATTTCATTTTATTATTAGAACTACCCAATTCTATTGATGTCCCACGGTGCTCGAATAGTGACCTTGCACCGGAAAGAGCAGTGTTGCTAGACCCCACTACCGCGTGATTCAGGCAGCGCAAGACAAAGGAGTGTACCCCTACAAGAGGCCTATGTCCAGCAGTAAATGTCCATCGGTTGACAATAATGATGAATTCTATCCTATTTACATTAATGTCATATTAAAATACAGTACTTACTTCATATGCACAGATAGTGTCAGAAAGTTCACATGTGTCAGCATAACACCTTTAGGCAGTCCTGTAGTGCCGGATGAACACATCACAGCAACAACATCCTCCGCCCCATTCACATCTACTAACGTAAAGTCATCTACGTCCACTTGGATCTTCACTAGGTCATTGTAGAATACACCAGGCACTATATCATACTCTCCAAATAATATAAGTTTTTCTACATGCTGTAGATCTTTACTGCAGTCATAAATGTTTTGAGCGGTGATGGGCGAAGTAAAGATAAATTTAGGCTTCGTTATACTTAAAATATGTGTGATCTCACCTGAAATTATATGTCAAATATTTTAACGTTTAAACTACCGTGAGTGATTTCCATTATAAAAAACATCTTGAAAAAGAACCCCGGATGGGTTCGAAACTAGTCGGGCTAGACACGTGAGTACAGCCGAGATAGATATTATTTATATGTCAAATACTTTTAAATAAAAGCAAATAGAAAAAGTCCACATACATATTGATTTGGACCAGTTATACCAAAATGTATCAAGCAACATTGCATTGATTTGATTTCAAGAAAATGATGTTTACAGCTGATTAACTTTTAGGCATATTTGTGTGGGTTAATTCCTGGATACTTATGTCCTCAGTATAGATTGTGCATAAGGATCTGGAACTCCACTGAGGAATGTGCAGTGCTCAGACAAGCCGCCAAGCGCTTACGAGCACGAAGAAACCAATATTGTGTTTTTTCTGTTTGTGTGGAAAAAAAAAAAAAAAAAAAAACTGCAGTATTATCTCCAGAAAACTATCATTATATAAATAACTAGATGATGCCAGCGACTTCGTTCGCATGGATTTAGGTTTTTAAAATCCCGTGGGACTCTTTGATTTTCCGGGATAAAAAATAGCCTATGTCCTTCCCCGGGATGCAAGCTATCGCTGTACCAAATTTTGTCATAATCAGTTGAACAGATGGGCTGTGAAAGGCTAGCAGACAGACAGACAGACAGACAGACGGACAGACAGACAGACAGACAGACAGACAGACGGACAGACAGACACACTTTCGCATTTATAATATTATATAGTATGGATGGAAAGGGGTCATGACTCATGAGCCTCAGAAATCAATTATACAACACAGAGAGAGTATAGATCTTGGGTTGATTTTCTAGTTTGGGATCATTAACTCATATTTTGATTTGTTGCTTGATACATCTTTGGTATAACTGGACTCAATTTAATATGCTGAAACTGTACAACAGTTCACTATTACTGGTTTAATTCTTATTTTGTGATGATTCCCATTAGTTTGTTAGAATGGATTTGAAGAAAGGACAGTGTTAGTTATAAAATGAATATCCCTCACCAGGAGAATAAGTAACATTGAGGGTAGATAACACTCCACCACAGTATATAATAGCAAGGGATGCAACAGTGAATTCGAACCGGTTTTCACTACTAAGAGCTACCACATCACCCTTCTTCAATCCAAGTGCTTGTAAAGCCACAGCCAGATTAACACTGCTTTGCAGTATGCTCATATATGTCACAGATTCATCTGTTTCTGCACATATCTGAAAACAACAGAGTGTGTCACCTTTTTCTTACATATTTATATAATTAGCCTTAAAGGAGATAATGTCATCATCACCAACCCATCAAACTCACTCTGAGCACAGGTCTCCTCTCAGAATGAGAAGAGTTCTAGCCATAGTCCACCACGCTGGCCAAGTATAGATTGGCAGACTACACACACTTGAGAACATTAAGTAGAACTAGTAGGCAGGTTTCCTCACAATGTCAGAGTCAATGTTCATTCTCAGAGCAACTGATTTGTACTTGCTTAAAACTTTGAAAAGTTAAGTACACACTGGATCAAATCTCGAATCCCCCATCTCTTAACCTTTTCTATTACTGCTTATAAAGATATAACTGTAGACCTAACAGAAATAATTCTACAGAAAATATACCTATTGCTTTAATTTTAGTAGTAAATTATAGTAGTAGCACTGTGGTACTATTATACTATACTATACGTAGATGTTTGCACATATTTTTTAAATAGGTGTAAATCTTAAGATAACAACTACTACACTTACTTGTGCTGTTTTATTACCGCCACTTTTTAATTTATCAAATACAAATTGACCGTATGACAAATGAGCAGGAATTGATCTTTCCTCAGGACCACTCACTACATTATTATGTATAAATGCCATTTTAATTTATAAAATGTTTCTTTTTCCTTAGTAATAAATATTTTTTTAAAATTCCGCAGTCTGTGTCCTAGAGGTTAGGTTATCAATTATATTATCAACTTGTCTTGTCATTAGGGTACCGTACCGATTATCTAGCATTAACGTGGTCGATAAGGTAATCGCGTTATGCAGTAATACTTAATGATAGATAATTGAGTGTTTTTCATTTACAAAATAGAAAAAAATTATCCAATTTTAAAATTGATTGCACCACTGCCACCGCCACAGAGTACATGGCCACCGCTGCCCTGCCGACCACAAACTATAATATATTTTTTTGACTTTGACAACTTCGTGATTCGTCTATGGTCTGCAGACGAATATGTTTTTTATGGTTTTTTCCCACGGATCTGTTAAAGCCTTGGTTAAAGTCGAATTGAGCATCTTTCACAAAAAAACCGGCCAAGTGTGAGTCAGACTAGCGCAACGAGGGTTGCGTACTACAGTCGTATTTTTTTCGACATTTTGCACGAAAATTCAAAAACTATAATGCATGCTATAATCCTTTTTTGAAGTCGGTTAAAAACAAATAAAACTCTATTTAGAATGCACAGGTGAAGCCCTTTCATATGATTGATACCCCACTTGATATGTTAGTTATCTCACTTCGAAAATTGAAAATACTAATTATTAGTTCATGACCGCAATATTAATATTTTTTTTTGTGTGATGTACCTAACCACAAATTCACAGTTTTCAGATTTTTCCCCGAATGTCTAAGACCTACCTACCTGCCAAATTCCATGATTCTAGGTCAACGGGAAGTATCCTGTTGCTGTAGGTTTCTTGGCATACCGACAGACAGACAGACAGACAACAAAGTGATCCTATAAGGGTTCCGTTTTTCCTTTTGAGGTAAGGAAGTCTAAAAACGTTCCAAAAAAGAAGTCCAACAGGGTAATGACATCTCTTTCTAAGTAGGGTAACCATACCTATTCTACTCGTATAAAATATTATGATACTAGCTGATGCCCGCGACTTCGTCCGCGTGGATGACAGATGTAGGTTTTTAAACATATCATTTGATTTTCCGGAATAATAGTTATGCCACTCTCCATTCTCCCAGGTCTTTAACTATATCCATGCAGAACAATCACGTCGATCCGTTGCACCCATCGCGACTCTCTGTCTCTACTCTCTACCCGCCTTCTCCACTCCTGTCCCACTGGCAAGTAACATACCGATTTCAAAGCCCAATGAAAATAGGAATGTTATGTTTACTAGATAACCCAAAAAACTGCAGCTGGCATTTGTGAAACTATTTTACTTAGGTACATTAATAGCAATGTACGACGATGCATACGACTGCATACGTCTTACTAGCATGATTGATTACTGTGGAATCAAAACAGTTCCTACTTTAGGTGCCTAGGTATTACAACAAGCAATGACATTGTTAGATCGTCGATCCAATTATCCCTAATGGATGAACTCCCGGGGGTCCCTAATAGACGGATGGACGCAGGGCAAATTTGGAAAATTGATAATTTTCCTTGAAAATATTATCGAATAATTTACTTAATTACTTACTTACGTTCTACTATGAATCAATTAAGACAAAAAAACTACAGGGTGTCCTTCAGTAAAGTGCAAAGGGTGTGAAACTATAACAGACCATGAAGAAAAATGGTTTTAGGGCTCCGTACCTCAAAAGGACAAAACCGGACAAGTGCGTGGCGGGCCACACGCAAGTGTAGGGTTCCGTAGTCACAATCCTCGAAAAACAGATATACTTAACTCCTTAACCTGTGAACCCTACTTAGCCATGATAGTTTTCCTTTAAAATTAATTATATATACTACTGCTGTGAATTTTTACGTATATAGTATATAATTATAGAAAGGCGCGCTCAAGTAAGGACGACGGAGCACATGCAAGGGACCAACAACGCTTCGTAACTGTGAGCGACGGACCGCCCCGTGTCCATTTCCACCGATCCTTACGAGGGCTAGGGCTCGCGGGGAGGGCCATTCCCTCTCCACGTTCCCCATCCTCACAATCTCCCTCGCCCGTCACCAAACTGGACAGGCGAGAAACTGGTGGGGCAGCCAGTGTTTGGATGGGTGATGAAACACTCATCACCAACCACCCACCACAGCCACACCTCCGCTCCTGGGGCTATGCCCCATGGGTGCGTCTACTGCGCCCTCTGCTCACTCAGAGGGACGCGCGGACAACACCCCCGCCCTGCCAGGTCAATTAGCCATGGCTAACAAAATATCCCATGAAGAGAAATTGTTAACCATGTTACCAGGGTACACCGGCCCAACCGCTGCTCTTCCCCTGGAAGGGACTCGCAACACTTAGGCACACGGGGAGGTTACCTGGCTGGTACCCCTTGCACTACTGTCCTAGCACAAGCTTAACGCTTTGTTGCAGGGGAAAGGGGAGTATTATAGTCATCATTTGCTAATATTCTTTAAAAAAAATAGGTATCTAATGCATACGTATACCTAGAGTATCTATACGAGTAGCTTTACTGTATGTGGCTATGAAAGTCGCACGTCCTACTCAGTTTGACTCGGTTTTCTTAGGTCCAGTTGCGTAACAGGCGGTTAAAGTTACGGTTACTACAGCCACAGTTCACGACAGTTATCCAGCTTGGGCCGCCCTGGCCCCACTGGGCCTCAGTACTTGTAAGGGCCCTATTATCTAAATAATAAATATACCAGTTCATTTGTTTATTGTTGGAAGGTCATTAGTAAATAATAATAATTATTGGAGACGAGAAAAATAAATAACATCTAATCTATAGTCAGTGAAGCGCAATACGTCGTGACTCGTGACTAGATTCCTCGAAGTCAACACGACTTTGAACTTGATGCCATACAAAGTTACAAAGCAGGTAAGTAAGTATAATCTGAAATATTAAATCTTATAATCAAATTGTGTGTCACGTCACGTAATAGGTAGGTATGGTTCGCAATGTAAAACATAGAGGTAAGTGCCAACGTAATTAAATTTAACCTATTGTTGTTAGTGCGGTAGATCGTAACTGATTGACTGATTGATATACGTACTTAGTGCCGGTTTCACCAATGTCGAGTGACGTTTAACCGAAGAATAAATTGGGCGTATTTTGTAGTGAAAAATATCAAAACTCTCGGATAAGACTTATTTTACGTTGGTGATATCGGCCCTCACTATTATATCAACGCATATTATAGTCCATTACAGGTTGAGATGGCAATCGGGTATGAGGCGGGGAACGACGCACGGTGTGGGTGTGCGGGACATTCTCTGATCTCTCCCTGCTGATTGCCATTTCAACCTGTCGCATACTATAGCTCAAAGTTCAAACAGCCGCGCCACTGCACTTTCTAGAAGAGATAGCATAATAATAATTACAGATTCCCCTCTAAATAAAAAAAATATTCAAAAAATCCCATTGTTCAAAACAATGGGATTTTTTTTAAATAAAACTGCGGATGAACTATGAACTTGCGGGAAAAAGCTAGTACTTAGGTATGCATGATATGATTTTGACAGAGGCTCAACACGCCTACTAACAAATTCCACATAAGGAATAGATTTATTTAATAATATCTAGGTAAGTAGATTTGTAGGAGAGCACCAGTCAGATTGAAAAATAAATTGATGCGGTTCATCAGCTATATTTAGATAGATTAAAGAATTCTTTCGAACTTGAAAGTTTCAGATGTTTACCGTTTCCCAAGAAAATATTTTTCTACCTAACTTTTCATTTCCCCTTAGTTTTATAACTCGTAAAGTCGATCTATTTTGGTGTTTCCGTTATATGAATGAATTGCGAATGACGGTTGGACCGTTGGATACTGTATCTTCGGTAGAGTATAAAATTTAATACGACTCGTAGCATTCGTAAATCCGTGACGTGTGCGGTTAATCGGTTTAGCGTTGGGAGTGCGCGCACCGGACGTCGCCGCCGCCGAGTCAGACGCCGCGCGTCCCGACGGCGACGCGACTCCGCGCTCGCACACTCGACCGGCACATTCGCGAAACGCCACATGCCACATGCCTGACTGGCACGCTGATTCCTAACGGATTCAGCTTTCAAACAATTCGTAGTCGAAACATGTTTCGGTAGCACGATGTCGGGGCCCGCGGGGGAGGGTGACGGTGGCACGGCGGAGGCCGGAGCCTCGCCGGTCCAGGATCTCTACAGAGAGAAGCCTCCGAGCACAGTGGTTCGTGTGATGACTGTCCTCGCGTACCTCCTGTCCGTGTCCTTCGCGGCTATCCTGTTATCCATTTACTATATTTGCGTGTGGAAATCTCCTGTTATCGCAAAACTAACCGACAACCGGGACATGCTGGGTGCAAGGCGCGGCGACCCCAGCGACTACAGTCCAACCTACACGCACGACATTCCTCATCATTTTACGGGTAGGTAAATATTCATAAAACTAAGTTAGATTTGAATGTGTAAGTAGAGCCATTTTAAGTATCTAGTAGCTATTCCACTCACAGGACGCGACAGACAGGTCGAGATGGCAATCGGGGTATAAGGCGGCGGGAAACCACGCACGCACGCCACCAGCGCTAAACCTGCACCGGGTTAGCGCGGGGGCTGTACGGGTGTGCGGGAAGTCCCCACCGCGATTGCCATCTCGACCTGTCGCTTACTATAGTAACATTAGAATTTACCTACCAATATACATCAAACAATATTAAATCATTAAATATCAGGTCAGATTATTATCAGGCCAGGTACGGGTCTATAATAGTATTTTTAAGAAGTGAATTGCATTAAAAGTTCTTTCTGCAGATTCTTTCCATTTCATTCTTAACAACTAAGTAAGAATTCAAACGTGGCGTACCTATTTTATTTATTTTATTATTAGGTTGGAAAAACATTCTAAAAAAAGTGTTGAAAATCTATTTAAAACGTTTAAAACTGTTTCTTTTAATACATGTTAAAAATAATGCCAACCATGATCTGAATACCTTCACCTATAAATCCTAAAATCGTAGATTAGGAAGTAGGCAGGTACCCTATATGCTCTTTCCCTAAATAATATTAGCAAAGTAAGGCGCGCAACGGCGACGACGCGACGAATAGCGAAGGCGTAGGTAATAGGTATAATCTTAATATATAAAACACAAAAAAAAATCTACCTACCTATGTCCGTTAAATAGACTTTGAAACCATCTAACCGATGTGTCTTAAACCAATTTCATTAGAAAAGCAATAATGCGAAGATGTTTTTACGTAGTAGTGGGTACATGCCGGGTAGCCGCTAGTATATAAGGTACATACATATCATTTTTATATAGATACCTACATATATCTAATACTAGCAGTAGCCCGCGACCGCGTAAAATTTCTGGTTTCTCATGAGATCAGAAATTTTCCGCTGCAAAAGGCCTCGCTTACCTACTCACTCAGTCTCACCTTAAGGCACGGAACCCAGAATACCTAAATGCCAATTTTCATATCTCTAACTTCAAAAACATAGGACTTTTATACACCCTTCAACCCCCCCTTTCACCCCCTTAGGGGTGGAATTTAGTTAGATCCTTTCTTACCTGATACCTACCCCCTAGAAAGAACCTACATTTCAAATTTCAAGTTAAAATAATATTTAAAACTTTCTATTAAAATAATTCCCCCACTTTTTACCAAATTCCCAAATTCCCAAATTTCCCAAACTGACTTATACAGATTTTTATTATTTAAACCTATTAACCTAAATGTCGATTTTCAGGACTCCCTTCAAAAACATAGGACTTTCATACAACCTTCCACCCCCCATTTCACTCCTGCCAATCCGCACTTGGGTCTACCAGTCCGCACATGGCCAGCGTGGCAGACTATGGTCAAAACCCTTCTCACTCTGAGAGGAGACCCATGCTCTGTAGTGAGCCGGCGATGGGTTGATCATGATGATGATGGAGGGGGGGATGTTCTCAAAACCGTTTCTTAGCTGACACCTACGCCCTAGAAGGAATCTACCTTCCAAATTCCAAGTTTGTAGGCTTTATAGTTCCTGAGATTTCGTGATTAGTCGATGAGTGATTGAGTGAGTGAGTAAGTGAGTGGTATTTCCCTTTTATATATATATACATTATCTTCATTGGATAATAATATTATGACACCTTCTATGTGAAGCCATAGCTATACAAAGGTTACTTCAAAGTATGTGTACCTACTACCTAGGCTAACTTAACCAGTAACACACGTAAATATTATAGTTGCTTAGATAGATAATTGCGAATTCAAGCGCGCAAAAACTTTGTAACTTTATTTTTCCTAGGTATATAATTTAAATTTAACTGAACCGCAATCAATTTGTCTTTACACAAGTTTAAACATCTATAAGAATTAAGTATGCTCCTGAAAAATGCATAACAATCGAAGATTATGTTATTGATAAAAGAGCGTGGATTTGACCTGCAGGATGCAGCTCGCTCCAGAAATGCGCGGGACTTCAATTACTTTTATACATGGCATACCTACTATTGTATATCAAATATTTGAAAAGAGCAACCGCCGAGTTTCTTGCTAATTCTTCTCGGTAGGAAAGGTATTCCGAACGAGTGGTAGATATTTGACGATTCAAAAGTACTTGTAAAAGTTTAACTGAATAAAAAATATTTTGATTTGATTTGATAAAGATGAAGCAGTTCACCTAAAATCTAAGCTAACATATTGTACTAAGTTGTGTTGTGCCTACCAGTTTGCTTAAATTAAATAGGTATCCCTATTTAAAAAAATAAATAAGTATTTAATTAACTAGGTACTTACATACTTTCAATTAGCTTCCGTTAGAAGTGTTCCCAAAAAACTAATATTACCTAATATAAAAATTCTTATGTAGAACATCAATTTGGTTGCATAAGTTAAGTTTTCCCCTCCACTTTTAATGTGGGTACGTGGGTATCTTCAAGTCAAGAGTAAATAGCCTTCTGCTAGGTAAGCGCTCATCATCACTTGCCAGCAGGTCTGATTGCAACCAAGTGCTAGTATACAAATTAAAAAAAAAACACAGTATGATAATAATAATATTATGTTAGTGTAGGCTTCTCGACTTTATCTTTACTAAGTAATATTATAAAGAGAGTGCTAATTTTGTAAGTTTGTGTAGGGTAATCACCGGTTTGAAAAACACATAATATTGCTTTCACGACAAAAACTACCCTAATGTTGACGTGCAGTAGGTATTGCTAATCTAAGTATGCCAAGTTGCATTCACTGTTCAGAGTATGGCGTGAAACGTGTACAGACAGACAAACGGACATTTTTTTTAAAATTCTGTTTGGGCTCTAAGTGGGTAAGTGTATCGGATTTCCCGGAGCAGCTGAAGATGTCGGTAAAATCCCCACATAACCAGATCTCTCCCCCAATCAACAAAAACAAAAGGTACCTCCGTGAAATAATACATTTAATTTTATCAGTATGTACTAGTATAATCGATTACTGATTACTTATAATATGTATTATGTAAGTCTAGTAAGTACTTACCTATTGAAGCAAAAAAATATTGCTAACATCGATCCAATTAATTATGTCTAATGGATAAGCTCCCCGTGGCTCGGTAGGAGGACAGAGGACAAATTTAGATAATTGATAAGTAAACAGTTTCTTGAAGTAACCTGAAATGTAACATTAAATGTAAATAAAATTAGGTTTGATTTCTGAATTAGGTATCACGACTTTGAAAACTGACCGCTCGAGTAATCATTACCATCTCGTGTCATTACCATTGTTGCCCCATGGTCCCTCTTGTAGTTCCTGGCCCTGGAAGGTACCATGGGTATTTTTTTACCCTCCGAGAAATACAAAGAAGCCGAATTGAAGTTGTATTACATCCCGTAGTTCCTGGATCGTACCGTCCCTCCGAGAAATAAAATACAACTATCGAATCGAAATTGACTACTAAGTCAAGGCATAAAAAGCAGTCAAGGGCATTGTTAAAAAAACAACTTTATTGCAAAAAAAAAACCGATTTCCAAGAAAAACAATACAAAATGAAAAATTACTTTAAATCAGTGTCCTTGGTTTTGTTTTTTCGTTTTTTGCGACTGACTATTGAGAAAACGGCTGAAAAGTTTTTCATCAAACATAGCTAGGAACTTTCGAGTTAAGAGGCTTTCGAATAAAATAAACCACATTCAAATCGGTCCATCCATTTGAACGCTACGATGCCACAGACAGATACACACGTTAATAAATAATCTTAAAACTTATAACACCCCTCTGGGAATTAAAAATACGCAAGTATTATTTTCGAAATCTTTGGATGAGAGTGAATGAATAAGTATATTCAATTTGTCATGCTCATCACACTTGGAAAGTTAAGACGTAGCCAAATTACTCCTATCAAAATCTAATCAGTAATTTTGGCGAAAACGGATGAACCGACGAACACACAACTGCTACGAGTTCTTCATTGATCGGCCCAGCATCATCGTGCGTCCAGGGTTATCCCGGCCAACTAGGAGGTGTCCAGGGTATTCCCGGCCCAGTTCGAGGAGTCCAGGGTTTTCCCGGCCCACCAAGAAGAAAGAAGAGGCGCAGACTCCAGACCTCCGGACCTGATGAGCGAAATCACCCCTGATGACGATGGCGACCCTGCCAGTCGGTGTGCGCGCGACGCCACCATGCGCGTGCACCGGCTGGGCACCGAAATTAGATTTATAAAAATTTGAAAATGGAGAATTTAAAACTGAATGTTTTTTTTAAATGGTCCACTGTATGAGAATGAGAAAACCAGGCTATGGAAAAAATATGGACATGATATATAAAAAAAGGAAGAAAAAATTCGTCATAATACGTCACTTAAATAAAATTTTATATAATTCCTGAAGAAGATTACAGGCGGCGAAAAATGGGGCGTCATAACTATAAATATGGAATCATAGAAGATATTAAAAAGTGTAAAGTGTTTTCCGAAGTTTTTCTAAAATTGTGTTTTTTTTATGTGCAGACAAGTTTTGGACCGTACACATGAGTGAACATTTTAAATTAGAGACTGGTAAAAATTAAGGTGTTTTATACATAACACTAATTGTAATTTTTTTAACGGTGTCCAGATATAAATTTGCTTAATTTATTTTGTGACACAACTATTTTTTTCTTGTCTTATTTGGGCCTGCATTACCACATGGCTGTTCCATATCCTGCGTGGTCGGATTAGCAACCTTTTTGGTATGCAAAGACCTTGTAAAAGTACCTACCATCCATGGTACAGATTGCCTAGTATATTTTGATATTCAGTGAAAAGAAATAATAATGCTTGCCGGTACATTGTACAACATGCCTACGACAAAGCCTCTGCCGAGCTACGTCTGCTACGAGCACAGAATATATTATAATAGTTGCTACGAGTTAGAACAAAATAGCAGCAACGGTCTACGGCTACGAAGTTAGTGAATAGTGATTAGTGCAACACGAATATAATATTGTGTCACTAGCTAATGCCCGCGGCTTCGGCCGATGGATAAAAGTTTTTAAAAATCCCGGGGGAATTTTTGATTTTCCAGGACAAAAAGTACCCTATCCGTTGTAGCCCGTCCTCGAGATGCAAATTATCTCAGTACCTACTTACCAAATTTCGTAAAAATATTTAAATGCATGATTCTTTAAAATCCCGTGGCATCACTACATTTAAGAATGCAATTCCTTACAGCACCAGGGCTAAGGAGTTGGGTCATCCAGTTCAAAAAGTCTTTATTTGGTAGGTACCTCCAATATAAATTAAAACCGACAGTTTCTAAATCCCATCAATTTTTGTGTCATCATCATCTCATCTTCTTCTTCTTCTCAATAAATAAAATTGAAGTGTCTGTCTGTAATTTCGAAATAACTACCTCATATAATATGGTTATTTGAACTTTACTAACTTCGTACAATACGTATTTACGACTACTTTTATCCCGGAAAATCAAGATGTCCCCACGGGATTTTTAAATTGCCTTAAGCAGGCGAATTAAGTGGCGTACCTCATCTACAGTAATAACTAGATGATGCCCGCGACTTCACCCACGTAGATTTAGGTTTTTAAATATCCCCTGGGCACTCTTTGAAAGTTGGTTAAAAAAGTAGCCTATGTTACTCCTTGGTTAATCCTCTACTTGTCTGTGAAAGTCCCGTCAAAATAGGTTCAGCCCTTCCGAAGATTAGCCCGTTCAAACATACAGACACTTCAATTCTATTTATTAGTATAGATGGTACGGAACCCTTCGTGTGCGAGTCCGACTCGCACTTGAACGGTTTTTTAAATAGGGAATACTTATACTATCATTGCATTCATACCTATGCTTTACTAACTTTAATAAATAATAATAAAATTAATTAATCAGTGATTAGTATCTAAATCGCAAAACTACTTAGGTATCTTTCTATTTAAAAATGTTTCGGAATGAGGGGTTTCTCTATCATCCAATTAGTGGTAGAAACTAATTGTGTCGAACGTCATATAGTTTTTAATTTAACTTAGTACAGAATAGCTTATCACCGCTTACAGTAGAGTGACTGCAAACAATTTAGGGGAAACAAAGATAGTTCTCACATATAAATACCTATGGTGTGAGATCTCTAAGTATTTCAATAGTGTAAAGTGTTCGTGTAAAGTAGTGCAATACATTGTTCATAGTATATATCTAAATTATTAATACATGTTCATACCGAAAGTAGATAAGTACTCCGAAGTTATACTTACATTCATTTCACTCGAAATATTTTTAATCAATGATAATTAATTGTGACACATTCTAATTGTTTGAAATTAATTAGTGGGTTTCTGTTGGTAACTAATAGGTATGCGACGGTTACTAAAGTTAATGGAAGTTGTCGGAATGTATTTGCATACGTTTTGTTTTAGTAACTTCGTTTTTGTAAGGTTAATATAGGTAAGTATATATTTGTACCTTCAGTACAGTGTGTATTAGTTTCGGGACAAATTAGATTTTCTGTCTAATTCAATTAAGTGTACATGTGTTAATTACATTTGGATGCCCTAGTTTTAGCGAAACTATTCCTATACCCTTCTTCAAGAGTGTACCATTGCATTTTCCTCAAAATTGGGACAACACCTTATAGGTACCAGGCGTAATGGTGGTCTTATATACCTAAGTGGGAGGTCCAGGGGTCGATACCCCCCAGGAGCAATTAGAAAATTTAGAGGACGGCGGTTTGTGTATTTTAATGTAATTAAATATTTTGTGAACAATAAAAAAATAAAAATCTGTCTGGTAATATTTATCTGGTCTGGTCCTGTGAAAGGCTAGCCACAGCCAACTAGTTACCACCTACCAGTAAAGCCGGTGTGCGATTTAGCGTTCCGGTATGATGCCATGTAGAAACCGATTAGGGGTATGGGTTTAACAAAACTGTCTTACCCCATCCTAGTTAGCCGCTGCACCATTACTTACCACCAGGTTAAATCCCCCTGCCAGACGCCTTTAAATTTTCTTCAGAATAGTATTAGAAATTACGTCATGCGGCTAGCCAGACACAATATCGTGGCAACCCTCAGCTATAGACCCTTAAACTTTTTAGGGCGTCTGGTAGGGGGTTTCCACGACACTGTGTCTGGCAATCCATAACGTGATTACTAATACTCTCCGAAGAAAATATAAGAATATTACTCTTTACACTTTGACGTAATTTTTTTTACATCTTTATTACATGTTATCTCTGTAAGTCACCATGACCCAAACTTCATAGTCGCTGACCGTTCCTCCCTATGTTGGAGACAAATATGCAGATAAACTTTCAGCTTTTATAAAATAACGTAGATCTGGCAGGCGCTGGCTCTCTCTATCATAATATTATGATAATAATATTATGTCTTAAACCTATGTTGCAAAACACGTCCATGTTATAACACAATATTTTAATCGTGTATAATAAAGCATGTTTTGTAAAATGCTGGACGCGTCGCAAGTGTAACAGAATATTAGATAAGGTTCTTAGAGATCGTGTGGCCTGAACTGGGTTAAGTTTTGCTTAAAAGATATGAGAAAAGAAAAGTGAGAAAAACAGCATAGGTACTAACATCGTCGTTGCGAATGAAAATTACACTATGTGGAATATCATAACTTTTCAGGAGACTGTTAAACTTAAATTTTTTGAAAAAAATTGCTTGACAATAGCAAAAGCAAAAATTCTAAAAAAATTGCATACCTACTTAGTGGATTTGCATGTGCAGCGACGATATAAAAAAAATGTAAGTAAATATAACGCGTAAAATTTAACTCCTATTTCAAAGTTGAACCGTACGTTTGACATGACATTTGTCCCATATAGTTAAAATGGCGCGTGAAGAGTCATTTTGTATAAATTGCATCATAATATATGGAAACACATTGCAACAAAACAAATACATACATTGCCCATAACATAGGAGAATTAAAATCTCGAAACTTTCAAGTTAAATAAGTACTTACGCATAATTTTTTTTAAATTGCATATTTTTGTCACGGTAACCAAAATTAAGTTTAAAGAAAAAATTTAAAAAATTTATTAAAAGGCAGGTTAAAAATGTTGAATAAGTAAAGTACTGCTCGTCCGTCTTGTAACTGCTGTTGACCTCCAACTCTACCCTCATTTACTGAGCAAAATGAAAATGTGAAAATCTATTTACGTAGGAGTCTTTTAAATTACTTAATTGTTTTTCAAAAGTATATTATTTATCGGGTCATAGTAGGATCAGTAGGGCTTTAAGAAACGAAGTAGATCTATATGTAGTTTACTTACCTACCTAAACAAGTAGGTAAGATAAGATACTTAAGTACGAAACTTGAATTCTTTGAGAAGATGCTATAAAAATCAGCCGCGTTTGCAAAACTGAAATTGAGATTGCGAATTTATTGATCAACTGTCAAGTTGCGGAGGCAGGCGTCGCGCCGCGCCTGCCCGCCGCGATCCGCACGTGGCCGCTCCGGCGCCCACCCCGCGCTGCCGCCCGCCCTGCGCTGCCTGTCGGCCTGTCACTAGTGCCGCGTTATCCTCTTCCAAATTAACTTTGTTTGCGTATTGTTACACTCGGACACCACTCGACACAAATAACGTCCGCCGACTTGCCAACCTAAACATCTGTCGAGCCGCTCGTTAACGTGATACCGTGTACCTACTTACATGCTGCTAGTGAGTAATCGGGAGACATTCGCAATTTTGTAAGTCGATTGTGTTTTTCATATCAAAGCCGGACTCATAAAACAATACATAATATTTCCCCGCTCATGACAAACGAAACGCGTTTGTGCGACTACGTCAGTAACTGGAATAGATTCTGTTATTACGGGGCGTGAAATTAAAGGATAAACAAATGAAGTCCGCAGCAGGCGCCATAATAATGAAACAGCAGTCGGCATCAGGAGGTGTCAAGCTGCAGACACGGGCGGCGTGACCCGGGACACGCGAACTGGGGCATATCGATAAGCGTGCCCTACTTAGCCGGGTCGTGGACTGCCGCCGCCGCACAGCATTGCAGCGAGCAGATGTCGGGCACGTCGTACACGTCGGGCAGCGTGCGCTCGGGCGCGGGCTCCGTGCGGCTGGGCGCGGGCGCCGGCCACGAGGTGGTGCTGGACGCGCTGTACGAGCGGAAGCGCGACAAGAAGACCGTGCGCGTGCTCACCGTCGTCGTGTATGTGTTCAGCGTGTCGCTGGCGGCCATCATGCTCTCGCTCTACTACGTGTTCTTCTGGGAGCCCAAGGACGCGCACTACGCGCATCGCAAGGTGTCAAACACTGTCACGCCGCAAACCAGCACCACACCAATGCCCACATGCTTTTTGCCTCACACCGGTAGGTCACACTATCGACACGCTTCTAGTACCTATTACCTACCTACCTTTTTAAACCTACTGTATATACTTACCTACCTACCTATTTATGACCTATTGTTTATTCCGTATGTAATAATAAATACCCACAGCACCAACATATTATACTTAGGTACATGTATATCTGTAAGATTCTACGTAGGTATATTCAACCAGATTTCCTATCCCAGCACATACACATGCAGTTTGTGGAGCTTATACACAGCACATGCAGTCGAACGATAATTTGGTATTCAAAGTCAAATCATTTATTCAAAGTAAATGCTTAAATAAATACTTTTCAATCGTCTGTTGTTGGATTTGTAAGATGATATTATAGTGTTGATAATTATTATTAATTACGTTAATTTAAAACTAAAGCTACGAGGGTTCCAAAGTCCAAACGCGCCCAGGTCTGAGAAGAGCCCACAAAAAACTCAGCCGGCTATTCTTTTTATCATCACCACTTCACAAAATCACTGATGATATTTTAATGATTAAGTATCCTACTACTTAATATTATAAATGCAAAAGTGTGTATGTCTGTCTGTCTATCAGTCTGTCTGCTTGCGTTTAACGGCCCATCTGTTTGATAACCAATTTTGACGAAATTGGTTCAGAGATAGTTTGCATCCCAGGGCTTCTTTTTGTCCAAGAAAATCAAAACTGGATTTTTAAAAACCTAAATCCACCTAGGCAAAGTCGCGGGCATCATCTAGTATGCTATATAAGTATGTGTATGTATATGTTGGAGCCAAACCGGAAAATTACTCACATCATAAAGTGCCTAAAATTTCATGAAATGGTGGTATTTCATAATCCATACTAATATATTAGATTGTGGTGATTGATACAAGGTACAAAACATACTAAGTAAAAAACACCAATTTACCTATGTAGTGAGTATGTAGTTCTGCCTCCGATATAGACCTTAGATATTAAAAGCAATCCTATACTCCCACCTAGGCCCCTGGCATCTTATCCTTAGTTTCCCGCTTCCTACCTCCTTTATTACACAATATAATATTAGGTAGTACGTTTGTACAATATTACTATGTAACTTTATAACATAGAATACAAAATCATAGTTAGGTACTCATTTAAAAACGTAACTTAGGTACTCGTTCGCAAAACGTTGTCATACTCACTGTATGGTTTCACACGGCATTTGCATCGCTCATTTTTTTGCAGGAAAAACCTTACCGAATAAGCAGGTACTAAGTAGGTAGTGCTGCACCGTGCATGCACTGAGTATAGATTAGAACCCTTCACGCGGTTCAAACCTGTGTAAGGTCTTTTAAAAATACTGTGGGTGTAGGAACATCATTTTTCGATTTCTTAGCTATCCGTTTGTAAAATATGATGTTTTAAAAAGCTAATTTTTATTAGAGTCAACCTTTTTTTAACCGACTTCAAAAAAAGGAGGAGGTTCTCAATTCGTCGGAATCTTTTTTTTTTTTTATTTTTTTTATTTTTTTTATTTTTTATGTATGTTCCCCGATTACTCAAAAACGCCTGGACCGATTTTGAAAATCCTTTTTTTGTTTGAAAGGGTATACTTCAAAGTTGGTCCCATTTCAATTTGGTGAAGATCTGATGAACATCTTCGAAGATAGATACTGGAACTCCTCAACGGATAAGAGTAAATTGCTCGCGATCAGTGTAATAGCTTAGTAAACAGTAGATTTTTAACCAGTCATAGCATAATTCCATGGGGCCACTAAAAATTGTGAAATAAAAAATTTTTACAAAAAAAAATAAAAACCGACTTCGTTACATAAACACTAAAAATTGAAAAATAATTTAATTGATTACCGAATATATTATGTATACAAGAGTTAATATAGTTCCATAATAATATTTTTTGGGGTCGGTGCCAATGAGGTGCCATTGTGGAGTCCCATAAAAATATGAAGTCTAGACGATTCGCGCAGCTAAAGCTAATTGGCACCGGCACCAAAAAGTATTATTATGGAACTATATTAACTCTTGTATACATAATATATTCGGTAATCAATTAAATTATTTTTCAATTTTTAGTGTTTATGTAACGAAGTCGGTTTTTATTTTTTTTTGTAAAAAATTTTTATAGAATGTACGAGCAAATCCCTTTCATTATGATACCACACTTGGTATAGTTATCTTACTTTGAAAATTGAAAATACTATATTTGTTCATGAACACATTTTAATTTTTTTTGGTGATGTAACCACAAATTCGGGGCTTTCAGATTTTTGCCCTTACGTATGCTATAAGACCTACCTACCTGCCAAATTTCATGATTCTAGGTCAACGGGAAGTACTCTACAGACAGATAGACAGACCGACAGAAGTGATCCTATAAGGGTTCCTTTTGAAGTACGTGTGGC
Organism: Maniola hyperantus; assembly: GCF_902806685.2. Taxonomy (NCBI): domain Eukaryota; kingdom Metazoa; phylum Arthropoda; class Insecta; order Lepidoptera; family Nymphalidae; genus Maniola; species Maniola hyperantus. The sequence goes on from NC_048553.1 coordinate 5,216,455, forward strand.
GGTTGCCACAATAGAAACTAGATGGCGCTGTTCAATCGATGACGTAGTCCCGAACAAATGTACCGCCGATAGCAATCGCACTAACGGAGTTTTCTGCAATCTGGACTATATATAGAAGTTTCAAGACATAACCGTCGGCCCAGCTGGCGCTACCGAGCACAACCAACCGCTCGGTGGGAGATCTCCCCTTTGGTACGGTCGAGCCTGCACACCGACCGCTCTCGTACATACGGAACCCTAAAAACGTGAAATGCCGCGTGAAACCAGTCTCTGGGCGACTTTTGTGAATGCAATATTTTTTATGAAAATTCCAAAGCGCGTGCCTGCACCGAACTTTGGCATCTTTCATTGGAGAACGGCTTAAACTGGTATGCTGATAAGTAATACCTTCCTAAAATATCTATCCTGACTTAATATTATAAAGGCGAAAGTTTTTATGTGTGTGTGTGTGTGTGTGTGTATGTTTGTTACTCCTTCACGCAAAAACTACTAGGCGGATTTGGCTGAAATTTGGAATGGAGATAGACTATACCCTGGATTTAGCACATAGGCTACATTTTATCCCGGAAAATTAACGAGTTCCCACGGGATTTTGGAAAACTTAAATCCACGCGGACGAAGTCGCAGGCATCAGCTAGTTACTTATAGAACTAATCTGAAATCAGTTCAGCCAAATTTGAAAGTAACGGAAGGTACAACTTCCGTTACCTTGAAACTTTGAATTAGGTACAAGTATGAGTGTTACTTATGACTATTTTTTAATTTTATTTTTTACTAGCTGATGCCCCCACGGAACAGAAAAAACTCCGTGGATGCCCCCGACTTCGTCCGCGTGGAATTAGGTTTTAAAAACACCCCGTGGGAATTCGTTGATTTTTCGGGATAAAAATTAGCCTATGCCACTCTGCAGGTCTTTATCTATACCCTTGCAAAAAATCACGTCAATCCGTTGCACCGTTGCGACGTGATTGAAGGACAAACCAACAAACAAACACACTTTCGCATTTATAATCAATTATTATATTGAACCATCAACAGAATCATACAAAAAATAATAATAAGTATCAATTCCTGCTGTAGGCGGCTACAGCATGCTATAAAAATACCTTAGATTAAAAAAAAACTAATTTGTGTTAAAAAGCTCATGTGGGGTGCTGGTGAATTAATAATAAGTATTTTATGTAGGTACCTACTAGGTACTAAGTATTTTCAATGTCGTAATGATCTTTTGAATCTTAAATGCGCTCTTAATTCGGGCAAGTGCGTTCATTTGTTACGTTCATCTAGGTCCAGTTGCATCACAGGCGGTTAAAGTTATCATTAAACTTTGACCATCAATAGAATATTAAGAAAATAAGACCAAAATTTTACCTTTAACCTCAATCATGGAGATAGCTTAATAATGGGATATGTACCTACTTATTAACTTGTGCAACGCACTTTGCTTTTTATTGGTGGTCATAACTCATTGTTTAATGCTAACCTGCCGTAACGCGCGACTAGACTTGAATGTTAGAGTACCTACAGTAAGAAAGTGAAGATTTTAATAAGTAGATCAAGAGCTTGAGGGAATTAATGCAGAATACAGATGTAGCAAAACTTTTTAGAAAAGGTGAAAGTTTGTAGTAGCTACAGTATTCTACCATCCTAGAATGTAAGGAATAGGTACATAGAAACCTATGAGCCGGTGAAGTATTACCAAGTAAGGTGTTAATCGTGTAAGTACTAGGTACCAGGTAGGTAACCAACTACTTACCTACTTGCATAATTTTTAGGGTTCCGTGCGTCAAAAGGATAAAACGTACCCTTATAGGTACTATATCCTATATCTATATCCTTTGTTGTCTGTCAAGAAACCTATAGGGTACGTTCCGTTGACCTAGAATCATGAAATTTGGCAGGTATAGGAGGAAAAATCGAAAAGTCGTGAATTTGTAGTTACATCACAAAAAAATGTGTTCATGAACAATTAATTAGTATTTCAACTTTCAAAGTAAGATTACTTACTACCAAGTGGAGTATCATCTGAAAGGGCTTTGCGCACCTGTCACCGAGTAGGCATTACTTGTAGATTCTAAAACAGGTTTTTATTTATTTATACAAACCGGAACACTGATTGTATAAGAATAATTTGCCAAACTTAAGAACTTTATCGTTATACCCAAGAAACCACAAGATGTAATAAGAAAATAATATTACCCTCTTTTTTTAAATAATTATTTTTCAGGTCAAGCGCAACGACCGAATTTACGATAGGTACCTACCTACTTTTAATAAAGTAATATAAAGTGACATAAATTTTTATTTCTCCCCTATAAGTAGGTAACAGATTCCATTTCGTTTTGCCTTTTCCCGTCAATTTTCAATTTGCCAGATTCCGGTAAAAAAAAAGTAAGCAGCTGTATTGTAATTACCCAATTTCTCAGTGCAATTCAATACAGGTTTTATTACCATAAAGAAGGTTTGCCTATTTATGTATCGTTTGTAAATTGTAATATTATCAAATTATAACCCATTAAATAACTAAATAATTTGTCTAACTATATAGCTATAGAATGATAGGTTATCTCACCCGTGGAAAGCTTGGGCGGATCCACTAGATAAATAGGTTTTAGGTAATTGGGTAATAGGATTCGAAATTACTTCATATGATAATCAGATAAAATCGTATGAATAATAAATATAGGTACAGGTAGGTGAAACTGCTATTAATTATAATATATTGAGCACCTGTCTCTAGGTATAACTTAAAACATACAAGAGGATGTAGGGAGAACACGGCGAGTGTTCCCGAGAGCTCGCAGCAATAACTCTAAATTTAGCCGAGGTAGTTACAATAACCGGCACTCGGCTATTCACTGATCATGTTTATAAGATATAAATCACTAACGATTTCAAACGAAAATCAAAATGCTGTGGAATAGCTAGGTATAATGTTCAGACTATATCTACAGTGTACACTCAGTCCTTCACGTCTAGATATTTTACTACATGCCTGCAGTACGTCCTATCTATAACACTTTCAGAAAAGCGGTTCTATTCATACTTAGAAACTATGTATAAATGCGAAAGTGAGTCTGTTTGTCTGTCTGTCTGCTAGCTTTTCACGGCTTAACAGTTTAGGAAATTTGGTACCGAGTTAGCTTACATCACGGGGAAGGACTAAAGGTAGAACTACTAGTTACTATAGGTAGGACGGGGTAGGCTATAGGACTATTAGGTACTTTTTATTCCGGAAAATCAAAGTTCCCGCGAGATTTTTAAAAAACTAAATCCACGCGAACGAAGCCGAGGGCATCATCTCGTAATATATTTTTTCTATAGTGCTAGGTACCTTGCCATCTTTGTTATTAAATACTAGCTGATGCCCGCGACTTCGTCCGCGTGGAATAAGGTTTTTAAAAATCCCGCGGGAACTCTTTGATTTTCCTGGATAAAAAGTAGCCTATGTGTTAATTTAGGGTATAATCTATCTCCATTCCAAATCCGTCCAGTAGTTTTTGCGTGAAGGAGTAACAAACATACCTACACACACACACACACACACACATACAAACTTTCGCCTTTATAATATTAATATAGTCGGGATCTAGGTACTTATTTCGGTTGGACTTGGTAATGTACGAAAAGGGTGATTGCCTAGGCCTTCTATTTGGGAGCTCGGGGATTTGATCCCGGACACACACACCTCTAACATTTCGGATATATATGCATTTTAAGCATTTATTTATCTTATTTAAGATTGTATCGCTTGCTTTAACGATAAAGGAAAACATCTTGAGGAAACCTGCATGCTTAAGAGTTCTTCATAATATTCAAAGGTGTATCTACTACGAAGTCTGCCAATCTGCACTTGGTCAGCGTGGTGGACTTGGCCAAACTTTTCTCATTTTGAGAGGAGACCCGATCTCAGTAGTAAGCCGGCGATGGGTTTATCCTGATGCAAAGTAGGTACACAGAATTTCTCCTTTTCTCAGAATCAAAAGAGTTTTGGTTAAATTATGATCAAATAACATTATGAAAAATTCTCAAGTTGCAGGGTTTCTCACGTTTATCCTTCACCGTGAAATCCAACTCCGAAAAGTTATTATTCGGGAGGGTCCGGCGTTCGATTCTGGACACGCAACCACCGTGTCCAGAATCGAACCCCGGACCCTCCCGAATAATATTGTTGTCGAAGGCCGCGCGTTTCACTATAATCTCTGTTTACAAACCAAATCACTAGGTACTCTTGAAGGATAGTTACGACTTACCTACTGGTATCTACTGAATGCGTGTTTATTCCGAAGTCCATAAATCCACGCTACGATTTCAGCTAACACGGGATTTTTCTGAATATTTTTAAGAGCTCGTTTTTATTTTCTTAACAAATACCTACCTGTTTTTAGTTCTGTTTCTCAGTTGAATTTGGATGTTTGTTGATAGCGGGCTAATTTGCCACAGGCAGTCCGCAATAGGTACTTAGGTAGGTAAATGATCAGATCTAGGCATATCGTATATACCTAACCTATTATAAACATGCAGCCTTTATGAAATACCTAACCACTTATTATTCCCAGCAGCTCTCAGGCCATAAACTATATGACTTCGCTACCACATGCTCAGTCGTTAAATTGATTTAACTGCATAAACTGATTACTTATGTGCCTACATTTTTTAAAAACCCTATCTTAAATAATGAAAATCAGAATTATTATATAGGTACCTATCTTGTTAATCCTAAATGAACATCGCACTTTTGCATAGTGTAGGTGTGTAGGTACATACCTGTAGATGTACTTTGAAAATTAATTAAACAGATGACCTACTTTGTTTAAAGTTACCTACTTTGTTTGTTCGCAGGAGGAAGCGATACCCCAGTAAATGAAACTGCCACACCGCCGACCCTTGATAGCTTCGCTAATTTCACAAAATATGAAACGACAGAAAACACAGAAACGATAGTTGACTACGTAGAGACCTCAACGATACCCTCCGAGCAAGATTACACATCCAATGACAACGAAACCCTCAACGTCACAACTATTACATGACAGCTCAAAGAACCCTCAAAGAAACCTTACAACCAGACTATTTGTAGTTAAATCGAATAACTACTGTTGGAGCTACTTATGTATTGCTGACTGGTTTTAGCGGCCTTATATTGTGATCGAAGTAATGTTCGCCGTCTTTGAAGATAAAATCTGTGAGATTTGTTCAGTGAATACGTAATTAGCTAGTGTCCGGCCGAAGGTTGATTTCTGCTGACTGAAGCCGAAGCCGCAGCTGATTAATCGGCTATCGCCACAAGCACAACCTTCAGCCGAAGCCGGAGCCGAAGATTAAATAGCCTTAAGATCAAGATCGATTCAGTTCAAGATTGGATAAGTGATTTTTTTTTTAAAGTTTATGTTGAGTGTCATAAACATTTCGAAATAATGTCAATTATAATATTTATTTACTTAAAAGTAATTTAACGTGAAGTACCTCGTGCGTTCAATTTCGGCGCTTGCTAAAAACTTAGAAACCTTCTGCTTCGACCAAAAGCCGAATGTTTAGCCGAAGGTGTGGGAGGACATTAGTATTAGATAGCCAATATAAAAGGGCTTATAAGCCAATATAAAATATTATGTAAAATATACATCAGTCCCAATTTAAACCCTCAAAATGGACTTACCTAATTAAATAATTCGAATACAGGGTTATCAATGAGTTGCCCGGTCATCACTGAACTGTCAAGGGAGGTCTGAAAGAAAACACCAATTTAATAATTAAAATAGAATAGTAAACTTAATTAAGTAAGTAACGTAATTAATTACCTAATGTTTCAAGTAGCAGAATGGTAAAGTATAGGTAAACAATTAAAAAAGAATTAAGTAATTAGGCAGGTAACTAGCCATATTTTTATACCAGCCAGACTGGAGTCTGTTTTATGATCTCTTATGATAGGTATTGACACGTCTGCTCAAGAAAAGGAATGTACCTAATGTTTTCAGGATTTATGTACTATGTAGGTATGGTGAGTTTGTTTATTTTACCTAAACTTCTAGAAATGCCTGAACAGAACTGGATCATGGATGTAGGTATGGGGTATCGTTAAAGTTCTTACATCATCCCGAGTGATGATGTTTGTAGGAATATGTACCTATAGCACTGGCTATAAATTTTTTAAATTAATATGGCGGCTAGGTATATATCTACTTATATTGTAATTTGGATGGTAAATTGGCCCTTTTAAAAATTTAACTTTTTGTTCATTCATTGATTTGGCAGGGCAGTCGTGTTTTTAATTGTTTTAACTAGGTACCTTTGGATTTAGGACATGTGTTCTGTTTCTAAAATTACGTATTAGTATCACTTATAATAATAAATTATTCTAGGTAAATGTACGAATGTAGGTATATTCTAAATATGAATTATGTAAAAGATAATAAATAGGATTAGAGTTACGATTACGATAGGTCGTTTCGCGAGAAATATATTGGGTAATATGTTCAGTAGACTATAAGCTCTGGCTTTAGCTAAGACTAGTTAAGACACAATATAGTTGGCAATCTGGTTTGTGTATGATAGTATAGTATCATTATCACGTGAATTAATTAAGGTTTCTATACGTTATCTACATCTAATAATGCGTTCAAACTAAAAATAGGAAATCTTTCGCCCATATTGTGACGTCTTAGCTGAAAAAATATTTTGATTCAATATACCTACCTACATAATAATATTTTGATTACATTTTCAATAGATTTTGTATTCATCATCACCGGCTCCCTACCTACTGCGCTTAGGTCAGCTCCTCTTGGAATGAGAAGGGTTTAGGCTATAGTTCACCACATTTGGCAAAATGCGGATTGATAACAAAAAGTTAGAGGTACTACGTACCCGGGATCGGACTCCCGACCTCCTACATAGGAAGCCAACGTATTAACCACTAGGCTAATGGCTATCATCGCCGCCACTGGGGGATTTTGTAGTAGGTAAATATTTTCCTTGAAATCCGTAATTTTTAAGTGACTACGGATGAGGGTCGTTGACTTTCCTATTCTTAGTTTGGACGCATAACCAGTGCGGGGGCTTAGCGTGTATAATCTAGTACGAACTGTTATTTAATCATACGTACCTATACTATCCTATTAATATGACATCAAATAAAAACCGCCCTCAGTAACCTTTCGCTTCGCGCGCCCGCCGCTGTGTGAAAGAATCAAAGAACAGTACCTAGCGCAGACATCCCCGAAGATACTGTCGTCCAGATACTTAACTTTTTTGGATTCTTCTAAACATACCCAACGCGACCTCCTGATAAAAGTATCGGGTTATGTAGGATTTCTACCTACTAAACCCTCCTCGGTGGCCACCCCCAGCGCTTATTGGGAGGCTAAAGAGATTTCTTGATCTCGAGAGGTGATGCTTACCTACGTGATGCCCCGCATTTATTCAGCTCGTCCGTAAAGTGGCAATCAATAGTCACACGCAATTATTTTACTTTATTTTGTAAAGTAGAGTCGAGACTAGAGCCAGTGATATGGTGGGTACCAGTGGCGTGCAGGTCATAGAGGCATAAATGCACTGCTTACCCCAGTTGTAATAGCATATCTTTCATTATGACCTGCCAGTAAACAGGTTCCTACCTAACTAATGCCTACCCTGGCTTCAAAGTCTGTGCAAGCCACTGGTGGGTACCTACCTATAGTGCGCGACAGGTTGAGATGGCAATCGGGCTATGAGGCGGTGGATGCCCCGCATACCCGCACGTCATCCACGCTCGCCCGCAATGGGTTAGCGCGAGGACTGTGCGGGTGTGCGGGGCGTTCCCTCCCCGTTTGCCATCCCGACCTGTCGCGTACTATACCTACCTAGTTACAGATACTTCATACAGGTGCGCTCAACCGCCTTCTGTTTGGGCAGGTGTTGTGTCCGAATGATCAATAGACAAATCCTAGCGTTAGTTAAAAACATCTGTGGAAGAGGTGATGTCTGCGCCATAATTGTAGTTCTTTTCTACTGTGTGGGAAGAAAAAGGTTGACTGAAAAACTAATCGCTGCACGCTGGGGCAAACGGCATGGATAGACATCACCGCCCGCGCCGGCGCGCTTCACTTTGTACCTAATCTGTGTGTCTGTTTGTTTGCTAGCTTTTCACAGTTTAACTCTAAGTTCCACGTCCGGCGGTGGCAGAGCCATTTCGTACCTACCTTTGTGTAATGTTGCGGAAATAATGTAGGTACTTATAGGTACATGAAAGCAAATAAATAAATCTAATCTATAAAATCCATAAGTTTCTAGCGTGCGCGCTTCCTTATGTTTTCATTTACTTAAGTATTTATGACTGTAGGTATATACCTATTTACATAGTAAATATAGTCCACGAACAAGTTGTTTTATTTAAAAGTATCCCAAAACGCTCGTGCCTTCACTAAACTTACCCGCAGTACCCTTAGTAAGTGTGTACAAGTATACATCTCGACAACGTTAATAGATTTCGAGTACCTAAACACTAGAAAGTTCAAGGTAAAACGAACCTAAGCTACTTCTTTTAAGGCTTGAGTCGTCTCTATCTCTACAGCGCAGCAAAGCATCATTAATCACGAAGATCATGATGAAAACTGGTAGTACTGAATAACTTAAGGGCCTTATATTTTCATCTGAATGACGGATGGTTAATAGCGTTTCGATACTCGAAATATTATTTCTACGCAAGATGTACAAACTCAACTTGCAACTGTCAATGTCGCAACTGAACACATACAAATTCCTAATTTGTGTGCTGTTTCTATTCCTGTTTTAGCTAGGCCTGTTGATGTAAGTACCTCGAGGTTGAGTACCCGAGTACCTACTATCGAAAGTGCTGAGGCCCTAGTGTAACTTTGTAAGTTAACTTTATCTACCCAATGTAACTTACCTAACAAGTTATTTCTGCGAAGGTGTGCGTTAGTCTGTGATTTAGTATGGACGGAAAAGAGATGCATTGAATTTCATGCAAATTTTCTACAAATCCCGTGAGAACTCTTTGAATTTCCGGGATAAAAAGTAGCCTATAGCCGTCTCCGAGATGGAAGCTTGAGATAGTTTACCAAATTTCGTTAAAATTAGTTTTACTGATGAGCTGTGAAAAACTAGCAGACAGACATACAGGCAGACACACTTCCCCATTTATTATATTAGCATGGAACTAGCTTATGCTCGCGGCTTCGTCCGCATGGACTACACAAATTTCAAACTCCTATTTCACCCCGTAGGGGTATAATTTTCGGTTTAAAGAATTTATTCTCAAAAAAAAAAAAAAAAAAATTTTTTCAAAAAATCTTTCTTAGCGGATCGGAGCATGGCAAATTTTAGCCCGATCCGTCCGGTAGTTTGAGCTGTGCGTTGATAGATCAGCCAGTCAGTCAGTCACCTTTTTCCTTTTATATATTTAGATTAATAAAGTATGGATTATGTTTAATAAAAAGCAATAGTTGTTTGTAGTAGGTGTTTATTTGTCACCGGTGACGTACATGTGCACGGGCTTGTCGGCGGCGGCGAGCGCGGCGGCGCGCGCGGCGCCCAGCAGCGCCGCCGCGCGCGCCGCGTCGTACTTGCAGTGCAGCACCGTCACCGACATGTTGCAGTCACTGCCGCCGTACTTGTTCTGGTTACTTTCCTGTTCAAAAAGTATAGGTACAGTGAAACTGGGTAGCTTTAGGGCCAGAACAGACGGCGCAACGCAACTGCAACGAAACACGTTTCAGACACTAGTTGAAAACTTGTTTGAAGCCGTGATCCACACACGGCGCAACCATTCTGTGACGAAACTCTCTCAGAATAGGTTTGATATTCATTCATTTTCCAAAAGCGCACAAAATTTGACGAAGCTAGTTACATTCAAACGTTTTTCAATTCAGTCAAACGGTTTCAAGTGAACGTAATCAGCGATACGTTTCAAACGCGTCTCAAACTAGTTGCGACATGTGGTTGCATATAAAAAAACAAAGGCATGAAACTGAAAAGTAACTGAGTTTCAGTTTCATCAATTTTGAGCTGCATCATGTGTTTTGGACCTTGGCAATGCGATAATGAATTCCACTAAGGGCTATAATACCACAGTTGACGATATTCACGATACTTGTAACAAAATAGCGTCAAATGTTTCTACATTTGACGCTAGGTAGCCTATGAATCGCCTATTTTTCTTTCATTTCACGTCACCCGTAGCCTAATATCGTCGATTCAGTTCCCTCACTAAGTTGAATTGTTTGTTTGTTTTTTGTTAAGCATAATATCCTGTATTTCTTATTCTTTGTCATAGTATTAACCAATAAAGATGTTTCAAATTAAATTAAATTAAGTTCACTTTAATATATATCCTAATCCTGGTACGACGTCACATCGTCGTCCAAACCACGTCCTATTAATACGGGAACAAGAATACAGGGGTCGCGGACGACCCGAAATAAATCTAGAAGTGGTTTAAATAGCGTACCTGCATAAGGTTACACATTTCCGAGTAGAAGTGTGGGTAGGTGGGCGGCTGGTAGAAGATAATGTGTCTGATGCCCTTGATGCGGAACCTCCGGAAGAAGTGCACTCTCTCCGAGTACAGCAGGAAGTGTGCTTCGGTGTGGAAGAACATGTCTCGTGCTCGAGCTATTTTTGCGTCCTGGGAACCAAAAATGATGTAAATGAAAACTTTTTTAGGCGCGTTGGGCGATTTTGGAACGGGTACAAACTTCAAGGTCGCTTCACCGACATTCTTCTTTTGTACTTATCTCAGAATGCTAGTGTTAATAGATGGATGTAAAAAACCGGCCAAGTGCGAATCGTGCCTCACTCTTTTAGGGTTCCGTACATAATTAAGAACATCATGTTATTTTTGTTGTATGAAATATTTCTTTTCGAGCTAGAACATCGCAATAAACCGTGAAAGAAAACCCCAAAAAAAATTCGTTTGTTTTGGTCACAGCTTACTAAATATTTTATAAATATTTGTTTTAAGCATTTGTTGTTTAAATATATGGTACATTATATACCGAAATTTCATTTTCCTAACCAGTTTAGTTTTTGAGATAGACCCTGTCACAAAAATGCTCTAAAACTGAAAACTTTGACGGCCCCCCATTTACTTATTGTTTAAGACACTTTGACTGACTGACTGACTGATCTATCAACGCACAGCTCAAACTACTTGACGGATCGGGCTGAAATTTAGCACGCAGATAGCTATTATGACGTAGGCATCCGCTAATAAAGGATTTTGGAAAATTCAACCCCTAAGGGGGTGAAATAGAGGTTTGAAATTTCCACGCGGACGAAGTCGCGAGCATAAGCTAGTAAAAAATATATTCGTACTTTACTCAATGAGCTCTAAAAAACGATAAATCACATGTCAGGGTAAGAACAAAAATTTTTAGAGACTTGTGACACGCGGACATGTATACAGAGTCAAACGGACGGACAGACAGCAGAGTGACGTTAATACGGCTTCGCGTACGGTATCCGAAGGGTAAAACCCTTCGGATACGGGTAATCTTAATCTTACCTATATCAAATATTTGAAAAGAGCAACCGCCGAGTTTCTTGCTGGTTCTTCTCGGTAGGAAAGGCATTCCGAACCAGTGGTAGATGCATCCGACTATTCGAAAGTACTTGTAAAAGTTTATTTGAATAAGAAAGATTTATATTTTTATTTATTTTTTATTGAACCCTATCAATGATGAATGAGTGAGATTTACCTTCGAGTATTCACATATCTGAACAAAGCCGATGTCCTCTTTCTTGAAGTAGTTCCTCAAGCGTACGAAGTCGAAGTAGCTCGGCACGTACACGAGCGTGTGGGCCATGAGCGCGTCGCGCTGGCGCGGCAGGATCTCTTTCACGAAGTACTCGAAGCGCGCGTCCACTGCCGCCAGCGGACTTGCCGCGTTGAACCTAAGTATTAGATCATCATAATAATCATGATCAACTCGTCGCTGGTTCACTACTGAACTAAACTGGGTCTGGCCATAGTCCACCATGATACAGTTACCACTTTTACAAGTTTATTTTATTTGTTATGGAACCGCCCACATAATTACACACTTAAATTACATTACATATAATATGTTACTCCATTCACAACGTGCATTGAAAAACAAAAGTCGTATAGAGCTCTGTTAACCAGTTCAAGAATAGATTGGACAAACATGAGGAAAACTCGAAGCACTTCTGATGTAGATGCATCAGCGAAAGCGGCTTAGTCTTAAATATATAAAAGGAAAAGGTGACTGACTGACTGACTGATCTATCAACGCACAGCTCAAACTACTGGACGGATCGGGCTGAAATTTGGCATGCAGTTAGCTATTATGACGTAGGCATCCGCTAAGAAAGGATTTTTGAAAATTCAACCCCTAAGGCAGTGAAATAGGGGTTTGAAATTTGTGTAGTCCCCGCGGACGAAGTCGCGAGCATAAGCTAGTCTATTATAAAATAATAATGATACTATAGTGTTTGTATGGATCAGTAATGGAGCCAAACTAACCTGTGAAACAGCTGTGGCACTTGAACTAGCACCTGCTGAATGCTGCCCGCTTCAGGCAGGTTCGCGAGGAGCACCTTGCCGGCATAGTTTGCACACTTCCTGTTCAACACAGACTTGATCTCTGGCAGCGACACTGACGAAAACACCATGGTTTGCCTGCAAAACAATATCTATGTAGTATGTACAAACTAATCCCGCGACTTTATCCGCTTGGACTTGGATTTTTTAAAATTCTGTACGAAATCTTTGATTTTCTGGAATATAAAGTAGCTTATGTCTGTCTGTGAAATGCAAGCTTTTCCTGCTCCATATTTTTAAATTTATGTAAACAAATTATCGAATCGAAGGACAAACCAACATACAAACACTTAGGTACGCATTTATATGGGTAGTCCATAGTGAGCAGACCCAATCGAAAATAGAAGCCAATACTTTAATGTGATTTCATTTGATTGCATACCAGTTTACTTACCTATAGTACTTTGCCCATCCGTTCACAGCCCAGGATCGGACTCTGGAGAAGTCTGTATCGTGCGTCTTCTTGGGTTGCAGGTGAAAGTGATCCAGGACATGCAGCAAATGGTCCCAGTTCTGCATGAGGAACACGTCTGCCTGATCTAGTACCAGCAGCTCTACAGAGGCCAGGAAGTCGTAGTCGCGGTCGTCTTCGCCCTCCGCGCCCACTATCATGCGCAGGCCGAGGGGCGACGCTATGAGGATGTCTGACGAGTAGAAGTCAGTGTACAGCTGTGAAATATTTATATAATTACTACATGATGCCCGCGGATAAATCAAATTCTTTGATTATTCTGCATAAAAAGTAGCCTATGTCTGTCACTGGAATGCAAGCTATCTTTGCAAATATGATGATGGCCGCGACTTCGTCAATGTGGATTAAGGTATTTACAAATCCAGTGAGCTTCCAGGTTATAAAGTAGCCTATGTTGGTTTCCAGAATACAAGCTATCTCTGTACCAAACGTCAAATCAGTTTTTCGCATATATAGTAAGGATTCTTATTTTTACTTAGCATTTTACATTCATAGCTTACACTCATGGTTAATGCAGGCAAGCGCATAGATAAAATACATGTATTTGAGTGCATGCAGAGTTTGACGACCTCCCTGGCGCAGTGGTGAGCGCTGTGGTTTTAATAGTGGGAGGTCCCGGGTTCGATTCCTGGCAGGGGTTTGGAATTTTATAATTTCTAAATTTCTGGTCTGGTCTGGTGGGAGGCTTCGGCCGTGGCTAGTTACCACCCTACCGGCAAAGCCGTGCCGCCAAGCGATTTAGCGTTCCGTTACGATGCCGTGTAGAAACCAAAGGGGTATGGGTTTAATAAAAACTGCCATACCCCTTCCAGGTTAGTCCGCTATCATCTTAGACTGCATCATCACTTACCACCAGGTGAGATTGCAGTCAAGGGCTAACTTGTATCTGAATAAAATAAAAAATGAGTATATGGTACTTGTTGCCACTCCGCCACTCTTGCTTGTTTGCCTTGGTGTCGGCACTTTAAGCAGCACTTGCGACAATCGTTTGAGAGCATCCAGACTAGCAATGGGCGATTCATTCAGAAAAACCATAGAACTAGGTTGTTTTTGTAATGAATCGCCCATTCTCTTCCAAGCAGAATACTAGTTCTACTTCTAAACTAGAGTTCACTATTTGCGATTTAGATCTCAGACCCAAATGTCATTTGAAAAGCAAATATTTCTGCTTACCTTCAATGTTTTCTTTGTCAACGTCATGCCCAGCCTAAAAGTGTCATCTGTGTTACCGCTGAACAATAGCTCGTAATCTTCTGGCTTGGGATTCTTACTGGGCATAATCAATTCCCCCCCGGTGAAGTCTTCCTCAAACCTATTCTTATTCACAACTTGGCCTGCTTCTTTGGGTACCACTATGTCAATTAACGTCTTCACTACTCTATATGCTGCATCTTTGAAGGGGACCATGATTAATACCTGAAATTCATTTATAATTTATAATATACTAGCTTATTCCCGCGACTTCGTCTGCGTGGACATCACGAATTTCAAAACCCCATTTTACCCCCTACCAGGGATCACGCACTCATCCGTGAAAATACGGATATAAAAAATATCTACGACATGTCATAAGCTACCAGACAAAACAAAAAGGTACGTATTTTCACGGACTCTGATCGGATGAGTGCGTAACCGCCGTTAGGGGTTGAATTTTTAAAACTCCTTTCTTGGCAGAAATTTCAGGCCGATCCGTCCAAGTAGCTTGAGCTGTGCGTTGATAGCTCAGTCAGCCTTTCCTTATATATACAGAAGATATCTAAACTAGATGATACCCGCGACTTCGTCTGCGTGGAAGGTTTTTTTAATCCTGCGGGAACTCTTTGATTTTCCAGGATAAAATAATCTGGGGTGTGTTTTAACAAATTAAATATGACTTGTTTTAATGGAGAAAGAAAAGATTTAATGGTCTAGAAAAATGCATGCCCGAGAATTCTACATTAAGGTCACAATGGCGTGTGAAGTCTGCCAATCCACAAATGGTCAATGTAAACACTTGGTCAACTACGAACTAAACCATTCTCATTCTGACAGGAGACCTGTGCTGAGCAGTGTGATGATGATTTGAAAAATTACAAAGATTTTACCTTTGGTCTTACTAATCCCTGATCCTGATAGTCTTCTGATAAATCTGACTTTTTAGCTATTTTTGCATTGTGATGCAAAATTTTCGTTCTAGTCTTAATCATGTGATTTACAATATGGAGACAATATGTGAAGCGGATTTCATCTGCATTGCTAAACGTTCTCTCAGGATAGTATAGGTCCTGATAATTATTCATGATGGCAAATAGTTCCTTTTGTAGTGGAGTAAATATGTCAGTAAGTTCCAAATCTCTTTTAATCAAATTGTTTTTATTCGCAGAAACAATGTTTCCACATATTTGTGATTTAAGATGCAGTTGTTTAAAGTCAACATTGTGTATTATATGTGGCACTGTACCTGTAGATGCATACATTTTTTCTTCTACCAAAGAAAATTTCGGCTTTTTTATCTTAGATGATGTTGGAAGTGGTTGTGGTATGCTTATAACTAAATTTCCTATCACTGGCCATGTTTTACTAGTTTCTTTCACTGTTGGTGGGGTATTTGACAGGGCAACAATTAGTTCATCTTGTAAATCATACTGAAGGTGTCTTGTAAATGGATCATTTGATGTGTCCACTTCATTTTCTATTTCAGGACCTTCTATCTAAAACATATATGATGATAACATGATATTGACTTCAATTCATTAATTGAATTTGGAACACACGAAACCTAACATATACAATTATTAAATTAACAACCCCATTGTATTTTGCTAAAATACCTAAATTATTACATTTTACTGGTTTTTTTTAATCCCATGTCACATTGACTTATTTCATAGTGAGTTCTTACTTCTCAGTCCTGTGTGAAAATGTGCATTAGATTAGAGTATCAGTTTTACTTAAATCATAGTAGTTTTAACTTTTAGTCAGAGATTGGAATAGTATATAAGCACATTAAATACATATCATAATAGTACTACTGTATAAGAGCAATTAGGGGTGAACAATCTTAAACATTATCACTAGCAAGGATAGAATGGTGCAATTCTGGGAATTGCAAATTATGATCCCACATTTAATACAAATGTGTTTGTTTTGTCTAAAAAAGAAGCAAAGGTATCCTTAAAATTACCAGGTTACTCGAAATCATAAAAAAACACTCAGTGAACCAAACATCGGATTCAGAAATAAACTTTGGTGCCACTTTAGAAATGAGTAGATTCAAGATATTACATTGTCTCCACACATACTTACACATCTTCACTATGCTTCTCATCAGCGCACCACATTTGTGTATTTGTAATCCTTACTATTAATTACTATTTAATGGCATGTCTATTGTCTACATTAAGAATTTTTTTTTTAAAAAAGGGACAGTCAACAGGTTTGTATCAATGTTATCATAGCTATAGCTACCAACAGTGCATTGTAAACAAAGGGTATAATTCAAATTAGCTAGAATTCTATCCTGCTCGACTTTATTGATACAAATAAATACTAGTCCAGCAGCCGCCAAAGGATTTTTTTTCGTATTTTCGTGAGTAGATTCCATTTCACGAGTCGCCCAAGTTTTGCTCTGTGAAAATTCTGGATAAAGGTAGCTATAGTACTGTGCAGGTGCTTAACTTGTCGATTTGGTGGATTGTTGAAATTGTCTGAATAACAGTAAGTATTTTTTAGAACATTGAGATAATAGGATAATAAACTCAGAAAAACAATTGTCCTACAAAATAGATGGTATGACTGGAGGGTCCTCCACTCCAAATATGTATGTCCAAATAACGAGGTCATAAAAATTATGAATAACCAGCTGATTTTTTATATGCAGCTTAGTAAATATTTGTACAATGAAATGGCTATATAGTCCTACAAATTTGGTGGCACATTTCCCAGTCCTACGCTTAGAAGTTTATTTTAATAATTTTTTCATTAATAACAACTGAATTTTAACTTTTTCCTATCGAGAATAAAGTGTAGAACACAATTTAATCACTGTCCTGTATTGTGACATATTCGGAGTGGAGGATCCTCTAGTCATACCATCTATTTTGTAGGAGAATTGTTTTTCCGAGTTTATTGTCCAATTATCTCAATGTTCAAAAAAATACTGTTATTCAGACAATTTCAACACCCAACCAAATCGACAAGTTTTATGCCTTCGAAGCAAAATAGCTACCTGTATCGAGAATTTGCACAGAGCAAAACTTGGGTGTCTTGTCAAACAGAATCTACTCACGAAAGCCCAGCCTGTTATTAATCAGAAAAAAAAAATCCCTTGGCGGCTGCTGGACTATATATTTATTTTATAACTCATAAGGCACGGCTGTAGCTGCTTATGCCCTCGTGCCTAGTAAAGTCGTAAGTATTTGTATGTAGCAATTTGAATGTGACCCCAGTTATTAACTTACTAAAACATCTTGTTCATCAGAACTTTCCTCTTCATCTGGACTGTGATCATTATTCTCGTTTTGCTCCATGTTCACACTTTCTACAGTTCCATTTATACCATCACAATCATCAGACTCCTCACCAGATGTCTCTCCATCACTTTCAGCAATCATGTTAATCTTGTCAATACATTTGAAACAGGAAACTAGCTGACCATACGAGTCCTCCTCTGCTTCGTCTTCACTTACGGAACAAGCGGGCTGGTGTTTTTGAAACCTTTGTTCCATCTGTTTTTTTTTTAATAATTCCTCTTCAACCTTTTGTTTATCTTTGTATCGATTAAAAATAGCTTTCTTATTCTTACCCTCATGTTCCTTGTTTATAAATTTCTTTTTCTTATTTACTGCTTTAAATGAGCCTTTTCTTTTCTTACTGAAAAACTTTTTGCCTTTTGCCATTTTTCGTATTAAGTATGAGAGTGCACATTAGTTTATAAATATTTCGCATCAGCCTTAGCCCTTAACAAACTTGTACATATAAGCAATATATATAATGAACTCTGTGCATATACGTTTATATAAATCCGACCAAAATTTATTTTGAATTTACAAAGCACATTTTTTTATTCTTGAATCTTGACCACAGAATACATTTACTTAATCTTGACCAATATAGTAGATAATAATCTATGATCTCGACGCTTGACTTGACGTCCGTGTCAGCCACAGATTAATAGGAATACTACATAGATGCTAGATACTACCACAGAACCACACTACCACGACCAAGGGACTGGAGACAAGACATAGAGTAAAGTAATAGACAAGAGTTATCTACCTTGGAAGTTTGATGAAAATTGAAATAAAATAAAGCTCTTTAATTATGTAGGTATAGTGCAAAGGCCGCAAGCTTGGCACCGGTGCTTGGCACGATACTGAAGCAGATGTTGTTTTGTGTGATATATTTGGATGAGACTCCTGCCAGTGCTACTTGCGATTCTATACACGATAAATCTAATTAGCACTATTCATGTTTTAGCCTTCATCATGGAAAATCATATTAGATGCTTTGATGATATCTCTAAAAAAGTTTTTAACGATGAAGGGGTAACAACTAATTCATCATCAGAGCAGGTAAATGTCCCTAATAGATACAGTAAGTACCTATATGGTGTTATACCCTAAATCTTGAACAATATTAATCCTTAACTAATTTTCAGAAATATGTAGAAAATTTAATTTTGAAAATATACAAACAATTTGAACAGAAAGCTTCAATTGATCCAGACTTGCCTAAACTTTACAAGAATGCTCATGCTAAATTTTTAAAGAATGCCTTAATCAGTTTACCACAAAGCTATACATGTTTAGATGCAAGCAGACCTTGGTTAATTTACTGGATATTGCATGCTATGTGGGCTTTGAAGGATATGCCTGATGCAGAAACTCTATCGCATACAGTGAGTTTCCTGTCTCAATGTCAGCACAAGGAAGGGGGCTATGGTGGTGGTCCGGGACAGTATTCACATCTGGGCACCACATATGCTGCTGTTAATGCTCTGAGTATTATTGGAACAGATGAAGCTTACAATTCAATTGATAGAAGCTCTTTACAAAAATTCCTGTGGACAGTTCGTGAAGTTGATGGTTCTTTTGCTGTTCACAGAGGAGGGGAACAGGATATAAGGGGTGCCTATTGTGCTGTGAGCATAGCTAAACTAACAAACACATTCACAGAGGCTTTGTTTGACAAAACAGCGGAGTGGATTGTGAGTTGCCAGACATATGAAGGAGGGTTTGGTGGGTGCCCAGGAATGGAAGCGCATGGAGGTTATGCCTACTGTGGGATTGCTGCACTAGCATTGTTAAATAGAACTAAGCTTTGTGATTTGGAAGCATTGTTGAGGTGGTGTGTTAATCGTCAGACATCTGTGGAGGGAGGATTTCAAGGTCGAACAAATAAACTTGTTGATGGTTGCTACTCTTTTTGGCAAGGTGCTATTTTCCCTATCATTAGTGCAATATTAGCTCAAGGTTTGTTATTTACAGCAGTTCATTAAAGTTCTTTCCATAATATTATTACAACAGATTTAATATCTCTGTTTACTTTTAGATCACAAAGAAATGATAGAAACAGTACTGTTCAATCAAGGTGCCTTACAGGAATATATTATTGTTTGTTGTCAAGCCCCTGATGGAGGACTGATTGACAAGCCTGGAAAGTAAGATACTATTTTTCAAGCTTCAATTGTATTCAAATTGCCTACCTGAACAATCTATTTTATTGAATTTAGCCAGGGCAGAATACACTGTTTGGGGTACCTAACTGAATATCAATAGGCCTAAAAATGTTTGAATGCACCCCAAGATATAATTTGGTAACAAAAAAACTATTTGAGATTGCAATGTATTTTATTTTTACAGGCCCAGAGATATATACCACACTTGCTATACACTAAGTGGTTTGTCAGTTGCTCAACATGGCACAGGGGCCAATGATGCCTACGTTGTGGGATCGCCACACAATGAGTTGAACAGGATACACCCTCTGCATAATATTGCTCCTCATCTTGCATATAACGCTCTACATTATTTCATTAGACATCCCCCACCAGTGAAGGATAAAAATTAATTTATATTATTGTAGATATATTATAAGTACATGATCCATTAGTGTTTTAAAATTACCAGAAAGTTTTCATGTTTGGTTTCATGAAATAAAAAATTACATTTTTCATTTTTTGCTTGATGGATTTTGTAAACTTTTTAATTCTTTAATTTAATTCTTCAAAATATAAGCCTCAAATGGAATCATTCCTCTTCCAAGTTCTCACTTATCTGACTAGATAAATGTTTTGTCTCTTAAAATTAGCTGGCCCTATGTTTGCATAGGGCCATGAAATTTGTCAGGCAGGTAGGTCTTATAACACAAGTAAAGGAAAAATCCGAAAATCGTGACTTTGTGGTTACATTACAATAAAAAAATTAAAATGTGTTCTGTGATAATTAATTTACTAAATCACATAAAAGTCACAGTCAGTCATTCAGTGTTCTACATAAAAGTATATCTTTATGTTACAGAACCCTTTGTGTGCAATTCCGACCCACACTTGACCAGTTTCTTGTATAAAGATATTATGCTTTAATATCATTATCGTCAACATAACACCAAAGATGTCAACACACGTTTTTTTTAAATATATTTTGTTATTGCATGATGAAAACTCCTTTTGGTGTAAAATAAATAACAAAGTAGTTAACAATTACTAAAAAAATTAGTCTTATTATAATATGATACCTATTACAATTCTTAAATTATAATTTACAATTATTACCTTTGTTTTCCAAAGTTATTTATTTATATAAGATAAATTAATTTATCCCTGAATTATTTAACAGAAATAGATCTGAATATCATCCCTCTTCAAGTTCTATAACATTAAAAGCATTTAGTATATCAATAGAATATATGTTAAGTAATTTATAATAAGTAGATTATACTAAAACAAATTCTTCTGACTCCATATCAGTATCACTATCTTGAACATTTGGTGTCACCCAATGATGGTCAGATTCAATTATTGAATTTCTTAAATTAGGTGGGTCCATAACTGCACTCCGTGATCCACTGTGCAGTGTGAATATAGGGTACTCGTTACACGATGACACACCTTGTGGTACAAGAAATGAGCTGATTACATTAACAAATGTTTCAAAATCATTGTGTGTTGCAAGGTAGAAACCAATGCAACAAGATGGATCCATTTTGGTAATGGGCATTTTTCTCGGGGAACGGCAGTGAAAAGTTTGTAAGGAAAAATTTGGTTGCCAAACATCAACCATTTCTTGGCAGTAATGTGGATCCAAGTGAATTAGCCTATCATCTTGATACCCAACAAAATATAAAGAGTGTTTCGGCCTCCCACCAATGATTCCTATACAGAAGTCCAATGTCAGAAGAGAAGTAAGACACGGCCCGTAAATTGGATTTAGCTTATCAGTTCCTAACTTCACAGGTACGAGTAAGATGAGAGATTTCCATGAACCATTAGGTAATCTACAGTGGGAATACACATCTTGAACATAGATAGTAGACTCTTGAGCAACATAAACTTCTAATTTATCAAATTCATAATTTTCTTTAGAAGCTGAAGTCATCACAGCTTTCAAACAGTGTGCCACAGATGCTGGGCCGTACCAATCCCCTGGTTTTTTCCCAAGAGACTCTCCCAAATTTACCATCTGATGAATAGAGAGTGGGCTGTTTACGGATGATTTGTCTCCAAACCATTTTATTATCATGCGATGGAGACAATCCTCTTGAAACTCTCTAGCATTCTGGATAGGCTTTTCTGGTGTCCATCGCCATGACCGGCCGAGGAAATGACACACTAAAGCTTGAGCTAACATCATCTGACCACTACGCAACATGCAGCCCCAACCACAATCTGTTGTGAATGTTGATCCAGACATCATAGGAAATTCTCTTCTGTAAGTCATCCATATTTTGCTTATGAAATCAGACTTAAATCCTTCTATACCTTCTCCATAAATTTGCTCCATCGAATCATGAGCTGTAGCCTCTGTGCCAATTTCAGTAGACGATTCTAAGGAACCTGTTGGACTTAACTTGCGATGGTAGCAACGACCTAAAACCCATACTGGTGACTCTTTTGAAAAGTTGGTCTTCAATTTCACTGTCCATCCAAATTTTACATTATTCCACATAGACAACAAACGTGATTCTACTTTTCCCTTGAGATCAAGGAGATCTTCTGCACTATCACGAGTGCTATCTTTCGATGTGGCGGCGTTGCTAATGCTATCGACCTTCATACTTGTCACACCTTGTCTAACGCCACTGCCTGAAGTCATAAGGGCAGAACTTGTCGGCCCTGTCTCCCTTGTTCCGTTCATTATAGTCCACTAAAAGCATACTATTATTTACACAGTTCTCAACATTTTATTTCATATTTGTTTGCCTAACGATTTGTAATTGAATAGGAATTAAATTGGACATAGTGTGTGGACAATCACAATGACATTTAGGTATTTTACACGTTTTTATAACAATATGACTACTCCACTATTCTTCATTTGCATTATTTATTATATCGTCACAAGTAATTTTAAAGCTCGACAAAATAAAAAATCCATTTTTATCATGTTTGGTTTGATGCAAAAAATTGTTAGTAATTAGATTATATTTATTCATCCAAGCCAAGGAATTTCATGATCATATACTCTTTGTGTGAAACACAGAATAGTTACCTACTTTTTAAAATACGTAACTGTAACGTAAAGGGCCATGGTAATCATTCATCTAAGCCCATGGTACATACCTTCTCTGATAAACGTACCTAGTGATTATATATTTTTACGATGTGAAATCATGAAATGTCTCATCTTCTGTGTCGTGGCGTGGTTTACACGACAAGGCTCTTTTAGCACTTGAATGAAATTTGACAAGGTGCGTACTTTGGTAGAACAAAGCCTGCCAGGATATTAAATCTCCCCAATTTCAGGGAATATATTGAAAATCGAAGTTTTGTCTAATTTTAACTAAATGAAATTGGGAAAGCCGTCCCTGTTTCCACATCAAGAAAGAAAACTAAAAACTATTGACATATATATATATATAGGACATGGACGAAAGTCCATCTATCATGTTTGCCTGCTCAAATACTACAGTTACGTAGTGCTAAATACACATTTATTGCTGTACCTATCTATTAAGTAATCGTGGCGTTAATGTTACATATGGAATGGCTCTAATATTCAAAACTGGCCAAGTGCGAGTCAGACTCGCGCGCCGTACGTGGGTGTTTTTTTGACATTTTGCACGATAAATCAAAAACTATTATGCATAAAAATAAAACAAATCTGTACAGGTACAGCCCTTTCATATGATACCCCACTTGGTATACTATAGTTAGTTAGGTAGGTATCTTACTTTGAAAATACATTTTAATATTTTTTTCGGTAATGTAGACCACAAATTCACGGTTTTATGATTGTAGGTCAACGGGATATAAGTTTAAGGGATAGACACGACAGACGGACGACACAAAGGTAGGCGGACAACGGAGTGATTCTGTAAGAGTTATTTTCTACCTTTTGTAGGCACGAAACCCTAAAAACAGTGAATTTCAGATTTTTTGCCAACACCACATACAAGGGGGCAGAGTGACACTTCACAATATGGCGGCAACGATAGTTTCAATTTTTGCCACGTGCCAAAAGATCTTTGTCGCACTGTACAGTAGCCGGCAAGAAATATTACACTGTATCCACATTTAGAATTTCGGCAATGTAGAGCGTTGTCTCAGTCACTCATACCTATGTGACATTTTGTCAGTTTCAACGACAGAGACAACGCTCTACGAAACCGCTAAGTACCTATCTCTTTCTTAAAGTCGATGTTCAATATTTCAAAAAAATACGACTGTAGTACGGAACCTCAGTACGCGAGTCTAGCTGACACTTGGCTCGGTTTTTTGTTGTAGGTATTCCTAAAGGACAAGGTTTGTTTGAAACATCCTTAATCAAAATTAAGTATGTAGGCAAGTAGTTTTAGTAGACACATCAAGATGATTAAAATTAAAATGAACCAAAAATAAACTGAGAAATGTTCAACGTAAAAGTCAAGATTCAATCCTCAAATCAACCGAATCTTCGTGGGCGCAAAAGGCACTCGAAAATAAACTACGAGACAGAAATTAATTCCGTGGCATTCTGACAGCTAATTTACTTGGGGTTAAATCGAACAGGGTGGTGGTCACCCTGTTTTTCATACAAATAAGTGATAACCTCAAATAACATTTACTCACCTAAAAATGAAAACTTCGGAATTCCACCGAATTAAAAATCAGAGTAATAAAAAAACACAACTACAATAATTGTAAAATGATTGATGATAGTGTTATTATTTCTGGTAGAACCTGGACGCGAACAGTTGAAAACATTAGCAAGGTAAGATCAATATTAATAAGTGTTTTCAGTTTGTTTACTTTGTTTACACTACAAGATTTTGAAGCAGATAAGTCAGCGTCAAGTAGTTTTTTCGTGAAAGAGTAACAAACACACACACAGATATAAAAGCCTTCGCTATTAAAATATTAGTGTGATATAATTGATTTTACCTCTAATAATTCTTATTTTGTAGGTTGGATATTCTGATGGGGTTACTGATGGACAAAATACTTCATTCCAAAGTAGTTTTGACATGGGTTACTGTCAGGGACTGAAATTTGGGCTAGATCTAGGATATAAATTAGCTGTGTAAGTATGCTTTAGATTAATATAATTTTTTTACCAATTTTCATAATAGGTAAGCATGCATATTATGTATGCACCTCAAAAGGAATAAAATATTTATTAATTGTAATTTATTTCAGTGAGGATGAGCAGCAATCATATAATCTCCAGGGTGATATAGAAAGACCAACAGATCCACGTAGAATCAACTGCCAAATCTGCATAGATCAGACAATAATATCACAGAATATAGTTAATTTATTTAACACACAAAAAGAGAAAAATGATGTGTATGTAATAAAAAAATAACTGTAGGTACATAATATTTTGAAAAATAAAGTACATTTTCAACAAAAAAGAAAAATTAATATTCACATTAGTGGATATATGGATATCCATATTTGTAGAATGGGTAATAATAATAACACGAATAAAAGTTTTAAAGATGACAATTAATTTTTATTAAGTTTTTAAATAAAACAATTATGCTGAACTTCTGGTTATAACATTTAACATGTCGAGTGCCAGTCCTTAGTGCATTGTCATTCCTCAAGCTAATTATCTAAGATAGCTGATCCCCGCGGCTTCGCCCGCGTAGATTTAGGTTTTTAAAGATCCCGTATAGCCTATGTCACTCAGGAATAATGTAGCTTTCTACTGGTGAAAGAATTTTTAAAATCGGTTCAGTAGTTCTAAAGATTACCAACAACCCTACAAACAAACTTAACGACATCGGGCCGTGCAGCAGAAATCGTAATATTTTAATTTCGCCATAACTTCAAAACCAAACGTCCAATTTTAATCATTCAAAGACCAAATATTATCTCCATAAACTGTTCTTAGTGATGAAATCATTTATTTTGATAAGGATTAATAGCATGAGTAAAATAAACGCGTTTAAATGTAGTCCAAAAAAAATTCAAGATTTTTAAATAAAAAAATGGTTGCTGTGCCTCACTCGACATAGATGGGTATAGTGTGTCGCGGACTTTTTTGTAGATATTTATAAGATCTACAATTAATTAGAACATTTTGTGGTTCTATCTTTTATAGTTTAGGCAGCGTACGCAAAATAAGTAACTTTTCTGGTTGATTTTTTACACCTTGTGTCCGAAAAACCCAAATATCTTACGGAACCCTATTTTTTTCCAAAATAAAATATAGCCTATGTTACTCGTGGATAATGTAGCTTTCGAATGGTGAAAGAATTTTTAAAATCGGTCCAGTAGTTTTTGAGCCTATTCAGTACAAACAAACAAACAAACAAACAAAGTTTTCCTCTTTATAATATTAGTGTAGATAAACAGTTGTTCAAATGAAAATCATTAAGACCTCACCACACTGACTGCACTCCACTGCACTTGCTGTGGTGATACCATACAAAGTACTCTGTGGGTGATACTGATGACACTCAGTATTAGTCTGTTTTTAACAAATGCAGTACTTGAAAGTTAATGACAATGGGGCCGATTCTCTTGTACACAATCTCTAAACTAAACTGAAATGACACGTCTAAATCTATTGCTATCCCTGTCGTAATGTTGCTTGCGGAAAGGGGTAGCACTAAATTTAGACCTGTTAATTTAGTTTAGTTAAGAGATTGTGTACAAGAGAATTAGCCCCATTGAGTTCTATTCTAAATGAAGTGGCCAATCAATGTCCACAGCATAATTTGCATTTAGTTTATGTTGAAACATGCCTCCAACCTTGGAACTCTTTGCTTTCAAAATTTGTCACATCAGAATACCTTAACAGAGGGAACTAGTGATAATATAATTTTATACTATAAAATATTTTTTAATTATTTATTATTTAATAATATTTATTTATTTATGCACTATAATATTTAAGTTCTAGGCTTTTTTTCAGGTGGTGGTTTCATATTTTCCTGCTTAATTTCAGTTTTGATCTCCATGTGACCTTGCATGTTGCCATTTGTCATCTCAGAGCTAATTGGATCCACTGGTTCTTGTTTTATTGTGATGTTCATATTGTTTCCATCTGATCCCTTCTCAGAGGTCTTATCGTTTGTGTTCTCAGTCTTAACAGTTACTCCATTCTAAAATAATGTAAAATTAGTTTTAACATGGACTGCTATATTTTGGTCAGTGAGCATACCAATTACCAACACTTAACCAGTTATTTATTTCTTGAGGATATACAGTTTTATCAAGCACAAACCTCCATACACCTGCAACCTCACAACTGAGGCTGCTATGCTCATGATAGCTGTCCTTAAGGTACTGATAACAGATGGTTCATTTGAAGTAAATGTTCACTCGAGTGATTGTTTTTGTTTGTCACTTTTGATTAATTTTATGTTCAGACATTTAATTTCAAGTGAATGATGAAATGAAGGAAATGAACTGTCTGATATCACCATAAGCTTCTTTTTCATTGGTCGAAACTCTATTATTTGAGTTGAAAACAAGATCGAGACAAATAACTATAATAATATACTAGATGATGCTCACGACTTCATTCACACGGATGTAGATTTTTAAAAATCCAGTGGGAACTCTTTAATTTTTCGGGAAAAAAGTAGCCCACGTCCTTCCCCGGGATGCAAGCTATCTCTGTAACAAATTTCGACAAAATCGGTTGAATGGATGGGTTGTGAAAAGCTAGCAGACAGATAGACAGACACATTTTCGCATTTATAATATTAGTATGGATGAAGGCAGCATTCTAGAGACACATACTTGTGCAGGGGAGAAGGTAATATCAAGACTGTATGGTGCCACAATCATCACTCATATAAATGCAAAAGTGTTTCTCGGTTTGTCCTTCAAACACACTGCAATGGAGAAACAGATTGATGTGATTTTTGCATGAATAAAGACCTGGAGATCCCTTATTTATTGAAATGTGATACAGACTTGGTCTAGTATCTGTATCAACATCCTAAGTGTCAGGGCTACTTCCCTCCCAAAACATGCATCAATAAACTTGATAGCTCTACTTCCTAAATCTATCCTATCAAAGGAAATCTTTTGTTGTCAAAAGAAAGTGTGTTTCAGATAGACCAGTTTTATGATGTTGTTGCTTCAGTACAAAAATAAGATTTTGTAAATTTTTTTTAATAAAAATTTTACTACTTACTAGCTATGCCCAGCATGTGTTACAATGCGCGAATGTATAAAAACAGACAAATATAAAATTTTATATATAGGTCCCGCAAATTGCTATTTTGCTGGAACCATGTCTCATTATCATCGAAATGACATTATTTTGACGTTAGCCGAAATAAAAATATACCATCAGCTCGAAACTTCAGTCTAGTGCTTGTCACTAAAATGGTGGCCACGCGCTATAGCAATTTGTGGGACGTATATATGATAATATTGGTAAATACTTTGCAAGTAGAAAATTCACCTGGTTTGCTACAGTCTGTGTGATCGGCAGTGGAAATTGTCTCACTAACTCTGCCAACAACATATCTACTCTTTGTCTTTGAAATAGTGTAGACGGCTCCTCCTTGGGTGCACTAGGAACTTCTTTGGGGGCAGACTGTCCCATGTTAAATGAACCTGTACAGTGAATTTTACTTGTAGTTCAAAATGTAGTACATAATAAGACTAATATCAAGTTTTTTTAAAAAAAGAATATTAGCCCTGTTAAATGACTAATATTCCCCTTTCCTCTCCAACTAAGCGTCAAGCTTGTGCTAGGAGTGGGTACGACAATAGTGCAATGGGCGGGGTTTGAACCGTCGACTTTTCGGTTTTCAATCCATTCCTTTGCCTGTTGAGCTATTGGGGCTCAAATTCACAGTTACCAGATTTCCCCTTTGTCTTGTGTTGACATTACATTGTGTTGATAGACATTATTCTGCCAAATCTCATGATTAAATGTCAATGAGACTATAGGTTTTGATTCCCCTGACCGGTCTTGACAGACAGACAACGATGTGATCCTATAATGGTTCCTTATTACCTTTAGAAGTACGGAACCCTAAAACAGGCAAATGAATAAAAAAGCCTCAATACTCAATGGTGCTTATTTGGTTAATCTCTAAATTAAAACCGTGATATCCTTTTCACAATATTGCTTATAGAAAAGATTGCTTTTTACCTGATTTATTTGTCTTAAAATCCCACCAATATCCTTTACTAGGATGATACTTTGAATATGACATAGTTTCCTCAAATGAATTCTGCAAGTGGTGAACTGCAGAAAGCTAAAAAGGTTTCTGTTATTTTAAAAATTGACTAATAAAAAATATCAATAACTAGCTTATAATACTTAATAATTCATTATTCACAAAATTTTGTTTTGAAAAATACTTGATGATGCCCGCAACTTAGTCCTCATGGATTTAGGTTTTAAAAACCCAGTGGGAACTCTTTGATTCAGGACAAAAAGTAGCCTATGTCCTTCCCTGAGATGCAAGCTATTTCTGTACCAAATTTCATCGAAATTGGTTGAACGGATAGGCCATGAAAAGCTAGCAGACAGACAGATAGACACACTTTCATATTTATAATATAAGTATGGAATTAAATATGTATAATTATTTCATACCAGTCTAGAGTTCAACACACTAGCTAAGTCGGGAGCTTGATAAACAATTCCTGCAATTATGTAATAATCAGCCAGGGGAATAGTTTGATTGATACTGTGCCTATGTTGCTTTCTAATCACATAAAGAATTGGTTCTTGTACATGCAACAACACATATTCCAGACCTGTCATGTTTCTGCAAAATTAAAAGTTACAGAGCGACTTGCATGAGGTGTCATACAAAGAAATTAAAGCAAAGCTACTTATGTTTGTGATGGTCTGGGGGACTGGAACTAAAATCGTCGTAAAAAGAACGAGCGCGGCAATACGCACCTCAATAGCTAGACAGCGCGTGTTATTCTATTTTTTATTTGCTCATAAAATAAGGGTAGGTTATTTAACTGCTAACGTAGGTCTGTACCTACCTACATAGTACATACTATTCGATGATACTTACTGCAATTGGTCCATGCTAAGCCGTTGCATTTTAACGACTTCATTATTACACGTCCTATCAAAAAATGGATTAGATCTTTCCGAAAAATAATCCATTATGTTAGAAGGATTTAAAGACGGAATCCATGCAGAATCGTGCCACGATAGGCCTAAGGGGTTCTCAGATGCAATAGGTAGGTGTCCAATCCTTCCAGGCATCATATTTATATTTTAATAAAAATAATCTTGAAGTTGTAGGTAATCATTTAGTAATTTACCAAAAACTCAGAAAAACAATATTCTGCTTTAAATCAAAATATGGAACAAAGAGTATGTAATCAGTATATTAATAATGTACTCTGTGGTTTATGGTCAGTGCTACCAAGGCTCAGAAATAATTCCCCCTAAACGTAGATTGAGTAAAAAAGCTAGACTAAAGTACTGTGTAACCACGTCTGAGATAGCTATAGCACGACGTAACGATGATTTTTTTTTTGTTGTTGTGCCTTATCATGTGATCAGTCGATGGACTATGAGCAGATTGGTTGGAGGATAGGTTGGCGTGATTGGAGACAATTTCCCCAGCGGGAAAACTCCATGAGTCTCAGCTAATAATCCAGTATATGCTTTCTCTTTAGTCGACGGATCGCCTGCGGCATTGTCAACTGCACTGCCAGACGATTTGGATGGTTAGTCTTATAGCACATGTGAAGGAATAAATCCGAAAAATATCATGAATTCCTATTTACATCACACAAAAAAAATTGCCTTCCCATATTCATACAAAAAAACTATTTCATTTAATTTCAAAAATAATAATTTACAAATCACGTACCTACATATGGGGCTGTTGTCATTAACTTGCAGTGTTGCACATAAAAATGTTAAAATATCTTGTACAGAACCCTTCGTGTGCGAGTCCGACTTGACCGGTTTTTTAAAATTTAAATGACGGCAATTTTGAAATTTCTTTATTGTTGTTATAGCTGATAGTAGCAACAGAAATAACTCTCTACCTATAACGGTTTACGAGATACAGCTCGCTGACAGACATACACACGTACAGCAGAGTAATAAGATTTTGTTGTACCCTTCGGGTACAGAACCCTAACAAAGCTAAATCCACGCTGGGGAAGTTTCGAGCATCATATCAGCTAGTACATAAAATAAATAATAAATAAAAAATAAAATCATTTTATTTCAGGTCTGGGACCCATATAAAAACATGTTGATAATTAAAAATTAAAAAGTGTATAAACAGTATTTAGTAAAAATCATTAAATAAAAATGAATAGTCATTTTGCGTTCGGGATCGGTGTACCCTAAGCCAGTGTTTATAGAACACATTGTCAGGGGATGCCTGAGCGACGACTTTAATCATTTTATTATTAGAATTACGGACGGTTTCCCAGAAACCCGCAATTCTATTTCGTATAACGGCGTAGTAGTCCGGGACTCCAGCGTCGGCGAACATGCCCGACGAGCTACAATACCTCGGCATTTTTAATAAAATGCGAAGGGCATCATTATATTGTACCCTGAGGATGTTAAAGGATCTTTTGGTGTAGTTGATCCATAATTGTGTAAAATATAAAAATATAAAGTATAAAAACTCATACAACAAGCTTTAAACAACGTAACTTTAACATCCTCAGAGCACCGAGCAAATCGGCGAGCGAGCATGTTGCACCGTATTGCCAGTGACCTTCGCTCTCGTTCTATATCAAAGTCGTCACTCAGGGACCCCGTCAACATGTGTCCGAGATACCTGCCCCCCAATTGTGTAAGAATAACCATTTCATGGCTATCGCAATCGTCAAGAATTCTGCCCTTTGATTGGCTGTGAAAAAATGTAAACAGCGAATCAACCAATCAAATGGCAGAATTTCTTGACGATTGCGATAGCCATGAAATGGGTATTCTTACACAATTGGGGGGCTGAACTGTTGCACAACCTGAACTGGTGTCCCATCTAATAAAACTGGTGGTATCCTCTCCGGACCTTTACCAGCTCTAAAAATCAACATTACTGATTTGCGTACATTGTATTTTAATCCATGTCTCGAGGCGTAACTTTCGCAAATCGATACCAATTTACGGAGACCATTTATTGAGGGGCTAAGTAGCACCATGCCATCGGCGTAGCTTAAGTTGTTAAAACAAACTCCGTCAATATGTCAACCGAGTCCAGTACCACTTAGCTCCCCAATCAGGTCATCAACGTAAACATTGAACAGGTCCGGAGAGGTTAGCCCCCCCCTGACGTACACCGCACTCTAGTCTAAACTCACTAGAAGCTGTGTCGCCCCAACGCACAATGTTCGTTTGATTCTCGTACCAATATCTCATCAGCTCGACAATACCGCTATGGACGTTTGAGTCGCGCATTTTTCTCCATAATATATTATAATTAACAAGATCAAATGCGCGACTCAGATCCAGGAAACACGCATAGACCGATGTTTCACGACTTTTATAATAACTTACGGCATGCTTCAGAGACAGAATTGCCGAGTCTGTAGAGAGACCGGGGCGAAAACCAAACTGAGCATCACTAATGTGTACATTCTTCATCAGTTCAGGCTGCAACAACCGCTCAAGTACCTTACCAGCAATTGTCCCTAGTGAAATGGGCCTATAGTTAGCTATACTGGACATGTCACCCGTCTTGTTTTTTGGCACAGGAACCACTACCGTCTTTAGCATATCTGCAGGAAGATAGCCATGTTTAATGCACATATTGAATAGCGTTGAGAAGGCCTCATACAATTTGTTGCCAGCGTAGAGCATGTGCACAACACTCAGACCATCATGACCTGGTGATTTACCACGTTTCATATCTTTAATCGTTCGGAATATAGCCGTTGGACTAAAGTGTACTCTTTCAGGCGATGGTGACAATGGCTTTGAGTCAAGCACATGCGCTACGTCTAATGGTTTCACTGAGAAATGTTTTGCAAACATATTGGCTATCTCCCTGCTATCCTGTACGTTACTGACACTTATTGGTCTACTTTCCTTTTTATTTAATGATTTAGTAGCTTTCCAAAACTGTGTAAAATTTTTGTCAGCTCTATGCGTCGCTAAACTGTCCATTTTTATAGCTTCCTCATTATTCTGGCACCACTTTAATTTCTTTTTAAATATAGCGCGTGTCTTTGCCATGTCATATATTTCTCCACTACTATAAAAATATAATCCATATTCCATTCCATACCAATATTATGAATGTGAAAGTGTGTGTCTGTCTGCTAGCTTTTCAAGGCCTATCCGTTTAACCGATTTTGACGAAGTTTGCTACAGAGATCACTTACATCCTGCGGATGGACATAAATTACTTTTTGTCCCAGAAAATCATAATCCCACAGAATTTTTCAAAATATAAATTCACGCAGTCGTAAGCCGCGGGCATCGTCTTGTAATTAATAAAAAACCGGCCAAGTGCAAGTCAGGCTCGCCCAACGAGGGTTCCGTACTACAGTCGTATTTTTTCGACATTTTGCACGATAATTCAAAAACTATGATGCATAAAAATAAAAATAAATCTGTTTTAGAATGCACAGGTGAAGACCTTCCATATGATACCCCACTTGATATACTTCGAAAATTGAAAATGCTCATGACCACAATTTAATTTTTTTTGTGATGTAACCACAAATTCACGGTTTTCAGATTTTTCCCCGAATGTCTGCTATAAGACCTGCCAAATTTCATGATTCTAGGTCAACAGGAAGCAACCTGGAGGTTTCTTGACAGACTGACAAACAGATAGACAACAAATTATATCTATAAGGGTTCCTCTTTTCCTTTTGAGGTTCGGAACCCTAAAAAGAAATAAAAATACAGCAGTATCAGATAATAAAAGCTTTATGTTACAGATCAATTTTATATTGTGTTATGCTTGATTTGTCTGGAAATTTTGTACGTAAAATAAACATGTTATTCACTTCTGGTGTAGAATCCAATGTGTCCAAATATCCAAACCAATATATAACAAGTCCAGGGCCAAATCTGTTCCAATAGCACATAAGCTGCTCCTTCATATATCCTAAATGGTTTTCTTCATCGCCAAACAAAGCTTTGCTTTCTACCCAGTTAATGATAAAGTTATCAACAGCAATCGGAACATCTAATTTGAAGTCAGGCGTTTTGTCATATCCTCTTAGTCTAAGTAAATTTTCATCAGAAAATGAGATATTCATTATTCTTAATTCTCTTTCCAATCTTAGTTCATATTCTAATCCTATAGATCTGAAAGTTAATATAACGGATATAATATGGCTTTAGTATAAGTGTCTCATTTTGATAATTTATCCATACAGCAAAAATAAAAAAGTCACTGACTGCAGAGTACTTGAATTTGTTTAGGGACATCATTAATATTATCTGTTCTTAAGAATCTATAAATATTAGTTCAGGACTCATCAAGTAATAATAGTTATATTTTACATAACTAAAACCTTTTAATAAATAGTTACTTACTGTTTTATTATATCTGCATATGGACCATATTGATTGTCATTCATTATACCCTATAAAATTAAAAGGCTAAGTAAATATTTATTAGTTCACAATTTCACATCTATTCCAAAACTGATATAAAAATAAGCTTACCAAAAACACTTGATATGCCAAATCTTTATTTTCAATTAATGTTGTGTCCTTGAAGTATTTTTTGACTACAGCAGAATCAGATGAAACATTCTGCAACAATGACCTCGCAAACAGTGCTGGACTAATGCCTTGACTGTCTGCTAATCTGTTAACATGGAATTTAATCAGCTGTTACAATACAACTAATATCAATGAAATAATCAATATATTATGATAGACACAAATAGTACTAATAATTTTGGTGTATGATCTAAGGTGAATAATTTTACTAGACAACTTAAATAACTGTAAAAGAATGTATCTTGAAAATGTGGCTGCAAATAAAAATTAATAATTTCGAAAAGCTCCCCTTGTAAAGCCAGGGTGAATTAGCTAGTTATTGTGACATAGTTATTGTTAATGTGCTAATACAGCACCTATAGCATGCCTAACAACTGGACACTACTAAAATGAATCGAGGTGATTACTTCCTTTCACTTTATAGCCAAGTGAAGTGCCCATTATACTCACTGGTAAGATGAGAATTCCTTACATATCTCTCTGTAGGGGATACTGTGCCTTATACAAAAGCTACAGGTAGGTTTGCAGGGGATAGGCTGCTGTGACACCAGGAACCTGTGTCGCAAACATGAGCATGGGACATCACCAACTTGGCTCCAGCAGGTGGCCCTAGGTACTGTCATAACTGTGAACATAGTTTTCACAATAGCATAATACTTACTTAATATTTAACTTACTTAAGTATGATATCCCCTTGATTTTTATCTTTCATTAATTCTTCATATAGCTCATAATATTTACTTGATATCACTGGAGACTTACGATAGCTTTGCTTCATGGATCTCTGTACAAGTAACGAAATTATGCTGCCCATTGTGGAGGGTGGTACACTGTTTATCAAGTAGGTATAATTATTATTGAAACAATTTGTTAATCATTAACAAATTAAGTTTTAAAAGTGCTACAATTATTAATGATGTTCAGAATGATACTTACTCTTTGTACTTCTTGCGTAGCTCATTTTCTGATTTTCTACTGAATGAAGTAATTTTATTAAAATCTTTAACGATTGCATTATATAGTTTAAAAGGCATGGGCTTTAAATCAATGTTAGTCATTTTTGGATTTTTATCAAGCGATGGTTTTATTGTCACCGAGATTGTCACTGACAAGTTAGATTTAGATTTTTAAAGCTTTTAGATCATGAATGAATGATTTGATCCGTATTTGATCCTTTGATTGAGCCCTTCGATTTTTTTTTTTGAATCTTCAATAAATTTTGATTTATGGTGGAATTATGAATAAGCATTGAATAAGTATGATTGTAAAAAGCACAAAAAGCATCAAAAAGTCAATCAAAACAAATCCTTTGCTTTGGTCAAGATTAAAACCACCGACCACTGACCAGAAAAAAAAGATTAAAACGAGAACACAGAGTAGTGAACATAGTGATTATATACTCTTTGGTGAAGATTCTGTGAGTCAAGTCGTTAAGTGGTCTGTGGTAAAAAGTACTCTGTAGTCTGTGATACTAATCATTACCAAAGAATTTCTAAGTACTACTTCGTATGATCATTACCTACATTTCACAAGTACATCTGCTTGAATGAGAGGGACTATAACAGATATGTCCAGATTTGCAACTAGCGTGGCCCCCTCAGTCCCTCTCGCTCAAGCAGATTTTCTTACTTGTGAAATGTCATTCCTTCTACCTTCACGTTGTTTGTCAAATACTCACGTACAAATACATTTTGACAAACAAAAAAAAGTGGCCACGGTGATAAGGACAAAACATAATCATTTTGTCACGTTCTCTTATATAAGATGGAGCAGAGTATCAGCAGTGGATTACGAGTACATCAGTGCATTCTATATTATTAAATACAAGAAACCAATTTTATAAATTAATTACGACTTTTTATTTTCGTGACAACCTAATAACCTTAGTCAGTAGTCATAGTAACCAAAAGTCTAAATCTACTCATAAATCTATGACCTCTATGACACTCCCCCTCACGATGACCTTGGGGTCTGAGTGACTCCTATCATCTTGAGAAGCTCTAACAACTTTGGTTGTGGTAATGCCTTTGTAAAAAGGTCTGCCTCCATATTTTCTGTGTCCTTGTAACGGATGGTTACTAATTTCTTTTGAACACAATCCCGTATAAAATGTTCCTTTATACTGATATGTTTCGATCTCTTACCAGTCATTAGATTGTTGGCTAACATCTGTGCAGCCAAATTATCATTGTAGATCGGAACAGTTTGTTGAAAAACTCCAATATCTTCCAATAGATATTTCAAGTGTAAAGCTTCCTTAGTTGCTTCTGTCATCGCCATATATTCGGCTTCTGCTGTTGACAAAGCCACTACTCTTTGTTTCTTTGTTGCATAACTGATTAGGCCACCGCCATACTTAAAAATATAACCAGTATATGAACGACGGTCAACGGTACATGCCGCCCAGTCAGCGTCAGCCATGCCTGTTAATGCCATTCCTGATTTTTTATATTTGATGCTTACACTCTTCGTTCCTTTTAAATAACGAATCACCCTTTTTGCAGCTTGCCAATGTGTATTATCAAAACATGTATTGTATTGGCTCAAATAACTAACAGCAAACATTATATCTGGTCTTGTGGCTACAGCGAGGTACATTAGAGATCCAATTAACATTTGGTATGGTATATTCTCCATCTCTGTTTCTCCTTTACCCTTTTCTAATTTCAGACCAGCCTCCATGGGCGTTGACACTGGCTTACATTCAGCCATGTTAAATTTATTTATTAAATTATCAATATAATTCTCCTGTGACAATATCATTTCTCCCCCTACATGGGTGAATTGTATGCCCAGGCAATGATGGAGTGAACCCATATCTCTTAATTCAAAAGCTTTTTGCAGTTTTGTTTTGACTTCTCGTAACAACATTTCTGATTTATATGCTAGTATTAAGTCATCCACATAAATGTTTGCAAATAGCTTTTCTCCTCCTTTTTCTAATATATACAAGCAAGGATCCGCTGAAGAATTCTTAAATCCAATTTCCAACAATTTCTCATGTAACTTTAAGAACCATTGTCTTCCTGCCTGTTTCAAACCATATATGGCTTTGTTAAGTTGACATATCCCATTATTTTTATATCTATCTATATCTAGCAGCATTTCTTGTGCTTTTCTAATCAACTCTTTGTCTTTTCCGTGTGTAACTATATTTTTTAAATATTTATCCAGATTTTTCGGCTTCTTCATATAAATTTGTTCATCTATATCGCCGTTTAAAAATGCAGTGCACACGTCTAGCTGGGATAATTTCATTTTATTTTCAATTGCATGTGCAATAAGTAGTCTAACAGTACTCATTTTCGCAACAGGTGCAAATGTTTCAGTGTAATCAATTCCTTCTTTCTGATTAAACCCACGCGCCACAAGTCGTGCTTTTCGTCTATTTATTTCTCCCATTGCATTGTACTTATATTTTAAAATCATTTTACTATCTATTAAGTTCTTGCTTTCGTTCCTGTGTACAACTTTCCAAGTATTATTTTTAAGATGAGATTCAATCTCGCTTATTATTGCATCTTCCCATTCATCAATGTTCTCGTCTATTTCACAGAGGAATGATTGTTCAGCATCCATGTCATAATCTTGATGCCATGCTGGTGCGTTTCTCTGTCTTTTATCAGTAGAACTAGTCGGTTCGACTTCATTATCTGTACACATTTCATGATCTATTTCATCTACTTCTGTAGTTGCATCAACAAATATTCCATCATTGTTCAATTCCGGTTCTGATTCATCAATTTCATGTTCTTTCAAACCTTCATTGTTTTGTACATTTTCTTTTTCAGGAAAGAATATAATTTCCATTTCATTTTTATCAACTACATCTTGTTTTCGTTCTTCTTTGTTCTCGTTTTCATAATACATTTTGTCTAGTACTTTGACATCTCTGCTAATCATTACATTGTCTGTTTTTGGGTTGAAAATCCGGTATGCCTTGTGATTTTCCGAATATCCTACAAAAATTCCAGGTGTCGCTCTGGCTTCAAATTTTCCGTTTTTCTTTCCTTTTTTAAGTACAAACGCCTTAGTTCCGAATATGTGGAAATGTCTCACAGACGGAACTCTCTTCACCCATTTTTCAAATGGAGTCGCGTTATCAATACTTGTGCAAGGACTACGGTTTGCCAAGTAGTTAGCTGTATTAATAGCTTCAGCCCAAAAAACTTCATTCATATTAGCGTCTATCAACATACATCTAGCTTTATCAAGCAATGTCCTATTTTTTCTTTCTGCTAAGCCATTCTGTTCTGGCGTGTATGGTGCGGAAAGTCTCCTTTTGATGCCATTATCTTTTAAATATTTGTCAAAATTATTGTTAATGTATTCTGTCCCATTGTCACTTTGTAAACATACTATCTTATTTTTTGTAAATCTTTCAGCCTCATTTTTGAATTCCTTAAATTTTGTTAGAGCTTCATCCTTAGTTTTCATTGTATATACTCTTGTATACCTTGAATAATCATCTGTAAATGTGATGAAGTATTTGGAACCCCCCTTCGATAGCTGTCTCATGGGACCACATACATCAGTATGCACAATTTGTAATCTTTCATTTGTTCGTTGCTCATTTTTAGATACATTAAACGGCAGTTTTGTTGCTTTGCCTTTAGCACAGACTTCACAGTCTTTAACTGTGTCACTTATATTGAATTTTAAGCCTTCCATAATTTTCTTATCAAGTGCTATTCGCATTTGTCCTTCACTAAGATGTGCTAACTTTCTATGCCATTGCTGCATGTTACTTGCTTCACAGTAATTAGCTTTCTCTTCTAAGTTTTCTTTAACGTAGTATAAACCGTCTGTGTGCCTCTCTGCCTTTAACAGAATTTTATTATTTCGCATCACAGTAGCATTTTT
Source organism: Maniola hyperantus (assembly GCF_902806685.2). NCBI lineage: Eukaryota > Metazoa > Arthropoda > Insecta > Lepidoptera > Nymphalidae > Maniola > Maniola hyperantus. The sequence goes on from NC_048553.1 coordinate 5,255,636, forward strand.
TTGTTTAAATAAGACTGTTCCACCTTTATCAGTTATCTTTCCAACTGACATTAGGTTTGTGGTCAGCGACGGTACGTACAAGGCTTCAGTTAGTTTTAGATCTGGTATTTTATTAATGTAAAGTTTTGCTGGACCACGTCCTTCGATTTTTGCAAGACAGTTTTCTGATGCTAACCTTAACGTTTTGCTATCAGCTTTATCCATATTAATGAATCTTTCTGATTCATGACTCATATGTGACGTACAGCCGCTGTCAAGACACCACTTCTTCATTTTTTCTTTATTATCATACGTATTTAGGCATGTTTCTTCTGAGCAACATAGATTTGCATTATTTTTATTACCTTGGTCCACTTTTGACCAGCATTCATTAGCTTTATGCCCTTTCTTTTTGCATTTGAAACATTTAACAATATGTTTCTTATTTTTGCCACGTTGTCTACTATATAGCGCCTCTTGTTCAGAGTTTTGTTCACTCGTACTAGCTATATTTTTTCTTGCTTCAGCTTCTTCAATTATCTTTATTTTCAAGTTGTCTGGATCTGGTAGATCATCCCTAGATTCTATTGCAATTCTAAAATTTTCAAAAGATTGAGGTAAGCTGTACAGCATCATCATGCTAAGTAGATCTTTGTTAATTGGTATGACCATATCTGCTAGCTTATCGACGATATCCATAAATTTATTCAAGTGATCGACAATATTATCATCATCTTTCATCTTCCTCAATATTAATTATTTTAATAGACTTGCTTTTCTTGCAGGACCTTTGCTGTAATATATGCTTTGAAGCGTATTCCAAACATCTTTGCTTGTTTGACAATTTTTTACTTGCTTTAATTCGCTAGGTGATATTATTAGTAGTAGCTCGGCTAAAGCTAATCCTTCTTTTTCTAAATATTTATTTAACTCATCACCGTCTTGGGATGGTTTTACAATTTTATTGGAAACATATCTCCAAAGGCCAAGTTTCGACAATAGCGCTTTTGCATGGATCCTCCATGTATCGTAATTTTCACGTTTCAATGGCTCTATGTGCACGTGATGACTCATTTTTTCTCTTTTTAATCACGTTTATAGGTCCATAACCTCTTATATAAGATGGAGCAGAGTATCAGCAGTGGATTACGAGTACATCAGTGCATTCTATATTATTAAATACAAGAAACCAATTTTATAAATTAATTACGACTTTTTATTTTCGTGACAACCTAATAACCTTAGTCAGTAGTCATAGTAACCAAAAGTCAAAATCTACTCATAAATCTATGACCTCTATGACACGTTCTAACAAGAGCTTAAATGCATTTAGCTATCTCGCTCTAACAGTAAGTGTCACAATAGGGCTACTTCTAACAGTCCTTTTTCTGATTGAGGTACTGAGAGGGCCACGCTAGTTGCATATCTGGACATATCTACTTATTTTTTAGTCTGAGGAAGCAACCGAACACGAATTTTGACTTTTTTTTAAATTTTATTTTACGGCCCTGGATGTCAGTCTTTTAAGGCCTTTTTTTGACTTAAATTATAGGAACCAGAGAATATAAAATAGAATCACTAGGTACGAAATTCTTTTGAACAAAATCACTACGTTTAGGAACTGTCAGACACAGATGTAAAGCGTTGTTGTAAAGTACCATGAAAACATTAAACAATAATAATTTAGGTTATGTGCAGAAAAGAGATTATAAAGTTATTGAATTAAAATGAGTGAAAAAAATGATGATCAGGTGACAGACAAAATACTAAATGCCGCAAAAAAAAATCCCAAAGGGATGTCTGATAAAGATATAGCAGCAGCAGTGCCCGGACTTTCATCAGCTGAACTTGTTACTGCTATTAACAAGTTACTACAGCAGGGGCTCTTCGATTTGTATAATCAAGGTGGCACACTCATATACAGGTAAACAGGAATCAGGACGTACTAATAACATTACTGAACAATGTAGACTTGATTCAGGAAATCTGTCTCTATGATTGAATGATGTCCCAAAAAATTGTAGTAACTTATTATATATACACTTGCACCTAACTTAAAATTATTGATTGCATCAACGAAATTGTTGCTGCTATATCATATCAACCTGTAAGAAAACTAGCTGACATGCTCCCAGCTTCACTTGAGTGGAATTTCAGAAAAGGAAGAACTTATAAAAAAAATCTACTTGCAAAAAAATCTCATGTTGCTAGACCCATTGATATGTTAGTCATTTTTATTACAGAAGAAATAGATAGAAAGATTTTTATTCTAATTATTCTTACTTTTACTCTCTTTTAAGTGCTCTTGAATCGTCAAAAGGATCAACCGCTGGTTTAGAATGCCTTTCCTACTGAGAAGAACCAGCAGACCAGATTAAGCCAGAACTATAGATACTATTAAAGGGTCCTTATTCAAACATGTCATGGACTTCTTAGATAGCATTGAATTTAAGTCAAATTTTAATAACATACTTGGTTTACAGATTAAAAAATCAAGCTTCGAAACAAGCAATCAAAGGTGCTGACAATGAGGAGAAAGTAGTTTACAATCTTATTGAGGAAGCTGGTAATAAAGGGATATGGATAAGGGACATAAGACTACGGTCAAACCTTGCTAATACACAACTTACTAAAGTTTTAAAAAGTTTGGAAAGCAAAAAAGTCATTAAAGCTGTAAAATGTGTCAATGTATGTATGTGTTTTAGAATCACAATATAGTTAATAAATTAGAAGTACTTATAGTCAGTAATTAATATTAAATTTTAAAATTAGTACAATTGAAATATTTAACTTTCTTAATACATATTAAATAATACCACCTACTTGGAATTAACTATATTTGTCTGTGTTTAAAATTAAAGTTTTTAGGTAATTTTTTATGAAGAGTGTGTTTGTTTGTTGGTTTGTCCTTCAATCACGTTGCAAGGGAGCAACAGATGTAATTTTTTGCATGGGAATAGTTCTTTTACTATACAATATCACCTGGAGAGTGACATGGGCTACTTTTTATCCTGGAAAATCAAAGAGTTTCCACAGTAATTTTTAAGACGAATGAAGTCACGGGCAGTAGTACAATATAAATTAGGTGTACTTGCGACATCGTCCATGTGGGTTTCGGTTCTTTAAAAATCCTTTGGGAACTCTTTGGGCCTTCCCTAGGATGTAGGCTATCTCTGTACCAAATTTCATCAAAATCAATTTATGTTAATTTATCAATCAATAGATGGGCAGTGAAAAGCTAGCCAGCAGACAGACAAACTTGCATATTTATAATATTAGTGTCGATTAATTGAATAAATACTTATTACAATCTTTTTGTATCCAGAATGGGCTCTTTTTCAATATTCACTATATATTATAAGTATGTGCTAAATAATATTCAGTATTGATTATACATGACATATTACAGGCATCAAAGAAAAAAGTTTACATGCTTTTTAATCTAGAGCCAGACCGCTCTATTTCTGGAGGTGCCTGGTATCAAGACCAAGACTTTGAGTCAGAGTTTGTAGATATTCTGAACAGACAATGCTTAAGGTTTCTACAGCAAAGAGCTGACAAAATAAAAAATAATTCAAGAGGCCCAATAGTGGGAAGGACACAATCCTATGCAACTGCAGCTGAAGTTCAGAAGTATATAACTGATTTAGGAATAAGCAAAGTAAGTACTTAGTTACATTGATTTCATGTTAGGCATTGATTGTACCTAGTGGTAAGTACAGTCTAAAGATGGAAACAGGCTAACCGGGAAGGGGTATATGGCCTGGCACTTGACAGTTTTATTAAACTCATACCCATAACTTTACAGCACGTGGTAGCTAGCCACTACTAAAGACTCCTTTTCCTTTTATATATTTAGCTAATCTAAATATTATATAACAGGAAAAGGTGACCGACTGACTGATCTATCAACACAGCACAGCTCAAACTACTGGACGGATCAGGCTGAAATTTGGCATGCAGATAGCTTTTATGACGTAGCCATCCGCTAAGAAAGGATTTTTGAAAATTCAGCCCCTAAGGGGATGAAATAGGGGTTCAAAATTTGTGTACCACGTGGAAAGTTGCGAGCATAAGCTAGTTATTAAATACACAAGATCTGTTTTGTAATATTCAGATTGGACTACTTGTTTTGCACACACTATTCCACTCTGTCAAACTCAACATAGTGAATTATTTTCTTTTTATTAACTTCTAGGTGAAACTGGAAGTTGAGGATGTTATAACAATTTTAAATACACTGGTGTATGATGGAAAAGCAGAAAGTAGTGTATACCCGGATGGAAACAAAGTTTACAGAGCTATAGAATCTCTAATAACACCACCAGGATTAGTTCAGGTTCCCTGTGGAGTGTGTCCTCTGATACACAAGTGCTGCTCCACTGGACTGATAACTCCACAAGACTGCAAATATATGAGTGAATGGCTTGAACAATAAAATAATCTATTTCATTTTTTAACTTTATTTCACCACTGGTTCCACTTTTGTGATTAAATATCACTAGACATATTATCTACCTTAAACATTCACAAATGATACAATTTCAAAATCATTTACAAAAAACTTTTTACAAATTGTGTTACTGACTGAAAATCATATCTGTATCTTGATTTGTAAAATGTTAGGTACTAGCTTATAAATTATAATATTCCATACTTGAGACTTCAAATAAACCATAATAATATTATTATCTTAAAAAATTATATCTTACACATAAATTAAAAATAAATAGTTGACTAAATTTTTTTACAACTGTACAATGCACAGAGAGGTTAAAATAAGCTTCTAAAATTGTTTTCTATATTATGCAGTGCCTCAGAGAGTATTGCAGGTTCTCTTTTGGAATAAGTATGTGTTTTATCAATTCTTTGATCAGTTTCACTTTGGTTACAGCCATTAAAATAAGAACTAAAGACATCCATTTGTATATAATTCAAAGATTGCAGAATGACACCCTTGTCAGGATAAGGTGTCAAAGATGCTGTCCTGCTGTAGTCCATGATGTGATTGATGTTTTGTGGCTTTGCTGCTGGAGGTGTGGGCGGAGGGGTCGGTCCTGAAGGTGCACTGGATGGTGGAGGGATGGAAGGCAACTTTTTGCCACCTAAAACAAAAGAAATAAGTATAATGATGAAAATAGCTACATAAAAGTATGTAAAAACTATTTACCAAGAGATGCCAATGTCAAGAATAGGTTATTATGATTAAAATAATCTCCCTAATATTTTAGTGTAATAAAACAAGAATTTAAGAATCAAATCTATCTGTAACTTCAGAGACTAAAGTGAATATTATTTCGTTTATTATTTATTGAATCTAGTATCTACCAATAGTGTGAATCATTCTCTCCATTTCCCTAAGTTGAGTTTGTTGTTGTTGAACAGTGAAATATAGATCTGTTATGGTTCCTGTAATATGTTTCATTTCTTCTTCACGCTTTGCTTCTTTTGCAGCTTCCTTTTTACTTTGTCTGAAATCAACATTATTTTTTAAATCTATTTATTGTTAGATCATTTTTATTAGGGTTCTGTACCTCAAAAGGAAAAACGGAACCCTTATAGGATCACTTTGTTGTCTGTCTGTCTGTCTGTCAAGAAACCTACAGGGTACTTCGCATTGACCTAGAATCATGAAATTTAGCAGGTAGGTAGGTCTTATAGCAGGCATTAGGGGAAATATCCAAAAACCGTGAATTTGTGGTTACATCGCACAAAAAAAAATTGTGGTAATGAACTAAAAATTAGTATTTTCAATTTTCAAAGTAAGATAACTATATCAAATGGGGTATCATAATATGAAAGGTCTTCACCTGTGCATTCTACAAGAGATTTTTTTTTATTTTTATACATCATAGTTTTTGAATTATCGTGCAAAATGTCGGAAACATACGACTGTAGTACAGAACCCTCGTTGCGCGAGCCTGACTCGCACTTGGCCAGTTTATAAATTTAAATTTCCTTTGTTTACTTAAAAGTAAATAAGGTAGCTTCTCACTAAAATGCATAAACAGGGTTTCTTTATTCATTATAGACAAACACCTGTCCACAATCACATCTGATGGAGAGTGATGTTGTGGCCTACCGCCTAAGATGGGACACATTTACCTAGAAGATTCCTATTCACTCTTGTTTTAAAGATACCCAGAATTATATGCCAGGTGCACTATGTGTAGCACATACGACCTTTGTTACTTCAAACTGACAGTGAAATCATGATATGAGTGGAAATTCTAATTTCTAACTACAGAAGGTAAGCTAAGCACAGGGCAAATCGCGTCGTTAACGCGTTTTACCGAGGTTTCTGCAATTTGTTTATCTTTTAAGCAAACTAAGGAAAACTAGAGTATAAAGTAAATTTACAGATAATACTTGCCTGTTATATTCAACAATGAGCAGTCCAGCTCCAATAACAAATATGACTGATTCACCGAGTAGATTAGCTCCCAGTTCTATGGCCATTTCTTGACTTAACACTGGAATGTTCACTGGTTTCCCTAAGTTTAAAATCCACATTTTCGCCTTCACTTCACACCAGTTGTAAACTGAAACACCAAACATGTTATTCCTCAAAGAAAACTTTTGTTAATAAGGTTTGAATTCCACCTTTTTGCTGTACATACATTGGGCTGGGGGCATACACACATAGGTTCTGAAAAAAGGATTATTTTTGGCCCTTTCCTTGCAAACATTTGCAATAGGTTTGCTGATCTGTTTAATTAATAAAACTGATAATTTCGCAATGGGAAACGCTCCGACAACCATTGTTCCGTATGCCCTAAGTATCGGGATTCAATTTAGTCTAAATTTAAATTAATTATAAAATGTACGTAACTTTAGATAACTTTGGTTTCGACCATTCATTCGACTAATTTTCACATTAAATCATAGATTAATAAAGAAAGAATTAAGAAACACAGAACAATCAAATGAAGTTTGATTTTTGAACCATTGTTTGCACCTTTGCACCACTGTTCTGAGGTTTGCACTGACATCACAGACCAGTGACTGACATTGACAGACAAATCGACAATGATTCTACGGGCTACTTTTAATAGTCCTTGTTCTGAGACGTAGATAGAATAATAGGTAGATGTAAGTACTGTGTAACCGCGTGTGAGATAGCGATAGCACGACGTAACGATGAATAAAACGACGATTATTACCATTGTTTGGTCGTCGATATATTAACCGATCAACAATATTTGTATTAAACGTTTTTTATGTGAAAACAAGTACTCATGATAAATACAATCACGCCACGAATTCTCAAAGTTTGTTTTGCAACTTCTTGTACCTATGTATTCTTGAAAAAATCCAGTTACACGATAAGGGACAAAAAATTGGTTAGCTGCGTCTCTGTTTATCACATTAGTAACTTAATCTGTGCTCTCTTTTTAGTGCGAATGAGAAAGCAAATGTTCCTGCATCTACCTTTATTACTCTATCTACGTTCTGAGACGATTTGGTGTAAAGTCCTTTTTTAGTAATTGCAGTCTTTAGTGAGAGTATAGATATAGTATAGACATAGAGTATGGAATTCAGAGCCGTAAAGTAAAGGTAGTAGAAAAAATTAAAAAAGTCAAATAGGCATGTTCCATGATTTTTGTGGTTTTTGAATACGTTAATTAAAATAATATTATTAATTAGAATGTTTGGTGATATGTAATTAAAATTAAGTTTTATTTTTGTAACTAGTTTGTGACGTGAGCGTCTATTATAACCATTAGGCCTATTGCCTGTGATATAGAACGCAAGAATGAACATAATTTATTAATGATTCGATTTGCAAATATGAGGCGATTACGTTTTCTTAAATTATTTGTATTGCTGTTTGTCTCGTTGACTGCTTTTTATATTTACTCTGTAAATAACGGCAAAAACATTTCAACTAATGTGAAAAATGTGCATAAGTATGTGCTTGTTGTTTCTATGCAATTCGAATTGTTTTAACCTTTTCTGTACTAAATATATTATGTAATTTATGCTATCTATATTTTACAAGCTTGCTCCAGCGATTTTGTCCGCGTGAATCTGAGTTTTTAAAGATTCCCATTGAAATATCTCAAGATTTCTTTGTGTTAACCACCCCTAAGGTCCTCAAGGAATATGACCTCCAAACAATGTGTAGGTCCATCGAATTAAGTTCTGCATTTTCTGCCAGTCAGTCACGATACTGTGTTACAATATTATGTACCTACAGATATTCATAGTGTATAATTATTATGTACTACATAGCCAGCGAGAACCACCACATGGTTGACCTTAAGTATTAACGACTTGTTTAATTTGTTTAAGGTCTACAAAAAGCCTGGATAAGGAATACATTGATAGAATTGTGATATCTTTTGTTGTCTGTGAAACCAGATTTAATGAGTCTCTGAATGTGATTAAATCTGTATTGCTTTTCACTAAAACACCTGTGTATTTTGTTATATTCACTGATGGAACGTTAAGGTTACATTTCAATAAGACACTTACGAAATGGAAGCTTCTTTTGCATAATCAATTTGATTTTGAATTGCAGAAGATTAAATTTCCTGAAGATCATGAGGAAGATTGGTTGAATTTGTTTAGTAAATGTGCTGCTCAACGTTTGTTTATTCCAGTAAGTCATCTATTTTTGGATACCTGCATATTAATGCCATTAATATTATGTTACATTTTCATTCTCGCTGATTGGCTAATAATTTAGGGGTGTACTAAAAAAGTGGGGTGTCATATGAAAGGACTTTACCTGTACATTCTTAAACAGATTTTTATTTATTTTTAGGCATAATAGTTTTTGATCTATCGTGCAAAATGACGACAAAATATGAGTACAAAACCCGTTGCACGAGTCTGACTCGCACTTGATTGGTTTTTTTTAATATACATTTTACTAATTAGGTAAGCCCATCCATGCTAAGCCGACTCATTTCTAGTTATTAGCTCAATTCTGGCCAATCGTCGGCGGTCCAACAAGTGTCTAACAGAGACAGATAGGAACTATTCAGACATTAGACATAGTAACATAAAATATAGTTTTTTCATCGAAAATTTTACAAAGTGTACAACTAAATTACATCAGCATTGATAAACTTGGGTAATAGGCCTGCAAGTTGGCTACCTATGTGGAGATGTAATTTTAACATCTGTTCTTACATTTACAGAAATTGATTTCTCATATAGATGCTATGATATATGTGGATACAGACACACTTTTCCTGGGCCCAGTGGATGAGCTTTGGCATGCTTTTACAAAGATGAACAGGTCACAAATATCAGCCATGACTCTTGAAGATGACAATCCTAATGTTTCTTGGTATCCCCGCTTTGCTAAACATCCATTTTATGGAAAATATGGTAAGTTGTCTATTTATTATGTATCTTGTGTAATATAAATTTTTTCACAACACATTTGCATTTTGCAGTATGTTCGTTTATGTGTTTTATGTTTGTGTATGATTATTAAAAACTACTTGGCATTTGGTTAAATAACACTCATCTAGTGAATGTTGACCTTATGTGAGAACTTAGTACCTAAGTACTTAAGTAACTAACTAACTTAGTAATTGAAATTACAATTTCTAATTTCAATTATTTGTTTGTTTTGTTCAATTACATATTTTAGTCAAATAAAGATTTAGAAACTCTAAAAAGATAGCTGTTTCCAGGTTATAATTTAGGTGTGATGCTTATATTTTCAGGGTTAAATTCAGGTGTGATGCTTATGAATTTAACTAGAATGAGAGACTTTGGATGGGTTGACTATGTTACACCCATTATGTTAAAATTTAAATTATACATTCCTTGGGGAGATCAGGTAAGAAACAAAAAATATATCATATCATTAATGTTCGTTGTATTTGAATTAGGCAAGGGGCGGCAGCACATCGAAACATTTTAAATACTATCTGATGCACGCGACTTCGTCTGCGTGGATTTACATTTTTCAAAATCCCGCGGGAATTCTGATTTTCCGGGATAAAAAGTATCCTATGTTTTAATCCAAGGTATAATCTATCTCCATTTCAAATTTCATCTAAATCCGTCCAGTAGTTTTTGCGTGAAGGAGTAACAAACGTACACACACACACACACACATACAAACTTTCGCCTTTATAATATTATAGTCGGGATATCAATTATTATCAATGCAATTGGATGTTGAACTTGTCGAAATATAAATAAACAACTATTACTTACTACTACTTACAAATACTATATACTTCAGAGCATTACAACGGAATTCTCCTTGGGATATCGAACAGCACTCTAGAGCATGCCAAGGCAGCGGCGGCTGTATACGCTGCCAATGCCATATTCTTCTTAACAGTCGTATTGCTCACGACTGAAGCTCGTGACTTCTTTCCATTTATCACATAATACTCTTGGGATGATATTATGGTGGGTTCCCGGAACTTTCCGCATACAACTCGACTAAGAGAACGAGATTTCGGCGCTTAGGTTAATTTACAGTTATTATCAGATGGTTAGTGATAAAGGCGACACGATGCGTGCTCTCCGAGGCATGAAGGACACGAAAAGGTCAAATTTGGACCTCCAAAGTAGGTCACCCAATCAGTTACTGGCTTGAGTCAATGCTAAACAATTGATTGTTATGCGCTGTCACAACTAGGCCATGCTATTATGCATCTATGTAATATGATTCGCGTATTTCTAATATGAATCCTCCTCTTTTCCCATCCATCGACCAGTACGCGTAGGCGGTGACCTCGGTGACGTAGTGTAATGTGTATGTTTCAGGATATAATAAACGTGATATTCCATTATCATCCTGGCGCGGTTCACGTGCTGTCGTGCCGCTTCAACTACCGCTCCGACCAGTGCATGTACGGCGACGCGTGCGCCGACGCCTCGCGCCGCGGCGTGCTCGCGCTACACGGCAGTCGCGGCGCCTTCCACAGCTACAAGCAACCCGCTTTCCAGGTATACCCTCTCAACCCCCGACCCTCTCTACACCTGCCGCTTCGACCAATGCATGTACATGCATATTCATACTAATATTATAAATGCGATAGTGTGTCTGTCTGTCCTAGCTTTTCACGGCTTAACAGTTTAACCGATTTTTATGAAATTTAGTACAGAGTTAGCCTACACCCCGGGGAAGGACATAGCCTACTTTTAATCCCGGAAAATTAAAAAGTCCCACGGGATTTTTAAAAACCTAAATCCACGCGGATGAAGTCGCGGGCATCATCTAGTGTAAAATAAATAGTACATTGCTGTCCTGGCCGGAAATTCAGTCTAGTGCTGACGTCACTAAAATGGTGGCCACGCGTATTAGCAATTTGCGGGACTTATACGTACCACGATTAATACGATGATTTTACCTATAATCCATTCTTATATTATAAATGCGAAAGTGTGTCTGCATAAGCTAGTATAATATGATATCAATACTTATAATAAAACTGTAACAGGTCAAATTCTGTACATTGAAGATATTTTGAAATTTTTTTTTCGAGGGCACTCTATAATCGATACTGAACCCAAAACTGTAATTTTTTTCATTTTTGTCTGTCTGTCTGTCTGTCTGTCTGTCTGTCTGTCTGTATCACGGCCGCGCATCACGCTGAAACTACTGAATGGATTCCAATGAAACTTGGTACGATTTGAGGTCATACTATGAGGAAGAATATAGGATACTTTTTATCCCGAAATTCAGCATGGTTCCCGTAGGAGAGGGGATGAAAGTTAAAATGTATACTGAGTTGTAATTCATTAACGCGTAGTCCGATTTCATTCATTCTTTTTTTGTTAGAAAGGGGATATTTTAAAAATTGTTCCGTAAATATTTCAAGGTAATCGGTTTTTAACCGACTGTCAAAAAGGAGGTGGTTCTTTTTTCTACATCGATTTTTTTGAGGTTTCTGGACCGATTTGCAAATATTTTTTTTAAATCAACAAAAAAAGTTTTCGTGGTGGTCACATAAAAAATTCTGGATTCAACTCCTTAATCCTGATGCTGCAGGGTTACTGCCCGCCCGAGTTATCAAGATTCAGGAAGTGTTCATAGTGAATTCATATTGTAGGTACCAAGCAACGACTTTATTCTCAGACTTCAAATCTCAACTCCTCAACCCTGATGATGTAGGGTACAGCACTCCTAAACTATAATGTTTCAGGAACTGCGGATGATGCAAAATTATTTTAGGTACCAAGCATAGGCTACATCATTGAACTTCGGATCGTAACTCCTCAATCCTGATGCTGCAAAGTACTGAAGTCCTAAATCGTGGGGATAAAAAAAAAAATTAAAAAAATTGAATCGACTGTTAGGCGAAACGAAGTTCGCAGGGTCAGCTAGTAATATAATATGTTTTCAGGCAATTTATAACGCCATCAACGAGTACGAAATTGGTACAGATCCTATAGCAGTGTTGACGAAAATGGACAAATACCTCACTGAAGCGCCACAATCGCTTTGTGGAAACTTAAAAGAAGCATTTCTTAAGGTACCACAGGAAGTACTCACACAAAACTACACAAGACCAGATAGATAGCACAGCTACATATATATATATTTTAAGATCTGAGGTTATCGCTGCAGTATGCACGAGTAGCCATGTAAGTATAACAATTGTGTAGTAATTATAAGTATTATTTTGTAATTTATTTGAACAGTCATAATGTTATATTGCAAACAGAACCGAAACAATTTATTTACATTATTACAATAGTCCACAACATGTACCAAATATTAGTTTTAAAATTAAAATTAGTTTATAAATCAAAACTAACCGGATTTTGTTAAGTATTCTGAGCACAAATAGCAGAATATCTATTGATGGTAAATTATATTTATTGTCATCTTAGTTCTTAGTTCTTGTTATCTTAAACTGCCCTTTGCAAAAGTATTTTTGATTCGTCGCGAAATAAAGTGTGTAATTGTAATTTCAATTTAAGAATGTTGAAATATACATACTACTTTGCTTTCTTTTTAATGTATAATTCTATGAATTTAAAATGCTACTTGCATTAGAAAGGTCTGCGTGAAACCATTTGCAAATATTTTGTAGTACAAAGTTACCCTGACAGCTCGAATTTAAGATCTGCTAATTTAATTCATTTAATTTTAAATCGTTTGTCGTTTTAAAAATATTGCACGTCGAACTGTAGAAAGAGATTACAGTTTCGTAGAGCGTTGAGACCGACGAAACATCACAGGAATGAGTGACAAACACTACGAAGCAGAAATCTCTTTCTAAAGTTGGATGTGCAATATTTGCGTACCTAGTGTTAATTAATTAGAAAATATATTGTTATGAACATTATTGAAATACTCTTGACTTACAGCTGAATACTAAAAAGCAACTTTTATGGTGTTCGTAGCTTTTCAGTATACAGAGGTAAAGAGTCTACTATGTACATTTAGATTTAGTCTATTGAGGAAATAATATATTTTATTTCATATACATTTATTTTATGCATTCCAAATGATTTACAATGATTTTAACAATTTTTGTATTTAAGCTAATAGTTGTGGCTAGTTCTGTTGTAAAAAATCTTTAAACTAAAATGACAGGTCTAGATACATAATCAATATCATACATTGCAATCCCTTTCATAATATTATATCCGACCAAAAAGGATAGCTTTAGATTTAGATCTGTTTAGTAAGTGTATCAATTTAGTTTAGAGAATGTGAAAATCTGAAAGAATTAGTCATAATGCAACTCTCTAAAACTTACTGAATTGTTGTTTTGTTGAAATTAGGTCTTTTGTATATTTTTTGTAATGTATACTATTTGTCAAATAGTATGTTTAGACAAATAACAACTTGACTAATGGTGATACTGATATCAGACGGTCCATTTCTGTCCTTCATTCAACATCCTTCACTCAAATAAAATGTCTGAACATAAAATGAATGATTTATTAATGAATTTAATTAGGAAATCGATCCAAAGTTGTTGGATTTCGGCATTCGCATCTTTCATTCATACTGCGAATGAACGTAAAAGAAACATCGGAAGTGTGAACACAGCGATCGTTCACTCAAGGTTGGCCATTTTATCTGGCGTTATACTCAGAATAAATTCTGGGCGACCTGAGTGGAAGGACGACATCGCATTGTAAAATAAAAGCGACAAAATGGTATTCGAATGGAACGAACAAAACACGCTTTTGTTTTTGGAATTCCTTTGCTTCTTCTTTGTCAATTATTAGTTAGATTAAATGATTACAAATTCCAAAGCATAATATTATGTTCGATATAAAAAGCGAAGGAACGTACATTTCTATGTCATTTTGTCTGTCGTGTGGAATGAAAAAATCAACCAATAACTTGAGTGAACATTCAATCGAATGAACCATCTGATAACACCTTAAATAACTTTATCGCTTAAGATTGCATCGACAGATTACAGAGAGATTGATTATTATTATTATTTTCGGCCGTGAGTAGGTATTCTTAGCAGGTAATATTATGTCGCCGTCGCCTGGACAGCGCAGGCGACATAATATTACCTGCTAAGAATAAGCTGCTATTATTAATAAGACACAAATGAATATTTTTTCACGGCCGAATTTTTGCCGAATCCCTGATGAGTACCTACGAAAATTGTTTGCGAACTTGAAGGTAAACAACTGTTGAAATAAACGATGCAAGACCATATTCTGTGGAAATAAAAAACAGTATTAATTAATGTATTACCTCTTGACACCACTGTCTTTATCCAATGGTATATAAATATACTCATGTAAAATTGATAATAAGTAGGTACCATTATCTGGGTCTACATCGGACGAGTCATTTTAGATCGGCGATCCGCGATCAATGATCGCGGAGCATGGAACGTGGATCGTGCTCATCCGATCCGACTTTAGGAAACTTGCGCTCCAACACGCCCCAGCCGATCCAGTTGGATCAGTCAGCCGCGGTAAGAGCTAGCACACACCACGGTAAATTTCCGTATGCTCTTACTACTATAGAACTACGAGTACATAGGAGCACGCGCATTGCAAAATTAATTCCGTACCGGATTTTGATAGATAAGTATAAATTTAAATTTACGGATTTTATAACGCACCGCAACTCGCCGCGTGGTGCGTGCTAGTTCTAAGGATCTCGCGCTCCAACACGTGATGTCTCATATTTAGTATTTTATGTTTTGTTTGACATTATTATTTAAAATAAAGTTTTTTACAATGCATTTTTTTTAGTTTATTATTATACAGCCCGTTTTAAAGCACCTATTAATATTCTAATACCTTATAAATATTAGGTACCTATATAAAATAAAGTATGTACTTACTGGCATACAAAATCAAGCATTGGTGCTGATTCTGACCACAAAAAATTCTACCTCAAGAGTACGCATCGCATATACAAGGTTTTGTATGAAAACAAAATCGTAAACCGGCCAAGTGCGAACCAGGCTTGCGCAACGAGAGTTTCGTACTACAGTCGTATTTTTTCTACATTTTGCACGATAATTCAAAAACTTTGATGCATAAAAATAAATAAAAATCTGTTTTAGAATGCACAGGTGAAGACCTTTCATATGATACCCCACTTGATATAGTTATCTTACTTCGAACATTGAAAATACTATTAGTATTAGTTCATGACCACAAATTTTTTTTGTGTGATGTAACCACAAATTCACGGATTTCAGATTTTCCCCCGAATGTCTGCTATAAGACCTACCTACCTGCCAAATTTCATGATTCTAGGTCAACGGGAATAACCTTATAGGTTTTCTTGACCGACAGACGGACATATAGACAGACAGACAGACAACAAAGTGATCCTATAAGGGTTCCTTTTTCCTTTTGAGGTACGGAAACCCAAAAACTGGCCAAGTGCGAGTCGGATCCGCACACGAAGGGTTCCGTACCATCGTACAAGATATTTTGTGATGTAACTACAAATTCACGGTTTTCGGATTTTTCCTTTGTTATGATTCTAGGTCAACGAGAAGTACCCTATAGGTTTTGTTTCTCTTGACGCGTCTGGACTCTTGACTCTTGACAGACAACGAAATGTTCTATCCCATAAGGGTTCCTTTTTTCCATTTGACGTACGGAACCCTCAAAATGATCCAATAGAGGTAATCGAACTTAGTAGGTAGGTACTTGTACCATTTGCTCGCGTAATCAAAATGCGCCAAGCCCGAGTTGTTTACCTAGAAACTTATTATTCTGCAATAAGTAGGTAGGTGCCTACAGGTAAAGTATAGGTAATCGTATAATTTCATGTAAATCATAAAAATAACATAACGTGTAAGTTTTCTGGCTTCACATAAGCCGATAGGCCAATTACAATACGTTACCTACCTATTAGGAGATCGTTAAAGATCTCGTGTATTTTAAAATTGTTTTAATCTTAGATATTGTTAAGTAAACAAAGACTTGGTATTGATATATGAATTATTAAAAAATATTTTTTGAACATACACAAGGTTAGCAATGGCCAATGTAACACTTTATAATATGAAGAACCTATTTAAAACATTCAAGTAGGTACCTATCTATACTATAAAGTGTGTGGAAGTGGTCTTTGTATCCAATTAGTAAATCGTAAGATCGTATAGCCGTACAGTAGAAGTAATATTATGCTTTGTGCTCGGAGTTGTCTCGCAGATCGCGACCTCTGCCTGCGTTGAAACTGGTTTCTTCTTATTTGGCGATTTCTTCTCAATAGCTGCGTCTGCGGTTTAGTGCGCGGTCGTCTCATCGGTTTTATAAAATGAATAAACTCTATATTACTGTAGTGGTTCTCTTAACCGTCGCGTTTATAACCGTACGGTGTAACAAGACTCCATCAGAACAATGCTCAGGTAAGAAATAAATTTATAATAAGTAGTTTATTATTGGGTACCTAAAAGGAAATGGAATTTATAATAATTATTGTCTCTTACAAAGCTTTTTTGCACATGCAAACATGCACTTATTGCATTAACTTCGTGTCAATAAAAATTATTATGAAATACTTAGTGCATAGCCTTTGTATTCTAGTTTTTTTAGAAACATGATAGATAGCTTGGTTATAACAAGCGATGTAAAAGTACGCGACAAGTTGAAATGGCAATCGGGGAGGGATAGCCCCGCACACCCGCACAGCCCCCGCGCTAATCCAGTGCGGATGACGTGCGGGAGTGCGGGGCGTCCACCCGCCTTATACCCCGACTGCCATCTCAACCTGTCGCGGTCTATAGGTTCCATATCTACCTAAAATAAAAATAAAAATCTTTCCATAAGGACCGGTTTTTCGAGCCGACTGTCAGTCTCCACGTTTAAGCTCTATTATAGGTATACCTATACCTCGTCACATAGAGGACGCACTTATTAGAGACTTTCGTCTTTTAGGCTTTTGAGTAGCGACGACGAAGACTTGACGCAATTTTCCAAGTTCTGCTCAGTCCAGCTCTTTTTTTTCCGCCAGTTTTCTTGTCAAAGTTGTTTCTCCCAAGTTGAAGCCTCACCTAGGTAGTTGTATTCTGAAACAACTTATTATATGCTAACACTAGCTTATGCTCGCGACTTCGTCCGCATGAATTACATTTGTGTAATAATGAAATTTGTATCAAACTCCCATTTCCCCTTAGAGGTTGAATTTTCAAAAATCCTTTCTTAAAGGATACCTACATCATAATAGCTATCTGCATGCCAAATTTCAGCCCGATCCGTCCAGTAGTTTTAGCTGTGCGTTGATAAATCAGTCAGTCAGTGAGCTCTTCCTTTTATATACCTATACCTAGGTATATATTTTCGATGGAGGCGGATATCGGGATGATGTCGTAGTAGGGACCTAACCAATAAACATGACTTTCTTTCTGTCCACGTTCATCCCGAGACCTCGTCCAGAAGAACAGTTAAGGTCGGTCAGTATTTCTTCAAGGTCCTGCAGCTATTCTACCAATAGCATGACTGCTATGTCGTCTACAAGTCGCAAGTGTGAGATGTTTAGTCCGTACAAAATGACTCCTCATGCGCCATTTTAACTCCATGGGTCAACTGTCATGTCAAAAGTACGGTTCACCTTTAAAATCGTACTTTTGACATGAAATTTGACACAAAAAGTTAAAATGGCGCGTGAGTGGTTAAATTTTACGCGCCTACCTACCTATTCGCCATTGAATTTTATCTCTCGACCGTTCCAGTCCAATACATCCACTGTGAATACAGCTTTACTTTTTTCTTAAGGCGAATGACTTCTTAAAGTAAATGCGGAAGCGGTCCTTGGTTACTGACGCTGCACTGTTGCGATGCGTAACCGGTTCGGGGGCGTCATTCAATATGACAGAGTTGTAAATTCTCTCACGAGATAGAGATGTGAAATTTTAGCTGGAATAGCAGATACGTCTACGAGGGCGCAAATATAGAGCTTCGGGGATATAACATCTCCCTGTCTTACTCCCCTTCGAATAGGAATTGACTGTGTCTGGACTTTGGTGGTCTTGGATTTGAACGGTCATCGTGCAGAAAGCTGAATACTTGGATATAGTGCTAATCGTCTTAGCATAGTTCCAGCGTATCCAGTACAATCCAGGTTTCGATGGAGTCGAAGACTTTCTCGTAGTTCAAACTTCAGTGTTAAGTTAAAATGTTTCTACCTATACGGTTTGATAGTCGATACCTATGTAAGTGCCTAGGTTTGATTGATCTTAGAATAACCTGTTTAAAATAAAGTTTTGTTTCTGGGTGGCTGCTAATTCAAAAATGCCTCAAACATCAAACTCACTTTCGTACCGCATTAAATATGGAAGGTTGGCGTATCCAGCGTACCTACAGACTATTGAAAGACCCAACCCAAGTGTAGTGTCGATTGGTCCAGGTCAGGACCACAATACACATGCTTCTGCTTCTCAGACTCAGTTGACGTTGCGCATGTTCTACTTGCTTACTTAGTATGAGATATTTATAATTCACCAATGTTGATAGCGACAATTCAAGCGGCAAACACTTTAGCGTTAATATAAAGTATAAGTAAAATGAACTTTAAAGTTTAACTGCCTTATACCTACCTACCTAGTCCATCATGCTGCCTAAGTATGGATTGGCAGACTTCACCAAAGCTTCGATAATATTATAGAGAACTCTCAGGCATACCTATAGGTTTTCTCACGATGCTTTCGTTCACGGTTAAAGCAAGTTATATTTTACTCTCCGAAAGGTTCTAAGAGTCTGGAATCAAACCCCAGACCCCTCGAATCCGACGTCTTAATCGCTAATATATATATCACAGCTTCTTTTAATAGGTATATATATAGATACTTAGGTATTATCTAAATAAACCTGCATACTAAATTATGTTTTATTTCCTATTGTAAACAAGTTTGAATAAATATAAAAATCGTAATTCTCAACTCAAGGTTTACGTGCTATTATAGTAGGTACCTACTATTATATATTCTGTGGTGCTATTAATAATAATTTACCTACTTACCTTTATAATCTTTACAATATACGTACATATAAAAGACTTGTCTATTTATATCATCGATATACCTAGAATGTAATAATTGTATTATCCATCGAAGATATTATATTAAAAAGTGAAAATATTGACACATCAACGTTAAGTTCAAACAAAATCCTACTCTATGGTTCAAACCGCGTGCTGGGTCTAGAATGTTGAGATTTGCTCTGGCTCTGGATAATGTAGATTTCGCAATTTTTTTTGGATGCCCACCCGTCAGGTATGTCTGGTTTTCCGTTTTCCAGATTTCTGAAAAATATTTGTATGGAAAGCGTTTTGGAGCGCGCTAGGGGTAGGTACTACTCTTATTCAGAACGATCTGAAGGAGATTACATCCAGAAGATAGATAGAAGCTAATTTATCAATATTACATTATCTAGGTATTATTATACCTATCCATCATGATTCATCCATCGCCGGCTCACTACTGAGCACGGGTTTCCTCTCAGACCGAGAAGGATTTGACCGTAGGTAGACTACAACGCCTGTCTAGACTTGCGGATTGGTAGACTTTACACACCTTTCAGAACATTATGGAGAACTCTCAGACACGCAGATTTCCTTACGATATTTTCCTTCACTGTTAAAACAAGTGACGTTTCATTGCTTAAAACGCAGCAAGTATATATAACACAGATAGAGGATGCTACGGTGGAATCGAACCCCGGACCCCCGACTAGGAGAGGAGATGTCTTAGCCACTAGGCTACTACTTTTTTGTTTTATTTATAACTGGGTACTTATGTCTTAGCCACTAGGCTACTACTAGGCGTGACTTCGTCCGCGTGAGTTAGATTTTTAAAATTCCCGTGGGAAATCTTTGATTTCCGGGATAAACAGTAACAGTTCCCGGGATGCAAGCTATCTCTGTACCAAATTTCGTCAAAATCGGTTAAACGGATGGGCCGTGAAAAGCTAGCAGACAGACAGACAGACGGACAGGCAGACAGACACACTTTCGGATTTATAATATTAGTATGGATATGGATATACTGTTTTTATATTTTAATTTGTAGTTAAGTAATTGGTATTTTCAAATAATGTTTACAGGTCAAAACTTCGAAGATCTTACGGAAAGGATCCAAGTATCGCCTTGCGGCAAGTCGCGCTGCAAGCTGCGCAAAGGCACTAACACCACTGTTATATTTAAATTCAAACCAAGTAAGTAGGTTTCACTTGTACCATTAAGTACCTACTTAGCTACTAAGTAGGATGTCGCAAACAGAAGACTGATTGAAACCACAGCCGTTGCAGTGCCTTAGTACGCTGACACAAGCACATTTAGTTAGAGATCATCATCATTATCATGATCAATCCATCGCCGGCCCACTACTGAACACGGGTTGCCCCTCAGTTTGAGAAGGGTCACGCTGGCCCAGTGCGGATTTGCAGACTTCACACATCTTTGAGAGCATTACGGAGAACTCTCTGGCGTGCAGGTTTCCTCACGATGTTTTCCTTCACTGTTAAAGTAAGTGATATATAATTACTTATAAAACGCACATAACTCCGAAAAGGTAGAGGTGCGTGCCCGGGATCTAACCCCCGACCTCAGGAGGTGGACGTACTAGGCTTACACTACAGCTACATTAGGTACAGCTTATACTTGGCTTTCACAGCTTATTAGTTAGAGCTATACCTACAGTCAAAACCGTTTATTTATAGTGACGTATCGGTTACAATTACGCAAAGCCGGAGTCCCGGTTATTTGAAGCATAAAGCTACGGCCACACCTGCGCGTCACGATATGTTAATATTCTGTGCCGTTGCACTAGTTTCTTACCTACTACACACACACCACACCTAGCACAAGTTTTACGCTTAGTTGGAGGGGAAAGAGGGATATCAGTCATGAGTAACATTCTTTAAAAGAAAATTACACGAGCACACTTAATAATCACCTATATACGCAACTACAAAGCGAATCACGAACTTCATAAGTGTTCTTTTGTCATTTCTATTTAAAACACAATATTAATGGTTGCTTTTCAGAAAAGGAAATCAAACAGCTTACAAATGATGTGTACGCAGTCATAGCTGGTCTACCACTGCCGTTCATCGGAGTGTCGGGAGTGAGCGCGTGCCCGCAAGTCAAGCGCGCGGACACCGGCGAGCCTGCGCCTTGTCCTCTCCCGCCCAACCAGGAGTACTTGTACACCAACCACTTCCCCATCGAATCCTTCTATCCCGCGGTTCCCCTTCGCGTCCACTGGAGCCTCAATGATGGTGTAAAAGACATTATTTGCTTTGAAGTACCCGCTGTGATAGCGTAGAGACAAGAACGAAGTAAAAGTGTAGTACGCGACGGGTCGAGATGTCAACCGGGGTGGAGACGCCCTGCACACCCGCACAGCCTCTGCACTAATCTGGTGCGGGATAGCGCGGGTGACGTGCGGGTGTGCGTGGCGTCCCCCCGCCTCATGCCCCGATAGCCGTCTCGATCTGTCGCGTACTATATGTATAGTTATTTGGAGAGTGACCAAGCACGAGCAGTTGCGATGCGACCCTCTCTCCTTGCATTTCTGCTGTGTGCAAGTATCTAAGTAGGTCTACAGACTTGTACTATCGTAACACGATCGCAGATTGTCTCGTGTTCGCCTATCTCATATAGTCTACGTATATAATTTTTTGCTTATTTAGGACAAAAAAGACTACTTGGTAGTATTTGAATTGCTGCCTTAAGGATGATTTATGCTTGACCGTGCCGGGCACTAGCCGTGTAGGTACGAGTTTTCCGTTCCGGTGTACGTGCCTCACGTTTATACTACACAGAGTGTAATATAAAAGTGCACGGTCCCCCGTGCCGTGTCCGTGTTGCGTCTGTGTCTTGGTCGTGGCTCAGGGACACGGCAGAGTGAAGCATTAACTGATGCTTCATATAAAATGTCCTTGATGTTTTGAATCCGTGCCTCGTCCGCGCCTCGTACGTAGCACGGCCCGCGCCCGCCACGTGTTGGCATAAATCATCCCTTAGAGTCCACGCTCTCACCCCATATCCACTCTCTCCACGAAGCGATACTATACAAATAAAAGTAAGTACTTCACAAAACTAGTACAAAAATGTGATTTAATCATCGAAGGTATGATTTTCGATCAGGTAGCTATTTGTTGTTGCCGTTGGATAGAAGCGGGGGTTACTTTGCGGAAGTAAGTACATGATATTATACTGTATACAAGGGTCAAAGAACCACAAGCTTGATTCGCTATAATCCGCCAAAACCGTCAAATCTGTATAGTACAACTTGCAGCATGCGATATGCACCACCCGCCCTTCCACTACTAAAGAAGCTGGAAAAGCAAGCAATATGTATAACACCACCAAGACGCAAGACAACGTTTCACTCTGATACCGGAGCTTCCTCAGGAGATGTAGACTTCACAATGACACCCATAATACAGATTTGTGAGTTTTATGGTTTTGACAGGCTTTTGCGGATCATAGCGAATTAAGTTTGTGGTTCCTGATAATTGATGTTTGGTAGCACTAGGCTATGTGTAAAATAAACGTCACTTTGCTGAAAGTTATGCCAGCACCATGAAACAAAACAGTTTAAAAAAATATAATATTCTCGTCGTAAGTCGTAAGAACAATATTATTGTTTTCTTAGCTTTAGTAATATTTATATATTCTGAGGCTTTATTAAATAGGTATAGCTATGTGTCATTATTTTGTAAGGTATACTTATAGGTTAAATTACGAATGATTTGTATCCTATTCCACAAAGAGGTATTACTATAGTAGACGTAGTTAAGTATCTATAATACTTATTTTATTATCTTTACTATTTCATAAATCATAATTTTGTAATTAAGTATCAAGCAATAATAATTCATCGTCATCGTCAAAACCATCGTCGTAAGAAAAAACTACGTCTTATTATTAAAACCAGTTATATTAACCTTATTATAATACTTATAAATATACATAACAATGTTGTTGAACCACGTGAAAACGTTGTTCTGCATTTTTTGTTCGTCATACCTGCCTGCAAGAGAGATCTACACTTTTCCTCAGAATGAGGCCTGTTACACGATCAATAATTATCACGCGATACCTACGCGATATTGCGATCCTGTATCGAGGAAATATTGATGATTTTACAGGATCGCAATGTAAATGAATGTTCTCATTCTTAAATTCTTCGATCCCAAAATCACGTATTGCTATTGACTTATATACTTATTACTTCGTATTGTATAAAATATGTATTGCTAGTGTAAAAACCCCCTCCAATAGGTACAGTTATGGTTGTTAATGCAGGTATTAGTTTAAAAACATCTTGGGCAATAACTATATAGGTAACATCGATGCCACTAGGGGGTGCAATTACAAAAATACATAAAAATATACAATTTATAGAAGCACTCCCTGATAATATCCTGCCGGCGCGGCGCCTATACCTATGGTAAGAAATATAACTTAGTTCTTAGACTATCTTTGCTGGTACCTCAAAACAGATAATATCCTTGTTTTTGTGCTGCAGTGCCCAGTGCACCTTGACTTCTATGGAGGGATAGAAACTTAATATGGGGAAGGAATCTTTGTAGACATATGTGGTGCCCGCTTTCAGAGGACACGAGGCTTTCTCGCCCGCCTCGTTTTCTAATTTGTCGCAGATTCCAACGCCGTCCACGCCCACAAATGGCAACTCTAGTCCGGCTATAGTCGCTGTGACGTGGTTAGTCGGTACGTCCACATCATCCCCTGAAATGATATAATTTAGTGTGTACAGTTTAGATATAATAGTAGAATATTATGCTCGCGACTTCGTCCGCGTGTACCACACAAATTTCAAAACTACTATTTCACCCCCTTAGGGGTTGAATTTTCAAAAATCCTTTCTTAGCGGATGCCTACGTCATAATAGCTATCTGCCATGCCAAATTTCAGCCCGATCCGTCCAGTAGTTTGAGCTGTGCGTTGATAGATCAGTCAGTAACTTTTTCCTTTTATATATTTAAAGCAACTTTATTTTATACTATGTAGAGATAAAGATTATAAATGCAAAAGTGTGTCTTTTTTTATTCCATTAGATAGGTACAAGTAAGACCTTGACCGTGATTTCACCTAGTGGTAGCGGGATGCTATGATGGAAGCGGGCTAGCTTGAAGAGGTATGCTATTAAAATGGTCTGTCTACCTGCTAGCATTTCACGGCTCATTTGTTGAACCGATTTAGACTAAATTTTATACACAGAGATAGCTTGCGTCCCGTGGAAGGTTTAGGCTTTTGATTCCGGAAAATTAAAGAGTTCCCAAATCCCTCGAGATTTTTAAAAACGTCAATGCAATGGATGAAGTTGCGGGCACCACCTTCTTGGTACAGCTAGAAAGCGGACATCCTGGAGGCGGACAATGGAAATATGAATTAGTATGGAAATCGGGCTGCCTTAACAGGCACGGCTTGACACACTTCCGCAATCTTCATAAATGTATTATGAATATAAAGATAGATATGTGATATCTACTAAGTACAGTACAGGCTCAGAACCGCGCCCTGTTAGCATAAGCTTACATATGTAAGCCCGGCACGCGTTGAACTCTAATTTATGGAAAATCAATTATGGAATAAAATTAACACTTGGATGGATGCGGGGCGCGGGCGTGTGGCCTAATTTTGACAGCGCATACCAGTCAACCACTCTGGTTCACCCAAGTCGGTGACTGGATGGGTTGCCGACTTTGGTCATTTCGTTTTCTCCGTGCTTCGGAGAGCACGTTAAGGTGACGCTGGATGCACGTCCGAACTGCTCGGCCCACGTGGGTAACCTGTATGCTATTTCACCTAACATTGTGATAGAAAGAAATAGACTCAGTGATGAGCAGTGTAGCGAGTGCATGCGCTCACACTAGCGTCCGGATATATTGATGATGGCACACAGATAGTTGGACAGATGTCACCGATGAATTTTTGTAAATATATGATTTATGAAGGAACTACTTATTTCAATTATTATTGTATAAGATTTTATGGAAGAGCGGGGTCGCCTGCCACGAGTACTCGTAGCAATACTAAAACAGTTACTGGGATGGTCCCAATTACTACGCACTATGTGAAATTGTTTTACCTACTGAAATAAATATTTTTTAATTTTTTTTTGAATGATAATGATTACCTACTTATCTTTTGATGAATACTATAAAATCTCACTTACATACATACCTATTAGGTAACTACTGCCTCAGCGTGTATAAACAACTCGTATATATTATAGAAATCCATACTTCTATGAAGTGTCTGTCTGTAATTTCGAAATAACTACCGCAAGCTCATAATATTGTTATTTGAACTGTACCATAACAGCTGAATCAAACGTTTTTAAAAACTGTCTGTCTGTCTGTCTGTTTGAACGGGCTAATCTTCGGAACGGCAGAACCTATTTTGACGGGACTTTTACAGACAAGTAGAGGATTAACAAAGGATACTTTTTTAACCGACTTTTAAAAAAGGAGTTGTGTTTTTCTACCTATGTACACAGAAATCTCCGAGATTTCTGAACCGATTTGCGTATTTTTTTTAATTGATAAAGAAACTTTGCAACATTGTCCTATATAAAATGTCATTTTATATAGGACACACAGGATTTCAACTCCTCAATCCTGATGCTGCAGGGGACATGACCACCAAAACTTATGGGATTTTGAAACTGTCGGTTATAAATTGATATTGGAGGTAGGTACCTATATCTACCAAGTAAAGACTTTATCATTGAACTCGAAGACCCACTTGTACAGACAAGATGCTGTACCTAAGGAATTGCATTGCTAAATCGTGGTGATCCCACGGAATTTTAAATGAATCATCGCCCACGCCCGTTCGGTACCCTCATTCCGCACATTGTTTTTATTAGTCAGTCCACCAATCACAACAAAGCATTCTCCCCTGTCCCCCGCCAACATTTTACGATTTTGTTTTCATGTAAATCCTTGTATATGCGTACTCTAGGAGTTGAATTCTCTGTGCTGGCGGATTACCTATTAGGAACACATGATTACACATTCGTTTGTCTGTGAAAATAAATTTTGTTGCCTAGACTTATCTATTAGTAGCGACTAAAAACTATATATACCATCTACTTGTGTATAAAAAAGTCTAAATAAATTCCACTTTGATCTCAAAAATGAAAATTTTATTTTTATAAGTAGGAAGTAGGTACAATTCAATTTCCCTCTAAAAGCCCACTACACACATAAACACAATATGTATCATTTTCTGTTTCAACAGTCACATTAGATGTATCATTCGACGCAGAACTATTGAAGCTCTCCATTTCATTTCTGGAATTAATAAACATACAATCAACATAAATATATTGTGAGTATTATCTATATAGAATGTATGCAAAAAACATAGCATAACAACTTACAAGTATGGTATGGGTAGACCTTTCAATATTTAGTACGGAATTGAATGTTGTAGCATCATGTTGGATTTCAGTGGTACGTATATTGGGCACATTCATTTTATTTTCCTTGTTTTCTTCTAAAAGGAATGTCTTGAGTCACTAAAATACAACATAATTCAGCATTGACAAATCTGACAACAAATAGTAAATCTCTATATTATATAAAAATGAATCGCTGAATGTGTTGCTGATCGCAAATCTCGAGAACAGCTGCACCGATTTCGCTAATTCTTTTTGATAATATTCCTTGAAGTACGGGGATGGTTCTTATGGAGAGAAAAATTTAAAAAAAGTCCTGAAAAAGAATCGACTGTAGGCGGTGCGAAGTTCGTCGGGGCAGCTAGTAACATAATAATTATATTATCCTAATCCTAATTCCTAATCTAAATATAAAAGGTGACTGACTGACTGACTGACTGACTGACTGATCTATCAACGCACAGCTCAAACTACTGGACGGATCGTGCTGAAATTTGGCATGCAGATAGCTATTATGACGCAGGCATCCACTAAGAAGGGATTTTTGAAAATTCAACTCTGGAGGGGGTGAAATAGGGGTTCGAAATTTTGTGTAGCCCACGCGGACGAAGTGGTGGGCATTAGGTAGTATCTAAATAATATCAATTTACAAACACAGTGTCAAACTTTCAGAAGCTGGCTCTAAATGGTACGGTGTGATAGCATCATAATCTAATTCAATTCGATTTTTTGCTTTGTCGTTTCCTTGCCAAAGAAAATCCCGTGATCCACTAAAATAGAAGTATAATATATAAGTATTTATTAAAAATAAATAAATGTCATCATCAAATTCACCATCCTGGAGAACCTTGTAAACGACACTCGCGTCTATTTTTTATAAAAAGTGCTGGCCCGCCATCTTAGATTAAAAAATTAATGTCATTATCAAAACCAGCATCCTGGAAACCCTGAAAACGACACCCATTTCAATTTTTGTGAAAAGTGCATGTCTGCTATTTTGGATTTGAAAATAAATGTCATTATCAAATTCAGCATCCCGGAAAAGTACATATTCAGTCAAATAAAATTCCCGTCGAGTCACATTGTTACTCACGTCGGGTGTGACGCACGGGAATAACCCCGAAAAAGTAATGGCATTATCATCACAAGATAATATTATGGTTTGGAAAGATTCTGATGAATTTTAATAGATCTCCTCTTTGCAAGGGATTTGCTTTTGCGAGAAGCTTTTGCGAGTCTAAACCGTTTCTTTTTCCTCTTCCGCCAATCCATTTTTGTTTCTGTTACACGAAAACTCAAGTATATAATTAAATTGTCTAAGCACACAATATTACCTACATACTTATATTTGTAACTAGATGATACACGCGACTTCGTCCGCGAGGATATAGTGGTTTTTTAATCCCGCGAGAACTCTTTCAAAAGCGATCACTATTTCAAATTTCAGCCAAATCCGTCTTGTACTTTTTGCGTGAAAGGGTAACAAACCTATACACACACACACACGCAGATACAAAATTTCGCCTTTATAATGTAAAGTGTGATTTGACAACCCTGACTTTCGGAATTCGGATAAGTCCAAATTATATTTTATTACTAGTTGATGCCCGCAACTTCGTCCGCGTGGAATTAGGTTTTTAAAAATCCCGTGGGAACTCTTTGATTTTCCGGGATAAAAAGTAGCCTATGTGTTAATTTAGGGTATACCCTAAATTAACACTTTTATCTATCTCCATTCCAAATTTCATCCAAAACTGTTCAGCCGTTTTTGTGTGATTGAGTAACAAACATCCAAACATCCACACACACACATCACTACACCTATTATAAATGTGATAGTGTGTTTGTTTGTTGGTTCGTTGGTTTGTCCTTCAATCACGTCGCAACAGAGCAACGGATCGACGTGATTTTTGCATGGGTATGGTTGACCTGGAGAGTGACATAGGCCACTTTTTATCCCGGAAAATCAAAGAGTTCCCACAGGATTTTTAAAAATCTAAATCCACGCGTACGAAGTCGTGGGCATCACCTCATCATCATCATCATGATCAACCCATCGCCGGCTCACTACAGAGCAGGGGTCTCCTCTCAGAGTGAGAAGGGTTTTGGCCATAGTCTACCACGCTGGCCATGTGCGGATTGGTAGAATTCACACACCTTTGAGAACATTATGGAGAACTCGGCATGCAGGTTTCCTCACGATGTTTTCCTTTACCGTTAAAGCAAGTGATATTTAATTAATTAAAACGCGTATAACTCCGAAAAGTTAGAGGTGCGTGCCCGGGATCGAACCCCCCGACCTCCGTTTAGAAGGCGGACGTCCTAACCACTAGGCTATCATAGCTTCACCTAGTTTATAATATTAGTAGGATATATGTAAACTACTACCACCAGCTGTCGATACGATGCATTCTAAAATAAATCGACCGACCGACCGACAGACCGACCGGCCAAGTACGAGTCAGACTCGCGCCCCGAGGTTTCCGTACTACAATAGTAAAATGTTTATCTCTAAATCTCCGTTTAGAGATAAGCATTTACAATGTAACTTAATTTATTACTACTATGTAACTAGAATTTCGGTACATATAAAAATGAATCGCTAAATGTGTTGCTGATCGCAAATCTCGAGAACAGCTGAACCGATTTCGCGAATTCTTTTTTTATAATATTCCTTGAAGTACGAATATGGTTCTTACGGAGAGAATTTTTTTTAAAAATTCCTGAAAAAGAATCGACTGTTAGGCGGTACGAAGTTCGCCGGGGCAGCTAGTGAAAAATAAAAATAAATAAATAGGTAAATAGTATTTTTTAACATTTTGCATGATAAATCAAAAACTATTTATTATGCACTAGATGATGCCCGCAACTTCGTCCGCGTGGATTCAGGTTTTTTAAAAATCCCGTGGGAACTTTGATTTTCCGGGATCAAAAGTCAAAG
Organism: Maniola hyperantus; assembly: GCF_902806685.2. Taxonomy (NCBI): domain Eukaryota; kingdom Metazoa; phylum Arthropoda; class Insecta; order Lepidoptera; family Nymphalidae; genus Maniola; species Maniola hyperantus. The sequence goes on from NC_048553.1 coordinate 5,285,369, forward strand.
TCAAATGATTTGTTCAAAATAGGTAATAAATTACTCTTTTCGATTGTCAGTTGTTGGATTTGTAAAATATAGTGGTGATAATTATTTCGCAAACGCTACGAGGGTTCCAAACGTGCCCAAGACTGAGAAGAGCCCACAGCTAACTCAGCCGGGTATTCTTTTTATTATCACCACTTTACAAAATCATAAATTAAACTTATTAGAACTATCACAAAGCCGAGCAACTCATTCCCAAGCTTGCTTATCATTTAAATAATCCTTTACAATGTAATAGGATTTTTTAATTAGTTTACGTTTTATGAAAACTTCGAACTTGTTGAGAGACATCTCCAATATGTTTTCTGGAAGTTTATTATAAAAACGTATAGAAGTACAATAGCAAATGAATTGAACTTTACTTAGCCTAGAGGCGGGCATTAGGTACAAGTTTATTTTTATTTCTAGTATTTACATTATGACAGTCAATTTTTTTTTAATTTATTTATGTTTTTATGTACGTACAATAAATTTTCAAAAATATATTGACTATGCACTGTCATAATTTTAACTTCTCTAAATTTAGTTCTCAGTGACTCTCGTGGTCCCATACTATATTATGGCTCGAACAGCCCTTTTCTGCAGCACAAAAATAGAATTTATATCAGCAGCATTAATTACCCCATAATAATTCCGTGGTGCCACCCGAATCAGGGTTCCTACTGAAAACCAGCGCTATATGTTTTTGTACTTGTGCAAGACAATATGCATTTATGCTGAGTAGGTACCTTTTTTTTTTGGGTTGTGCCACACATGACATACTTTATTCCGGCGCTTCTTCTACTTGAGGTTTTTTGACTTTATTACTCAAGTATAAGAGGCACTGGGATAACCTAACCAGTTGGTAACTGGTAATGTGTGGTAGCTTTAAAAAATAAACGTTTTTTCTTTTCTTTCTTTTTCTTTTCTAATAATATGCCATATGACATAATGCTGTGAAAGTAACTAAAATATACTAGTCTCGCCGTTTCTATGTCTGTCAACTGGCGAATCTTTTCTACCGCATATGCAGCAGAACTGTCTGTTCGATAAGTTATTTATATGAGAGCCCCATTGAAGTTTCGCATCTAACGTTATTTCCAGAAAAATAGCGGTATCCACTAAATCTAATTTATCATAAAAGTAGCCTATGTCCTTCCCCGGGATGCAAGCTATTTTTGTACCAAATTTCATCAAAATTGGTTAAATGGATGAGCTGTGAAAAGCTAGCAGACAGACAGACGGACTGATAGACAGATACACTTTCGCATTTATAATATTAGTATGGATAAAAATAAATAAAATCTGTTTTTGATGTACAAATAAGGTCCTTTCATATGATACCCCACTTGGTTTACTAATCTTACTTGAAAGTTGAAAATACTAACTATTTGTTAATGAACACATTTATATTTATTTTTTGTGATGTAACCACAAATTCATTGTTTTCAGATTTTTCCCCTTACGTGTGTTATAAGATCTACCTACGTGCCAAATTTTATCATTCTAGGTCAATGGGAAGTACCCTACAGGTTTCTTGACAGACACACTGACAGACTGGCAGATAGACAGACAGACAGACAACAAACTGATCCTATAAGGGTTCCTTTTTCCTTTTGAGGTACGGAATCCTAATGATCTCTCTTTTTGCACTGCATTTAATCTGAATCCAAGAATTCCCGATCCGAAATAGCCGTAAGCAAGACTGTATCGTCACTTACCACCAGGTGAGATTGCAGTCAAGGGCTAACTTGTAGCTGAATAAATAAATAAAAAAATACTATTTGTACTAAGCGTTGCGTACTTTATTTGTAAGACGGACAGACAGACAGCCAACAAACTGATCCTATAAGGGTTCCTTTTTCCTTTTGAGGTACGGAATCCTAATGATCTCTCTTTTTGCACTGCATTTAATCTGAATCCAAGAATTTCCGATCCGAAATAGCCGTAATCAAGACTGTATCGTCACTTACCACCAGGTGAGATTGCAGTCAAGGGCTAACTTGTAGCTGAATAAATAAATAAAAGTACTATTTGTACGAAGCGTTGCGTACTTTATTTGTAAGATGGACAGACAGACAGACAGACAGATAGACGGACAGACAGACAGACGGACAGACGGACGGGCAGACGGACCGACGAACGGACCGACAGACGCACGGACGGACGGACGGACAGACGGACGGACGGACGGACGGACAGACGGTCGGACGGACGGACGGACAGACGGACGGACGGACAGACGGACCGACAGACGCACCGAGGGACGGACGGATGGAAGGACAGACAGACATAGGGTTCCATTTTTTCCTTCTGAGGTACGGAACCCTAAAAGTACAAAGAAATACCACCAGGTAGGTACCTACCTACCTACCGACAGACAGACAGACGGACAGATGGACAGATGGACAGACGGACAGACGAACAGACGGACAGACGTACCGACAGACGGACCGACGGATGGACAGACTGACGGACGGACGGACAGACGGACGGACAGACAGACAGACAGACAGAGGATTCCGTTTTTTCCTTCTGAGGTACGGAACCCTAAAAATACAAAGAAATACCACCAGGTAGGTACCTACCTACCTATATTATTATACATATACAGGTACCTTTTTAGGGTTCCGTACTTTATAAGGAAAAAAGGGACCCTTAGTATCACTTCGTTGTCTGTCTGTCTGTCCGTCTCTCCGTATGTGTCGTATCTGTCACACAAACCTATAGGGTACTTCCCGTTGACCCAGAATCATGAAATTTAGTAGGTACGTAGGTCTTAGAGCACAAGTAAAGGAATAAATCCGAAAACCGTAGATTTGTTTGTGATTACAACATACAAAAAAATTTAAAGTTTGTTAATGAAAAAATAATTAGTATTTTCAATTTTCAATGTATGATAAGTATACCAAGTGGGGTATTATATGAAAGGGCTTTACTTGTGTATTCTAAAACACATTTTTTATTTATTTTTATGCGTAATAGTTTTTGATTTATGGAGCAAAATGTCAAAAAATACCTGAGTACGGAACCCTTGGTGCGCGAGCGACTCGCACTTGGCCGGTTTAAAATTAGATAAAATAAATAACTAAACAAAGTTACTTACCTATTGTACTAGGACCACACGAGTAGATATCCCTACTAGGACCTCAACAACAAAGTCAGGTCAATAAACCAATGAATAAAATTGGTGTCCAAAGTTCAAATTCCAGAGGTCAATGTACAAAATGCAATAAGTATTTGAAGGATAACACTTATTGACTCTGCTCAATTTTCTACACATTTGCATAGCCACTGAATTATAAGAAGAAACTAATTAACTTATTAATAAATAATCAAGTACTTTTATGAAATAATTACGACTTTTATTTTTGAAAACAACACTCGTCGTCATAGAAACCACAATATTACACGCGCAGCCGCGCGCCGCTGGGCTGGCCCTTCCCTCCGCCACCCGCATGGTGTCTAATGTTTTGGGGTGAGAGGCATGATTATTTTAGCCGAAATCTAGCGCTTGAAAAGGGTTGAACAGTAGTTTGGGAAAAGTATTTTTGAGAAAAAACTACTGAATTTATGTTTGCAAAGTAAAGTTATTTCAACTAATGAATAAATAAACTACGTGTAATGATAAATTGTTTTAGAATTTTCATATCCCTAATCTTATTTATTTACGCCCAAAGTTGACATAAATTTAGTGTTAAAATAGGAATCTTTTGAGGCTCGTAACTTTTAAATCAATATTTTTTTCAATGTTTTAGATATCATTGAACCTAGATAATGACGAGATAAATCGATATAATTCTTAGTTTTGTGCGTTCAATATCGAATATTGTTGTATTTTCCCTCCTTCGTTTGTATGAAGAAAGCACCGAACTGAGCTGCCTTAAAGGCGAGTCGTCAGACGGAAAGATCTGGGAGCCTACTGCATATATCCCAAAACTCCTAACATTGCAATGTGATAAATGGAAGTCACGACCCTCAGCTGAATTTATTTGTTATCAAAAAACTCTGCTCCACTCTAGGTACTCCGATGGTAGCGTTGGCCTTAAGTTACGTAAGTATAGTACTTATACATATATACTACTATTATAATAAATTCTGTGCCTAAGTGACAATGATGCGAGGTGTCCACGCATTTAAAAGGTAAAATGACAAAAATATTGAAAATGTACGTTTATGTTTTATTACATAGATCGATTATGTTATCGATTCTGAACCACCTTTAAAAATATCTAAGGTGGTCAAAAAAATAACTCTGTATATTATACCAGCACATAGCTCCGAAAAGTTATGTGCGTGCCCGGGAACCCCCGACCTCCGATCAGAAGGCTTTTTAGAGTTATGTGCGTTTAAGTAATTAAATATCGCTTGGTATAACGGTGAAGGAAAACATCGTGAGGAAACCTGCATGCCTGAGAGTTTTCTATAATGTTCTCAAAGATGTGTGAAGTCTACCAATCCGCACATGGCCAGCGTGATAGACTATGGCCAAAACCCTTCTCACTCTGAGAGGAGACCTGTGCTCTGTAGTGAGCCGACAATAGGTTGATCATGATGATGGTGATGATTATACCAGGTATTGATAGATAGCGCATAGTTTAGCCAGTCACAAAATTTTCAATTTTACAGTGGTTTTTTTTCTATAGAAACTACTGATAAGTTTCTAAATATATGCCTAGGATAGGTACGTACCAGGAGTGAAAGAAATTGTAATATGTTGATCGGTTCCCTTCTTGAGGCGACACGGGGATTTCTTGCACGGCGATAACTGTACATGATTTTTCAAATCATACGACTTTCCTGGAATTAAGAAATAAGTACAAAGTTTTATTATAACAAACAATATGGCTTAATATTATTGTACCTAAATTGAGCATTTGACAAGAGCAACCACCGAGTTTCTTGCTGGGTTTTCTCGGTACGGTAGGAGCGACATTCCGAACCAGTTCTCATTGTGTTGTTTCGGATTGACTATGGTGCGTAGGCCCTACTGGCCGCTACAGCGTCACCGGGGGGGTTGGCGAGCGCGAAGCTCCGCCTGGGGGTGAGCCCTAGGGCTCAATTCGAGAGGTCGGGGGGCAACGTCCTCCTTAGGGCGCCTCCTGTGAGGCTCGGACCACGGCTTAGGATGACGTTGGGATGGGTGGAGTTGTTGGACTACTGGTTAGTCCGTACTAGAGGTGTCAAATACAGGTTCATGTGTGTATCACAATATTATCACGTGTTACAGACAAATATTTAATAATTATTAACGTTACATTATTTTGTTACAAAAAAAAAATTGTTTGAACCGTGAGGCGCAAGCAGAAAAATGGGTGCAATCGATTTTCGACCTTATTGACATACGTCAGAAAACAGCATTTTAGCAATCTATGAATTATACTGAGCAAGAATATGACAAAAAACAACTTTCTCATAACCGTCAATAAGGTCGAGATTTGCTTGCACCGATTTCACCATGAGGCGCAAGCATATAAATGGGTGCAAGCGATTTCCGACCTTATTGACATAGGGAACAACATTTTAACAATCTATGAATGATACCTACTGAACAAGAATATGACAAAAAACAACTTTCTCATAACCGTCAATAAGGTCGAGAACTAGGGTATAGCTTGTATTTAACTCGATTGATTTAAATTTTAAATTTTACTCTTAATAGGTACCCAATCCATACCTTCGCGACAGGTCGAAATGGCAATCGGGGAGGGAATGCCCCGCACACCCGCACGGCCCCTGTGCTAACCCAGTGCGGGCGAGCGAGGGTGACGTGCGGGTGTGCGGGGTGTCACCCCCGCCTCATACCCCGATTGCCATCTCAACCTGTCGCGGAATACAGTACCTAGTACCTACCTATGTATGTAAAAATAAAAACAAGTAGAACGATAAAGCAATGTCAAGTAGATACCTACAATACAATAGGTAGGTAAGTTTACCTAGTTACCTATAAAAAAATCTTTTTAGTAGGTAACTACTATATTTATTATCATACATTTCTACATATTTATTATCATACGAATTATAAAATGATGATGATGATTTCTAAAAAGAACAATACCACATCACGTACCTAACCTATTACCTATAATACTTAAATGTATGATAATACCTACACTTTGAAAAACATTTTCTCATACGATTTATAAAATGACGCAAGTATTTCCAAAAAGAACAAATCTACTATAACTACTATAATATATATTATTAACGCGCGACACAAATCTATCACAACACAAAAATGTACCTAATCTACATTATTTTGCCTAATCTACATTACAATTATTCGCATTAAATATTTATCGACACTCAAGTTCACAAATAAATAAAACTGCATTCAAAATTTATTACGAAACAAACAAAATGATAAAAATACTAGCCGCATACTCGTATCATCACAGTCAACATGTAACAGGCCAATACGAAAATTCGATGTAATAATTATTCACCGTCGAATCGCGACGATATTTGTATTCAGCTGTACCTACCTAATATATTTTATTCTAATATCGTCGCTCGGTCGCGCCGCGCGCGGCGTATCAAAGATCGAACGCCTGAGTTATTTTTTAGGAAGGATTTTCTCAAATTTTCACTACTTATTATATGTATATTGTATTCAATTTTGTTTTAATCTAAAAACGAATATCTTGAATACATTTATATATTTAATAAATTTATTAGGAACATTATTTTTTGACACCTCTAGTCCGTACGCCCCCGAGGCCGTGGCGTGAGTCCACGTCCGGGTGACGTTAGAAATCGGGGACCTCGTCTTCGCCGGCGAAGATGCTGTGATGAGGTTAAATTGTGTAGCCCTACGAGATAGGGTGCATTGTCGGTCATGATTTGATCGTCGGGATCGTTAAGGACGTGCTTAGGGCGTCTTTTATCGAGGGGGTGGTTTCGGTCAGGGATGTATGTCGCTGCTTCAACTATTAGGGGGTTGGGGTGTCTAATGGCTTTCTCAAAATAGTTTTTGGAGATCCGTTTAAAGTAATGAGCTATTGTCAGGAGTTGGAGGTCTCTGTGAAGGTCCACGTTGCGCATGTACCACGGGGAGCCAGTAGCCATACGCATAAACTTATTCTGTAGGACTTGGAGAGGTTTGAGAGAGGAGGGCGGCAGGTGTGCAAATGCAACACAGGCATAAGACATTATTGGACGGATGCACGTTTTGTATAGCGTGACTTTATGTCGAAGTGACATTTTGCTTTTTGCGCAAATCATGGGGTAGAGACGGGAAAGCACATACGCTGCGTTCTTGCGGACTCTACGAATGTGCGCGGCGAAGCTCATCTTGTCATCAAAGGTTACACCCAAGTACTTGGTATTAGTTTGCCAGGGAATGGGGCGGTCGTAAAGAGTTGGTCCAGAGTTACCAGTTCTCACGCGCCATTTTAAATTTATATGTCAACGTCATGACAAAAGTACGATTCACCTTTAAAATAAGGACTAAAATTGTACTCTGACAGGACAGTAGTTGACACATAAAGTTAGAATGGCGCGTGAAAACTCATACTGTACGCATTATATAATTATTCTATTTTATTCAATATTAGTAGGTATGACACTGGAAATCAAGTTTTGCAAAGCGATTTTTTTTGTTTGGAATGACGTCTTGCGCGTTTGTACTTAGGTATTACTATAGGTAGGTAAGTAAATAGAGATCCTTGCAATGAACGCGACTTCTGTACGTTTGCATGGATTTCTGGACCTTTTTGCGGCTGTATCGCAAAAAAAAAAGAATCCGACGAATTGAGGACCTCCTCCTTTTTTGAAGTCCACCAAAAAGTCGCGGTGGGCAAAGTAAATTATTCTGGGTGAACGAAGTCGCGGGTAACTGCCGTAATTAATGAACACATCATCATCACTAGTCACTACTGAGCACGGGTTTCCTCTCGAAGAGAAGTGTTTGGCCCATAGTCCACCACGCTGGTCAAGTGCTGAGTGGCAGGCATACAGGTGATGCAGGTTTCCTCACGATGCTTTCCTTCACAGCTGTTTAATAAATGCAAGTGTCGACTGAAAAATAATATTACCTACCTATAATGTTTAGACCATTTATGTTCTAACTACTCCTTTATATCTCTATGGCTTAGGCCTTAGGCAATTTTATTACTCAAATATAATTGCGTTTTTTTTTTATTTATGTGATGTATTACGTAACGTGATGATGGGAATTTCTTTCGCGTCATCATCATCGCGCATGACGTGCCGCGGCCCGCGGTAGATCTTGCGAAGGTCGTTTTCATTGTTTAACTACACTTACTTAAAAAATATTGCATTGCTAAACATGCTTTTCTTAATAGCTTTTCTAATATCTTTAAGGCACGTTTAATGATAAAAACCGGCCAAGTGCGAGTCAGACTCGCGCACTGAGGGTTCCGTACTAGTCGTACTACAATCGTATTTTATCGATATTTTGCACGATAAATCAAAAACTATTATGCCTAAAATAAATAAAATCTGTTTTAGAATGTACAAGTACCTAAATATGATTTTCATTGATTTATGATTCAAAGTAAGATTGCTATTATAGCTACCCACTTGGTATAGCAATCTTAATTTGAAAGTTGAAAATAGCAATATTTGTTCATGAACACATTTTAATTTTTTCCTTGTGATGTCACCACAAATTCACGGTTTTCAGTTTCTTCCCCTGTCTGCTATAAAACATACCTACCTGCCAAATTTCATGATTCTAGGTCAACGGGAAGTACCCTGTTTACCCTGAAGTACGGGTTTCTGGACATACAGACAGACAGACGGACAGACAGACAACAAAGTGATCCTATAAGGGTTCCGTTATTCCTTTTGAGGTACGGAACCTTTAAAATGATGTAGGTATTATCATACTATATAGGTACTTTATACCTTCCTTTTTTCAACAACTACTTAGGTAAGTAGTCGTTACAACTAAGGAGTAAGGAAGTTCAAATTAGAAGTGTATTGTGATAAGGTTGCCTTACCTATTGCAATGAGGAAGGTGTGCTTTATGGTTTCGCGAAGTTTCTTAATACATTTATTATGGCTTAAAAATTATAATGAAACCGCATCTACGTGATACAAATATCTAATCGTATGAAGTCTTTGGAAAATCCCGTACTGAATAACTACTGTATTGTAACTTGCGCTTGAATTGATTACGTTTGACATTATCTTACACCCTGAAAATGTACCCTGATAATATAAGTATTCATAAAATATAGGTAAGTAGGTAGGTACTATAATTAGTATGATACTTTATAATTAACAACCTCCAACCTTTGTTCATATAAGTATACCTACTTTTTTTCTCGATTTAATAAATAAATAATAAAAATATTGCATAATATATTTTGTTGATTTTCCCAGCGAAGAATTATTGTGTGACATGTTGGGAAAACTTGCGCGTTCATACTTCTGGTGCGATGTTTTGAGAACATCCTCCTTTTAAGGGTTCCGTACCTCAAAAGGAAAAACGGAACCCTTATAGGATCACTTTGTTGTCTGTCTGGCTGTCTGTCTGTCGGTCTATCAAGAAACCTACAGGGTCCTTCCCGTTGACCTAGAATCATGAAATTTGGCAGGTAGGTAGATCTTTTAGTAGACATTCGGGGAAAAATCTGAAAACTGAATCGTGGTTACGTCACACAGAAAAAATTAAATTGTGGTCATGAACTAATAATTAGTATTTTCAATTATCGAAGTAAGATGAATATATCAAGTGGGGTATCATATGAAAGTTCTTCACCTGTGCATTCTAAAACAGATTTTTATTTATTTTTATGCATGATAGTTTTTGAATTATCGTGCAAAATACGACTCGTACGACTAGTACGGAACCCTCAGTGCGCGAGTCTGACTCGCACTTGGCCGGTTTTTTTTAATTCGGTTAAAAGCGGTCTGTAGGTTGGTACCTATTTGTAATCTCAGGTCACATTATTACCCACGATTATAATCTAATTCCATGCACGCTATACTTACGTAGGTACCTACATGATTGCGGAAACAGACTCGAGATACCTGCATACATTGACATCATTTGAATTCATGTAACATTATTTTATTTTAATTAATTCATGTAATCTGCTCTTTATACATATAGCTTTAGATACGACTAGTTGACTCGCCCCGGCTTCGCAAGGGAAGCCTACTTATTCCATAGACAAAATATGGGTTTGAAATATGAATGTGTCATAACATAACACCTACGTACTAGAATGTACCTACGTCCAAACATTCCTCGTGAAATGTTCAGAATACAATAAAACCCGAAACGCACACGAAGGGTTCCGCACCATCATTATAAGAAATCTCAAAGTTTCAGATTTCTTATATGATGGTGCGGAACCCACTTTACCCATGGACTGACACAAATCAGTCTCGGACAGCGTCTCAATCTTGATGTGTTTTAGTCGGGAGCACAAATCTTTACCTTTTTGTAATGTATAAGTAATTCAAGGTTTTCGAATTTTTTCCTTTAGGTACTTAGGTATGTGCTAAAAGACATTTCTGCCAAATATAATTCAAGGTCAACGGGAAGTACCCTATAGGTTTTGATTCCCTTTCCTTGACAGATACGACGGACAGACAGCCAATGAAGTGGTCCTATTTAATATTAGACAGTCTAGCTATCTACTTCTAATTTACTTATCATTATCACACTTATCTGTATGTGTCTGTATTATGTTACAATTAGGCACAAATTACTTACCTTTACCTACATATACCTAGTAGAGGAGATCCGTAGGAGAACTAGAGTAACCGACATAGCTCAACGGGTTGCAAAGCTGAAATGGCAATGGGCATTGGGCCAGGAACATAGTTCGAAAAACCGATAGTCGTTGGAGTCTCAAGGTGTTGGAATGGCGACCTCGCTCCGGAGGGCCCAGCGTTGGAAGACCCCCAAAGGAGCCGCTGGATTCAGGCGGCGCAAGACCATGGCATGTGAAAGTCCCTATAAAGAGACCTATGTCCAGCTGTGAACGTGTATCGGTTGATGATGATATATCAATTTGATTACCTACTTAAATCTATAAATAATATTTCGATAAATTTAACATTCAAGTATATAACGCGTAAAATTTAACTCCTCATGTGGCATTTTAACTTTTTGTGTCCACACAAAGTACGATTTTAGTCCTTATTTTAAAGGTGAACCCCCGTACTTTGTCATGACAGTTGACCCATAGAGTGAAAATGGCACGTGAACTCATTTTGTAGGTATTACAGATATATTTAAACAGGTATTTAGTGGATGGTGAATGGTGATTGACGACTATATACGATGTACCTACCAATACCTATGGATTGCGAATTTTTTGTGTCCATAAACGATTGATTGTTCCGGGTAGATATAAAATTGATGCGCAATTTTCATACTACATATATTATTAAAATACCTAATCTAGGTGCCTATGTATATTCCGTCTTCATGCAAAAGTAATCACGTAGGTACCTACGTGCTGTAGGTACTAGGTAGTTTATAAATGATAGGTATTAATACTTTGTATGTATTTACTTTGTATTAATACCTATCATTTATAAACTAGCTGATGCCCACGATTTCGCCCGCGTCAGTTAAGCTTCAAAACCCCGCGGGAACTCTAAAATCTTTCTTTGGTCCATCTCCAAGATGCCTGTGCCAACGCCAAGATTGGTTCATGGTTGAACCGTAACAGGCAGATTTTAGGATAAATTAAGTAGTAGATACGTACCAACAGAGTACAGGCACAGAGAAAGCTTACCTACTTAATTCTGAAAATAAGAACTGTCGAAATCGGCTCATATTTAACGGTGTACCATTGATGTTGGAATCCCCTAGGCGGTGTACCTACATAATATTGACAAAACGCTCGAACAGACTGACAAAAATTAAAATAAATAATTAATTTTTGTCGGTCTGTATAATATCGAATATAAAGCGTCCTCCCAGTTAAATTGACTAAATACATACATATAGCTACCTAATTATTTACCTACCTACTTGTATTTAACTACCTAAGTATTTCAACTTTGAAATATGGTTTTAAATAGGTAGGTACCTATATCTATATCTAAAGTAAATCTGTATATCTAAAGTAATAGGTAAGTAATGATTTTTAAGAAAACAGCTAAATAAAAATAAGTACTTTATATCACAGAATATATTATAGTACTCTTATATGAAGCTGATTACTTAGGTACGCAATTATGCTTTATAAAACCAGTCAAGTGCGGGTCGGGCCACGCGCTGTGTAGGGTTCCGTAGTTGCCCACCTCAATATACCTACTTATTGGGGTGATAACATTTCGCATAATGGATCCCTGAATCGAACAATGGTTTTTACACACCTACAATATTTTTCCAAGACCTAACCAACACCATGAGATAGACGAGGGGAAAAATTCGATCCCACTTTATGTGTAGGAGTGGTACCTACCTACCATGAAACAATTTTTTTAAGTAGGTAAGTATATTTATACCAATTTGTATATTATTAATTTCCATACTCATACCAAATTACAGCTTACTAATACTAATAGTCCAGAGACTATATCAGAAGCTAAGCCGCAGATGGACGGACGGACATGGCGAAACTATTATTTTATTTTACTCATTATATTCTTTGTTTACTACGGAACCCCAAAAATTATGATATCTACCTAAACTTGCACCTGTGCATTACATTGAAAATGATGGTCCATTACTCATCTTGAAGTCGGCCATTAGCTAGCAAACCTATTGATTTTATTATTTATGTCACTATAATTTATTATCGGTCGACCAATTAGACTCTAACATATTATCATATAAGTATCTACTAGATCCGTTGCTCCGTTGCGACGTGATTGAAGGACAAACCAACAAACAACCATAATGAAACACTTTTACATTTATAATAGGGATAGCGATTATAATAGGTATAGTGATTGCATCTTTTGGTAAATGTAAATCCTTCCTATATTATAGGTTCTACATATTTGGTATACTTAGTTTAAATAGTGATAGCCTAGTTTCAGTTATTTTTGTGAATCGTTAGTTCATTTCCCGACATGGTAATTGAAACAATTATTATCGTTTCAGTTACAATGTACCTACCTAGTAGGCACTCTTGTGTGCCATAAAATTGTCGCAAAAATAGATTTCTTTTCGCATAAAAATTATTTAAACACTGATCGGTCTCAGTAGAAAAAATATATTTTCAAATTATCCCCTCAAGTTTTCGCACATTTCAGTACCTACTATTTCAGAATCAGTTTTCTTGAAACCTAAAATTTGAATTTATTTTCACTCGTTTTAATACATGCCCCGTATTTAATTAGGTAGGGCATGCGTGTCATAAAAGCACTGCTTACCCCAGCTCACCCTACTGCCAACTTAACAGGTCGGGTAAACGGGTAAAACGGGTAGGTACCACCTACCCGTTTTGCATTATGACAGAAGAGGGACTTATCTAATTAAAATGCCTACTCTGGCTTCAGGAAGGTTTTACCGGTAGAATAGAATATATTTTTATTCAAACAATCTTTTAAAAGTTTTCCCTACTGAGAAGAACCAGCAAGAAACTAGGCGGTTGCTCTTTTAAAATGTTGAATTTACATACCTACTATTATGTCATAATTATTGTATATTATGCCATACTGTATTTAAGCAATTGCAGCCCCGCGCATTTCTGGAGCGACTCAAATCCATTATTTTTTATCATTTACTTATAACGATTGTATAGTAATAGAATAAATAGGTACCTAGGTATGCTTTTTTTAGAAAAATACTTTTAATAGATTTTTTAACTTGTAACGTGGTACTATCTAACCACGGCCGAAGTCTCCCACCAGACTGGATCGGCGAAATAGCTTAAGAAATCATATACCTATTTTCAAATTGCCCCTCCCGAAAATCGAACCCGGAACCACCCACAGGACCTTGACACCTCGAATTTTCTCTACAGATGACTATAAAACTTTTAAATTATTATTATTCAACAAAAGTAACTAAGTAGTTCTATTGTTATGTACTATTGACTTGTAACTTGGTTTTATTATAAAGTAAGTAAGTAAAACGAGACGAAACCGGGTTGGAATACGGTTACGTAAACAAGGTACTTACCGGAGCATTGTTGCACGTCGGTGGCAGCGGCAACCGCGAGCATTGAACACACAACTACGCTTAGGAAAAACATGATGAGGTCTGCACGCGGGGACCGGCGACTAGCTAACTGTGCCGTGTGCGACTCCGCACTTGCTTTAAACGCTTGAGATACAACAAAGAGTTCATATCATGATATTGTATTCACTTCAAAAATACACCCGCTCACTTATTGCCTATACATATAGAACTCCAAATCCCTATGCCTTGGCAGAGGAGCGCTTTGTTTACAAGATCTTAATTTCCAGTACCTAGTTTTTGCGGTTAACTTGCAAGACTATAGGTATAATAATAATAATTATTATTATCAGGTTTATAGGTAATTATTATCATTGCAGTTATCGGCGATTTCATTCGCGAAGCTACGCTCTTGTTAATTTTTCCGTTAAATCAGTTCGGCCGTTGCGAATATTAGCTGAAACCTTAGAATAACAACATGGGCTGAAAACAAAAACCGGCCAAGTGCGAGTCAGGCTCGCGCAACGAGGGTTCCACACTACAGTCGTATTTTTTCGACATTTTGCACGATACTTCAATAACTATGATGCATAAAAATAAATAAAAATCTGTTTTAGAATGCACAGGTGAAGAACTTTCATATGATATCCCACTTGATATAGTTATCTTACTTCGAAAATTGAAAATGCTAATTATTATATGACCACAATTTTTTTTTTTGTGTGATGTAACCATAAACTTCACGGTTTTCAGGTTTTTCCCCGAATGTCTGCTATAAGACCTACCTACCTAGTACCTACTAAATTTCATGATTCTAGGTCAACGGGAAGTACCCTGTAGGCTGTACGTTTCTTGACAGACCGACAGGCAGACAGACAACAAAGTGATCCTATAAGGGTTCCGTTTTTTCTTTTGAGGTACGGAACCCTAAAAATAAAAAAAGTGCGTGTATACGATGTAACTACTTACAGTTAGACAGTTGTCATGAATTCACTGCTTGCATTTGAAAATTAGTATTTGTCAGCACTCCGAAAAATCTTGGAAATGACGCCGATTTCGCGAGCTATTCAGTACCCGTAGTATAAGATTTTACGTCTCACCAAACCAAACCAAATTCGAGAGTCGAAATACTTCCGCGATACAGTAAACTGGATCTTAATTGCCTTGTTTTAAAGCTCAAGTTTGTCTACACTTCTACAGCCAGCGCTCCAAGCGGAAACATTGCGAAATTAAAATCAGTGGCATTGAATATTTGACTTCAATTCAAGGCTATTTACTTTGATGGTCCATTTTACTTTGATGTTATTGTGTTTCGACTCTCGAATTCTAGTAACGTTTGGTGAGACGTAAAATCTTATACTACGGTCAACAAAGACACTCTGTAGACTGTCCTTGAATTAGAGATGGGCATTATTGGCTATTTCTGGCCACGGTTATTCAACCGCTATTTAGTTTCAATAGCGCTATTGATAACAATTGCCGAATATCGGTATCAAAGCTGTGTTTCAACTAATTTAATATGCGCACCACGCACCGTTTTTGTTTGTAGTAAGTGGCTTGAATCCATACTGGAACGGGCTGGCGCAGGACTCCGAAGTCCGAACACTGGCGGGAACTGGATAGGTAAGGCCTCTGCTAAAAGGCACTCAGAGATATAGAATAACGAAAATTTGTAAAACACTAAATAAAAGGCTATTTTACTTTATATGTTTTATTATTAAAACGCTCATCAGAAATTATTAAAATTAGGTTAATTAATTCAGCAATTTGATTCGGACCCACTAATGCCACAGAATATGCAATAGTACTACTAATGCCATGATGGAAAATACCTACCTATTTTTTCTAATGCTTATTTTCCGAAATGAGATTATAATTGGTTTCTAGTGATCAATATTTGGACGAGTGAAAAACACGATTCATAAGTTCATGTACATCTGAACTTTTTGTGACTCAAATCAAATCGTGAGTCATTGGATCAGCATCAGTGTCATCAACTTAATTATTTCCGATCCTATGAATAGTTAGTTACTTAGGTATATTCCTAGGTGAACTAGAGTGACTAAGTAGTTACTGTATAGGTACTGTATAAGGTAAGAGAGTATAATATTACGCTTCCTATAGACATCGCTAGCAGACATACTCTTTAGATGATTTACCCTGCGATGTACAAGCATCTTCCGGTATGACTACTAATTGTGTTGTTTCGGATTGACTATGCTGCGTGGGCCCTACTGGCCGCTACAACGTCACCGGGGGGGTTGACGAGCGCGAAGCTCCGCCTGGGGGTGAGCCCTAGGGCTCGAAGAAATAATTCGAGAGGTCGGGGGGCAACGTCCTCCTAAGGGCGCCTCCTGTGAGGCTCGGACCACGGCTTAGGATGACGTTGGGATGGGTGGAGTTGTTGGACTACTGGTTAGTCCGTACGCCCCCGAGGCCGTGGCGTGAGTCCACGTCCGGGTGACGTTAGAAATCGGGGACCTCGTCTTCGCCGGCGAAGACGCTGTGATGAGGTTGTATTGTGTAGCCCTACGAGATAGGGTGCATTGTCGGTCATGATTCGATCGTCGGGGTCGTTAAGGACGTGCTTAGGGCGTCTTTTAGGGGGGGGGGGGGATGACTACTAAAGTCCAGCTGAACCTTTAAACTCCTGATCTTTCTACTGTAATGTAAAGAACCTTCCTCGATATAAGTTACTAGATATTCATTTAAGTGGTTTTACTTAAAAAAACTAACTATCGTCACAGTTGTTATTTTTATGGCCTTTTATGACAAAATTATTGTATTTTGAGGCCTTTTATTTCCCTAACGAGTTTATAAGCGGCGGATATTTTTTTTGACAACTAAGTATTATACTAGGCATTTTTTTCAGATATTAATAGTACTTATTAGTTTAATAGTCTAAAACCCATCACAGACACGTAAGATACGTATTAATAATTATTATAATATAAAATAAAAATCATAACTTATAAGATATGAAATACATATAAGTCCGCGACAGGTCGAGATGGCAATCCGGGTATGAGACGGGGGCGCGCCCCGCATACCCGCAAGTCACCCACGCTCTCCCGCACCGGGTTAGCGCGGGGGCTGTGCAGAGCATCTAAACTTGTAGTATATGAAACTAGACGATTTCTGTACCTACATTAATATTTTGAAAATTTTAATCAGAGGAAGCATGAGTTATTCATATATAGAGCCCAAACAGTATTTTTTAAATTTTTTGTCTGTCTGTCAGTCTGTCTGTCTGAGCACACTTAAACTACGGAACGGATTTAAATTTTAAAGACTTGGTAAAGGTACTTACCTACTTATAGCTATTAGGGACACCGGATCATTATAAATAGGTAAAAGGGGTAGTTTTTATCTCGAAAAGCAATAGCGATAATTCCTGGCAGGTAATGATAATTTTTGTCGCTGTTTCTCCGTCACAAAGATTGGTAAATTACGCGTAAAACTGAAGGTCTGATAAACAATTTTGCAGCATCAGGATGAAACTCTTCAAGCGGTAACAGCAAATCATTAGTAATCATTGTAATAACATAATAAAAAGCAGGCTTTAGAAATCTGCCGCAAAGTGGCCGCGCGGCTGCAGCGCTGCGTTCTAAATGCATATTATAATTACGATCAATGAACTGATTCGCGGCCGCAGCGCGGGTGTAGTGCTGCAATCGCGCGTTTTTAGGCTTCCGTAGTAAACAAGGAACCCTTATGTTCGCCATGTCCGTCCGTCTGTCTGTCCGTCCGTCCGTCCGTCCGTCCTCGGTTAATCTCAGAGACTATTAGTGCTAGAAATCTGTAATTTAGCATGGGTATTAATATTAATCACGCCGACAAAGTGGTGAAATAAAGTTGTGATAAATTCTCGTCTACCCCATAGAGTGGGGTATTGATGAATAGGTCTTTTAAAAATAATGTGGGTGTGGGAACATCATTTTTCGATTTCTAGATCCGTTTGTAAGTGCGCCAAATGTTGTAAGCCAAAATGGTAGTATTTAGGCACGTGAAAAAATTCACAGCAGTAGTATATATAATCAATTTTAAAGGAAAACTATCACGGCTAAGTAGGGTTCACAGGTAATCATAAGGTAGGTATAAAATTGGCCGGATTTATTTATATGGATTTACAAACAAAGTTTTACAATAGTGCCGCGCTGCCTCCGCGCGGCACGATGCGGCAAATTTGAAGGCGCCATTGTAATACATAGTAGATACATTATCATTCCTGCCAAGTGCGAGTCAGACTCGCGCACCGAGGGTTCCGTAAAACAGTCGTATTTTTTCTTCATTGTGCAGGGTAAATCAAAAATAAATACAAATCTGTTTTAGAATGTACAGGTAAAGCCCTTTCTTAGTAATCTTACTTTGAAAGTTGGAAATACTAATTATTATTACTTATTTGTTCTTGAACACATTTTAATTTTTTATGTGACGTAACCACAAATTCACGGTTTTCGGATTTTTCCTTTTACTTCTAAATATATAAAAGGAAAAGGTGACTGACTAACTGACTGACTGACTGACTGACTGACTGACTGACTGATCTATCAACGCACAGCTCAAACTACTGGACGGATCGTGCTGAAATTTGGCATGCAGATAGCTATTATGACGTAGGCATCCGCTAAGAAAGGATTTTTGAAAATTCAACTCTGGAGGGGGTGAAATAGGGGTTCGAAATTTTGTGTAGCCCACGCGGACGAAGTCGCGAGCATAAGCTAGTGTGCTATAAGACCTACCTGCCTGCCAAATTTCATGATTCTAGGTGAACAGGAAGTACCCTACTTAAAGGTTTTCTTGACAGACAGACGGACAGACAGTCAGACAACAAAGTGATCGTATAAGGGTTCCTTTTTCCTTTTAAAGTATGGAACGCTAAAAACTGGTAACTACTTATTTCTGGTTCCATCCATGTTAGTAACTTAGTAACTAATTAAATAACCAGCTACGAAATAAGATTAATACCTACCTACTTTGTTTTTTCGAAACTGGTTATTTATCAAGAATATTTTATCCGAGTTCGTAACTGGTTACTAATCAAGAGTAGTCGGGCTTGTGACTATAAAATAAAAACTATTTATATAGTCTGTTACGAACCCGGATAAAATATTCTTGAGAAATAAACAGTTACGGAACCGAAACCGGTTACGAAAAAATACCAACGTGCATGGAACCAAATTTCAGTGCAATTTCAATACGGGTTTCATTATTAAGGTTAAAGCCTCAATAGCTCAACGGGTAGAGGAGTGGACTAAAAACCGAAAGGTCGACGGTTCAAACCCCGCCCGTTGCACTATTGTCGTACCTACTCCTAGCACAAGCTTGACGCTTAGTTGGAGAGGAAAGGGGAATATTTAGTCATTTAACATGGCTAATATTCTTTAAAAAAAAATAAAAAAAAATCATTGTAATATTTCACGAGGAAGGTTTACCTATGTGTAATGTGTATTGAAGGTGTATATAACATAGGTAAAAGTAGCCTTGTTTTTAAGTACGACGAAGTAACGATTTTGACCATCAGTAAGCGTAACATGTTACTATTCTAAATAAATAACTTGACTTTGACTTTGACTTAGGTACATATCTATATTTCGTCTATGGAACAGGTAAGACCACCCGTATGAAGCAGGATGGAGTCAACTAGTAGGCACCTATCTGATAAGTTTTGAAATTAAAATGGAAGATTTAAAATATTGCGTAGTATTGAATGTATTCCGAGAAAAAGATTTGCCAAGTTGTCCAACTCTACCATCCAATAATAACGCTAGGTATTGCCGTACAAACTTTTGTAAAAAGTTCTGGGTTTGCACCATAACACGATAGCATAGAACTCGCTGGCCCATCTCATTGTACACGTGCCACTGCAGGTAGCCCCGTTGGTTCTGGAAGAAAAACACGATTGAGTTATGGCTAAAAGCTAGAGTAAGTCAGCGCAGACAGAGTGGGTTTATGTAGGTATCAGTCCCGCAAATTGCTAGTGAGCTGGCACCATGTCTCATTAAAATCTAAATGACGTCATCCGAAATAAAAATATACCATCAGCTCGAAACTTCAGTCTAGTCCTGACGTCACTAAAATGGCGGCCACGCGCATTATTTGCGGGACTTGACGAGTACGTTGACATAAATAAATAGTACTGAAAACAAAAGACGCTCAAAGCACTGAAAGGACTCATCTGTCAGGGCCTGGTCAGGGCGCACCGTCGCGTCGTCGTCGACGGCGACCGTTCGAATATTTAATTTATATGGAAGTCGCGCGCCGCGGTGTGTATGCGCGCGGAGTTGCGGCGATCAACGGGTCTCAAAATGCCAATTTTTTTCACATATGCGCACGCGCATGAACCGTGCACAGAGCGCATATATTATATCATAAAACAATGTGGACGTGTTGACGAGTGATTTGCGAGTGGTTTGCGTATGTATGTTTACAAGTTACGGCATGCACATGTTCATGAGTTTTTGAGAGTATGAGGATTTGATATACCTTCGCGTTCGCAACAATGCACGTGCGTGCGGAAACAATGACGCGTCCATAAGCATTCGATCCGCATTGTGTGCACGATTCGTGACGTTCGTGACGGACCTACGGACGGACGGACAGCGGAGGCTTAGGCGGAGGCGGAACTATATCAAGTGGGGTATCATATGAAAGGTCTTCACTTGTGCATTCTAAAACTGATTTTTATTTATTTTTATGCATCATAGTTTTTGAGTTATCATGCAAAATGTCGAAAAAATACAACTGAATTGCGGAACCCTCGTTGCGCGAGCCTGACTCGCACTTGGCCGGTTTTTTATATTATAGAGAAGATGCAGGTAGGTATTTATAATTGTCAGTTATTCAATGCGTCATCGGAACCATTAGTCATCAATACTTATAATAAAACTGTAACAGGTCAAATTCTGTACATTGAAGATATCAATCATATCATATATATATATATATATATATATATATACTCATAATAAAACTGTAACAGGTCAAATTCTGTACATTGAAGATATTTTGAAATTTTTTTTTCGAGGGCACTCTTTAATCGATACTGAACCCAAAACTGTAATTTTTTTCATTTTTGTCTGTCTGTCTGTCTGTCTGTCTGTCTGTATCACGGCCGCGCATCACGCTGAAACTACTGAATGGATTCTAATGAAACTTGGTACGATTTGAGGTCATACTATGAGGAAGAATATAGGATACTTTTTATCCCGAAATTCAGCATGGTTCCCGTAGGAGAGGGGATGAAAGTTAAAATGTATACTGAGTTGTAATTCATTAACGCGTAGTCCGATTTCATTCATTCTTTTTTTGTTAGAAAGGGGATATTTTAAAGATTGTTCCGTAAATATTTCAAGGTCATCGGTTTTTAACCGACTGTCAAAAAGGAGGTGGTTCTTTTTTCTACATCGATTTTTTCGAGGTTTCTGGATCGATTTGCATTTTTTTTTAATCAAAAAAAAAGTTTTCGTGGTGGTCACATAAAAAATTCTGGATTCAACTCCTTAATCCTGATGCTGCAGGGTTACTGCCCGCCTGAGTTATCAAGATTAAGGAAGTGTTCATAGTGAATTCATATTGTAGGTACCAAGCAACGACTTTATTCTCAGACTTCAAGTCCCAACTGCACAACCCTGATGATGTAGGGTACAGCACTCCTAAACTATAATGTTTCAGTAACTGCGGATGATGCAAAATTAATTTAGGTACCAAGCATAGGCTACATCATTGAACTTCGGATCCTAACTCCTCAATCCTGATGCTGCAAAGTACTAAAGTCCTAAATCGTGGGGATTTTAGAATTTCTGATAGTGAATTGATATTTTAGGTATCAAGCAACGGCTTCACGATGACACTCCCAGTCCGAAATACTCCACCCGAGCGAAGCCGGGGCGGGTCAGCTAGTGCATAATAAAACAGCATTTTAAAATTCCTATAAAATATAATGTTGAATTTCCTTGTTATGTGTAGTAAATATCTAGGTATAGTGTGCTAATCTAGTCAGTGAAATAAATAAAACACATTCACAATAGTCAATATTAAGTATATCGATTACATATTTATGATAATAACTAGGTGAAGCCCACGACTTCATCCGCGTTGATTTAGGGTTTACAAATCCCGCTACTACTACGTCATTTTGGCATTGTCATATTATATACGTTACTAGCAGATGCCCGCGACTTCGTCCGCGTACTGGTTTCTCATGAGATCTGAAATTTTCCCGCTGCAAAAGGCCTCACTTACCTACTCACTCAGTCTCACCTTAAGACACGGAACCCAGAATACCTAAATGCCAATTTTCATATAACCCTTCCACCCCCATTTTACTCCCTTGTGGGGGAATTTAGTTCGATCCTTTCTTATACCTACCCCCTAGAAATAGCCTACATTTCAAATTTCAAGTAAAAATAACAATTGTTAAAACTTTTCTATAAAAACATTGCCCCCCCTATTTTACCACCCTTAAGGGGGGAATTTCCCAAATTGACTTATACAGATTTTTATTATTTAAAGCTAATAACCTAAATGTCGATTTTCACGTTCTAACTCCAAAAACATACAACCTTCGACCCCCCCCCCCCCCCCCTTCACATCCTTAGGGGGGGAATTTTTCTAAACCGTTTCTTAGCTGACATCTACGTCCTAGAAAGAACCTACCTTACAAATTTCAAGTTTGTAGGCTTTAGTTTCTGAGATTTCGTGATTAGTCAGTCAGTCAGTGAGTCAGTCAGTGAGTGAGAGGTATTTGAAAGTGGACATCTAAGTGTCCGAGTGCGTAGTGTCCACAATTTGTAAAACAACCATGTGAGAGGCGTTGGCCTCGCCGATAATGTTAAAACGCTTTCAATTTTTACTTTTAAATATTAACGTTTAACTTTTTTTTTCACGAAAATGAAGAAAGAATAAAATAGCGTTCTATATTTGTAAGTCTGTCACTTATGAGTTATCGTTATCGTTGGAAAAAAGTAATGTCTTTCTATAAATTATATTTTATGTATTTATGAAGATTGAGTTTAATGGGTGATCCACCTCCTGATCATAGTAGAGAAATTCTTTACTTGGTACTTAGCAGAGCCATCACAGAGGGTGACAGAGGTGACTACAGTAGGTAGGTACTCCATGCATGACCTGAGTTGGACTTGATACAAAATAGGTAATCTGCTGGTACCGGCGTGAAGTAGGTAGGTACCTAGTAAGGTAGCGTCCAAGTGATTATATTCTCTTTGGTAGCGTCTAGCGATAAGACCACTAAATTGTATAGGTATTTACGTTATTATCACAGTTATTTAAGTAGGTGTAATATTTTTATGCTTATTATATTTAATGCTTTGTACGTGCTTTGTACCTACAATAATAGTAACTAGTAATCCATATCCATATACTAATCCACACTAATTCCCACGGGATTTTATGAATCCACAGGGACGAAGTCGCGGCCATCATCTAGTATTATAAATGCGAAAGTCTGTCTGTCTGCTAGCCTTTCACGACCCATCCGTTCAACCGATTTGGACGAAATTTAGTACAGAGATAGCTTGCATACCGAGGAAGGACATAGGCTACTTTTTATCCCGGAAAACCAAAGAGTTCCCACGGAATTTTAAAAAACCTAAATCCACGCGGTCAAAGTCGCGAGCATTATCTAGTATAAATATGTATGAAAAATAATTACAAAAAATTGAAAAAAAAACCGACTTCAATAGGTATTAGTGTGGCTACCTAATCACGAACACTACTATACCTATGTATTTTTTTTTTTAATTTTTTTTTTCACAATTGTTAATTTTTTTACCGAACAAATTATGTATAGGTACAAGAGCTAATATAATTCTATAATTATACTCTTTGGAGTCGGTGCCAATTAAGTAGCTTCTACTATAATACGTCAATGGAGACTACACAATGGCACCTCAGTGGCACCGACCGACCCCAAAAAATATTATTATAGAACTACTTATTTGAACTCTTGTATAGATAATAGACTCGGTAAAAAAATTAAACTATTTAAGTATTTTTTGTTTTTAATGTTTGTGGTTAGGTATTCAAGTAGTTTTTTTTGTCAAATTTTTTTTTCACAATTTTTAGTGGGCCCCATATATTAAAATATACTATGCCTGGTTGAAAACCTACTGTTTACTAAGCTATTACACGATCGCAAGCAATTTACTCCTATCCGTTGAGGAGTTCCATATTATCTGTCTTCGAAGATGTTCCGCAGATCTTCATCAAATTTGTATGGGACCACCTCGTAAATACTTATGTACCCTTTCAAACAAAAAATAATATTCCAAATCGGTCCAGGCGTCCTTGAGTAATCGGGGAACATACATAAAAAAAACAAAGATGCGGATGAATCCTCCTTTTTTGAAGTCGGTTAAAAAGAAAAGCTGACTGACTGACTGACTGATCTATCAACGCACAGCTCAAACTACTGGGCGGATCCTGGCTGTTTGGCATGCTATTATGACGAAGACATCCGCTAAGAAAGGATTTTTAAAAAATTCAAACCCTAGCAGGGTTAATATAGGGGTTTGAAATTTGAGTAGTCCACGCGGATTAAGTTGCGGTAATAAGCTAGTACATAAATAAATAAATTCTTTGAGAAGCTTCTCGGCGATATGTCAAGAGTCTCGCCGCTGACCTGCTTCATACACCTTCAGATGATAAAAACCGGTCAAGTACGAGTCGGACTCGGACAAGAAGAGTTCCGTACCATCGTACAAGATAATACTTTTTAATTTTTAGGGTTCCGTACCTCAAAAGGAAAAACGGAACCCTTATAGGATCACTTTGTTGTCTGTCTGTCTGTCTGTCTGTCAAGAAACCTACGGGGTACTTCCCGTTGACCTAGAATCATGAAATTTGGCAGGCAGGTCTTATAGCAGACATTTGGGGGAAAATCTGAAAAACGTGAATTTGTGGTTACATCACACAAGAAAAATTAAATTGTGATCATGAACAAATATTGCTATTTTCAACTTTCAAAGTAAGATTACTATACCAAGTGGGGTATCATATGAAAGGGTGTACGTGTACATTCTAAAACAGATTTTTATTTATGTTTAGGCATAATAGTTTTTGATTTATCGTGCAAAATAACGATAAAATACGATTGTAGTACGGAACCCTCAGTGCGCGAGTCCGACTCGCACTTGGCCGGTTTTTTTTAATTTGCATGACCATTTTAGAATTCGCCATTTAAAGCGGTAATAGAAATACACTGAAAATTTCAATTTCTTACCTACCTATTACGGTTTACGAGATACTTTGCTAACAGACAGACGGACGAACAGTGGAGACTTAGTAATCGAATTCCGTTGAGAGTACGGAACCAAAAAATTGGTTTCTGACTGAGTAAAAATTTTAAGTCGAGTAGGTATTTAAAATCAAAAACTTCAAACACATTTTTACATACTTAAAAAACCCGGCCAAGTATGAGTCAGACTGCGCACCGAGGGTTCCGTTCCGTACTACAGTTGTATTTTTTCGCCATTTTTCACGATAAATCAAAAACTACTTTGCATAAAAATAAATGAAAATCTATAATTCGATGGAAAATCTGTGTTAGAATGTATTGGTACCCTTTCATATGATACCTCATTTGGTATACCTAGTAAGCTTACTTTGAAAGTTGAAAACACTAACAAATTTGTTCATGAACGCATTTATTTTTATTTTTTTGTGTGATGTAACCACAATTTCACGGTTATAAGATTTTCCCCTTACGTGTCCTATAAGACCTACCTACCTGCCAAATTTTATGATTCTAGGTCAACGGAAAGTACCCTATAGATTTCTTGACAGACACGATAACGAAATGATCCTATAAGAGTTCCTTTTTGCCTTTTAAGGTGCGGAACCCTAAAAATGTAACAAAAAGGTTTCTTATTCAACAAAAAAATTCAGGAGCTTGCTAACCCAAAGGTTAAATCGGCAAGTACAAAAACAATTAGATAAATAATTATTAATTAAATATATTATACAGGCAAGTATACTGTAAGTATTGAAATAAATTCTACTCACCAAAGCCATATTAGTTGGTACCGACATGACACTGGTGAAAGAAGTTTCGGCGTCTGTCCTGACGGGACACATGACAGTTTCACAAGGCTCTGAAAATAATAAGGTATAAGGTACAGTCCGTTCACTGTAACTTTTCTCCTGCCGTCATGTTGGCACCATTGCTTTGTTTGCTTTATTCCTTAGACGTTAGGGTTTATTATTGTGTGATTTGCAATGGTGCCAATATAAACGTCAGGGGAAAAGTTATGATGAACGGACTGTAGGTACAAGGGTAGGTACCTATTTATAGTTATTTATGCGACTGTTGTATACAGAGGGGCATTAAAACACGAAAGTCGGTTTATCGGTCGGATAATAGTATGACTTGAGTGTTTTAATACCTAATTATCAACAGTTGCATACAAGACTTTATCTACACCCATAATATTACGAATCCTCTATAAAAGATTCTGAAACAGTTAGCGTATTGCCAACATTAAAACACCCAATATCTTAATAACCATTAAAGCATCCAAACGAGTGTTATAATGTTGTACTGAATTTCATTATAACACTCCTGTGAAAAAGAGAGCGCTTTACTGTTGGCATAAATCTGTCTCGTTATGCCAGCAGTATAGCGCTGTCTCTTAGCATACAGACCGACACACACACTTGACTCTAATAAAAATTAGCACTTTAAAACATCATATTTTATAAACGAATCTAGAAATCGAAAAATGATGTTCACACATCCACAGTATTTTTAAAAGACCTATTCAACGATACCCCACACTATAGGGTAGAATAGAAAAAAATAATCATCCCCACTTTACATGTAGGGGAGCTACCCTAAAAAAATACTTATCACAATTTTATTTCACCACTTTGTCGGCGTGATTAATATTTATACCCATGCCAAATTACTCACTCATAGTCTCTGAGATTAACCAAGGACGAACGAACGGACGGACGGAAAGACGGACGGACATGGCGAAACTATAAGGTTTCCTTGTTTACTACGGAACCCTAAAACGCAGTTGAATTGAGAACCTCCTCCTTTTATTGAAGTCGGTTAATTAATCAAGAATATTTAATCCGTGTTCGTAGCGGAACATTGTTTTTTTGTAACTGGTTACAGATCGCGCGGCGAGAGTTTGGCTTTGACCTTCGGGTGGAGGGGATTACTGCGCATGGGTACGTACTGTAGGGAACGACTGGAGCAGTGGAGCGCCAATCAGAGCACCGCGTGCGCCTACACACCCGCCCCGCACCCCACTAATTGCCCGTTGATACCCAATTTCTGATTTCTGCGCAATAACGGTCAAAGCCAAACTCTCGCCGCGCGTACTGTACTACTAAACGACGTATCCGGTACGAACCCGGATAAAATATTCTCGATTAATAACCAGTTACAAAATGGCGAAGTAAGTATAAATCTTATTTCGTATTTAATTCGATTTTGGTTACCAACGAAAAATTAGTTACCAACGTGGACAATACTGATTTGATTGCACAGCTGTTACCTGGAGTCACTGGTGTTCGTGCATGAACAAAGTTAATTTGTATGGTGACATCTTGATCCAGTTGACGTGATGCGAAATCTGAAAACGAAATATTATAACCAGAATAGGTACCTATGTATGTCAGAAAGTGAAAAATCACAGTAATGGTTGTCACGATGAACCATGCTTCCAAAACCTTATTTTTGGTGATTGATGGAGATTTTCCGTGTACAAGAGAAGTGTAACCTAGGTAACTGCCTATTATAATGCGCTACGTTTGTATCTAACTATCTACCTACGTATTGATATTATAAATCTTCCCAGTAGCTAAATCGTAAATCATCACTCCTTGCGAAGTCATGATTTACCTGGATTTACCTATACCTACTGAAAAGTCCTTCGCCGCGCTGAGTTCGTCTTTGTTCGGGCTCATCTCAGAAACTAGGTGGGTATTTACCTACCTATCTACCTACTGTACGGTTTTTAACAAATGAAAGAGAAAGCTATAATTTATGAACATTTTGCAAAAATAAGCTACGGATAATATGATATGCATTAAGTTCGAAAAAATTACCACCCGTGCGAAGCTAGGGTTTGTGCTAGTAGATACCCTTGGCACTTAGATAATAATATTAATTATTAACTTATGAACTTCAATAAACTTTAACAATTTTATTAGGTACTGAACTCTGATCATCCGATTGAGGTCTAGGATACCACATGAACCTAGGTACCTAAGGGCTATACCTACCTATTATTATTATTCTTTGGCAAATTATAATGAACGATCACAATTAAGTATTTTATTCGCACACGAATAGGTACCTAACTTAGGCGTTGAGATCTACCTCATACTTACAGATACAGAAATAGAATTTTGGTTTATGTAGCAAAAAATAGAAACAAAAAATATGCAATAAGAAAAATTAACAGATGAATAAATATTATGTAAAATTGCACATCATTTAAAGTAAGGCGCCATCTCCACGGACGAGAAAATCGCGGCGATAGTTTCGCCGTGCCACCAAATTCGATACGTAACGTAACTCATAAGGACCTATCTCCACAGGGCGATATTATCGCCGACGCTAGTTGGTCGAACTCGTTGAGATTCCATCGCCCGTGCAGATGGCGCCTTAGTCTAAATATATAAAACAAAAAGGTAGGTAAGAGTTTTACCTACCTTATTGTTTTATATGTGCGTTGATAGATCAGTCAGTCAGTCTTACCGTAAGACTGACTGACTGATCTATCAACGCACAGCTCAAACTACTAGACGGATCAGGCTGAAATTTTACATGCAGATATAGCTATTATGACGTGGACATACGCTAAGAAATGATTTTTGAAAATTCAACCCCTCAGGGGGTAAAATAGGGGTTTGAAATTTGTGTAGTCCACGCAGACGAAGTAGCGGAGATAAGCTAGTCT
This sequence comes from Maniola hyperantus, assembly GCF_902806685.2. NCBI lineage: Eukaryota > Metazoa > Arthropoda > Insecta > Lepidoptera > Nymphalidae > Maniola > Maniola hyperantus. Next base: position 5,314,385 of record NC_048553.1, read on the forward strand.
CACAATAACATTTTTGTAAATAGGTACCATGTTGAGAGGCTATCTATTAATAGGTAAGTAATTGTAAATAACTATTTTTCTTAAACATTAAGTTGTAAGCAAAACGAATTGCTACCTACTTGCAAAAAAAATTGCTCGGAGTGAATTGTCTTGTGAGTCAAGTTTGATACGTCTTTATAGAGTCGTTTTAGGGTTCCGTACCCGAAAGGTGCCAACAGGACCCTATTACTAAGTCTCCGCTGTCCGTCCGTCCGTCCGTCTGTCTGTCTGTCAGCGGATTGTATCTCGTGAACTGTCATACGTCAAATTTTCATAGAACATGTATTTCTATTGCCACTATAATAAGTAATGACAAATAATAAAAGATTAAAAATGCCAGCATCAAAATTTAAAAAAAGACTTGTACGATGGTACGGAACCCTTCGTGTGCGAGTACGACTCGCACTTGACCGATTTTTTGTAGGTAGCATGATTAACAACTTACCAGCTAAAAATCTTACATTGACGGGAATCCTGTCGCCCAGCGTCACGAAACAAGGCAGCCGCATGCCACATCCTTGTATATTTACTGTGTGAAGATCGTAAGCTGACCCTGTATTTAAAAGGTACTATGCATTTCAAATAAGAAGACAAAATATGGCAAGGTATAACTCGTAAACTCCTTTCGAGCTTCTACCTACTGCCAGCACCAAAAATTCTCAAGGACAAAAAACGTTACTTATTTTATATGAGAAACAAAATGGTACTTTTAACGTAGGTAGGTACGCATATCTACTAGTTTGTGCCTTGCATGTGCTTATTAAATGATTATTTTCTATATGGTCTGACTGACTGACTGTATAGACATCCGAGAATATGACACTTTGTACCCACTTTAATCTTTTTTTTAATAGGTACACACATGTATTAGTTTTATTGCTTTATGAAAAGTATTAACTAAATACCTACAGCATTTAAATACCTAGTATCTTATATCATGTACCTTAGTATCATCATCATGATCAACCCATCGCCGGCTCACTACAGAAAACGGGTCTGCTCTCAGAGTGAGAAGGGTTTTGGCCATAGTTTACCACGCTGGCCATGTGGGGATTGGTAGGAGGTTGGAGGTTGGTAGGGGGGTGGGACACCTTTGAGAACATTATGGAGAACTCTCAGGCATGCAGGTTTCCACACGGTGTTTTCCATCATTACTTGAAACGCACATAACTCCGAAAAGTTAGAGGTGCCCGGGATCGAACCCACGACCTCCGATTATAAGGCGGACGTAGTGGTTAGGTACTTAGTATGTGTGGAGGTAATTTTAATTAGAATTATAATATTTTCTCAAAATAAGAAGTGCTTAGAGCGTTTTGAGTATCCGCGTCTTGTCCCCGTTCGTGTACCTAAGTACAAGAAGAATTTATTCATTTATTTTATTTTATTTTTCATGTAGGTACCAAAATTGTAGTTAAATACAAAGAAATAATAAATTGAAAATGACACAAGAAGCTGGTAGGTACTACATATTCCAAATCACAGATGTACGCGCGCAACCAGTGTGCCCTTCTTGATCGGAATGGCGGTTCTATAATGATTTAATGGAACTGAATGTTGTTAAAACCATGGAACTGTCAAAAAGGCGAATAGGCAGAACATGTGACACGTATGAACGGCACAAGAGCCCCGAAAAAGTTGCTGTACTGTACTGCAAACCGGAGCGGAGGGCCATAGAGGCCGAAGAAGACCTAAAGGTCTGGTCGGTGGATTGATGGAGTGGAGAAAGGACATGGGGGGTTTGGGGGTTTGAAGCTGGAATGAATGTGCTTCTGACCGCCTTCGAAGGAGAAGCCAAGGCCCACCCAGGGCTGTAACACTTTGATGATGATGATGCACTTTACGATGAATCGGGCCCAATAATCTGCCATTTTCCCTTGAATAACTACTTACATTCGATTGAACAGGTATGAGGTAGGTAGGTTCTTACCACAATCCTCAAATAAAACTGAGGCGCAGGTGGCTACGAAAACTAATTGAAACACCAGGTATAAAAACAACATTCGAATTATGCAAAATGATTGCATTAATCACACTTATTAACCGCACTGAGGTCTCCACAATAATATCAAGGTACCTAGCCCCTGCTGATTACCGTATCAAAACTCAAATTAGATAACATTTGTCATAGTTGTTTGTAATAATTATACCTATCTAATTAATAAGAAAAGTTGGTAAGTAGGTACTTAGATAGGTACCTATAGTCCGCGACAGGTCGAGATTGCAATCGGCGAGAGCATGTCCCGCACAGCCCCACAACTCTCGCGCTAACCCGGTGTGGGCGAGCGCGGGCGACATGCGGGTGTGCGGGGTGTCGCCCCGCCTCATATCCCGATTGCCATCTCGACCTGTCGCGTACTATAGGGATACTTAGTGCGCGCCTAGTTTAATCTGAAGTTGCAATATTAGGTAGGTACTTTTTAGGGTTCCGTACCTCAAAAGGAAAAATGGAACCCTTATAAGATCACTTTGTTGTCTGTCTGTCTGTCTGTCAAGAAACCTACAGGGTACTACCCGTTGACCTAGAATCATGAGGCAGGTAGGTAGATCTTATAGCTGAAATTTGGGGAAAAATCTGAAAACCGTGAATTTAGGCTTACATCACACAAAAAAAATTAAATTGTGGTCATGAACTAATATAATTAGTATTTTCAATTTTCTAAGTAAATAACTACCTATATCAAGTGGGGTATCATATGAAAGGTCTTCACCTGGACATTCTAAAACAGATTTTTATTTATTTTTATGTATCATAGTTTTTGAAATATCCTGCAAAATGTCGAAAAAATACGACTGTAGTACGGAACCCTCATTGCGCGAGCCTGACTCGCAGTTGGCCTGTTTTTTATTTTAAATTTTAAGCATGTACAATAAAGTTAGTACTATACAAATCATGCCCGCGTGGAATAGTGCCAAGAATACTGGCTGCATTTCCGCGCTGGATAGTCAGGCTGATCCGTTGCTTATTATTATTTAGATACTACCTAGCAGTTGCCAAAACAATTGTTAACAAAAATGTAACTTTTGCTGTACCTAACTAGTTACTGTTTAGTATAAAACTTTTTACGAAACTGAACCACAAACTGAACGAAACTTGAACGAAAGCTCGACTCAAGGGCCCTGGCATGGCAACACTGCAGGGCGATTGTCTTAGTTTAGTCACTGTCACTGTGTCAACTCAACTGTCAACTGTCATTATTTTTATCAAAACAATAAACAAAAATAAAACAGTGTGAAACCTGAATTTAAGTTAAGAAAGAATATTTAAGAAATAAAAGTTTTAAAATATAGGTATGATAAAAGTTAAACATACAAACAAATTGTAACAGCTATGCTAGCTACTTCGAGAAGTCTAATCCTGCGACATAACCTTTTAAATTTTAAGAGGTTTCGGCACAAAGTAAATAAACAACTTGAAGATAAGCCAGAACCGAAAGTGGCAACAGATGTAATGAATTATTTAAAAAACTCAGCAGATTATAAAGAAATTGTTGACAAAGTGCCCAAATCACTTCTAAAGAAATATAAGGCTCCTGAAACAATGTATTTAATTAACAAAAATACAGCAAGGAATATTACTGAGACGCTAGTAAATTACATCAGCAACGATGCTCCTATTGTTGAAATCAACCCTGGATTTGGATTTTTGACACGGGAACTTTTACATTGTCAAAAAAATCCAATTTATTTATATGAAATTTCAAACCATTTTTCCCAATTCATAACAGTAAGTATAATCCATACTAATATTATAAATGCGAAAGTGTGTCTGTTTGTCTGCTAGCTTTTCACGGCCCAGCAGTTCAACCGATTTTGATGAAATTTGGTACAGAGTTAGCTTACATCCCGGGAAAGGGCATAGACTTCTTATCCCGGAAAATTAAAGAATTCCACTGGATTTTTCAAAAACCTAAATCCACGCAGACGAAGTCGCGGGCATCAGCTAGTCTAAAATATTTGAGAAATGGTTGATCTTTCAAAATTATTGAATCCAGGGCCATGGATGACATTTACAAACTCTTCTCCTTAATAAGCTTCTGGTTTTGTACAATAACGCTACAGGTAGGATAGATAAAACTGTGTGGAGATAATGTGATCACATTTAGTCTGGGGCACATTCTACTTAAGCTAATGCATTAAAATAGCTAACAATTCTCCATCCGTGTCTGCAATTACTAATTGTCATTCATGGATGATGTCAATATTTTACAGTGTTTATAAATAAATAAATAGATAAAATAAAAATATTTTATTTCAGACAGTTACCATCCATAACCAATTTTAAATTAAATTAAAGTAGTTAGCATTCATTATTAAATTAAGTAACAATATCATATGAGGAAGAATTTTGGTAAATTGAGGTGGTAATCTTTTACCTTTTTTAATATCATCATCACTATCTGTTTATGGAACGAGCTTCCCTCGCAAATCCACCGTGCTGAATCCCTTAACAAATTTAAAATTGACGTCAAAGATCATTACCTATCTCTTTGCTATCATCAGTAACGGCATAGTTTATTATTTAAATATGTGTATATATATCTATGTAGTCTTATGTATGTCTATTATATTTTATTTGTATGTATTAGTGTATTAACAATATGTATTTTATATTCTTATTATATGGTTTAGTTTATTTAGCTATTGGTATTTAGGTTTATTTTACACCACCTCCCATTGTCCATTTGTTCGTTTTTTCCCTAGCGTTAAGGTTGTCTGGAAGAGATCGCTATTTAGCGATAAGACCGCCTTTTTGTACCTACTTATTAAGATTTCTTTTTGTAACCTGTCATTTGTGTTTCTGTGGTGCAATTAAGTATATACATACATACATACATACATACACTATCAATTTATGAAATTACAGCCATAGATAGATATCTGCAGAATAGTCTTATGGCTAGTGTATGTAGACAGAAATGCACTGGTGAGTTCTATTTATAGTAACCTGATATTACAATTTTAGGAAATACAATCACAATTTCCTGACAAAATCCATTTTAAATCTGGTGATTTCTTTGGAATGTGGAAGTTAGCATTTAAAGACAAATTGGATGATGGCAATAGATTAAAAGAATTGCTAGGAGATCTTGCGACTGATGATAACGGTAAGTAAATAAGTTTGCATCAATGATAATAATTTTTAAATACATACTATCAAAAAGTATGGATCTGCAGAATGCCACCTTTGCATCTCTCTGGGTATCGCAACCAGAGCAGCTATGACTGCTAAGTTATGATTCATTCATCTGCAAAGCCGAAATTCCAGATATGTATCTATAGGGGGCTGCTTACGCTAGCATTTAGCCACACGGGCATATATTGTAAGAAATAGCATGAGCAGTTCAGTTGTTCCCTGCTCGCCGAAATAACTGGTCCTTTCTTATTAGTTTGTCACAGTATTTATTCTATTTTATGTAACTGTAATAAATCCGTAATTAATTGGTGAACTTGGTGTTATTTGAACCTGATAGACTAAACGAGAACACGGCGCTATCTATTGGTAAGATATTCTCTAGAAGAATTACCGATAGGCCAACAACACATCTCGGTAAAGTATCCATTAAGCCAGTCTAAGTGACAGTTGTATGTGCATGAATTTGTTTCAGATAGAATTTTGAACATAATTGGTGCCATGCCAAGTTTGACTTTTGTGAAACACCTCATAAGTACTATAGTTTTCCACAATGAAACCAGCCAATTGGGTAGACCAGACCTTTATATTGCTATGCCAGGACATCACTATGAGGTATTTTCATTTTACCACATACCTATAATCCTATACCTATTCAGGTGCTAATAGACAGGCACTAACTTCAACAAATGTTGGACACATAACAAAGAAACGAAGCGCAAAACTGGGTCTGTTAGTTTTTGAATAGGGTAATAAATTAATAACCTTGGCCACTGACATAAAATTCCTATAACAAAAAATAATAATTTTACTAGCGGACGCCTCGCGACGTCATCCGCGTGGATTTAGGTTTTTAAAAATCCTGTAGGAACTCTTTAATTTATGTCACTCTCCAGGTCTTAAACCAAGAGTAAAAAACCCACAAACCCAAAAAGAGTAAAAGAGTTCCCACGGGATTTTTATAAACCTTACTCCACGCGTACGAAATCGCGGGCATCAGCTAGTTAATTAAATAAATTAAAAAAATAAAATTAAAAATGAACTATTTGTTACTTTTTTATTTTATTTTTTTAAATTGGTATTTACAATTTTCAAAGTAAGATAACTATACCAAGTGGGGTATCAAATAAAAGCGCTTTACCTGTACATTCTAAAATAGATTTTTATTTATTTTTATGCATAATGGTTTCTGATTTATTGTGCAAAAAATGTTGAAAAAAATACGTTGAAAAAAGTACGGAACCATCGGTGCGCGAGTCTGACTCTCACTTGACCGGTTTTTGTACGTACTATATCGGCTGTGAACTGGGAACCTGGCCAATCTTCCAAAAAGGATTTTTTGTGCTATTTTGTACTCTGCACAGTTCAACACAGTTCTGAACAGATCTATGTAGTTTGGAAAAAAATGAAAATCAGGTACACTAGGGAGGCTTTAACTACACTGGCAGACGTATACAACCACAATTTAGCTGAAGTAAGGATTTTCTTACATCATGTTTGTTAAAATATTATAGGTACCATTTGCTAGTTAATTGCGATCAGAATTATGATTTTAATTTACTTATTGAATCTTTTCCTATTTTCAGTTTCTGACGGACAGTTCTATTCAAATGAGCAAATATAAATCGATACCAGCACTCTTTCAACTACTCTTTGATTTTAAAGTTTTAAACAGAGTGCCTAAAGTACACTTCTTGCCGTGGATGTTCAGTGAAAATAATGTGAAATCTACCATCGTAAGTAATTTCTAATTAAATCGTTAAGTATTGGAACACTGATATAGATATTTTGAATAGGAGCCTGAAATAAAGAAAACGCGTGAGAACAATATAGGTAAATACAAGGAACTGTATTACAAAACGTACAGCACGACACTGTTGTGTATACATTTTTCAGTGATTGTAATTCGCAAGAAACGCTGAAATAATAATACCTAAACCCGCGTCTCCTGGGCATCGCGCCCGACGCTCTGCCAAAATGTATGTTCGCTCAGTATTGAAGCGACTGTTTATGCCATCTAGTAGACTAGTAGCAAAACTTTTTGCAGCTATCGAAACTACTTTCAAAGGCCCATATTACAATATAATTACAATGCAGCTCTTTGAACGTTTAAAAAATTATATTGTTCTAAAACACAGTAATTATAATTAAGGTAATCTGAACTGAATATTTTTTCTACAACAGATTGAAGAGAACTGCCTGTATTTAGTGAGGATAACACGAAAGAAGACATTGCCGTGTGCGCCGAGGGATCTGCCACTTCTGTGGTACTTTTTTAAACCACAAACTTTTTCTAAATGTACTAGAGTTATCCCGATGTTAGAGTAAGTTTACAATTTACATATCCTTTATTCCTTTATATGTGTAACGAGTACTTAACACTTAAAGGAAGGTGTCTGGTGGGAGGCTTCGGCCGTGGCTAGTTACCAGCCTAACGGCAAAACCGTGATTTAGCGGTCCGACACGATGCCGTGTAGAAACCAAAGCGGTATGGGTTAAATGAAACTTCCATTCCCTTCCAGGTTAGCTTGCTACCATCTTAGTCTGCATCATCACTTACCACCAGGTGAGATTGCAATCAAAGTCTAACTTGTATTTGAATAAAAAATGATTAGGTTTTTTTAAAAATTTGAGTCACAAAGAAAGCCTCCAAACCATAGCACCATTTAAAAACTGATTAGTAACTTTTAAGCATCCAGCATAAAACTGTAACTGGATGATTTTTGTACATTAAATATATTTTGAAAATTTTAATGGGAGGAAACATTATTATCGATACAGACCCCACAACCATTTTTTTTTAATTTTTGACTGTCTGTTTGTTTTTTTTTGTTTTTTTTTTCTGTGCGCGCATCACGCGTAAACTACTCAACGGATTTAAATGAAATTTAGTACAGTGGTAGCTGATACTTCGGGTTAACATAGTAGGGTAGTTTTCATCCCGAAAATAATAAGGGATTCGTCGGGATACGGGATCAAATTTTTTACCTATTTTACCGCATAACTCGGTAAAATTTAAACCGATTTACACAATTCTTTTTTTCTACAAAGGTTGGTACAGTGTGAATTTAGTGAAGATTAAATAAACAGTTTCAGAAATAGCGGATGGAACTCCTCAATGGGCAACAGCAAATCGATCGCGATCACTATAATAGCTTAGTAAAAAGTAGACTCTTAACTATAATACATAACATATACCATACAATAGATTTTCATTTTTTTCTCTATTAGCTACACCTTTGATTCCGGTAAAAAAAATTGAAACGCGCCTAAAGTTCTTAGTGCAACTCAATGCGGGGTTTATCATTACACGAGTAATGTTTATAATATTTTAATGTAGATAACGGGTACATACCACGATTAATTTGATGTTGTTATTTGTCGATATTTCAACCCAATTGCACGGGTCGTGGTCACGACGGGTCGGGACGTCCTACCGGACCGACCGGCCGATGGACGGACCGGACGTCGTTACTATTGTATATGTCTTTTTACGTAATTTAAATTAATTAGTGACCACTGGTTGGATGTAATTGCATTTTTTTGCACACTGTCTGATGCAGTAGGTTGTGTTCGGGTCTAACTATTGTAGTTCTATCTGTTATGTATCCACAATTTTGCAAAAGAAATTTATTCGAATTGATTTGATATACTGCGCACTACGCAGATAAAGAAGTCTCACTCATAATAAATAAATCACAGGTTACATATCTTTTAGGCAATGGATTCCCGGTTGCGGCGTGTGGCTTATTACTGGCCAAGATCCCCCCGACACGAACAAGGAAGTAGCTCCTGGTGGAGATGATGCGGCACTGCCTCACATGACGATATTCACAGAATTTGGTGATCTCAATTTACACCAGAAAGTGACTGTCTTTAAAAGGTGTGTATTTCGAGTGTTTCTTGCAGATAGACGGGGGAAAAAATCTTCTTAAGATACGATCTCGTTGAAGAGAGGTCGGGCTTAGGGATTGCAATCCCGCAGCTCACTCAATCCCGCGGGATTGATCATATTTGAAATTATTCACAGTAGTTAAACTTTTTGCCCCGTTTGTATGTAAGATAAAGTATTAATTTTTTGATCTTATAAGATCGAAAAATTAATACTTTATCTTATTTAAAATTATGTTATAAAATCGAATTGAAACTACAGGTTTTTGTTTAAAAAATCAAGTATTATTAATTAAACATGTCTTAAATTATGCAACAAAAATTATTTGTTTTCTAACAAAATAACAATGAAATTATAATTAAGTACGAGTAATTAGTAATCAGCCTTATTAGACCTTAATTTTTAAATGTCAAAGCATCAAAAGTTTTGTTTAATTTTACCCTTACATCTAACAACACGAAGCCGCATGCCAGCCCCCGCCCAATGTGCGAAACGGTAACGTCGTGCTCGAGCCACTCGCTTTCTTACGCAAAACTTCACGAATGTTTTTGCGGTAAATTTAAATTTGCGGGATCCGCGTTTTGAAGGTGCTCCACTTATTAATCCAGCAGATTAATAAGTGGAGCGGGAATGCCGGATCCCGTTTTGCGGGATTGCAATTCCTAGTCGGGCTACCCCCCGTTCCCACTTATCGTTTCTCGGGTCCGGATTTAAATCAGATGTTCCAGTGGCAGAATATTTTATATAAAGCTATTCACACTTGTCGGAAACCGTTTTTCATATTATTTTTCATATTAGTCTGCCAATCCGCACTTTGCCAGCGTGGTAGACTATTTCCAAAACCCTTCTCATTTTGAGAGGAGACCCGTGCTCTGTAGTGAGCCGGTGATGGGTTGATCATGATGATGATAATGATGTATTTTATTCCAGATTCATTTCCTGGCCGGAGTTCGAGCAGTGCCCGTACAGAGTTACGATGGAAAACAACTTGCCGAAGTTTGCTTCACATATCGACGATGACAAGGCCACTATCGCTGTTCCTATAGACGAAATGGATGGCTCAGATACCGAAATAGAACCTGATCAATGATACAAAATAAATACAATATTAACTTATCTTTTTGTTTTAGTTTAGATGATCTTTGTACATGACATGAAACATATGTTACAGTACGCGGCAGAAACCTTTACGACCGCAGTACATTGACCTATAGAAGGAGATAGCAGATTTGTAGAGCATAGTCTCTGTCGTTGAGACCGACAAAACGTCATATAGGTATGAGTGACAGAGACAACGCTCTACAAAGCCGATGTACATTACTTTCTGCCACTTACTGTACGTTTGGGTCTGTACATCTAGGATGAAATATTAAAAAACTACGGCGTCAGTTTTTTTAAGTATTTACCTACTAAGACATTTCTTACAAAAAACTACATCGAAATATACAAAAAATGGGTAAAAATGAGTAATTTTCGGTCATTTTAAGGTTCCGTACCTCAAAAGGAAAAAAGGAACCCTTAAAGGATCACTTCGTTGTCTGTCTGCATGCATCAAGCAAAACAAAACTACGTGTTTGACCATCTCGGAAGCATGCAGAGTGCAATCATCGTGTAAGGGCCGGTTTCCACATAAGCGGAGCGGAGAGATGTGTTCAGTCGACCAAGCAAATAACGTGATATTTTTTTCACGTCATCTAATAAAAAATTTGATTGATCGACTGGACACGCCTATCCTCTCCGCTTAGTTAGAAACCGGGCCTCAGCTTTCCTTTCAGGTTGTCTCGAGTCTCTTCAGAATGAGGCTTTAGACCATCTAGTCAAGTACGGACTGGCAGAATTCACACAACTTTGAGAAAATTATGGAGGAAACTTTACTGGAGGCAAAAATGCACGATGTTTTTTCTTGTTTCGCCAAACAAGTGATAGATATTACCTAATCGCATAAATGCTATATAGTATATACTCATTAGTCAAGCAATCCATACATTTCAATCTAGCACTTCATTGCTGGAATAACCTAGCCACAACCTAACCCATCGGAATAACAGCCATACATTTCCTTCTTTTAATAAAAAACAACATAAATAATACAATCTTTTATTGTGATGATAAAATTATCTATTTTTACATTTTATACATTTTTAACATTATATACAAACAATTTTAATACTTGGTATTTATAAATATTGCTTTTTCTAAATTAAATTACATTAATTTCATATAAATCGCAACAAAAATGTATAATTAATACAAATAAATAGGACGGGTTTGTCATTTAATAAAATAACATAAAATTGTATTCCATATCATTAAGTTTTCCGTGCTGAATACTGTGCTCGAGAAATTCAAGGTGAAAAGTGCGAAGGTAAAACTGTTAACTAGGTATACTCGAAAATAATTTAACTAAGTACGATATCATTTACTAACAATATTGACATTGTCCCACCACCACACTATTTACATATATCTTATATTTAACTTAAGTACATCATAGTATGTATATCATAGAAAATAATTACAGTACTGTTATAAATTTTGGAAATGCTTTTCGGAATATATTTCACGATTACTCGATTTTGGAGTGATATAATTTAAAGTTGGGATTTCGAGAGGGATTTGATTATTTCTAGGCCCAAAGTTATTTTGGCCAGAAGATTTTTGCATACTTAAATTTGTATGAACATTAAAGCTAATAGTATTCAAGCCGTTTTGGGGTTTCATACTGGGACTCGATACGAAGTCAGTCCATTCATCGTCATCCGCGAATGTAGTTTTTTTAGGAGTGGGATGCTGTTGTTTCGGCGCGCTCGACACGAAGTCTCCCCAAATATCATCATCAGACGTCTGATTAGACACCGCACTGGCCGAGTTATGTGCAGGCGACGAATTTTTACTGTTGCCACTAGTGCTCGAGTCGCTTTTCAATGAATGGAGACTATTGATAGGATTAAACCGCGACAAATCCTGCAAGTCTATTCCAGGGTTTGGCCAATTGATTTGTGAGTAACTTTCTAATGACAATGGTTGCAAAATTTGATCTGATTTATGCAGGCGATTCAACCCACTACTGCTGGCGCTTGTCGGTTGCAATATGTCGGCGCTAAAGTTTTGAATTGCAGTTGTTTGTGGAGAACTAATACATACATCTTGTACATCAGGAATAATATTTGATGTAGATGAACTTTGATCACTTAAAATTACACTATTAGATTTTTTAGAATTCTTATTTCCCACCTTGACTGGTGGATTATCACAGTTTGCAACACTTATCATTGTGAGATTTTCTGATAGTGAGATTTGAGATCTGACAGTTGTACTCAAACTGAAGTCCACGGCTGACGATGAAGCTCGGGAAAATTGGAATGTTTCAAATTCATCATCCACATTGTCAGTTGTGAATACTTCTTCTTTAGGACTTTTAACTTTATTAATATCTTTATGTGTATCTAATGAAATGGATGCATGATTATCTTTTTCAATATTCCAGGAAGTGCTTGATATGAAATCGGAAAAGTCATCAAATGTTTCTTTAACTTCTCCTGGATCTGGCCAATTTAGTGTAGGCATAACAGGATCAAGTTTTATAGGCTGCAAAATCTGCGTTTGATATGTTGCACTAGCTTTTGCTATAACACTGTCAGAGATAGAATTGACGACAGTTTCCTCCGTTGTTTGAGTAATTGTATTTGTTGGTGGACTGACTGTGTTGGATCCTTTGAAGTCTTGGAAATCCCAATATTCTTTATCGACAGCCTCGTTTAATTGAGAAGATGAATTTTCTAGTTGATATTTTTTACTTTCTAGAACCGGTTGAGGAATGAGACCAGATGGACCACTGTCGTAGTGAATTGTTTTAGATCTTGGAGTTTCTGAATCAGTAGGCGTAAATATGTGCGTGTCGGGTAGATTGATATGTCGTACTGGCTGCACATTTATTGTACTTGAGTAAATTTTGCTTAATTTCGTAGATGTGTCCTTTTCAAACACATCTAAGTCAGTTGGTCTAATGGCTGTCTCGATTGGGATGCTTTTGTTTTCTATATTGCAAGCTGAAACATATAACAGTTTTATAAGTATACGATCGAGTATAGATTGTTGTTGTTCAGAAAAGTTAAACTTTTAAACCGAGGCAATTTTAAAAATCGGTTGACTCGAAACCTGTCGTTTTTGTTACCCACAAATATTAATATGTTTAGAACATAGTAGAGTTGCGAATCAGTTTAGTTCGAAAAATCTTAGAAAACATCTGAATATGCTTGGAGCCTTCATCTATGAGTAGTTATTACAAGAGATTGTACAGGTAGGATAGGATGTATAAGTGAAAAAAGACACTTTTTCGCTATAGAATTAGTGGGATTTTATAAACAGTGCATAAATATTGCCACAGTTGAAACCAAAACTATTTCAATTTGTACGAATATACAAACAAATTTCTTAGTTAAATTAAAAAATATGACAAACATTTTATTACTTTAATTAAAAACGAATGGCGCAAAGTGTCGCGAACCGTCAGGCTCTTTACGTACTGCATTTGATCCGAATCTGATAATTCTCGATCCGAAGTTTTTCGAACGTTTGAACCAAGTGCGTTGGTCTCCATACAAATAGAACCTACTACGGCTACTTCGGGTCGCGAATTCTCGGATTCAGATTGGATGCAATAGTAAAGAATCTAAAGAGCCTTATGAATCGCAATTGGCAGCTTCGTCAACGTCAAAATCATCTAGCAGAATAAAGAAGTGAATTCATACAAATATGTGGCTAATTCTGTTGTACACAATTGCCAAACTAAACTAAAATGCCAAGTCTAAATATATTGCTATTCGTTTCATAAAGCATAGTAAGTACCGAAAAGGATAGCATTAGATTTAGACCCGTCAATTTACATAGTTTTGTTTAGAGATTGCGTGCAACAGAATTAGTCACAATGTTGTGTTGAGTGAGCTTCTCTAAATATTATACAACTTACCATGTGAAAGTAGCTCTGATATTTTTAATGTAGAGTGTTTGTGAGCCATTTGGTCTAAAGTGGCCATTAGGTGCTCTAAGTCAAGGAGTAGAGCTTCGGCATAGGTGTCTAATGGATTTTGGGTGTTTGGGAGTTAGGAAGAAGCGATTTATGCATAGGTGAGTGATGTGAATCCATGTGCAAGACATGCAAAAGAGTTAATAAAACAGTGTGACAAACTTATGGTTAGCGTCAGATGTAATACGAGCTGCAATAGTGCTCAAACATTACCTAACCCAAATGATCAAATTGCTGGAGCCATATGAGACTCCAGCTTCGTAACTGCAGCCTGACTTCTATCACAATTCTATGTAAATTGTTGATTTTTGATACTTTAAAATCTTTAATTATTTATTAATCTAGTGACATATTGTATATGTGGCTAATTCGTATTTTACACAATCTATAAACTAGCGGCCGAAATTAATTGTAAACAATCAACCCTGTCGGGAATCTGTCAATAGATTTAGCAATGTTGCTATTTGTAAAAAAAATATGGTCTTTATTGAAACGACAATAACGTCACTCAGTAACTCATCAACAGATTATAGATAGATTGATGAATTAATTATTATTAATTTCGGCCTTAAATTGAGAAGTGTAAATCTAGTGCCATCCTTTTCCGCAAGTAGTATTATGAAAGGGATAGCAATACATTGAGAACTGTCATTTTAGTTTAGAATTGTGTAAAACAGAATTAATCTAATTAGCGTCTTATTTTCATAGCTGCCAACATCAGGCACATAATTTGTGTTTATGCATTTAAAATCTAGAGTTTCTACTAAAACTAGCATTTTCTGGCAAATTCGTTAATTATTTTTTTACCTACGTACCTATAATAATATGTTGAAAAACCAACATAAGAAACTTTTGTATTAGGATCAACAAAAATCTACAAGTTGATTCATTTTATGTAGAATAATTAAATTTTAGTAATATGGATTGAGCTTTATAAAGGATTAACTATGGGTTAACTTGAGAAGTCAGACCAAGAATAAACCAAATAAATTCAAATCAAGTAAAAACTGATTGAATCTAGGGAATATACTTAGTACTTACGACATAAGGTCGATATTAGATTGAATTGTATAAACATATAAAGTATTGTCACGCCATCTATGTAAACCGATACTGAGGTACGAGCTACGCTATTGCGACCACATCTTGAATGATAACATGTTTGATGCATACCTATAGAGTGGACTGAACGTACTAGGCGCAGCGCCTTATTGATAACTTAAAACTCAGCTTTATTTACTTTGCCATGCAGTTGAAATTGGCATAATAAAAACAAAACCTAGAGGAAACCCAACTGCCGTCCTATATCTAAAAAGAGGTGAACTGCACTAAATAGTTTTTGTGATATGATTTAGTTACAAAGCAAAACTTTTCGGAAACATCAGTTTTTTCTAAATTCCCATGTTTTTGGTGATAACTCTAACTATTAATCGCTTTTCAGATATAGAACGGCAGTAGAGGCGCCCTGACGCTGCTGCCTCAAAGTAAATAAAGCTTAGTTTGACTGTTATCAAGAAAACGACTACACCTTTTCTCCACTCCACTCTGCAATTGTGCTATATTGTTCAAATAAAAATACTTTACTTAGTAGAGTAATTTTTAGTAATTAGGTTAAATAGCTTATAATAATAACTATTTCAATGTATTGTTACTTACATTCTTGTCCGTCAGGTGTAAAAGGATCCACCCATGCACCTGCCTCCTTGTTAGGAACCTTTTCAGCAGATTCATTACTGGAACTGCCACTGCCTGGGGTGAACTGTTTCTGCGGCTGCAAGGGCGCCACGGTGAGGTTGACGGCATATTTCGGCATGTTGTAATTCCATTTTGGTCCAAACAACTAAATATAAACAACATAAGCAAATTTTTTAATAACTATATTTTTTATTGCAAGATAGGCTTGCGTTTGGCGACAATAAAGCTTTATAAAAAACAGTGTTGCAGCAGGTCTAGGTGGGAGTGAAGATGTGTCTATGTCATGAAGGTGTTGTTAAATGTGGCTGGAAATGGCGGCGGGAATGCCGTTACCCACCTTAATGGTTCGTATCATATCAAATACATTATAAGAAAAAATACATGGATAAATGCTATTGCATTTATATTGCATATGCAATTACTTATTTAAGATTATGGTGTAGGTAGGATCTAGGTAAACAATTGATTTATCTAGATGCATGTAATATACCTACCCAGGTTATTGTTAAGAATATTCTTGGTATAATGATAAAATAGTGGTAAACTTACGATGTTTCTAGAATCAATGCACAGTGCTTTAAGAAGAGTTTTCTGTCCCAATGAGTTATTCCAGTTGACCATATATGGTTGTCTAACTTCAATATCAATTAAGTGACCCCATGTTACACTCAAACATGACTCTAATTTTCCCAATAATTCATTTTCTGGTTCAGGTATTTCATTGGCAAATATTGAAGTCAACACAGTGTTTATACTATCAACAATTTGGAGATCACTAGCAGATGAATTAACATTCCATAGAGTAACATCTGGTGCAGACATTGATTCATTTGTATCTGCAACAGTTTCTGTATTATCAGAAGATCTGAAATCATCAAAATCACCAAAATCGTCATTGTCATCCTCCAGAGATGTGTTTGTTTTAAGTTCTGTACTTGATATGTCATCTGCTATGCTTTCAACTGGCTTTGTTTCTTTAAAATCAAAATTAGCAGTAAAATCGCCAAACTCTGGACCTTCATTATCTTCTGGATTTTCCCATGGATTCTCACTATTAACAGATAGAACTTGACAGTTTTCAGAATTTGAAGTAAATTGAAAGTCTTCAAAATCTCCAAAGTCATCATTAACTGGAGGTTTATCTTTAACTTGTATCACAGCATTTTGATCAACAGTCATTTCTGTTTCATTGTTTAATGTGATTTCCTCAGTTTCAACTGTCACAGGTTCAGGTAAATCAGCCACTAAGGAAATATCATGGACATCATTTATAGCACTTTCTTTATTATTCACTTGAATTTCTTCATTTTTATCATCTAAAATCTCATTTTCATCAGGAATGATTAATTTATTTATTAGAGTAGAAACACTTATATCTGTATTTTCATCTTTAATGGAGATATTTGTTCCACCTTCATCTTGTATTCTTGTCTGTTTGTCAGTACATTCTATCTCAACACTAGCTTCAGTCTCAATTTCTTTAGACACAATGTCATTGGAATGTACTAAATCCTTGTTAACTATCAAATTTAAATCTTCAACAACACTTTCTTCTAATTTTGGCCTACTTTCTTTAGCTAATTCGCCAGTGGTAATAAAATTTACCCCATTTAATATTCCTTCAGTTTCCTTTTGTTGTTCACCCTTACTTTCAGATACATTGGTTAGATTTGCATTCCATTTATCTTTTTCTACATTTTCTGATGTTGCTTGATATATTATATTATAAGAAGAATAGTTTCCATAATTATACTCATTACTATCCTCATCATCTTCTTGTGATACTGAAATTATAAAATCACAAAATCAATGTTTATTAGTTCAATAACAGAAAAGAATATACAGCTTTGTAAGACTATCTACATTAGGTGGACAGCCATTCTTAATCAAGTTGCGGAGTGCCACTTATGTCCCTGTGGCTACTGGTCTTTAACCTGAGTAGTGGCATTTCATAAAACTAAGATATGCTTTCTGAATAATAGAAAATGAAGCTGACAGCAAAGATACTAGAACTGTGTAATATTTTTAATCTTTTTGGCTGACAGGTATGGTATTAATAACCACAAATTTTTGAATGATTGTGGATACTAGGACAGTTATTTTCAAGTAAAGAACTTCAAACAAACAAACAAAAATTATGGTAAACTAAACGATACTCGCGATTTTTTACGTGTGGATACAAGTTTTTTAAATCACGCAGCAACTTTTTGATATGCTAACATAAAAAGTTACCTACGTGTTAAGTCAGTATCTGTATCTGTCTGGTTGAAGCTTGTGTAATGAGTACCTGGCTTAAAAGAGTAACAAACATACACGCACACAAATACAAACTTTTGCCTTTATAATATTAGTGTGACTAGCTTACGCTTGCCACTTCATCCACATAGATTACACAAAGGACCTGCGCCTAAAGTATAGGAAATGTGGTTTCAGATAAATGTTGTGAGATTTTGATATGTTATAAATTTCAGTGCCCTGAGAAAGAGTATGGGTGTACTGCTTTTGAGTCCTTTTCAGAGTTTTGACTGATTTTGCACCCTTATGTATTCATATTATTATCAAGATGTGAAACGATACTTATGGTCTGTAAATGCATGTGATGTGCATTTCAAGTTGATTTTAAGGATTTTATAGTCATTTTATCTTTCTTTGAATGGCTAGCTTATAGCAAAATAGGTTCAAACTAATGTCAGTTATTTAAATAAAGTTGGGAATTGGAACTTATTAATCTAATACTTTGTTAAGTAACTGTTACAAAATCAGTTGGAACTCTGAAGGGGACTCGGAAACAGTAATTTTTGCTCAGGGCACTGAAATCTATAAGTCTATAACATATCAAAATCCCAGGACATTCAACTGAAATCACATTTTCCATACCTTAATTTACTTTAGGCCTGGGGTCCTTTCAAAGCTCTATTTTACACCCTTTGAATTTCAAAAATCTTTTGTGATGTCTGCATCATAAACCTTTCTGCATGCCAAATTCCAGCCCAGTCTGTCCAGTAGTTTTAGATGGGCATTGATAGATCAGTGAGTCACATTTTCCTTTTACAGATATACTAGCTTAAGCCCGCAACTTCATATGTGTGGCATACACAAATTTCAGACCCTTATTTTACCCCCTTAGGGCTTGAATTTTCAATAATCCTTTCTTAGCAGATGACTATGTCATAATAGCATGCATGCATGCATGCATGTCAAACTTCAGCTCAAACCGTCCAGTAGTTTGAACTGCATTGATAGATCAGTCAGTCAGTTTTTCTTTTTATATAAGTATTTAGAATAAGATTTAAATATCAATTTGAAAGATGATAGTATGTGATTCAATGATGTTTATAACCACAAACAGTGGTAAACAACTGTATCTAAAAATATTGTACTAAACAAATACTAAATTAGAACCAAGTTAAACAGGAACAATAAGTTTTATTGTTGATACTTGATAATCTGCACTACAGGAAACTTTTTTAGGACAAGGCCTAATTAATTAAAGGTTATTTGTTACATATTCTAACTATTGGGTATACAGTGCATTAGAGAGAAAATATTTAACTTACAACTGTATGTTATATCAAATTCTTCATGGTCTTTGTCGTCATCGCACTGCTCGGGTGGTGGAGGAGTGCTGCAAACTAGTGGAGGAATTGACATTCTCTTCAAGCAATCAACGACCAACTTAATATATTGCGCACGAAAACAATGTAATTTTTTCACACAACATATATTAACTCTTTTTGCTTAATTTAGTCTCAATAAAGATTTTCTAAATAATTTACGGACAGCTGTTCATTTTATATTTTTGACAAAGACCACAGAGTAATTTTTGGTCGTAGATAGAGTAATAAAGGTAGATTACAGGACCGTTTGCTTTCTCATTCACACTAAAAAGAGACCACAGATAAAGTTGCTAATGTGATAAACAGAGACGCAGCTAACCTATTTTTTGTCTCTTATCGTGTAACTGGTTTTTTTCACGAATACATACAAGGAATGCAACTTTAGTTGCAAAACAAACTGAGAATTGGTGGCGTAATTGGGCGTAATTATATTTCTCATTTACTACTTGTATTTTTATTTTTGAAAAGTTTTCCCATAAATTTACTTTTCCTGGCACCTTTAATTATGTCACTTACGCGCTATGGATAAACAAGTTATTTTGCAGAAACTACATTTCAAAATTTGTAAAAATATTCTAGAAAATTTCGGATTCCGAGTTCCAAGCCGAGTTCCGAGTGACTTTTTAGGACCATTCACCATAGAGTAAATTTTTATATTCTTTGATTTATACTTCAGTCTAAGAGATTATTAACCTAATGGTTAGGTAGCATGTCTCTGAAAAGCTCTGAACCTAATTTATGAGTAGGGATTTTCCGATACCACCTAAGTATCGATACTTACTCATTTCGATAATACTCAAATCTTTTTTCGATACTATACAAATAAGTACTCCTCAAGTATCGATACTTACTGATATCGATACTTTTTGGAACTTTTATTTTATTATTTTGAGGGTGCTATCAATGAACGTTGAAGGATAATAATTTAAAGAAAATTGAGACGAAAAAAACGATTTATTTATTATAAATGTTTATTAGGCTTATTATAATTTAAACAAAAAACTCTTCAGCATTAAGATTGCCCAAAAACAGTAACTGTTCAAGGTATTTAGAAGACAATCTGTTTCTTGTTTGTGTCATTGTTGCACCGGCTTTGGAAAAAAGGCACTCGCTAGGAACTGATGTTGCAACAACAATTAAATATTGCTGTGCATACTTGTACAGACAAGGAAACACCAACTTCATGTCATCCCATTCTGCAAATGGGTTGCTTTTAAGAGAAACTACTGGATTTGATAAATAAAGAGAAACTTCATCTCCCTGATGAGATTTTTTTTTCTTCTTGTGCCCATGTGCTAACTCTTTATGATGTTTCCAAAAATCGTATTCAGGTGGTGCAGTAGATGAGACATCATCTTCTGACTCACTTGGGCTACTTAGTTGTCCGACAACCATGGTTCTAAGTTTTTGAATAGCTCTTCCGCATGCAGAGGGGTCTTGGAAATGCAGATTTTTAAACCTTGGGTCTAGAATTGTTGCAATGGCTGCATGATCGTTTAATTCAATCATCCCATACCTCCTTTTCAGCTCTCTCAATAAAACATCCTTACATTCTTTAACGATAGCGGAGTTTGGAGTGATACTATTCAGTTCTGTAGTTAAGCAATTAAGCATTGGTATAATTTTGGAGATTGTTACATACTTTTGGCCCGATGATTCTCTTGTTACATATTCAAAAGGCTTTAATACAGTTGTAAGCTCATTCAAGGTTTCCATTTCCACTGCACTTGGCAAATTTGGAGCCACTACACTCTCAATTACAATTTCTGATATTACTATTCTTAACTTTAGAAATCGCTCTAACATAAAAAAAGTTGAGTTCCACCTAGTTCTTACATCTGCAATAAGTTTTAAAACTGATCCTGCCGAAACATTATTACGCATTTGGATTTTTCGTAGCTTATCCGACTGCACAACACTATTTTTTATCCAATTAACAATTTCTCGTACTTTTATAACAGCTGATTTAACACTGGGCAACTTTAGTGCCTCTTCAACTACAAGGTTAATAGTATGGGCAAAACACGGTAAATGTTTTTTTTCGCCTAAAGACATTCGTATGGCAGCCAACATTGAACTGGCATTATCTGATACAGCAGCACGAATTTTGGTAAGTGGAATATTCCATTTTTTCAAAATATCCAGCAGGTTTTCCGATATGTATTCAGCTGTATGTCGCTCTCTTAATGCACGAGTTGCAAGATAATACATACACATTTGACCATTTTCTACAAAATGTATGGTGACGCCCATGAATCCTACTTCATTCATTGTCTCTGTCCATATGTCCAGCGTTAAACAGAAATTGTCTATCTTGGATAATTTGGACTTACAAATAGTTATACAAGCTTCGTACTTTTCGGTAGTCATTTTCTTTAAATACTTTGCGCCAGGAACTTTAAAAGTAGGCTCCAGTTCTTTTACAAGTCGTAAAAAGCCTTCACCTTCAACTATATTAAATGGACGCATATCTTGACAGATAAAAAATATCAATGCTTGAACAATTCTGTTATACTTCGTACCACCAGCTAAAAATAAAACTCAATTTTAATACATGTAATATTAAATTAAATATTTATATATTTTTCTTTAACACTAATTCTATATGTATTAATATTATTTTGCTAATATTTAATTAAATATCTATTTATTTACCTTTATTAGATGAAATTCGTTCAAACGCATTCTTTATTGAATTGCTCAGACATAGCTCCCTTGCAGTCTCCGAGTCCATACTTGTTAATGTGGTTACACTAGAGCAATCATCACGATCTTCTGAAATTTTCGATGTTGATGCTTGGGGTTGATCATCTTCCATTAAATGCCTTGAGTTGGCCAACACTATTGTATTTTTTGAACTGAAACATAATAACAAAAATTAACACTTGATAGATCGATAATCTTCAAAGTATCGATAATACCAACTCCAACACTACCGCCATTTAACAACACTATTACACTAACAAAAACAAACACATAACCTTAAATTGTTTAAATCGTATTTATACAAAGGAAATATCTCATCACCGGTCATCAATTATTATTCATATATTATTAATATATAGACAAGACAATCACAGTACCACTGCTGCAAAACTATTTTTTATACAAATAAAATAGGTAGGAGTAGGTAGGATTTTTTATTTAACATCTTAGGAAAGCAATCGCAAAAAAAAAGAAAAGTTTAGAATCCTACCTTTCGTTGGACTTATTATTTTCTTTTTTCTGTAATTTGCCTTTGTCCACAGAAATTCCATGAGTTTTAGAATGCTTGAATAAATTCGACGTATTCCCACAATACTTCACAGACTTAAAACACTGTTTACATTTTGCAATTGTTTCGTTTGTTTTGGTAAAATGTGTCCATATTATAGATTTTGGTGGTGCCATGATAACATTGGAATAAACCGATGAATTTGATGATTACAATTAATAAAATTACTTGTAAACAATCACTTAACACTTTCACAATGGCGGAATGGCGAGATGATTTGCGAGCGGGTGCGGGTGTTTTCTTCTCTCGCTTTCGGCTCGGGCGGGCTCGGCTGAAGTCGGACGAATTCGGCTAGCCCAGCGCGAGACAACGCGTCACTCACGCCGCCACGCGACGAATACCGGTAACTCGGTAACCTGATTAGCTGACTGTTTTTGCCTCGTTTTTGCTCTCTTAGTTCTGTATGATGCGTTTGCTGATTCGATTCGATACCAAGTATTTTTGTTTCGATACCGATTATGTATCGCAAAATTGATTCGATACAATAAATACTTGGTATCGAATCAAAAGTATCGAGTACCTACTAGTATTTATTAGTATCGGAATATCCCTATTTATGAGATTTATATCCTGGAGTAAATGTGTTCTGTGCACATCACCGACCAGAAGAAAAAGTGAGATATTATTCTGTGCTTGCTGTTGTAGCCATTTTAGTCATCCATTTGATACAAAATTTTGCTGCACTAAAGCTTCGCCTGCCTGTTGTCTCCGGATCAGGATTACTGGTCTGTGGTGTTGTCGTTAGTTTGATGAAATTTAGAGCGTTTTGTAGTTTTAATTTCTGTACAATTTATAATTTTCGTCATATTTTAGTTAAATTCCGATTCTAGTGTACAAAACCTACAAGTTTCAGATAATTGTTCAAGTTTATTTCATTTCTCTTCGGTAAGTGTTTGATCCCATTACATTACACTTATTACAGCGATCAAATAGATCCTTAGATAATTTTTATTATGTAAAATATTTGTTTTTATTTTACTTTCGCAGTTAAAGAATTTAATTTGGATCACACTATGGAATTAACATAAAAAAACAGACTAGATAAGATATTAGATAGGTAGTAGGTAGGTAGGTAAGGTAGCTTAAGAATGGCAAGAATACTGTCAATAACCTTTGACATGTGTCACTGCTTACGTGTCAGCCCCTGCATTCCTATTGAGCGAACTTTACAATCTACTGTGGGTTTTTGTATCAGCCAAATTGTATTACTGACTTCGTAATTTATTAAACTATCGAGGTACGTCACAAAATGTACATAGTACAGTCATTGAATAATATAGACTAATAACCACAATTAAATATTTGCTGATATGAATTGCCAAGACATTTTTGCCGTTTTAATGTATTAAAATGTTGCAATATTCAGGTTTAATTTATCTTTTTGAATATAAAGTATCTACACTTATTAATTTGTGAAGGTAATTTGTAAGGTGTACTCATAATGCAGCTTTTGTATAACTTTGCTTTATTTTAATTCAGGCGATTTCATTTTAAACTTTTGTGAAAATATACCAAATAACAATTTAGTATATTAATAGACAATAGAGGATATTTAATTAGATAATGGTAGGTACTTACACTTGTAAAATAACATTTATTATAGTTACCAAAAGTTGTAATAAATGTATGTTCTTAACTTTACAAATTGATATAAGTTTTATATATTTAATCTCAATAGATTGGTGCTTGCAACAGCTTTCTAATGGAGCTGCAGGCAGTGCTAGTGCTGTGTGGAGTGGGTGTGGTGGGAGTGGCTGTCCTGCTCCTTATGGGGCTCTTCTCAGCCTCGGGAACCAGCTATGAAGAAGCCATAGCTCAGCAACGCCGAGCAACCAGTGAACTGTTAGCTTTAGCCGACAATAAGAATAAGTCTAAAAAGACAAACAAGAAAGCTAATAAAAGGGTAACTAAGAATCATAGCACTCATCTATACTAATAATACAAATGGGAAAGTATACCTTTACATCGCCCATTCATATATGGTTTTAACGGGTACAGAGATTGCTTGCATCTTCAAAGATTCTGCAAGATCTTGAAAATCAAAGAGTTCAATACTTCTACTGAAGTGAAGATATAAATAGTTATTGACAAATACATTAATTTATCTGTAATCTCTGCATACACAAAGAAAATAGTTTGTGAGCTGTGACCAAAATAAATGAACATTTTTTTAAAGTCATCATCTTTACAAACAAACTTAGTTTTGCAGTCCCAAATACAAAAAAAAAATTTTTGAGATGACAGATTAATTTAACCAATTAACTACTTATGTTCCTTTTTAAGCTACAGAACTCAGTGGGCAGACTGACTTACACTTGGCCTGTTTTTTCATGAAAATAATGTCCATGAATCACCCATTTATGCAATCTGGCTTTTCTACACTAATATCATAAAGAGATAAAGGTTGTAAGTTTGATTGTAGGAGATAATTACCGAAACTATTAATCCAATTTCAAAAATTCTTTTACTGAAAGATAGCTATATTATCCGAGTGCTATAGGCTATATTATTATGTATTGCTGAAGGAGATGCGGGCAAAAGCTAGTATATATCAATTATAAAACTTTAACTATACAATTCGTAGATAGGTGTGCTAAAGAGAGTAATCATAACTATTTGATGCATATGCATTTTGTAAACCTGTTGTTAATTCTAACTAAAATAACATTTTTTTGTAGTTAGCGAAGAAGGAAAAGAAAGAAAATGTAACAGCAGCAACAGGAAGTGATCCTGAAAGTGAGGCACCAGCTGAGAGTGGCATGGAAGATGAGTCTGTTCCACCAAAGCCTCATGTTGAGTTCAGTCCATCCATAGTTGTTGAACTACCCACTGATAACCCACCAAACATCAATGTGAAGGTACTTGCCAATTCTATCTCATCAATGTCAAGTTTTTATTATCTCTGCTATTTCTGCAAATAATTATTATAATCAGGAAAAAGTGTTATCAAAAAAGTTATTTTGGCCTCACAAATTGCTTGATCTGCTCATTATGAAACATAAATAAATCATAACTTATCATTTGGTTCAGCTATGCATGCATAACTCAGAGATCCCATTATATCTGCTTGCGAGATTTCATTGGGTTGTTATTTGATTTTAATGTATTTCTTATCAATATTTATACAAGTTTGAAAGAAAACATTGTAACAGCATAATCTTGTGCAATTAAGTGGGTCTACAAGGTAAAAGTAGATTTGTATTTTAGTAACACTTGAGTATAATCTAGATTGGATTGTAAATTTTAATTGATCTTTACATTGATAAAGGAAGTATTGGCTGAACTTTTACCTTTTATGTAAATAAACACTTAATAAGTTAAGCCTATTGATATAGCACAAAAAACTGCACTTCTCACTGAGATGTTATATATTTTATTTGTTGGTATAAAAAATGGAAATCCAGATAGGGTAAAAATATTAGTTGATAGTGGGTAAATATACCTTATTCAGGGAGACGAGCTAACATAAGGCACTCTTACTTGCACAATTGTATAGAAAAGGACGCATTATGATCGTGACTGACCAGTAAGTGTGACCATTCCCTAAAAATGTAAGAGTGTGTTTATACTGCTCACTACAAAACACCTAAAAGATTGCAAATTTTTGCCTATTCCCTCATCTGTACAGTATCAAGATACTATTATTGTAAATATAAAATAAATAAAACATTGGAAGTTAGGAAACGGGAAACAGTCCAGTGAGCAAGCCAGGTCGACAATGTATAACAAGAATCACTTTGAGAAATACGAATAAGTTATGAAGTAAACAGAATACAATCCAATGAGCAAGCCAGATCAATGTAAAATCAAAAATTAGAAAGGAGCACCAAAAGACAAGATGACCGCACTGCATGAGAGATAAAATTGTCATTTTGGGTGCAAAGTGATCTTCCGCCCTGTGTCCAATGATATGTGGTTTCTGACTTCCCTATTAGCTCGTCTCGATGAACAGGGTATCGGTAGAAGAGACACTATCTATGGTAGAATATTCCTCTGTATGCAGATTCGCAAACGCGGCAAAGATCCTAAAATAAAGCCGATTTTAATAAATAAAGAGGATCCGAGCTGTATTAGCGATCCGAGCGCGGCGGCCACACCCAACGCGGACGTCTCTAACCACTTTGAGGAAATGCATCCCAAGGATGAGTTGGAGTTGTTGCAATCGTCATTAGAAAAAGTGAGTTCCTTGTTCCCATCCTGAGATCCCATCTGTGTTGCCAAAAATAATTTGTTAACATTTGTTATGTAACATTTTTACAATAGATATTCACTTAACACATTAAATACTAAAATGATTTACACTACCTACTTCTTAAACGTACATATTATTCTATATTGAATAATATAAATGCGAAAGTGTGTCTGCCTGTCTGTTAGCTTGTCGCAGTTCATCTATTTCACCTGTTTTGGCGAAGATAGCTTTCATCCCGGATATGAACATAGACCACTTTTTGTTATGGAAAAAAAAAGTTTCCATATGATTTTTAAAAACCAGTCAAGTGCGAGTCGACTCGCTCTTTAAGGGTTCCGTACATAACCATAAACATCATATTTTAGGTGTAAGAAATATTTCAATTCTGAGCAACAAACCGGCAAAGAAAAACCATTTTCCCTTTGCTTACAGGAGCCTAAAAATCTAAATCACGCAGGCGAAGTCGCGGGCATCATGTACTACGTTTGTAAATAAAACAGATATTTGCAAACAATAACAAACTAAATACTAAAATTATTTAGTTAACAAGCCTCTAAAACATTTTTTTAATACTTACGAACTGTACATAAAGTTTAGAAGGATTCTTTTAATTATTAAAACGGAAAGTTGGCAACACCTTCCTAACTCATTTTTATGTGAGATATCTTAGACTAGAGTTACTTTTTTTTCTAGTGAATGTAATGTTCTGTTATTTTTTTGTTTTAACTATCCTAGGATGAAATGGTAAATTTTGCTAAGAATGTTGAGTTTAAAAAACATTGATATCAAGTTTGAGATGAGTGCATGCATGAATGGTATTTAATCATGCATTTTACGGTGTTAGCCTTATTTGCTTCTTAGAATAATGTGAAACAGCACAGGTTTTGCAACAACCGCTTTGATTCTCTGAATAAAATCTCTGTATTGCTTAATTTTGGAACTCTTGGCTGTAACATAAAATGTACATGCAAGTTTTTTTTATGTTTATTAGTTTTATGCACCTAAGCAATGTTACTAATTTATTTTATATTAATTAATTTCTAAGAGCCTGATTTTAGTTTGGTATACCTATAGCGAACCTAGAATGGCAACCTATGACCTGGGCTTAATATTGTAATATTAGTAGCTTTAGTTATTCATTTACATATTATGTGTTTCATTTGTATAATGATCTCCCTATATGTATAAATCGGACCCTTACTTTTCTAGCCGTTAAAATTTTGCTTTTCTGTAGAATTTCTTTTAGTTAATGTTGAAAATTAGTATTAATATTTTTTAAACGTTGAGCTAGTCTTATTGTTATTTCGTTTATTTTAAATTGCAACTAGAAAAAATTGCTAATCATAATTGAACTCTATTGCAATTTCTTAAACTTTAGGTATCAGAGAAAAAAGAAGAGAAAAAAGAAGAAATCGTAGAGAAAAAGGAAGGTAAAGCATCGAAGCAATCAAAAGGCGCCAAGGCTACACCGAAACAAAGCCCGCCAGAGCCAGCCAAAGAGGAACCTATTTCTGAAAAACAAATTTCTAACGAGGCACCTCTTGAACAACGCAAAGGTTTGCTTATTTGTATGATCTATACTAATCCATACAAATTTTTAAAGAGTTAAAGTTTGTAAGTTTGTAATTTTGTTTGTAGGGGGTAATTTCTGGAACTACTGAACCGATTTTGAAAATTCTTTCACATAGGCTATATTTTATTTTCAAGAATTAGAGTTCCCTACAAAAATTGTAATAAGCTTCCCGTGCGAAGCTGGGGCGGGTCACTAGTATTATTATAAAGAAAGAGTGCGAATTTTGTGTTTATGTCAACCTCCATAAAAACCCTTAATCTCTGGAACCACTGCTGCTGAAAATTTTTTTCACCATTTAAAAGATATATTATTCCATATATTCTAGATAGACATAGGCTAAATATTGTGTATGTATGTATGACCCAGGCGACGTCGGGGCGGATCGCAAGTATATGATAATATATTGTGTTGATAAT
Organism: Maniola hyperantus; assembly: GCF_902806685.2. Lineage (NCBI taxonomy): Eukaryota > Metazoa > Arthropoda > Insecta > Lepidoptera > Nymphalidae > Maniola > Maniola hyperantus. The sequence continues at coordinate 5,343,240 of NC_048553.1, forward strand.
TACATTTATGTAAAAAGATTATTTTGTATATTCTTCTATTCAAAGTATAAAAAAACAGATCAAGTGCGAGTCGGACTTGGAAACGAAAGGCTCCGTATAATCGTACTAGGAGGATTATGTACTACTATGTACTTTTATTTTATTTTTAATTTGCATTGTGGCTATTTTGAAATTTGCCATTTTGTTTTTTTTTAATTATTTGATGTAGCGGCACTAGAAATACACTGTGAAATCGTCGTGCTGATCATAGGCCTTGGTCAAATAGCGCCATTACACTCGATCCTCAGCCTTCCTCATTTAGTCAACTTCCCGCCACCTTCTTTATATTGTTGGTCTATCTTACTGGAGAGTGACCCATACTACATGGCCTGTCCACTATCACTTCAACTTGCTAATGGGTTAAACTAGATTTTACAACTCCAGTTAAAAAGGTTGAGAAGAAGGTAGTATCGGAGGCGGTGGAAGTCGCCGACGAAGTGGTGCCGCCGCTGAACGCGCCGCAGCCGAGCGATTTAACCACGGACAAGCTACTGCAACAGGTGCGGACGCCCGCGCCCGCCCCCTCGCCGCCCGCCAAGTCCAAGAAGAAGAAGACCGACCAAGACATGCTCGCGCTAATGGGTGAGTAGCTTCACTTAATATAGTCATGCTGTGGTGCCTGGTGCACTTCGACCGCCAAATTCTTTTTCCATGAACCGGCTCTCTTTGGCGGTGTTCCCACTAAATTACAACATGAAGTTATTCAAGGAGCGGATCAACAAATTCCTGAACGACCCGCAACCCATTGGCGGTTCCTCTGATGCTGTAGATAATTAATGTTCATGGGCGGCGCGGTAATCACTTAACATCAGGTGACCCGCCAGCTCGTTTGCTCGCTATTTTTATTTAAAAAAAATTAGCGCTGATGAGGCTACTCACCCCGAGTAGCTTCATCCACAATGGTCTGTCCGGTCCAACCGTGGTCAGCCAAGCAAGCTGACCACGGGCAAGTTTCTGCGACAGGCGTTGACACTTTGCAACTGTTCTGGCAGGTACTTGCGTGTGCTTTACGTCTAAGGGCGTTTGTGCACTCACCCGTATTTGGTGCGTATTCGTGATTCTTCGAAGTGGCTGTCATATAATGTACGTACATTCGATTCGTATTATTTTCACGGATCCGTAAAATCACGGATGAATGCACAAACGCCCTCAGTCTCTGCACCTCAAAAATGAAGTGGTAGATTATTGCAAAACAACAATTTTAATCGTAAGACACTCAATTTTTTTTAATATTCAGGCCAATCAATTGTATATTATTTGCTTAGAAGAAGAACCCCCAGTGACTCAGTGCCAAAACCGTGCATTTGCTGCTGTGTTGTTTAATTTAATTTTAATAACACAATCACTTTTGTGTGGGATTTGGGACACCTTTTGTACATTAAATAAGTATTTATATATGTAAATACCTACGTTATGTATATAATATAACTTATATAACGTAGGTTTATAGGTAGGTAGGTATATATTTCAGTATTTGGCCAATAAACATTATCTACTAATTTGGCTTATCGTCGTTTTGCACGTTTTTTCTATAAAAATAATAACTTACTTTAAAAGGCTGTACGAAACCGATATACATTCATTTTAAATAAGTAGTATGTAACATAGCCTAGTCGGTCGAGTTATTATCTGAGTTGCTAATGCCTTTACAAACGGAGACTGCACTGTAAATAGCGCAAGCCGCACAAATGATAACGGCCTAAAGCTAATTTGAAACAGGATAAGTTACTAAAATTGTGCTTATGTTTGTTATAAGTTTCCTTTACCTAATACTTTACATAATATTGTAAGATAATGTGGTTAACTCCGTTTTTCACAATCTCTAAACTAAAATGACAGGTCAAATTGTATTTCCCTATCCCCTATCCCTTTCATAGTGCTCCCTGCAGAAAAAGATAGCACTAGATTTAGACCTCTCAATTTAGTTTAAGAGATTGGTTACAATAGAATTAATTTCAATCTCAAAACTAAATTATCAGGTCTTAATCTTGTGCTACCCTTGTTCGCAGTTCGAAAGGGATAACATTACATTTAGAAGACCTTTCATTTTAGTTTAGTTTAGAGATTGTGTACAACAGAATTTGCCACAATAATAACTTGTCGATTGACTTCATCCACTATTAATTTGTAATTCAATCTGCATATATAAATCAAAAAGCTGACTGATTGACTGACTGATCTATTAACGCACAGCTCAAGCCACTGGACGGATCGGGCCGAAATTTGGCATACTATTATGACGTAGGTATCCGCTAAGAAAGGATTTTGAAAATTCAACCCCTGAGGGTGTAAAACAGGGGTTTGAAATTTGTGTTGTCCACGCGAACGAAGTCGCGGACATAAGCTGGTGTTATATAAAAAGTTGACTTGGCAATACCAATATTATTTAGTAATAGTAACCATGTTATGCATGGTGGATATAGTAATTGAAGTTGTAAATATTTACAAAAAGTCTACAGACGTAGTTTGTGTGAATTACAAGTTACATCATAATTCGTCTCATGTTTAAAGAGTAATTTATTTCTATATTATGTTTTTTTTATATATTAGTATATACGTCTACGTATAAACTTTATATACGTCTGGCCACCAGAAAGTCGACGACGATGAATTAATTGATCACGCGTATAAGAATAAGTTAGAAAATAGCAAAACTGCATTAGTCTACCTTAACTTCTTAAAAGGCCCATTTGGACGATTCGATAAGATAATATTCAAATTTTTAACATTGAAAGCTTATTCGTTTAAAACATCTTATACCTATTTGAATTCCATTCAATACCAAACGTGGGAAGTAATCTATTACCCTGTCCGAATGCTAACTGCCAGCCACGCTCCTTTCCAAAAAGAATTCGGTGCATTCTCATTCAACCTCGAGTTCTTATAGAAAAACTTCAGCTGACCTGTTTCCAAATATAAATTTTGGAAATTTGTGGTTTTCATGCAGTTTCGAAAATTATAATTTAGGGCTTAAGCAGATTATGATGTTTTTAGGATCAGCGATCGGCAATTTAGTTGCTTTTCGGAATCTTGATGCTGCAATAGAACGGTCCACTACGACCGCACACATATTCAATCTCTAGTCGCTGCGATTTTATTTATTATTTCAATACAGCGATTGACCGCAGAAAGTCGTCAAAACGCGATGCAGCCGCGAAATCGGTGATCGCTGATGCTACAAGCGTCGTGTCTGCTGTGGCCCTTAATTGTTTTCCGCGAAAAATAGATAAGATAACATGCGTAATTAATTACATGCAGTGCATGCATGACGGGTATCATTCAAAATGCAAGTCTGCAGGGCACTTGAGTTCAGTGGACTTTGATCCTTTGTAATGCCCCACAGCTTTGCTTCGCGACTCGTGCGCCGCTTATTTATTTATTTATTATTTTAAGATTTTTCTGAACTTGATGGTTGAACCATTATTTGGTATCAAAACTAAAAACCTAAGAGGAGAAAAACAATTGTTTCTAATTTTATATTTCATGAAAACTATGTTAAAATATAAATAAATAAGTACAATTTTACGTTTATTCGTTGTGATACAAACAAAATAATTAATGTTATTGAAATCTGTCTACGATAAGTATATAATTGAACAATCAAATAGATTTATTTTATTTGTTATCATATCCAGATTTTAATCAACTGTACCTACCTAATTAGTTAATTGGCTGTGAATGATAATAATTATTACAGATAAAAGGTATTTAAATCAGACACCTCGTTGTATTTGACTAAAATAGCCCACGCCCAACACCATGCCACACCCATAAATTGACACCAAACACACATGCCGACAGGCATGCGCGTAGTGACACAGACTACATGCTACACTACTGGCGCGGTGTTTATGGACCTTTGAACTTTTATTACACCTAGCAGCATGCTTCAAAACATGGCGACCCATTACCATTATATATAATATCTGTCCCGGCTTTACTCAGGTGTTTAGTCGACGTTAGCCCGACTAGTTTCGAACCCATCCGGGGTCCTTTTTCAAGGGATCAGTTCGCGCACGCGCCGCGGTTGTCACAACCGTCGGGCTAACGTCGACTAAACACGTGAGTAAAGCCGGGACAGATATTATATATAATGGAATTCACTCACGATAGTTTAAACGCTAAAAAAGACCCATTACCAATCTATAAGAGTCGTGAGTAAGGCTTAGAACAAACTACGCAACTCAAAAGTGATGAAATCGCAACTCGAAATTATTTTCAGTTTCCTGCCTATATTGTCTTATATAAAACCACACGTGGTAATTAGTTTAAGACGCGTTTGAAACGCATTAGTTGTATGCAAACCGACTTGCGGAAAATTAAGTGAAGCTATCATCGGCAGTTGATACTTCTGCCAATGTAATGATGTATAACCTACACATCGTTCTTCGTTTATATTTCTTCTTCAATAATATCCTCGTCACTAGAACAATATGTCTGCTTTCAAGAAAACTATGTAGATAAGATTTATTCTGAGAGTTTCAGATTGATTGCGCCGTGTATCGATGACGGTTTCAAACTTTTTATATCTGTGTTTCGTTGCAGTTGCGTTGCGCCGTTTGTTCTGGGCCAAATTGTTATTATTTGTTCTGCAGGCGGGGAAGGCGGCGGCGTGGCCGTGAGCGAGCTGGTGCGCGTGGTGCGCCAGGCGACGCTGTCGCGCGACGAGATACAGATTCTGACGGACGCGCTGCTCAACAAGCACCACGACCCTCTACCGGCGCACTCGGAGTGGACCGAGGTACATTCATATGTAGAATTCTTTGATTTTTCAGGATAAAAAGTAGCCTATGTCACTCTCCAAGGTTTTCAACTATTGCCATGCAAAAATTACGTTGATCTGTTGTGACATGATTGAAGGACAAACCAATAAACCAACGAATAAACACACTTTCGCATGTATAATATGAGTGGTGATATGAATTAGAATATGTAAAATATGAACTAGAATGTAGAAAATTCATATGTAAAATATGTACCGGCCGTCTGCGACTTCGCTCGGCGAAAATATAAATCCTCGTTATTCTTATAAAAATTCGACCTTAATCTTTTCTTAAATGAGAAACAAGCTACGTTGCGCTGGGGAGCGCACTAGGCCTTCTTCTCATAATGAACTTCAAATACACAAATAATAGTACGCAAGGTCTTCGTTTGGGAATCACTAATGCAATTTCAGCCTCATTACTCAATGGTAAAAATACAAAAAAAAACTTACAAAATGTCATATTTTTTACAGGGCCCCAATGATCCGATGCAAAAGTTGAAAAAACAACTAGCTGACAAGGAAAAAGCCCTAGCAGATGAACTAGAGGCATCTAAAGCTGTGAAAGCTAAAGTTCAAGAGCTCCGGTAAGTACAATTATTTTTTTATACTTCCATCTAAGCTTAAAGCAATATTACTTGACGGATGAAAAGTACTTAAGTAAGAGTGGAAAAGTGAGTCCACCCATGTACCAGATGTATGAGACAGGCTATGCAGGCATAATATTATGCTTGATAACCTAAACTAGATGATGCTTGCTTCGTCGTTTGTGTAAGTTACAGTTTGGGAACTGTTGTATTTTCCAAAGTAACCTATACAGCTCTCTATGCGATGTAAGCTATCTCTGTACAAAAATTTCGTTAAAATTGGCTACGCAGATGAGCGCTTATAATCATGGGAGAACTCTTTGATGTGAGCTATCTTACTACTAAATTTCGTCAAAATGGTTTTAATGACTGGGCTTTGAAAAGCTAGCAGTAAATATTTAGTAATTAATGATGGCAGATGATTATTGCAGTTGCTACTATATAATTTAGTCTTTCAAGTAGTCCATCCATTAAATATTTTTCTAGTTTTTTAAGTTATAGTTATTATTATCGCTTTTGTACATAGTACAATTGCGTTTCAAAAAATCAGATTAGCTCGCTTCCATCTATTGCTAACTTGTCATAACTCACGTACCTTTTTAATATTAATATACTCTGCAAAAATTACAGTCGGAAGCGCAAAGTAAAGTAAAGCAGCGACATCTATCGTCGCGAGTTGTCAACTCTTGTTTATGACATGTACCTTTAAATAGATCGACTGTTTAAACTTTAAATTCGTTAGCTTTGGAGTAAGAGTTTGTATGTTATGGTAGTTGATTGGAGGAGATTTGTTGAACTTTGTGGATAATTCTGTTGTACATAATTTCTAAACGAAACTAAGTTGATATGTTTAAATAGAGAGCATTATGAAAGACATAGCAACACATTTAGTAGTAGACAATAAGTAACGTATGTCTGACCCCGGGATGCAAGCTATATCTCTCAACTTACATATCGTCGTTTATATTCTAACACCGCGTAATTTAGCCAAAACTAGCAACTTTACAGGAGAGCGAAAAAGCTTCCTGTTTCCAGAGGTTTAAACCTCTGGAAACAGGAAGCATGTTTGCGACGCTGACGATTGTGGTTTGCGCAGCGCGAGCCTGAACGCAGAGCGCGCGGGCGCGGCAGCAGCGCGCGCGGAGCTGCACACGCAGCAGACGCGGCTGCAGCGCCTGCTGGAGGAGCACCACGTGCTTGTGCAGGAAAAGAACACGGTAACTATACCCTTACCTACATCAGCATCTTCAATCACGAAACATCTTCTTCATGATGTTATCAGCAACTCTTTCATCAGCAGGTCGATTCCGGAAAACCTGTATCAACCATTATTACAATCGCAATTGTTGTGATTGGCTGAATTTATGGTATTCTTATTGCAACAATGTATTGTAGCCAATAGTAAGCGAGCGTCAACCAATCAGACGTAATTGCAATCGTGACGTTGTAGCAATCGAGCCAGTAGCCACAGATGTCATGTTTAAACATTTGACGTGCCTTTTAGGGTTCCGTATCCGAAGGTTGCTAACTGCCAACGGGACTCTATTGCTAAACCTCCACTCTCCGTCCGTCCGTCCATCGGATCTGTTATTCAGCGGGCTGTATCTCGTGCACCGTAACAAATAAATTTAAGTTAAATAGTCACAAAATATGTATTTCTGTTGCCGCTATAACAATCAAATCAAAAAATCGAAATTAAAAAATGTTATTTCTTGTACGATAGTACGGAACGCTTCGTGTGCGAGTCCAACTCACACTTGACCTATTTTTTAGTTAAATCTTATGTCAAAAATATTGTTGCAATGATAATTTTTTTTTCAGCTTCTAGGACAAATGAGTGAAAGTGAAGCTCAAGTTTCGCGAATGCAAAATATGGAGTTACTTATCCAAAGGTTTACTGAGGTGAGATGTCTTTACCTTTAATTTGTTTGTACGTTATTTTTTTATGGTTTAAATGTAGGAATCAAGTGAAATTTAAGATTTTAAAAATAAGTTCGCTATCTTGAATTAGGTATTCAGCACCCCGATAAACCTCGGAAATGACACCCATATTGATTTCTATAATTAAATTAAAGGCCGGCGGCTTTTTTGCAATGTTATTAGGCCGCCGATATAGGTTTCTATCTTATGTTGCGTGGCGCATAATTACAGTAACTAGAAATAAAATTAGAAAGATTTTTATTCTAATGAACTTTTACAAGTGCTTTTGAATCGTCAAATGAATCTACCACTAGTCCAAAATGCTCTTCTTACTGAGAAGAACCTGCAAAAACTCGGCGGTTGCTCTTTGTAAAACTTTGATTTATATAAAAATTAACATAAAATTGAATGTATGCTCCAGTCGGAAGTGGCCTTGCGCGCGGAGCTGACGGCGCGCGCGCTGGAGGCAGGACAGGCGCGCGAGGATGCCATGCTGGCGCATCAGCACGCCGCCGACCTGGCGCAGCAGCTGCAGGTCAGTAATATCGAATGATGAGTCAGTGAAGAAGACTTCAGCGGTGTTCCCCGCGTGGCAGTGGTTCGTGCGCGCTGGGTGGTTGTGGTGCAGGTCGCTTGTGTGCCGCTGCGGGAGCCACCACCCGCTTCTCTATGAATGGATAACCGGTGCAGTCCGAACAGCCTACACATGGGAAGCTCCACGTCACTGTATTTAATTATATATATACAGGGTTACAGGAAAATAGGACACGATCCCGTTAAGGGGTTATAGTACAGGACATTAGCTATCAAACGACCCCTAAAGTTCTTATGCGAAAGTGTATCGTTTTCGAGTTATTCGTTTTTTTATTTTTTTCTAGGTAAAGGGCTGTTTGCCACTTTAAAAATTAATAAAAAAAAGGAACAATGTATTTCATCAGATTTTTTTTTATTTCTTGCTAGTACATATCCTTGTTAATAATAAACAGTTATAAAACAAGAAAAATCTTCAAGCATTTTAAAATTACAGCCCAAAAACTGTACAAGTTTTCGATTTTTAAATTTAACTCTTTGAATAACTTGCAAATTTTCAGTAAAAATTACTATGGCATTTATCCTGCGGATTATTTTAAAAACATCTACGTTTCATTAGCTATCCATTGGTACAAAAAAATTACAAAAAAAGTCATAAGATCAAGAAAAAATTACACAACAAAGAAACCAGGTAGAAAATGTGAAAACATGTCCTGTACTATAACCCCTTAACGGGATCGTGTCCTATTTTCCTGTAACCCTGTATAATATATAATATATATAATTAGTACACCTCTTCCAAATTCTTTAGCTTTTATTATATCCTCTACCCTAAGGTTGCCTGGAAGAGATCGCTATTTTAGCAATAAGGCCGTGCAAACATCTTTGTTATATTTCTATTGTTTTGGTTTTGGTGTACAATAAGGAATATTTTACTTTACTTAACTCCTTGGCAATTGTACGAGAGTACGTCACAGAGGGGCGCGGAAACATCTCAAAATGCGACTTGATGAAATATGAAAAAAAATTACACCAAATTGAGACCATCCTCCTTTTTTGAAGTCTGTTAAAAATGTTTGTGAAAAAAGGTGTTATTTGGGGGCGCCAAAGTTAATCTCGTAATCTCAAATTTTGTAAAAATCGGTTAAACGGATGGGCCGTGAAAAACTAGCAGACAGACACTTTCGCATTTGTAATATATTAGTATGGGTTTTATCTGGTTATAATTTCACGGGGCACCATTTCAGTTGTTCTCCTAGAGCTTGGTGAGCTTGTTTGTGCCGGCGCTATATATTCAAAGCGGCCAAAAAGATTAGTGGTTTAATAGAGAGTTGTTTGCGTGCAGGAGGCGAACCTCGCGTTCGCGGACGTGGAGCAGCAGCGCCAGTTCGCCGTGCACGCCGAGCAGCTCGCGCAGCAGGAGCTGCGCCAGGTGCAGGCGCGCCTCGCAGGTGCGTACAGCGAGACACGTCGCCCAGCTCGAGTGGCAAGTGACCACATAGCTCGAAAAACCAAAGGATCACGCCATGTATTCGCTCAGGCTGAGAACTTAAAAGTTTAAACGAGACAGATATAAATCTGTCTCGTTTTATCTCTCGTCTCAAGTCTGAGCAAAGTTAAAGTCAAAGCTCTATAAATCTCGGCCTTGATTGGCGTACGATTTCAAGCGAGTAGCTGGGAGCCGCTATATACAAACGGCGCAAGACCGTGTTACAGGGAGACTTACGAGAGACTCCGTCGATCGGTTGAGAAGACAGCGACAAGTGTTTTTCAAATTCTATCCATTTCAAAATGCTAACCATCTATATGGATATTTTCATATCATCATCATCATCATCATCAATCCATCGCTGGGCTACTACTGAGCATGGTCTCCTCTCAGAATGAGAAGTCGGTACCGGGAACCTTCTTTATGTACCAACAACCATTCAACAAAAATAATGCACCTAAAAAAAGTTTTCTTCTTTTTAGGGTTGGCTGAACTTCAAAACGATTTGCAACGTCTGACGGCTCGAGCACAGGCAGCCGAAAGTAATGCTGACAAACTTAAGGACGACATGGAAAAACAAAAAGAAGAGGTGAATTGGTATTAAATGATAAATACTTTCTTAGATCACATTACCATGACTACGAATGGGGTATAATTCGAAGACATGAGTTTAATATCGCCATTCCAGATTGCAAACTTCAATCCTGGTAATGTGATTTACCTATTACTCGGTTGGTCGGCCGTCGGTCCCGGTTATCACCAACATCTGATTATAACTGTAAAACCTAAGAATCGAAATCGTGTTCTCTTTGTCTCTGAGACCCACCCCCCAAAGGATCTGAGAACCCACCACATTACTATCCCAAGAGAACTCCTGCCATTATGTGATTAATGGAAAGGAGTCAAGACCCCCAGCAATGAGGAATACGACTATAAAGAAGGCGTATTTCTTTGCACTGAATACACAGCTGATCGAGTCTCCCCCTGTGACATATTTGCAGATCAATGGAGCATGATTGTAAGTCGGTAAAGGATTGTTTTTTGCGTAAAGTAATTTTAATTATTGTAATTACTTTTAAATGACTTTTAAATTAGTGTAACTGTCCATTGCTAATTCTGTTGTACACAATTTCAACACTGTAAACACACACACATACACATTAAACTTAATTGACAGGTCTAAATTTAGTGCTATCCTTTTCTGCAGGGAGCATTATGAAAGGGATAGCAATATATTGAGACCTGTCATTTTAGTTTAGTTTAGAAATTGTGTCAACAAAATTGGCCGAAATGTCCATACTGATTAAATAAATAAAATAATTTATACATTGGGTTCCTATTTGCTTTTACAGTTAACGAAAGAGATCAAATCCCTCCAAGAACAGTTGGCTTTGCGCGAGACTGAGCTCGCTGAACTGAAGCAGTTGAAGGCTGCGCCCGCGCAAAACGGACTGCCTCCGACTAACGTTAATGAGGCACAAAAGGTATTTATTCTACTTTTTTGTCATTTCAAACGATATTCTCAATTTCGTTTGAAACACTATATTATATCTTTACATACAAATTTTAACTGACTTGTCCCTTACTGCCATATCTAGACATCAATCGAACATGATAACAGGGCTTTTTTTGTTTTTTGTTATAAGAATATTAGCCATGTTAATCATGATTAATATTCCCCTTTCCCCTCCAACTAAGCGTAAAGCTTGTGCTAGCGGTGGGTACGACAGTAGAGCAACGGGTGGCGTGAACCGGCGCCGACCTTTCTAATTTCAGACTGTTCCTCAACCATTGAACTTATTTGGGCTGGTTTCCGCACTTAAACGTTTCAATCTGTTGTGTGTGCATTGCTCTTTTCCGCCGAAGTCTTCACTTCAGCCAAGCACGCTCCAGAAGCCGAGTAGACCGCCCAGGTTACTGAGGGCTTCATGGAGTGAGGGTGAGGATCCCAAATAGCGCTCGCGTTGTTCTGCTACGCCCGTGCACTCTAGCAGTACGCGCGTCAGTGTTTCATCGACCTCCATACAGGCCCTGCACAGAGGACTGTCGGTGACACTTATACTGAAAAGGTGTTTGTTTAGTTGGCTGTGCCCTGTCATGAGTTCCACCACCTTCCAAAGTTTGCCTCTGGCTAGGCAGAGTAGTTTGTTAGTTTGTTGTTAGTCTATGTTAGGGAAAGCCTCTTTGGCTTGCCTGTAGTCGGTTGTACTATAATTAGGGATGCTCTTTAAGTGTTAGAACCGTTGAACTATTGAGTCACCGTGTTTAATCATGATGATGATAATCCAGGCGGCGGAGCTGGCTAAGGTGGAGAGCACAGTGGAGGCGCTACGAAGCGAGCTGGTGTCCGCGCAGGAGAGCATGGCTGAGCAGAAGCGGCAGGTGGCCAGTCTGCAGGACCAACTTGCGCAATACCGGGACAAGAACAACGTGAGTGGTTTCCTTTGCAATGACTCATTTTATCATTCTTCTTAGGGTTCCATATATCCAGAGAAAAAGGAAAGCTTATCGACAACAAAGTGATCTACTTCGTTGTCAGTCTGTCTGTTGTGTCCGTCAAGGGAATCACATAAATAAATAATACATATAACGGCTTTTTAACAATTGAAATGTCAACATTTATCTGTAGTGTATTTGCATGGTTTTCATTTTAAAAAAATTGCACTTACAAGTTTCAATAACAAGGTTCAGAGATGTCAAGGACGTAGATTTTCTTGAGACCGTTTACTACAGTGCGACAAGGCTCTTTTGGCGCTCGTGGCTAAAATCGGAACTAACGCCGCCATCTTGTGAAGGTCACACTGTCCCCTTGCATGCGGTGTTGCTACGTAAGAAATCTGAAATTCACTAGTTTTTTTTTTATATTAGAGCCATTCCATATCCTGATAATAGATACAGCAAAATGTGTCTGCATCTTATAGCTATATAATATTTAGCACTAGGTAAATATAGTATTTGAGCAGATAAGTTGCATGGATACATGATAAGTTGCAAGTCCATGGCCTATAAATGGTTTTTATTATTCTTTCTCGATTTGGAAACAGGGACGGTTTTCCTAAAAAAAAAACTTACTAGATTTTTGACATTGCCCCCCTGTCAAAACATTCAAGTGCCAAAAGAGCCTTGTCGTACTGTATATGTTTGTTTGATGCTTGAGTCAAAGCATTTACTTGACCTGTGATTGATGCGGTTTTATATTTTCCCTTGACGATCAAGTACGAAATTAAAAAACTGGCCAAGTGCAATTCGGGCCTCACTCTTTTAGAGCTTAAAGCTTACATTTTAGGAATTTTACTATTTTTCCTAACAAGTAACTTTCGTCTAACTTATTCTCGCACCTGCCACTCAGGAGTTGCGAACTAAAAACTGGAAAGTAGTGGAGGCGTTACAATCCGCCGAAAAGGCCCTCGCGACCCGCGCGGCGCTCGCGATGCCGGCCCGAGACGCGCTAGCCGTAAGTGCTGTATGATATATCATGTGTACACTCGTACCAAATACTGTATTCGCATTTCAATTATAGAGCTTGTCCAAATGAAAGACATTTCGATAACACTCACATTGTATGAAAAATAAAAACATTTTCAAGTCTAGTTCAAAATGTATGAGATTTGTTTTAAAAAAATAAGTCCTCTTAAGGCCCAAGACAACAGTATGTATGTATATATGTAAGTAGTCAAAATAATGACTGATTTGTGAGTAGCTCACGTCAAACTCATTATTTTGACTAATTTCTTAAACTGGACATTTTCAAGTAAAGATTTTTATATAAGCCTGTGAAGATGATACTGCTAGGGGCTCAATTTGAATGCCATAAGCCTACTTTGTCGTATTAGTGTACAAATTGCGAAAAACCAAATTAAATTTGAATTTCGCGGGCAGACCGTGTCTTCCACCTTAACCCAGAGATTACAGTTGTGTAACATAATACACACGAAAATCTTCTGAGTGACGATATGATATTATTATATATATTCTTTCTAATATCCTTTAAGTGAAGCAAAGTTAAACTATATTAGTCATAATAATTATACACTTACTCATTATTCGCTTGTTTTGAGATTTATATACGGAATTTATAAAGCTGCTCGTATATTTAACAAACCGTTTTACTCTTGTCAAACTGTGTACTACCAAACTTCATTTGGATAAGCTCTTATTTCTTCGGCCGGCTTCGCTTCATAACATATAACACACATTCTGTGTCTAGCACTATCTCCATGAAGAAAATACAATAGTGTAAATGTTTAGTTTTTTATCCAAATTAATTTTGTAACATGGATAATATTCTTTATAAAAAAAAAACCTAATCCCGTTGAACAGAATTTATTAACTCTAATCTTCATGTAGGTAATTTATAAAATAAATGAAAATTTTTTAAAAAAAAACTGTTTTAATCCTCTCAAATAGCAAGTCGCTACTGCTACTTTTGTTTTACTTTTGAGTTGCTCTTACTTATTTGCGTAAAAAATTAGTTTAGAAAAATGCCCCTTCCAAGCATCCTTGTATACATTATGATAGTCAATGACTGGATCATTTTATCAATAGGAGGCTGTAGTCAAAGCTCAGGAACAACACTTCGCAGAAGTAGCGAATGTTCTACGCGCCGTATGTCCCAACGCGGCGCCGAACTCTTCAGCAGGAAAAGAGTGGTTACAAGCCTTTGCTGATAATCTCAAAAAAGAACTTCTGAAAACAGAAACCGAGAAGAAGCAAGTCGAAAAGGATCTCGCATCGAAACTCTCCGAAAAAGAAAATGAAAGAAAACAACTGGAAACTGAAATGCAGAAAAAATTGCAGGAAAAAGAATTGGCTGCTAAAGAAATTGAGAAGAAATTGCAACAACAGATACAAGATAAAGAGTTAGCGAGTAAGAAAATAGAAAATGAACTACTAAAGAAGTTACAAGATGAATTAGATGTAAAGAAACAATCAGAGAGTGAATTACAAAAGAAATTACAAGATGAATTGAGTATGAAGAAAAAACTAGAGAGTGAATTGCAGAAGAAAGAAGTTACAAAAATTGAAGTTGAACAACCAGTAATGGACGACTCACGAGTCAAGGATTTGGAAGTCAAGAACGTACAGCTGCAGGGCCAAGTTGACAAATACAAGAGAATCATTGATGACACTGTAAGTTATGCACTTGTGCACTGTTATCAATTTATGATTCAACACTTTAGGTATTACGTCATATTGATTAGTTATTATTATTGCACTATTACTTTACTATTAGGCAATCTTGGCACTGTAAAACACCTCGATAAAATATGGCGGCCTCAAAACAGCTGTTCTGTTTGGCGGCCAATTTTCGTGAACGTGTGAACGTTAAGTTCCTACAAGTCCGAAAAAAGAGTTTCTCTCAAGTTTCTTCTAAAGAAGTTTTAAATATTGTGATGGTAATTGAGAGGGCCGTAAGTCGGATTTTTTTTAATGTTGCTCTGACGATCTTATCTGGGTTTCATGCTTCTATGCAACATGAAAATTCAGTAAGCCCTGTATTAGTATATTATCTATGATTCAGTGTATAGTTCACAAACAAAATACTAGAACAAAAATTTTAGCGTCGTTCTCTCGAAACTGCTTTTTCTGACTTACTGCCACCTCAATAATCACGGTAAAATTGTGATTTTAAAACATTGTTTTAGCTTCAGTAATACATATAACGTTAAATTGACAGGAGACCGTGTTGAGTCGGCTGCAGCAGAACGTGTCGCGCGAGGAGGCGCGCTGGCAGCAAGAGCTCAGCGACAAGCAGCGCGACCTGGAGGCGCTGCGGCAGCGCACCGTGCAGCAGGTAGCATACGAATATCTTCGTAAAGCTCATTTCACACTGTCGGATCTAAATTATATTATTATAGTCCGGTCTATAATGGTGTTCCCAACATTTGTAACAATTTTTAGCTCTATGCGAATTATTGTAACCTTGAGTGTCTATTTTGATTGGACTGTAATGTGTAACTTTATTATATCGCGTAGTGTGAAATGAGCTTAAGGCTGCTAGGGCTGACGTGCAGTTAGGGCCATAGCAGACACGATGCTTTTAGCAATTAAATGCCCGATCCAGCGATCACGCATTTAATTGCTACAAATGATGTAGATAGAAAGATCTAGTGTAAGACTCTTGTTTTAAAGATACCTGTAGTTAGTTGTCAGGAAATACCAAACCTTAGCTCTGCGTATGAGGAACTAGCTGATGCCCGCGACTTCGTCCGCGTAGAATTTGGTTTTTAAAAATCCCGTGGGAACTCTGAATTTCCGGAATAAAAAGTAGCCTATGTCACTCTCACTTGTTATTTATACCCATGCAAAAATCACGTCAATCCGTAGCACCGTGGCGACGTGATTGAAGGACAAACCAACACACTTTTGCATTTATAATAAGGGTACTGATGACGAGACAAACTGCGCTCGTGCGTGTTCGCACACAATTATTTGTCTAAACTCAAAAAGTCCCTTTTCTATGTAGGAACCTCTGGCGTTTGCATACTCCTGCATTGAGAAAACGTTGCCTGCAATCATGTCAGAGGTACCCAAGAACATTCGTGTGTACAATACGTGTTTTATGTGGTGACTCCTGTGTCAGATGTGTGAAGATTTTTTTTTCAAATTTCAATTTGTGATGTCATGTTCCTACGTCCAAGCTACCGGTTGTTGGCTCACTTTTGTTCAAGGGATAGTGCTCTCTTTTTTATTTGACTACTGTGTCTCTCTTTATACTGTGATAGTAATGTGGATGGTTTCGCGACTTGCGGCGTTCCCCGTTCGTTCGGTGTTTTTATCCGTGACAAAAGGACTGACTCACTTGTTATGTCACTATTAATATAATAAAAAGTAACTAGGCCAGGCAAACCCTAACCTAACCTACCTAGATCGGCTCCTCCATCCCCATACCCATCCCAGACCAACCAATATCTAACTATTACAACCTTCCAATCAACATTCCTAACCAACAGTATCCACAGATAGGTAAAATCACATTTATTTATACAAATTGGAACGATATAAGAAGACTCACCGATTATAACAGCCACACAAATTAACTTTCAAAGTAACTGAGTCAAAGCGCCCTTTCACAACTTGACTCTTTCAGAGCACGTTGCGTAATGGATCTCCGATCTCTCATTTCGATGTATTCTCGATTTTCCCCCCTTCGTCGCCAAAAATTTTTTTTTAAAAACACGTGCTGAATTGCCATTGGTCAATTCAAACATGCTCGCAGGACTACCAACATAAAAACAGTACCGCCTACCGCCATTCTTGCGTTTACAGGTGTCAAAAGAGACATGGGGTAGGCAAGGCACGAAATGGCACACTACAAACTTCAGAAATGACAACTACATAATATAATATATTTACCAAAAATGGATAGGAGAATACAATGAGATAATTATTTTTGTATTTCCCTACATACAAAAATATTTCCAAAAATATCTTCATATTTGTGATAATAAAGGCTTATAAAGTTATAATTTAGGTATAGGCTGAAGTAAAAATATATGGATCTCAGCAAGTGCCGCTATTGTTTACATATCATAAAAACCACCAGTTGGATTACATGAATTTTTAAATCGTGCAATATATTTAGAAAAACGTATCTTTTACTATAGACATCTGACTGAAAACCCCCTAATGCATTTACTGTGGTGATGGTTATGTGTCAACATGGTGTAAAAAGTAAAAGGAAGGTTTAATAAAAGTTCTATGAAACATAGCTGTTGAACACATTATGTAGAGTCCGTTAAAAAAATGACTCCTCACACGCCATTAAATTCTCAAATGTCACGTCAAAAGTACGTTTCATCTTTAAAATAAGGATAATCGTACTTTTGACGTGAAGTTTGACACACAAAGTTAAAATGGCGAGTGAGGAGTCATGGGTTCCGTATCTCAAAAGGAAAAAGGAACCCTTATAGGATCACTTCGTTGTATGTCTGTCTATCGTGTCTGTCAAGTATAGGGTCCTTCCCGTTGACTTAGAATCATGAAATTTGCCAGGTAGGTAGGTCTTATAGCACACAGAAGGGGAAAAATTCGTGAATTTGTGGTTACGTCACAAAAAAACCAAAATATGGTCATGAACGTGTGGGAGTTTATAGTGTGCATCATATGAAAGTGGGGTGTCATACGAAAGGGCTTTACATGTACATTCTAAACAAGATATAATAACAGATTTTTATTTATTTTTATGCACAATAGTTTTTGATTTATCGTGCAAAATGTCGAAAAAGTACAACTGTAGTACGGAACCCCCGGTGCGCGAGTCTGACTCGCACTTGGCCGGTTATTTACGCATTATATGTATATTATTCTAACCTCTTTGCAGATGCAAAACAAAATAGATTCCCTGCAGGCGGAATTAGTGAAGTTACAGACCAGAAATCACAGTCACAGCTTTGCAGATGCAGAAAGAATCGCAGAGGTAGGCACATTTTTACATTGTCATTTAAGCCGGGCTTATATTATCTCTAGCTGATGCCCGCGACTTCGTCCGCGTGGAATTAGGTTTTTTAAAAATCCCGTGGGAAAAATCTTCTGGGGTAAAAAGTAGCCTATGTCACTCTCCAGGTCTTTATCTATACCCATGCAAAAATCACGTCAATCCCTTGCACCGTTGCGACGTGATTGAAGGACAAACCAACAAACAAACACATTTTCGCATTATAATAAGGGTACTGATTTTTAACAATGTGACTGGTTCTGTTGTAGAAGTCTGAACTCTGAACCAAATGATTAATAGCATTTTATTGGTTTCATAGGAAAATCTAATGGCTGGTTGTGCGGCCACTCGCGATACAGATATACACAATGGGCCACTTCAGGTGAGACTATAATAAATATTGTAAACTTTTGAAATATGTTATAATATTAAATGGTCTGCCCATCCACACTTGTGGTGTGTGCCAACGTGGTGGACTACCTTTCTCACTCTGAGAGAGATCCGGTAAAAACTGGATGATCGCGACTTGCGTGGATTTAGTATTTCAAAACTCCTGTGGAAAGTCTTTGATTTTCCAGGATAAAAATTAGTCCAAGTCCAACATTGTCCATCTCCAGAATGCAAATTTCTTCAAAATCCGCCCGTCCGTCCGTGCACCTATCGTCAAAATCTGTTAAATTAGTGGACCATGGAAAGTTTACAGACAAACAGATAAAGGACGCGAAAGGTTGAAATAGCAATGGGCGAGGGAAAGCTCCGCACACCCGCCCCGCCCCCGTGCTAACCCGGTGCGGGCGAGCGCGGGTGACGTGCGGGTGTGTGGGGCGTCCCCCCACCTCATACCCCAGCCATCAACCTATCGTGGACTATACTTTCGCATTAATAATATTAATATGGATTATTAACCTATTTGTGTCGATAATATAAAAAACTAACTATTCATTTAACCACGAAAAAAGCGATCCATATACCTTTCCTTATTTACAGGAACAGATTAAATTAAGCGAAATATAACAAATAGAAAAAGCAATGTACAACGCAGATTTAAGGCTGGAACTAACCGGCGGCGCGTGACGTCGCGTCTCCTCACTCACTGCCGCGCTATCGTTAAGGTATACAACCTGACCAGGAAGTCCACTTTACACGGTAGAAAGATAAGACGAATGTCAGGGCTTTGACAGCCCGTGATTGTTGGGAAGAAGCAGGCGTCGCTTTGCGGATCCACGATGCACAAGGAACAACAAGCTTAATTCACTGTAATCCACAAGACAAAACTGTATGGTACGATCGCAGCATGCGATAAGCAACGGTAGTCCTCCCGCTACTAAATGTACACGAAAAGCAAGCAATACGCACCACCACCACAGCCCACACAAATCTAAACACAACATAATATGTATAATTCACTCTGACACCAGAGCATCCTCAGGAGATGGAAACTCTGTAACACACAATAGCAATTATGTATTATGGAGTTTTAAAAAGTCTGTGTGGTGGTGGTGCATACTGCTTGCTTTTCCTGTATATTTAGTAGTGGGAGGGCGGACAGTATATATTGCATGCTGCACGTTATGCCATACAGATTTGTCTGTTTTGGCGAAAGCTTGTTGTTACTTGACTCCAGGATAGCCTGATTTCAAATTAATGCAATAATAATAGGATAAATAGTGTTTCTACTTTCTAATTTTGCATTTACAGTTTCAGATTTAGCCACTTTTTTGCATGCGATGTATATTGTGATAAGTTTGATAAGTAAGAAAATATTTCTTTCTAATTCGATTTTTAAAAAATCATTCATAATAATAGGATAATATTTATTATGAATGGTATAATTTTATCGCAATACTAACATTTCACATAGTACGTAATTGGTAACACCAAATTAATGTGTAAAACTTATTTCTCCTAATTTAAAGAATGGGATCAGCGAAATTAATAGCAGAGTGATGTTCAGAAAAGTAAAAATAATAATTGAACAAAATTACTTGAAATTAAGTTTTACAGGAGCAGCAAAAAACCGAATGAAAGCTTCTGAAACTGCACTAATTATACTGTTTTTATCAAATTCACGAACATTGGAGCACAGTTTTAGGTCATTTTGCTTGGAAATGAGTTCAAGTTTGTATTTAGTGATCGAAGTCGTGAACTTTGGACTTGATTTCAGTACAGTTTTAGGCCAGTTTGCTTGGAAATAACTTCAGATTTGTATTCATTGAGCCAAATGTTAAAGAAAAATGTATTTTGATCAGAAGTGTAATAACACTGTTTTGTCCGCCAACTCATTAAGCCTCATATAGTGGACTCCCTGATAAGTGAAAGTTTTATAGAGGATTTATATTGTATGAAGGGCACTCGTTATTTGAGTGTTAAAATTATTGTTAAGAATCAACGCTATAAATTATTAATAGTGGTGTAACTTTCCGATTTCCAATATTATCGTCTGCCTAGAGTACAACAACGTATACTTATTAGAAATTACTTTCAAATTAGTTTTAGTTAACCCATTTAAATGTTTTCAGCTGCAAATAGATAGTTTTATTTTTAAAAAAATTACATCATTTCAGTTGTTACTTGTAATACAAACAAAGAAATTAACCAGTGACAATACGATTTAAAGACGTAATTTTAATAATATTATCTTATAGCCATGAGGAGGAAGGAACACCTTTTTTATACCTTAACTGATATCATTATTTTTAAGTTTGACATTTCTAGCTGTCTTTTTAGCCTTTGGGATTAAAAAATAGACTATAATTACTTTACACAGTAATTACAAAGTCGTAAAAATTTAAAGACGTAAATGTAATTTGAATAATATTAGATATAATTATATTTTGGCGCAACTGTCATAAAATATATCTAATAACTAATAATTTATGTGCCTATGTAATAATTTTCTATTTTAATAATTTTGTATACAAGCCATTTATTTAATGCGGAAATTGGATAGTTGCAATAAAATAAAACTAAACTAGGAAATAGTAGGGATGTTGGCAAATATATCACGGAAAAAAGGAACAATGAAATTACAATGACATAAAATTAAATCCTAGTAGTTATTAAGGAACAGATAAGTTTCTGACTGCATTAGTGCGATAGTTTAATGTAAGTAAAGCAGCTTATGTTATTTCGTTGAATATATTGTATTGTATTCAATATCACGTAGCTTCAACAATGTGATTGTGATTTAAGTATCACTTTGTTGAATGTTTTGCAGTTTGCTACCACTTTTGTTTTGTACTAATTGAGGAGGTAAGAGAAGGGTAGGATTTTTTATATGGCAATTATTTAGTTTAATGCGACACGCGATTTAAAAAAACTAGTCATGTACAATGTACATGTCAGTACTCGAGTAAGGTAGGGTTCCATAGTCATGTCAGTTCTAAAAACTTTACTCAATGGCGTAAACCATTGTTTTTTTTTCATCTCACGCTTTTCAAGCTCAGGTTTTGCAAAAAAAAATCAAAATATTAATTTGGTTTTTTAACTGTATTAAATTTAGACCTTTCAGCTCTTGTAGTTTATTTTTAAAATTGCTGTGATACAGACCAACAGACGGAGAGACGGATTGGACGAAACTATAAGGGTTACTTGCTTTACTACGGAACCTTAAATATTAACTTTAAAACCAGATAGAATGATGTCTTGGCTCATTTAAGATAAAAAGGATAGAAGTTTTAATTTTTGACGCTCACCAACACACTAGGTACTTATTCGTGGCGTATATACACGTTAAAATGTCAGAAATGTGTATAATCCATACACAAATGTGGCTTTTTAATTAGTGAGGACAAAGTTCACGACAGTTAGGGAACTTCTAACAAAACGTCGAGGCTTCGACGTCACTGGCAGCCAGCAGGCATCGAATGTCAGTACATTTGACGCAAGTAGCCCTAAAGTAGTCCTATTTTTCGTTGATTTCTCGTCACCATAGCCTCATATCGTCAGTTCAGGATCAACCCCAGAATTCCTTCACTCTGTTCACTGGACAGGATCACTGTTTAGTATGGTTTTGTCATTAAATTGTAGTTCAGCTAGTTCCCTTTTTTTGAATCGCGCGTCGATCTTTGTTATTGTGATCATGTAATCAATATTTATAAGGCGAATAGTTTAATTAGTAATTTAATTTTCCATATTTTAAATTTTCCTGTTGCTTTTTATTACTAATATATTTTTAATATTTGACATAATTTAAATTTGCAAGGTGGATTATTTGGTATAACCGAATTTTAAATTGAGTGTGCATTAATCACTATTGATTTTAGGGAATGTTATTTACTATTCAGATGTATATTACCTATTTTATTTAAACTTTTGTATTAGTGCATAAATCATTTCGGTCAGTGCCTTAGAGTAAGTTTTGAATTTTAAATAAGCTGACTATTTATTTTCTAGGAAAGTGAAATGAATTAATGCATGTTTAATAATAAACTACTATTAAAATCGTATCAATATAATTTTATAATCTGCTAATGTGAATAAACTATGAAATCAATTACAAAACTGTAATATCGGCCTTACCACAAAAACCAACAACCTTCTAGAAGCAGTCTCATAGGTGTCGTTTTACCCAAATGTGCGTAAACCGCGCCAGCATCAATGTAGTTTGTGCCGCTACACGCATGCGTATTATGCACCAAGTGTACGAATTATTGTCTTCACTTTTAAAATACGAATGTATGAGCAGGCAGGCAGCCTGCAGTTTTATAATATATTTACAAAAAAACAAGCATTGAACCCGTTTTTATTTTAAACCTGACAGATTTCTCTAAAAAACCTGTCAAAATACCAATTTAGACCTGAACTGTTAAACTTACTTTATTTTTTTGTGGTCAGACGATAAAGGCTCCCCCACACAGGCGCGTTATTATCGTTCGATAATATCGCATGCGTTATTGCGATATCTGTTTTCAGTACATTTTGTATTAGGATGGTCATGTAGTTACACACTGCTGAGATAATACGTCCTACTTCCATTGTGGCGTTATTATCGCAGCAGTGTGTAACTACATGACCATCCTAATACAAAATGTACTGAAAACAGATATCGCAATAACGCATGCGATTTTATCGACCGATAATAACGCGGCTGTATGGGGGAGCCTAAAGGTGTCCTTGATCGTGGGATTGTATCGCATCGGCGGTAAAAATATTTAAACTATTTCAGCGACAAAAATAAATCAAAACAGAAACTGCATAGTTTTGTACAGGTTTTTAAAATTGTTTTTTAGAAGTAGCGGATTTTATGTTCCGTTTTTAAAAAGCCCTATTACTATGTAGCCTATATACACAGCATGTTCAAGTTCTCACGCTTTAATTTAAACATTTTTATTAAATACATCGTGAATCGCACACTTACTGAGAAATGCCGTGTCAAATGTCCTGTAATAATAGAAGTAATAAATAATAATATAAAAACTTAATTATTTTATATTAATTAAATAAGGCAATTTATATGATAATTCATATATTATTAGATAAAGACATTACCTATCAAATAAAGTATTTCTATGATGAGATGGTAGTTTTATTATTTTTTAAATACCCGTACAATGGATGATCTTTTAACTGTCCGGTTAACTGTACCATGGACAATTTCTTTTCCATCCATAGTCCGCGGGGTGATTACGTAAAACTTTGTAGTGGCAACAGCAACGCGACAGCAGTAGCAATACGATAGTTCATTGGCTGTCTCTCTTCTTATTTTGCTTTGTGGCTGTTGCTGTCTCTCTCTAGCCGGACGTTTGGCAGCAATGATCGCGAGATACGTAATCACCCGCCGGTCATAGACGTTTACTACTCGGTGGGTTGACTGAACAAATTACGTAGGGACAAAAGTAAACTATTCTATAAGTCCCGCAAATTGCTAATGCGCGTGGCTGCTACTTTATTGACGTCAGCACGACTGAAGTTTCGAACTGATGGTATCTTAATGGTATATTTTTACTTAAATATACGTCCAAATGACGTCATTTCGATGTTAGTGAGACATGGTTCCAGCGCAATAGCAATTTGCGGGACTTCTAATCACTATTATTAGTTCAATGGTTGTACTACGGGTAAAAGATCAATACTGTAATTTTAAGAGAAAGTAAAAACGAAGAACGCTTTTATCATTATTATGCCATTATTTATTTTGATTCGAGTTTTTTTTTCAACTCAATGTTTGACACATTTACAATGTTACTCATGACTACTGTAAGTAAAGTTAGTGGATTGTGCACTGTGGGTTGTGGTTTTTTGTTTTTTCATTTTTGGAAAGCAGTCGGCAGCACTGTTGAAAACGTCAACGTCAAATTGTCAATAAACCTATCTAAATTATTGTTCTTCTAATCTGTCATCTGTGTTCTTGCTCAAATTGTAAACAATTTTTATTAAATACCCTGTGTTATACAAGAAAATAATTGCAAAACTAAGCTTTCCTACATTAGGATACCTTGATATTATTTGTGATCAGTAACAGAATGGCTTCCGAGGTAGTTCTGAAAAATGTTGACAACGCTTGTGAAACTGCGGAAGAATTTACGAGAGTATTTTATAAACAAGTGGACAACAGCAGACACCTAACTTCAAAATTATATCTTGACACTGGGCTATTGGTTTGGAATGGAAACGGTATTCATGGGAATGAAAAAATCCAAAAGTTTTTAATGGATTTACCTGCCAGCAACCATGTGTTGAAGACTCTAGATGCTCAACATATAAAAGATAATTTGGTATCGAGCAAACTAACATACCTCATACAGGCCTGTGGAGATGTTACATATAACAATGATCAAGTGAAAACACCATTCCAACAGACATTCTTTGTTGTAGCAATTGAAGGTAAATGGAAAATTGCATCAGACTGTTTTAGGTTACAAGTGCCGTATAACAATTAAATAATCTTAAGAATAAATCATAGCTAAGAATGCATTATTGTAATAATTAGTACTTATTAAGTAAATAATAAAACATGAACACAGATTATTATTTTTTCATCTAAGTACTTGCATAAAATAGTAAATACAAACCTCATCAGTAACACATTTATGTACATAAGTATATTATTATTTTTGACTGACTTCATAAATAGTAGAAACATTCAGGCTTACTAAAGCTATTAAGCTATAATTTGGAGTAACTGCCTAAGTAATAGTTACAATTGGAACAATAGTGATCAGCTTTTTTAAAGGTTGAAAATGCATAAGGAATTGTGGCGAGACAACACAGCATACACCAACTGAAAAAAAAGTTTAGAAAATAGTCACGTGTGCAAGTTTTGCAGTTAAATCAATAACATACTAGCTTTTGCTAGCAATTTCGTCCACAATACTACTTAGTAATTTTTAGCCTACTAGATGATGCCTGTGACTTCATCTCCGTCAATTTAGGTTTTTAAAAATCCAGTGAGGTCTCTTTAATTTTCCAGGATAAAAAGATATAAACTATGTCCATCCCCGGGATGTAACCTACCTCTACCAAATTTCATCAAAATTGGTTGAACAGTTGGGCCATGAAAAGCTAGCAGATATACAGCCAGAAACATTTTCACATTTTTAATATTATAGTGGATGAATGTAACTTCAGCTGATCGATTGTGGTAGAATGACAGCTACAATTACACGATTTCGATGACGACATTCTTTTTATTTTGTTATAGCTAACTCCACTTTAATACTTACAATGTTAGTCCACATATGAAACCTGCAAGCATGTGTTTTATGAGAATTAACGAATTGCACAGATGTAAGAGTCCTTTTATGACAACTTGGACAATTAGAGTAAACAGGCACATTCTTAAATGACTGCTGAACTATTACTGTTTGGTGTATAACAGGTTGCTCTATTACTGGAGCTGGGGTGGTTGTATCTACCATTGTGTAAGGTGGTGGCAGATCTCTGCGCTGGATTGTCTCCATATCTACACCCAACTGTGCCATTTCTCTGTCCGTTCTTTCTGTATCCATTTCAGTTTTAACAAAACTTCACATTTCCCTCAACAATTTGATGATCAATATGATGATTTCAAGTAAAACTTTATCTTACAGCCATTTTAGTTATTATCTTATCAGGACAGGTAACCAAATACCTACCAGATAAATAATGTATATCTTGTCATACCTTTTATGTAGGTATTTTTTGAGAAAATAAAGAAAAATACTTTTGTTTTAGTCATTTATTTATAATTTACAATAGGTACAATAATCAATATTAAAGTTGTGGAAGAATTGTTTGAAATATTAAGTATAAGAATGAAAAATATCATAGGTGTGATTTTAAATACAACTGGTACACGGCTCGGGCTACCTTTCATACAATGTCTCTGAAATAGGCTCTCATTTTCACATTGTACCTACATACTGTTATTGTTAAATTGTCATCGTCTCAATTCTTAACCCATCACCAGCCCACTACTGAGTATGGGGTCTCCTCTCAAAATGAGAAGTGTTTAGGCCATAGTCCACCATGCTGGTCAAGTAGAACTTAGCACACCTTTGAGAACATTACGGAGACCTCTTAGGCATGCAAGTTCCCTCACGATGTTTACCTTCACCATATTATTGAAGTGCTTAAAATGCCCATATAACAGAAAAGTTAAGTGGTGGTGCCCATGATTGAACCCCAGACCACCCAAATAGGAGGTTGAAGTCTTAACTGCAGGGCTATCACTGCAAATTTTTTGATATTGTACATTAAAGCCTTAAAAAACTTTGTGCAGCATCGATGGAGGAAAGGTTAAAATCAAATGTGGGCAAATAAAATTAAAATAATTGAAACAATAAATAAAAAAAATGCGTTAAGTACAATTTCAAAACTGTCAATAGGTATTTGCCCAGATTAAGATAGGTAGATGTTTTTATGAGTTTTAACAAGTTTTACAATTCAGATGCATTTAAATATGTATTATGCTTTATATTATGCATATTATACAATAAAAATTAATATTATAAAAAGAGCATAGGTAGATGACAATACTAATACTGCCAACAACAAGCTATTTTTAATCTTTATGTTCCTTTGTTCCTTAATGTCAAACTAAAACCATACTAATCGCCCAATGTAAAAAGGTCTAACAAAGGATTGAAAGAAAAGCCTCTCATGAAAGGAATTCAAGAACCAAATTACAATGTTGTTTTCTCCACTGAATTGACATTGGAGAAAACAACGTTGTTGAAAAAAAATGTGGGCAATATTGTTTTATAGGCCTGTTAATTGCATGTAATTTTTGTTACTCCACACTTTTGAGAACAGTATCATATCACAGTATAATTATTATGTCAATTAGTTGTAAAATGTAACTATAAATACTACTTCCCATGTTTTAATTTGTAATATTATACAGACAGAATGTTGGATGATTAGTATTGTTTAATAACAAATTTTTATTATGGACAGTAGCATTAAATTAAGGAAACTGAAACGATAAGTAAAACATGATTACATCCAGCTACACCTATTTTTAAAAAACTACATTTCCTGTATACAAAAATAGTGTCTTATTTACTAATACATAATAATTTAAATTAAAACTATAATATAAATTGCAAAGTTCATAAAACACATTCAAAACTACACAGTACATACAAATTATTCATAAGAACTAACAAAAAGAATATTGGGTCACCATCCAAAATACACACTGGATTTATGGTGTTAAATACTAGAGTTTAATATTATAATAGGTAATAAAGATTTTGATTGAAGGCAAAAGGACCCATTTTTTAGTTTACACTAAAATACAAAAATAAATATTATAAAAATAAAATGGTATAATAGTACCTAATAAAAAATGTTACAAAAATAATTAAACTTGTAAGTATTACCATCATAAGTCCTTAACCCTCAACTTCATTAGCTTGTTATTTAAATTCACAAATGGCACCAGAGTACATTACATTTTAATATACAAATCAGAATATATACATATGTAAACAATCAATAGGTAAACAAAATTTTAAACAAATCCACTATAAATTAATATGTTATGTAATATCTTAATCAATATATATATATAAGGAAAACTGACTGACTGACTGATCGATCAACGCACAGTTCAAAATACTGGACGGATCAGGCTGTAATTTGGCATGCAGATAGCTATTATGACATAGACATCTGCCAAGAAAGGATTTTTGAAGACTCAACCTCTAGCGTGGTAAAATAGGTTTTCAAAATTTGTGTCGTCCACACGGACGAAGTGCGGGAATAAGCTAGTTTATGAAGGATAAAATAATAAGTATAACATTATATTGTCATAGTTTCGTTTTTCGCAGATAGCACATAATTTTTCTTTAGATTTTGCATTATATCATGCAATAATTACTTTAAAATAATTAAGTATATTCATATTGAGGGATATTTAATTTGTGTTAATATGAAAAAGTAAAACTAACATTTGTTACTTTTTCCAATGAAAGTGCTACAGTTGGGGCAGTAATGTTCAGCATCCTTGAAAGCATCGAAGCAATATGGTACAAGTCCGAGGCAGCACAATGAGCAGACCCTGTAAATAACATTTTATTACAAGAAGCAGAATCTAAACTTTAAAAGCTTTGGTTATAAGATAAGCCATTACTGTCAGAAAATTGTCTTTGTGATATCATAGAACTAACTGTTGCACTCACTCTGCGAATATGAGAAGCAGACATCAAATCTGACAAATTAATGAGTCCATAGGGTCTAGTACATAATATATCATTATGAACAGTGTCTTCCCATGCATGTCAGAATTTTTTCTACAATCTCTGTATGCAGACGGCCTTCGTGTACACTTTTTATTTAGACTGATATTATTAATTAACATTAAAAATACTTATTCAAATAAAACTACTGTGTATTTTTAACAAATTATTACTTATTGAATAGAAGCAGGCGTTACTTTGCGGAAGTCCATGATATGCAATGAAATTTCATTGCAAATTATTACTTAATTAAGTAGTGCAATAACTTTAGTTATCAAAGCCTTTGACAATCAAGTCTTTGAAATAGTATTACATCGGTACTTACATTGTAATCACACAAATAGATCCAGCAACCAGGTGAGTATGCCAGGCAGTTGTGTATGTAACTCTTGTGGTGACCACTTTGCCACAGTTGTAACAAGTTACAGTAGTGGGTTCACTGCCCACAGCTGGCGGCATCACCACTCCCACAGGCACCGATATACCCGGCGGCGGAGGTATATCGCCCGCTTGAGTCGGAATGTTGTTCACTACAGGATGAGGGTAAACCCCCGGCGCAGTAAACTGCTTCGGCTGAAGAAACGCGCCCTCCGCAGGGGCAAAAGGCTCGCTTGGCGGTGCTACGAATCCGTACTGAGGGTTACCAACCACAGTGGCATAAGGTGGTGGAAGATCGTTTGGATTAGGGGGAGCACTTGAGGTATTGGGTGGTAAATTCGTAGCCATGTTGAAGTGACACTAGAAGTCACTGATTATAATAGTGGTTTTATTTAGCACACTAACACTGAATTGTTTAATTAACTATAGCACTGCTGAATGGCAAATAAAAAGGCCCAAATCACAGTCGATTGAAAATAATTAATAAACAAACACTCAGCAAAGAAAATAGCTTGCAATATTTCGATTTTAGAATTATGATAAAGAAATGATTCAATGTGATTCAATGATTACAGATTCAGGGAAAACAGGAAAATTATTGTAGAGTTGTTGACGTCATCCACAGACAAAGTTGCCATTCTGCTATCAAAAAAATGCACTAATAAACCCAACTTTCGAGTCTGGCAACGAAAGATGAGACTGGAAAAGCGCGGCAAATTTAAAAAATGTCAGGTAGTATCAGTATGGCAGCTCCAAAGAAGTTTGCTTATTTTGAAGTACTTGAAATATAAAATCCATGGGCAGCATCCAAGGGCAGCAGAAATTGGCATGACATGACAGACACTGAGATACAGCATAACCCTGCTGGAATAACATTCGTGGGAATAACCTAATTTGATAGAATAGAAATAAAAAAGTAATTATTAATAAGTATCAAATTAGTTAGGTTATTCCATCTGTCATATTAATTTTGGAGCTGCTATACAGATATTTTTTAAATTTGCCGTGCTTTTCCAGTCTCATCTTTCGTTAGCACTCAAGTAGATTGTGCTACAGTAAAAACGGGTACGATTGATCTAGTAGCGGGGTTTTTTTTGGATGCAACTAAAAACTTTTGCGTAAATACTTATGACTTTTGTGAAATTAAGTTTTCCTAAAAGTTGCTAAACAATAGGCTACTTGACACTTTTTTTAAGTTGGTCTTAAATGGTTAATATTTGTCCTATTATATCAAAAAAATTAACACTATATTTTTTTGCGCCCTAAAAACCGTAAAACTTTAATTTAAAAATATTTTTTTCTTAGACAGGTAAAAACACTGTCGGCCATGTTTGGCCGATAGATTATCTGTGCTCTGACGTCATGCATTTGTAAACAACAGCATAACCTCCCAAAGTTTAATAAACATGACTTCTATACTAGTTTACATGAAAAATATAGTAATTATCGTTATTGTATCATCCAAGAATGTAAAAAACGCATCGATAAAGACCACAGGAAAGTTGTGAATTAGAGTGCCCAGTGAAATAAATATACGTAACACGCAAAGACTTGCTTAAAGGGATCCTATATGACTAACGACTTCAACCCAAATTTATTTTTGCAAA
Organism: Maniola hyperantus; assembly: GCF_902806685.2. Taxonomy (NCBI): domain Eukaryota; kingdom Metazoa; phylum Arthropoda; class Insecta; order Lepidoptera; family Nymphalidae; genus Maniola; species Maniola hyperantus. The sequence continues at coordinate 5,373,654 of NC_048553.1, forward strand.
GATCACTTTGTTGTAAGTCTTACTTAATAACTTATTCAATTTATAACGAGAAAACGATATTTTTTTACGTTTACTATGAGTTTTTAGAAATATATAAAAACTAGCTTATGCTCGTGACTTCGCCCGCGTGGACTTCATAAATTTCAAACCTCCATTTAACCCACTCAGGGGTGGAATTTCAAAAAATCCTTTCCTAGTGGATACCTTCTCTTTACCTACAAAGAACACACCCACCAAATTTCATGTATCTAGGACCAGCTGTTTAGATGTTTAGGCTGTGCGTTGATATATAAGTTAGTCAGGATTCTAAATTTTATATATATGGATACTACGTTAGTCCCCGCGTGACATAGGGATGACATTTCTTTGTTTACATATTTACACTTTGTCACATCATGGCTGACAGCGTTTTCTGCGTTTCAAATAAAAATAAAAATTGTATTTTTTTAAATTGGATTTATATATCCATCCTGCGTTTTTAATAATTGTTATTGATATATTTCGTTGTCTTAAGCAAAATACTATAATAAATAATCATTTATTGGACGAAATTAGATATGAGTCAAGTAGCCTATTTGCAATACAAAAAAAAGATAAAACCTCGTACCTACCTAATTGATTTTTAAATCGCATTTTTGTGCCATAACAAAGTTACCATACCTTTTTGGGTAAGTTTGTGAATGGGACATTAATTTATACGGTAAATAGTGTTTTCTCCTGTGTTTCTCCTTCATCTTGATCAACCCGACCCGACTGGCTTCTCTTGTCTTCTCAGACTGAGAAAGGTTTGGCAAAGTGCGGATTGGCAGACTTCACACCTGTGAGAAAATTATGTTATGTTTAATAGCCGTTAAAGCAAGTGATATTTAATTGTTTAAAACGTACATAGGTAAATCCCATAACTCGGAAAAGTTAGAGGTGCATGTCCGGGATCGAACCCGTGACCTCCCGAGTAGGAGGCCAACGTCTTAACCACTAGACTATCACTGTTATTTTCTTTCAAGAATGATCCGGAACCTACTTAGTTGCAGAAGGAACTTCCATTTCTGAGATTCTTTCAACGCTGTATGGTTAAATAACAATCTGGTTAGAGTGGGTGGTGGTTAAGTAACTGCATTGAGCCTGGCCGCGTTCGCGGCAGTAAAGAGCTTGCTACAAGACGCGCGGGCTTGTCGCATACGTTATTTCTATACAAACAATCTCGATAGAACGTGCAAGTGAAGGTTTCATCAACAGTTCTTTGAAAAATCTGAACCAACTCAACTTACCTATCAAAAGTTTTTTGCGGTGAACCGTGAAGTCTATAAGACCAAGTGCGTTCTCATTTATTTATATTTTACACTTACTTAGTATTAAAGTTATGTAATTGGTTACCAACCTAAATTCTTCCGTTTCTTTACTTTCTTTACTTTGACGACGGCGTCGTAGGCAGTTGGTGTAGGGATATTGCAATACGGTAACTTCCTAATGAAGCAGTCATTCTAAGTGCCTAGGTGGTACCTAGTTTTCCCCGATTAAACTAAAAGTGCTTCGGTACAGTCGAGCAGATAAAATTAAATTGATCTCCTCAGAGACTAGCCATCTGCATTCTGCATGTGAGATAATAGGTATAGTGTACAAATATGTGCACAAGCACGGTGCAGTCTTTGTTTCCTTACTCTCATAAGTCATAGTCCAATGGATGGCAATCAGACACAACCGGAGAGAGATCAGGCGCAGGGCCGTCGGCTTTATGTGCTCTCCGAAGCACGGGGATGAAACATCGCCAACACTAATTCCGGGCTAGTACTGACAGTTTATTGTCAGAAAAACTCAATACTTATCTAACTTTTTGGCTCAGCCGGGTGCCGGGAGTCGAACCTAGGCTAGGACCTTGTCATCCGCATTCAAAAGTCCGAACATGTTACACGAAATCAACGAGGTATGCTGTAGATATTATAAAAACCTAGAACATTTTAAATATTAAAAATTATACTACCTAAGAGATCAATGCACTGATTTTTTTTGATAAGTAGGTAAATGGTCAAAAATATTCGCATCCTGAAGTCAAGACACACAATCCGATCTTGACGGGCATATAAAGTGGCATAGAGATTGCTTACAACTTAGAGACTATTACTTACTTATCACGAGATTAGAGCATAAAGAAGAATTAGTAAGTATGAAAGGATTTTTGAACAACATAAAACTATCAGGACTAGGATTATATGAATAATAAAGTATAAACTATCTCACCCGCCTAGCTATAAACTAGCTTGGGGGAAATTCCGAAAATCCTTTATTCGCGGGTATGCCTGCGATTACGTCCGCGTGGACTACATAAATCTCAAACCTCTAATTTACCCCTATAATAGCGGTTGAGTTTTCAAAAATCCTTTCTTAGCCGATGGCTAAGTCATATATCTAGCTATATTTAGTATGCTTAAGGTTGAGATAGCAATCGGGGTGGGGACGCCCCGCACACCCGCGCGTCATCCACGCTATCCCGCACGGTTAGCGTGGATGAAGCGCGGGTGTGCAAGGCGTCATCCACGCCTCATATCGACCTGTCGCGTACTACATCTTCATGCTAAAAAAATAGCCTGATCCGTTTTATATATATATATATCTATACTACTATAGTCTATAGTTATACTATATAATATTATAAAGAGGTAATGTCGTTAAGTTTGTTTGTAGGGGGTAATCTTTGGAACTACTGAACAGATTTTAAAAATTCTTTCACCTGTAGAAAGCTACATTATTCCTGAGTGACATAGGCTATACGGGATCTTTAAAAACCTAAATCTACGCGGGCGAAGCCCCGGGGATCAGCTAGTCTTTATATAAAACCTTTTCCTTTTACATTGTAGAAACCTAACAAAATCTTTTAAGTTCATAGATATACATAAGTCAGTCAATCAATCTTTGGTATGAATAGATATGTATCAATATGTATGCATTTGCCGTGTTTCAACGTTATTATAACTATACTTTATATTTATGTCACGAATTCGGACATGTTCCACTGATCATTCCTCTTGATATTAAATGACTCACGGAAGTAAATCCGCTCTACCTTTCAAATCTTACGCAATTGGTGGGTAGGTACCACAGGTACACTATAATAGCTACTTGCTGCAAGAATAAGCATGAAAGTAGAGTTCCTTCCTACTTCAATACGCTTACTTAATAGTTTTAATATCAAATAATATTTTAAAAGTAAATACTTATATTAAAACTAGCTGATGCCCGTGTCATATCAGGATGATTTTTGTATGTATATTTATGCTAGAGACATTGGCCAAACTCTTCTCATTCTTAGAGGAAAGGAAACCCGTGTTCAGTAGTGAGCCGGCGATAAGCTGATCATGATGATGAATAGACATAATGTATTTAAAAATAATTAACAACACTAGTGAGATGCCATTTAAATAACTAGTGATTTGAGCACGAATTAAGTATATGTATCAAGTTCGCTAGAGATACCTACAGGACTATGAGCGTTGATGTCTTTTCAATGGCGATTGCGAAGTACTAACTTTTTTTCGAAGGCTGTACTGCATTAAATTACACTGCATTAAACTTCTAACAAAGTAATATATAAAGCCTTAATTTATGCACTTTTTTAATTTAATATAAGTATACCTACTTAGAATTTATTAGTATGTGAATTGTATCTAGTAAGTAATATCATGTAGGTACATTATTTAACAAAATCGTGAAATTGTGTGAAGAAAACTACTTAGATATATTTATAATTTATAAGTACCTACCACGTATGACGTACCTACCTAACTCTGCAGTCACTATAATGCAACTTTGCTAACTTACTTAGCTATGTAGTACAATTTATATTATTTAAGATGGGCAGGTCGCTTGTTTGAGATGCAACTTGTGTAGACACTTTAGCTGCATCCCACATTCAGGCGACCTCCTCTATGGCGGGTGCAGCGGCCATCAGCGCCGAACAGGCCAAGAGGCGCAAATATGAAAACCTCGATGGGAGCTTCGTATTCGTGCCTTTTGGTGTGGAGACCTTGGGGCCGTGGGGCCCGGGGGCTCGAGCTCTTTTTGAAGAAATTGCGAAAAGAGTTATCGAGTCAACCGGGGACCCGAGAGCTGGCAGCTACCTACCTTGGTCAAAGAATTAGTTTGGCCATCCAAAGGGGTAATGCTGGCAGCATCTTGGGTACAATGCCTCGCTGCGGTGGTCTCGATGAGGTTTTAGATTTAATTTAATTTATTTTAGTTTTAATTTAATGTTGTTTTTTTTTTTAGATTTAAGTTTATTAATAGTTTATTTGTTAACCATTGATAATAAAAGACGAAATGTCGTTAAAAAAAATTATATTATAAAACACGTATCTACCTGTAAAGTTGAATCTTTTTAGATACGTAGTAAGTAGGTAGGTACCACCTAGTAGAAACATTAAACATATAATTTATTACTTATATGAAAATATTTTTCTTTTGTTTCAGATTCTGAAATAATTTTAATAAACTAGACCTGAAAGTTAATTAGAAAATCAATAATAGTCGGAGAATCAAAAATAACCATGTTTTGTATACGGTTAATACCGTAATCATATTTCCGAGTGAATATTTTACGAAAATATCCAGTGAATTACACTTTGAGGACAAGTGAACATGCGTGTGCGGAGGTTGTGCGTGGTGTGTTTGTGCGTCGCTCTCCTGCCTTGCGACGCGTTGCCGCCTGCAGCGCTCGGCGATGTTGTTGCCAATGCAGCAAGCAGTCTTAACTCCATGAAAGTAAGTACTCACATACTTTTAATAAGACTGCCTTTGCCAGCGACTTCGTCCGCGTGGATTTAGAAATACCTCAGTATGAAGTAAATTTATACTGAAGACTAATATAAACCACCAATTCACGGTTTTCAGATTTCCCCCCTAAAGTCTGCTATAAGACCTAACTACCTGCCATTCTAGGAAAACGGGAAGTACCCTGTAGGTTTCTTGACAGACACGACAGACATATACAGACAGACAACAATGTGATCCTATAAGCAGACACGACAGACATACAGACAGACAACAAAGTGACACTATAAGGGTTCCGTTTTTCCTTTTGAGGTACGAAACCCTAAAAAGGATAAACCGTAAACGTCTTTTCTACATGTAGTTCCAAATGTGGCTTGGTAATTTGATCTAGAAGCACATACAGTTAAGCAGTTTACAGTAATGTCCTAAGCCTCGATCTCAAAGATATTTGGCAACGTGTGTCCGTTTGCGTGAATCACATAACGCGAATTATTATGTAATTTTAAACGTTTGTTTGTACTGAGGCTTTTTGAAATCGTATTGTTTCTAAATTGCTTTATCAACCAGTTATAAACAATGTTTATAATATTTAAAAAATCAGACAATTGCGAGTTAAACCCGCCAAGAGAGGGTTCCGTTATCCGTACGATAATTTAATATGTACTTGGTAAGTATGTATAATTTTAAGTTTTTTTTGCATGATATTTTAAGATAGTAGACTTCATAAATGAAATCCCCGTCAAAATAGGTTCCGAAGATTAGTCCATTCAGACTGACAGACAGACAAATTTTAAAACGTTTTATTCAGTTAGGTTACAGTTCAAATAACCATTATGAGCTTAATATGAGGTAGTTATTTCGAAATTATAGACAGACACTTTAATTTAATTTATTAGTATAGAGGATATCAAAATTGCTCTTATTCAAACAGTTCAGTCGACCTTCTTAATTTACATGATTTTCGATTTTGTATGCCGATTCGTTTATGTTCCTACCTAGTAGTCAGTACCCACTATTGACCCAATAGGTATTGTTTGACTTTTACGTTCAACGTAAATGGTAATCACTAATCACGTCATGTATTGTCCATAATGGTTTTAAGCAATTGCTAGCAGGTAAGATATACGTGGCATTTGATCCGTGATGCAAAGGTGTTCTTCAGATTCTAATGTCAAATATCGACAATCATTTGCATGATACCTTTGGGATTTAAAAAATAATCACAGTTTTTACTTTATAATTAAACCATTTAGGTACTAACCCATACCAATAATATTATGAATTTATAAATGCGAATGAGTATTACGGCGCATCTGTTTAACCAATTTTTCACGATATTGGGTACAGAGATAGCTTGTATCTCGGAGACGAACTGAGGTTATTTCTCACGGGATTTAAAAAAATTAAATACACGTGGACAAAGTCAAGGGCATCATTTAGTTAGGTATATTTTTTACCTACATACTAATATGCAATTTAGGTACGTACCTACCTGTCGTAAAATCCTGTCCCGTCCTGTCGTACTGTACGTAAAATCGTTATGAAAATTATTTAACTTCTATTTCTAAAACTACTTCATCTACCATGTAGGTATCTACTTCATTATCAAAATTATCAAGATCACCCAATATAGATGTCCACTGTTGGACATAGGTCTCTTGTAGGGACGTCCACACGCGACATTCTTGCGTCACTCTGAGTGTCCACGTGTTTTCTGGTGCAAGGTCACCAATCACCATTGTAGCACCTTGGGACTCCAACGTCTATCGGTTTTTCAAACTAAGTAGGTACAGTTCACGCAGAAAATATTGTACATCAACCTTTAGAGTGAGATTTCAGCTTTGTAGAGCGTTGTCTCTGTCACTCATACCTATGTGACGTTTTGTCGATCTCAACGCACAGGCAACGCTCTACGAAACCGCTATCTCACTCTAAAGGGCATGTACAATATTTTCTGCCGCGTACTGTAAGTACCCTGCCCATTGTCACTTCAATTTCGTATGCTATGTCAGCGGCTCTGGTTATCCTATGGATCTTCTTATTTCTGATTTGATCACGTAGAGAAGCTTCATGCATGGCACGCAGGATTAAACAGAGAGTTCCCTCACTCTAGTTCACTCTGCCCACAGACCAAAGAATTCTCTGTGACTCTACCTTAAGTACATAGACCGTAGTAGGTACTAGGTAGGTGATTCTAGTATTGGACGTCGCGTCGTAATTCGTTACATAACGACATATAAATAATTGATACTAATTTATTATTTTGACACAGTAGGTACCGCATACTTATTACCTACAACCACCTACAACTTTGTGATACCAGTTATCGAGACTTGGTAGGAATCTTTCACATTAGGTAGTTCCTTATTAGGTACCGTTTACGTATACAACGTCAAGCTCACGCGTTGTTGTAGTTGGAATGATTTAGGCATTTGTAAGTAAACTTAATAACTTTATTTTTTTGGGCAGTAAAAGAAAAATAGTGATAGCCTAGTAGTTAAGATCGGCGTCCTATTCCGGAGGTCGCGGGTACGATTCCGGGCACGCACCTTTAATCTTTAGGACTTACCTATGTGCGTTTTAAGCGTTTAAATATCGAAAACATTTGTGAGGAAATTTGCATACGTGAGAGTTCCCCATAATGTTCTCAAAGGTATGTGAAGTCTGCGAGTCCGCACTTGGCAAGCGTGGTGGACTATGACCAAACCCTTCTCATTCAGAGAGGTCACCCGCGCTCAGTAGTGAGCCGGCTTTCTGATTCTAATTGCACAGACCATTATTGAAAAATATGGGGTACCTAGGTATTCAATATTAACCGGCGTGTTTCCACTTGAGAGTTGAGACCGTTATTAGCAATAACAATAGGATTAAGTCGTGGCGGGTGAATTCAAAAGTATCAACACTGGTTGGTTTGCAACAAAATATATAAGGTTGAACCGGCTCCTTTAAAAATGAATGGGCTCTATGTGTGTTTGGTTCACGCTTATTGTTTACGTGGCATGTCGAATGTAATCCTATTGTTATTGCTAATGACGGTCTCAATTGGAAACACGCCAGTTAATATTGAATGCACTATAATCAATGGTAGGTAATTTAATTATGTGTCTTGAAATGTCCTATGTACCTACCTATGTCAGTAGTTTATAAATTAAATGATACGGTACATAGTGTAGGTACCAACTTCTCACGCATTTATATTTTAAAAGTTAGGTAGGTAAGTAAGTATACCTAAGTATTAAGTGTTGCGATATTTGGGCTGAGGGCCAGGTGCCACCGTTCACCACGATTTACTTCACAATTTTGTGACTTGTGAGAATATACTGTATGTAATTATCTGCTATTAGCCAAATATCTAGATTTCATGCTTAAGAGACCGGACTCTTATAATTTTCTTGAAGATTTGTTGATAATATAGATGCTCCCGACTTGGCATAGAATTGCAAATTGAGTATTTGAAAAGAGCAACCCCCGAGTTTCTTGCTGGTTCTTAGGACTTTCCGAAACAGTAGTATAAATTCAGTTGACGATTCAAAGTATTTAGGTACTAAGCTTATTTTAATAAAAAATCTATTTCTATTTAGTTGGTAGGTATGTATCTTAGGTATGTTTTTATGTTACCTATGCTACGAGAAAGCTTTCGCCGCACTAATTTAACTTATTATAGGCAGATAGTATAGTTACTGATGTAAGGAACAAGTATTATTTGAGAACACGTTGTTTTGAAAAGGTCAAATAATTTACTTAATTATGTGGTTATTTATTAAAAAAATCACGCCTTTCGGTCAGCAGTTAAATTTAAAACCCCATACTTATACGATGGAAAGTGGTAAGTATCCACATGGTATCCACCTTTGAAACAGCTGATTGATTGATTGCATCAATATTATGCATTAAGTACGATTTAAAATTGATTTTAAAGTGTTACCTAATCGTTTGACTTAAGTACATATAAATTATCTTTCTAAATGTTCCAAAACTTAAAAATAAGAATTTTTATGTCATGTTACGTGAAATACATTTCTTTTTTGCAATCGTATACTTACCTATATTAGTATAATATATAATTAATTTACTTAATATAATATTATTTTAATGCGCCCAAGAGGCCGCAATTACACTCTCGTAAGTTTTACTCACGTAAGTAGCTTACGCAGTACTAATGAAAATCTATGTAGGTAAGTAAGTATATAAAAGGAAAAGCTGACTGACTGACTGATCTATCACCGCACAGCTCAAACTATAGCACGAATCAGACTGAAATTTGGCATGCAGATAGCTATTATGACGTAGACATTCGCTAGGAAAGGATTTTTGAAAATTCAACCCCTAAGGTAAAATAGGGAGTTTGAAATGTGTGTAGTCCACACGGACAAAGACGCAGGAATAAGCTAGTGTACTTATAAGACTGTTTACATTAGTAAATTGTCGTAAGTAAATGTCGTAAGCTACTTACATGAGTAAAACTTACAGCTGTGATCGCGGCCAAACAGAGACTAGGTACCTACGGCTACCTAATGAAATTGTTTATTCTCGCGCAGGTGACAGGAGCATGGCGAAGATTATCGAGTACAGTAAGCGAGTCTGTAGGATTGAAGTATGCTCTACGTCGTCTGCAAACAGTGCCAGCGAGAGCAGCGCGGCTTGTTCACGCGCTTGTGGACCGCATGCGGGTAGGCGGAGGTCCAGTCGTTGACACAAAGTTGGGCTCTTTACGCGGACGCAGAGTCGTTGCAAGAACTAGCGCGCAGACGCCGTACTACAGTTTTAAAGGAATTAGGTAAGAAATAATTCATGAACCTATACTGGGTGATGATTTGTTGATAATATTTATTTCAAGTAGACCTTCACACATACCTACTTTTGAAAATGATATTCGAACCACTGAATATTGAAAATCTTGTTCACGTTTTCAATTATTTACTTCCTGAATCCTGATGTCGGATACGAAAGAAATTATTTCATCTTTCCCTCTTGGAGCACCAATAGATAATAATAATTATTGTTTTAAGGTAAATACTTTTTTTAGGTATGCACAGCCTCCACGCGGCTCCCTGCGGTTCAGGCCGCCTGCTCCGCTGGAGCCCTGGTCAGGAATCCGCGACGCCCTCGAAGAAGGCGCCGTGTGTCCCCATCGATTCATGCTCTTTGACACCTACAAAGGGGATGAGGACTGCCTCTTCCTTAATGTCTATACGCCCGCTTTGCCTGATAAGTTGACCGGGTAATGATTTTAGAATTTTCCTTCGTGTTTTTAAGCACTTCTTCTGACTTAATTATAATACTTAAGTACTTTATTAAAGTTTCGTGTTCTGGATAGGATAGAGTTGAATAACGATATTTTAAAGGATATGGAAAATTTTGGATTGAATTAACGTGACCTTAGTATCTGCATACTATGCGTGGACAGTTTAAAATTTATGAGTAGGTAAATAATATGATAAGTATCAAGTATTTTCCTAGCCGAAAATGGCAAGGTTGTTTATACATCTTTATAATATTTGCGTCCAATTCCAATACGTTTCGTAATTATACTCCGAAGTATTGATAAATCAGCAGATTGACCTTTCAGTTAAGTGGAACCTTTATAGGTGCAATGATATGTTTGACAGATTATACTTTAAGTATAATTATTTATCAATCTTTTTAACTTAAGTGCCATGCTTTTGCTGAAATAACACACAATGGGCGAGGCGTCTCTAGTAGCACATGAGTAGATACTGTGAATCACCTGCAATAAGAGCAGCGTGGCCAAGTCGGGCCCCGTCGCCGTCCGCGTCGCGCTCTGCAGTGTGATGTGCTTCTTGAATCCCCTTTTATTATCTGTAAGAAAGTATTTAGTATTCTATAGTACTTTTAACTTATTAGAAATCGGCCAATCATACGCGCGCTTTCAGTGTGACTACAGTCTACAATACAGTCACAGCTTTCTGTCCGCGTCACAATCGTCGCGTGACAGAAACTTATGGCTTTAATGGCTTTAGTCACACTTTGTATAGATATAACACCCTGCTATTACAGGTACAACTTATATTGTAAACTATTAGTGACGGATCCACCCCAATTTATTCAGTGTACTGCATGCATTTAACTAGAAGTCATAAAATAACATCTAATAAGTTCTACGTAGGCTAATTGTAATTGTTTCATAATGAGTTACTTTTGGTAACTATAGATACAAACCGAAACTCGCAGTGATGGTATGGATCCATGGCGGCGCCTTCGCAGTGGGGTCTGGTAACGGGTTCCTGTATGGGCCGGACCATTTGATCGGCGCGGGAGTCGTGCTCGTCACGCTCAATTACAGGCTTGGCGCGCTCGGCTTCTTGAGCTTGGACAGTGAAGAAGTGTCCGGCAATATGGGACTTAAGGTATAAATACACATAGATACATTTTACCATATACCTACTGAATTTCTTTAGCATAGAGAAGTTAATCGTACCTACGTAATTGAGAACGTAGACCGCAGACGTAGCCCTGTGACGACAGCCACAATCGCGAGGTATACTACCAGAAGGACCGACCTAATAAGAGAGATGGTCGCCCTTAGTGCCGTTAAGTACAGACCTACTTCTTAAAAGTTGTAGACAGGATACGGCAAAGGGAAAGGATATCATGATAACTACCCTAGCAAAAGTTAACATGCTGGAAAAGAAAGCAACCAAATAAGCCATATCTTAGCACCACCACCACACAAACACTCTCAGATAGGAGCATTCTCAGATATCAAGTCTGTAATAATTGTGAATATATCAATAGAGAGTCAATAACTGATCTCCTATATCAAATACTAGATGATGCCCACGACACGACTTCGTCCGCGTGGATTTAACAACTATGAATAAAATATACATTCACGGATGAATGCATCGTGTCGCAGTCGTCACGCTTTCAACTACGCCTCCGTCTTTCTAAGCTTGCCAATAAAATAATCGGGGCTTCAAGGTTTGTTGTTAAACTTGTTCACGAAAATAAATTAAATATATCGATCCTTATTTTCAACTATGTTAACTAGGGTTCAAGCATTTTAGCAGACCCAGGGTGCCCAGGCCACGGCGAGAACATTCGAGAAGAGACGGGGCAGTTTTTAAGGTCGAGACAATAGAGTTCACGGTCGAAGAACGAGAGCGTGAACGCCTTCCATACTCACGCCAAGAAGTCTCAGCGAGATTTCACGGATATTCTTGGCGTGAATCTAGGGTTCATTTCGTGATGGTTAATATATTACTTATCTACATACTTTAAGGAGATTACAGGTCATAATCTCTACATTATCAATATGGGAGGATTGGTAGGTAGGTACACAAAGGGCTGACTAGAGTATCCGCTTTACATAAGCATAATAATAGTTTAGAAGGGTGTTTGGAAGATTTGCGTAAATCCAATCTCAATGACTCTAATGCTGAGTTGATTACAGCTTGAGCAATGCTTGGTCACGGCTTAGACATAACGGTCAAGTGTAGTGTCAACGCGAAAGAGTGCCTGTGAAAGAGTTTCACGATACATCCGATTGTGACGAAAGGTACAGAGATAGCTTGCAGCCCGGGGCAGAACATTTTTGTCATGAAAAATTAAAGAGTTTCCGCGAGATTTTTGAAACACCGAAACTTATGCGCTACGAAGTCGTGAGCATCATCTATAGCTAGTCCGCAACAGGTCGAGATCGCAATCGGGGTATGAAGCGGGGAGACGCCTCTCACACCCGCACGTCACCCGCGCTCGCCCGCACCGGGTCAGCGTGGGGGCTGCGCGGGTGTGCGTGGCGTTCGCTCCCCGATGCCATTTCTACCTGTCGCTTGCTATAAATACCAATAGCACCTACTAGGACGACGAAATAAAACATGATGTTGTGCAAACCTCATCCATACTAATATTATAAATGCGAAAGTGTACATAAGTAGTATGTAAGTGTAGTGTGAAAGTCTGTCTGTCTGTCTGCTAGCTTTTCACGGCTCAACCGTTCAACCGATTTTGACGAAATTTGGTCCAGAGGTAGCTTGCAACCCGGGGAAGGACATAGGCTACTTTTTGTCCCGGAAAATTTAGGAGTTCCCACAGGATTTTAAAAAACTAAATCCACTCGTACGAAGTCGCGGGCATCAGCTAGTATAAAATAATGAGTGTTATTTTTATGCAGGATCAAGTGATGGCTCTTAAATGGGTACGTGACAACATCGAAGTCTTCGGCGGTGACCCGGAACGAGTGACGATCTTCGGCGAATCCGCCGGCGCCGCATCCGTGCATTTGCACTTGCTTTCATCATCATCGCAGGTGAATATATAATACAAGCATTCGTATCGGCGAAACATTTGACTCATTTGGTACTCCGTAGGTATATATTTCCAGAGATATGTCATTATGCTATGCGGACGACACCCTCGTCACAGCCCGTGGAAGGACATATGAGGAGGCGGCTCGATTGGCGGGGATTGGCACGTCACTGGTTGTGGATAGGATTCGGCTGCTGGGTTTGAGAGTCTCAATCTCGAAAACTGAGGCCCTCCTTTTCCATGGTCCTCGCAAAGGTCCACCACGTGGTGCACAAATCACAGTACAGGGCACAATAGTGCCAGTAAAGGCCCACATGAAATATCTGGGTCTGACCCTGGACGGACGATGGCGTTTTAAAAAGCACTTCGAGCTTTTATGCACTAAGCTTGTTAATGCCGCCGCCGCTTTAGGAAGACTGTTGCCTAACATTGGGGGGCCAGAGTCCACCTGTAGGCGACTATACGCAGGAATTGTGAGAAGCATGGCACTGTATGGGGCGCCAATATGGATACATGCCCTGACTCCACAAAACAAGATGCTTCTGCGGAGACCACAAAGAATCATCGCGGTTCGAGCAATTCGTGGGTATCGCACGGTATCTTGGACAGCCGCAACTCTTCTGGCGGGTGACCCACCCTGGGAACTCCAGGCTGAGGTGCTCACCGAGATATACCGCTACCGTGCGGTCACGAGGGCCCGGGGAGAGCGACCAGAGGCGGAGGAGAACCGCTCAATAAGAGCCCTGGCTAGTGCAGCTCTGATCCATAGATGGGAGCAGGACTTAGAGACGCCTGCCGCCGGTACCTGGTCGGTTGAAGCGATTCGGCCATACCTTGAGCGATGGCTTAAAAGGCAACATGGAGTGCTGACGTACCGGCTGGTGCAGGTGCTTACAGGGCATGGCTGTTTTGGTAAGTACCTGCATCAGATTGCGAGACGGGAGGAGACGCCGGCCTGCCACGAGTGTGGTGCACCAGAAGATACGGCATATCACACTTTGGTAGAGTGTGCGGCATGGGGACCCCAGCGGCACATCCTGTCGTCGACCCTCAGAGGAAGCCTCTCACTTTCAAATGCAATAGACGAGATGATCAGTAGTGAGACCAGCTGGGGCGTAATGGCCTCCTTCTGTGAAACTGTCATATCACTGAAGGAGGCCGCGGAGCGGGAACGAGAGCTGGACGCCGACGCCCACCCGCTGCGCAGAAGAAGACAGGGGAGGAGAAGGAGACAGTATGCTCACCTTCTCCTGCCCTAGGCATTGGGAGTAAACTTGTGCCGGCCCAACGCCAGGACGTCTCAGTCGCATCCGATATCCGGGATCCTGAGACGTCTTATACTTGACGCGGACGGCACCGCTGGGTTTTTTAGTGGGTATGCTGATGGCGGTTAAAAAAAAAAACCGCGAGTGAGTCCCACATACCCGCCCTTGTGCGGCATGCCTAATAGCATTTTTACCAGCGGAAAAAAAAAAAAAGGTATATATTTCCAGAGATATGTCATTCGGGTCAGTAGGTTCCGTGAACGGTGTATGGGTAATAGGTACCCGTGGGTAACCTTGGGTGACCAAAGCCAAAAAGGAATCACCTGAAAATTATAAGTAATAGATTAGCGTAATATTGGAGCAGACAGTAGGTAGGTATATCGTACCTATTTATTTATTTTGAATTAGTATGGAATATGGATATTTGTTATGTTCTCAAAGGTGTGTGAAGTCTGCCAATCCGCACTTGGCCAGCGTGGTAGGCTATGGCCAAAACCCTTCTCACTCTGAGAGGAGACCCGTGCTCTGTAGTGAGCCGGCGATGGGTTGATCATGATGATGATGATGATGATGATGATGATGATGGATATTTGGCAGAATTTCGTAGTTTGTTCTTGAATTTCAAGGCGGTCTTAAATATGTTCTTAAATATACTTACCTAAGTCTCTTTAAATTTCTAAATGTTCTTAAATTTTAAGGACCTCTCATCCTTGAAATTCAATTTTTTTTATAATTTGTAAAATAAATAAATATCAAATAGCTATTGGCAGCTCTACGGTTCCACAGTTCTCCAGGTAATATAATTCTCAGGTGATATGGTGAACTAAATGGAATTAGTGGAATGGACTATCTAAGAGGATAGAACATAACCCTCGAGTGTAATAAAGAAGCCTTAAAAATTTTGGTACCTACTTCTTTCGTTAGTTCATAACAAACTACATAAGGTTATTATTAATTTAGGTTTCATGTTTTTGTAAACGCAGTATTGTACCAGAAGAAGGTGTTTGATTTACAATTATCTGTTACCTACCTACTGCACTAACAACTTGAATAAGTATAAATGTACCTATATAAAGTATGTGAGTCTTATTTTCACAGGGCCTCTTTCATGCGGCAATCACAGAAAGTGGCGTAGCGCTTTCGCCGTGGGCCCTGGCGCAGGATCCCCGCACTCGCGCCTTCGAGCTGGGTCGAGAACTGGGCATCGATACCAACAGCACCGCAGAACTGCTTGGTAAGTCCCATTCCCTCTTCTCAATCGATCACTCTTGGCAGAGTGGTCGTGGTTGAGTCTTCTCTTTTATAACGAAATTCCGCAATCAATTTTAGACTTAGGTACCTTTAGCTGTTTAAAACATCAATTAAAAGTATGCTCCAGAAAAAAGTAAATGACGCAATCAAAGATTATTTAAATGATAAAACAACATAATAAGTATACATTATGATTGATGAACACACTCTTCTTTGCAAAGTCATGTAAAAAGAGGGTAGGTACTTGAGTTTTTCTGACAAAGAATTTTTAATACCTACTAGCCCGGAGAGGAAGTTGGCGGTACTTCACGCCTGTCTCAGAGAGCGCTTATAAAGCCGCCGCGTCGGTTCTGCGCCTGATTTCTCTCCAGTCGTGTCGAATTGCCGTCCCATCGGACAATACGAGAGGAATATGTAGAGAGTGTTCCAGTGTACTTTATTATCTCCCGTACAATGGCTAAACTCTGTTGGCCGTGTCGTCGCATTGTCAAAAATAGAAATTCAGTCGGTAGAAGGACAATATCCTCAATCTGTAAGTTATAAGTACCTAGGTATATCTTATTACAGCATGTAATAAGCTAGCCATAAAATTCGGACTTCGCGTTTATTTTAAGAACATAATAAGACAATGGATGGACTTAACAACTGAACAATGAAAAAATCTTCAGCTACGTAGGTATTTTGATTAACACGTCATATAAATTCACTACAGCGCATTTCAAGTAACATATTATCGTCTTACATAAAAGGCGAGCCGTTGTATCGAGGTTAATAGTTAATCTTTTAAGGGTGCATGGTGTTGATGCGCTTGATTTATTATGTGCATGTTCATCTTTATCATCCCTGACATACATTTTATATAGGTACGAAATATTTTAAATAAATTATGTTGTTTTTACTTGTTACGTATACGTAGTTGTTATTGAATATGTATTTTATACGAAGCTAAATATTGGGAGCATACATTATGTATATGGACGTTACATTTAGCATAATGTGCAGATACGCTACATACTGCATAATATTATGCTACTTCGGCCTACGCAGTACGATTAGGTACCTACGTATAATACTCGACAGGTCGAGATGGCAATCGTGGCATGAGGCGGGGGGACGCCCCGCACGTCACCCACACTATCCCGCACCGGGTTAGCGCGGGGTTAGCCCCGATTGCTATCTCGACCTGTCACTAAAACTTTATTTAATGTAACTATGGTACCTACATAAAACCGCCAAGTCATTTCGGTTAGGTAAGTAGGTATAATTCTGTTCGTCTATCCGTCGTGTCTGCCAAGAAATAGGGGACATAGGGGACTTCTGGTCATGGCCGTCGCCAGGGGGACGGTTGAAGGGGGGACGGGGGTTGGGAGTTCAAAACCCCCCGAAATCCCAGACGAAAGGATTTTTATTTTTAAATGACTAGGCGGCGCGAGACCATGGCGTGTGGACGTCCTTCCAATAGACCTACTTCCAGGAGTGGACAATATTGTGTTTTCAGGCTTTAATCAAAGATTATTTTGTTGTCCTACAGGCTATCTTCGCGCTACACCAAGCGAGTTGCTAGTGAAAGCCGGAGTGCGGTTGGCAGGGGCTCCCGGCAAATCCGAGGACCTACAAAGCACAGTGGCGCTTCCATTCCTGCCCGTTGTGGAGCTAGATATACCTGGAGCCTTCCTGACGAAGCCACCTAAGGAACTGCTGCCGGGAGCGGACGTACCATTTCTTACTGGATATAATGCGCAAGAAGGCATTATATTGTTTCGACGTAAGTATCTCTACAAATCCTAATCCATAATATACCTCCATATCCATACTTACATTAAGGTACCTATATATTATATTACTTCTGTGAAAGTAATGTCTGTCCGTGTGGTTCGTTTTCACGGATTTTCACGTTTAGTATACAGAATTAGCTTACATCGCGGTTAAATCCTTACGATGTACCTAATTTTATTTAGGCCAACCGCCAATAGCAACACCTACTGTAACTGGAAACATTATGTTAATGAAAATATTGCAATAAGGGCATGGTAAACATAATTGTTATAACCAAAGTTAACCACAATATGTAATCGACAAGAGTCCATATTGATGGACATAATGAGCAATTTCATAAAATTTTATTTGTATAGCATCAAACCCCAACACTTAACATCGTAATTCGTGACCCTGTCGGTCGACAAGTCATTTGAACCTACCCATAAGAACAGGCGAAATGGCTTGTTAAAATAAGTAGGCCCATTGGTTTTTACTATCTTTAGCAACATAAAGTAAATAGATCCAATATCTGACTGTGTGCCGTGCAAGTACCGTGTGGTTTTTCCAAAAATGTCACCGTACCTTCATTGGGCGCGAAAATCCTTCGAGACTTTTCGCAAGTGAAAGGAAACAAGAAATATGCTGCTTTGCCAAAGACTAATCAACTACTTATTAAACTTTGACTAAAATGAAGACTTACTTGAATATATAAGAAATGTAACAACAATCTAATTACAACACTTGGTACCTACCTGGTTTTTTGTTACAGACTGAACTTATTTATCCAAACATAAATTCTGAAGCAAATTCTTTAAAATATTCTATGTATAATTTGTATTTTGAAATGATTTACGTCTGCCTAATTGGAAATTGTAACAACCAATTACTTGAGGACTTCGGAATGCAGAAGATTAAAATACCTCAATCTTTCTATCGGTTATCGGAACGCTAAATTAGGTACGGTTTCATCAAACGAGGTAGGTGCAACGGTAAGCGCAAACAAAATTACTTTGTGACAAACGATTGCGAATATTGCTTTAATTGTAGCGAGGTAAAGGTCTGTATTGGCTGGGGACAGTGCTTGATACGATTACTTTTTTGTGATACACCTAAGTACTAAATAGAATAGAATAGAATAGAATAGGTATACTCAGTTTGTATTTGGAAACTACCATTGTCCCATGGGCATCGTACCACATGAGTACCTACACATTGTGATCGCACGGTCCGGTCGATAGTCGATACCTAGGAAGGTACATAGTACATACTGCATTCATTCATCTGCCTAGGATAGAAATAAGTACGTTCAAGTAGGTATCTAGATATAAATGGGAACACGGATGATACATTTTTAATCCATATTATTCCATACTCTAATATCATAAATGCGAAAGTATGTCCTTCTGTCTGCTAGCTTTTCAGGCCAATTCGTTTAACCAATTTAGACGAAATTTGGTACAGAGATACCTTGCATCCCAGGGATGTGCATAGGCTCTGTTTTATCCTGGAAAATCAAAGAGTTAGTTCCAGTTACTTAATAAAAACATCAGTTGTGCACTACACAAATATGCTCTCCTGTTGGTGCAATTGAGTAATAATAAATGTAGGTAGCGTTGAACTGATTGTCACAAGCACGAAATATTGCAGCAAATTATCATAGGCCAAGCTTAAGAAACTACGAGAACAGTGTGTTTTCACATGCCTTAGTCGTCTTGCGTAGTATGTATATAGCAAATAGCTACTTACCACGTGAATGAGTAAGTTTTCGGAGCACGTAACACATGTTATGTTATGGTCACGTAGTACGAGTATGTCGCATTTCCCGACAATTGTTAGATAACAGACAGTGAACCGAAGAGTGGACTAGGCAATAATGTAATGACAGCATGAGGATGTGACCTCATCCGTGACTACCCTGTAGGTTTCTTGACAGACCGACAGACAGACAAACAACAAAGTGATCCTATAAGGGTTCCGTTTTTCCTTTTGAGGTAGGTTCGGGACCCTAAAAAAATCAATATGGCATGGTACTCGTGTTTTTCATTTTTAGGATTCCGTATCTCAAAAGGAAAAATGAACACTTATAGGATCACTTTGTTGTGTGTCTGTCTGTCTGTCCGTTGTGTCTGTCAAAAAAACCAGGGTAGTTCCCGTTGACCTAGAATCATGAAATTTTGTAGGTAGGTAGGTTTTATAGCTCAAGTAAAGGAATAAATCCGAAAACCGTGAATTTGTGGTTTCATCACAAAAAACTAATTAAAATGTATTCATGAACAAATAATTAGTACCTACTTCAATTTTCATAGTAAGAAACTTATCCAAGTGGAGTATCATATGAAAGGGCTTTACCTGTACATTCTAAAACAGATTATCATTTATTTTCCTAATAGCTTTTGACTTATCGTGCAAAATGTCGAAAAAATACGACTGTAGTACGGAACCCTCGCTGCGCGAGTCTGTCTTGCACTAAGCCGGTTTTTTTATTTTAATACCTAGGTAAGGTAACTGATACAAATAAGGCCTACCTTATTTAAATAGTTGATTACAAAATAAATATAGGTGTGTATCAAAAAAACTTCAATAAATTAGTATTAGATGTTTATTAATATCAAATTAATGGAGTAAAACATTAGCAATATCTAATACAATGAAGACAAAATCAACAATACAAAAACCTTAGCTAGTGGCCATAATAAGTTACATCTACCAAATAAGGCCTGTAAACTTTAAACTCATAAAATCTTGTTAAAAATCTATTTATTTAAAAAAATACTATTTTACAGCCTTTATTTACCTTTTATCTTTTGATAACTAAGCTTTTTATTACAGTAATTAAACATTTATAAACACAGATGGCTTGTCAGACTTAAGCTCTCATATTAACAATAATATGAATAAACTATTTAAAAAAATATTGTCACTCGTAATTAAATAAATAAAGCACACATTCTGTAAAAAAAAACCGATTTTTTTACCAAAAAAAATATAGGCCTTATTAAATTGCACTGCTGTATACAAGGCACTAAACTGCCGCTGCAGGCTGCTAAGCTTTCTTCCGACCAAGTAGCACGTTTAGGAGCCTTTTTAGATTTAGTTATTCGTAGTACTTTGAGAGCTAGACATCAAAATGCGTATTCAAATGCGGGATTTATATTAAGGCCTAGGGTTACAATTAAGGCCTAGGGCCTTATTCGGTACCGTACCAGATAAAATATAAAGTTCCATAATTCGTTCCATTATTCAAAATGATAAAAATGAAAGCAATAATTATCTAATATAATGGCTAAGGTATTATAACTACTTATTAGTTTATATAAAATGTCAATATAAAACCTATTAACTTGCCTTGTTATTACGAAAATTTTATAGTGCGCCGCGGAAAACCCGCCTTCCACAAAGAAGGTGTCGCAACAAGCTCAGGGAATAGGCGCAGGGCGCCTGAGCAGTTCGTACCTAATCATAGGGCCTAAGTATGTATGTGCGTGAAGAATCTTTTATGTTACATTTATTTAACCGGGTTTTCGGGAGAGTAGGCCTTTTTCGAGCATAGGCCTTATTTGTATCAAGTACCTTACTTGTTTTGGGGTTCCTGAAATAAAACAAGGAACCCTTATATAGTTTCGTCCAGTTCATCTGTATGTTTGTGTATCACAGTCATAAAAAACTGTTGTCTGCCAATCAACGCTTTTTTGATTTACAGAACAAATCTATCAGCAGATAGTAGATATGTAGGTATGTATAATTTGACAAAATTATTGGTCGATAGCCTGTAAGTATTTCACAATATAATGATTCAATAATCTTACGTAACACGCGTAAAGTTCTAGATTTCCACTAGGAATTAGTCATTAGGTAGGTACTATGACCTTGTGGCCATCTAAGATCTATTAACATAATAAACAAGAATGTTGGCTGTGGGTCACAGGTCACAGACCACCACGGACACGCCAAAATAAAACCCGGTGACATTGCTTCGTTATTTACTTTTCTCACTTTGCCTTAAAATCAGTTTAGCCGTTTTCGTTTGATTATGAATATTAGGTCATAAAGGACGCTATAATTAGGTATAATCTCAGCTAAATCCAAAGAAATTATAAGTAGGTAACTTTATCAATTACGTATGTAGGTACATTTTTATCTTGTGTAATCTGAGTCAATTCAATGAAATGATTAATGACCCTGATTAATTGATTAGATTCGTAATGTACCTACTATATCTACCTATAGTATAAGTACGTACTTTAATTTAGGTAAGTACTAAATTAAATTTACATAATAACACTACCAGATCAAGTGTTATGGACTAGCCAGTGCGCTGCCAGACCTTCGTTATTTTATAAAAGCTGACAGTTTCTCTGCGTATTGTCTCCAAGTCAATGAGAGTAACCAAACTACATTTTTGTTCGGAACGCTTTTATTACGCAGTGTCTTACGTGAATGACATAATCCGCTAACGGCAGTCAGTATAGGTATACCTAACGTTACGGTACGGTCTACATTGTGACTGGTTTATGTAATGATCTACTATAACAAACGGGTTTCTGGTATATTCTGTCCTTGCATTTTGTTATTGTTTACTATTTTGTTATTCCGGTATTGTATATATAGGTACCTACCTAATGTAAACTCATACTGTTGTGCTTACGGCTTACCCTACGCTCTTAAAACATAACTAATGGTCAGAAATCAGAATTCTACTGATTCTACTAAAAATATGACGTGGAACTTTGACAGCGCCAATTTCATGTGTCGGAGTCATAAAATAAGATCATAGTTCTTTCCCATTAGCTCATGGCTCATACTGTCCCATTATTGAAAAAACGTGGCAAGTGTGGGTACCTAACAGAAACTCAGGCTAAGACAACAATTGCGAGTCAAAAGATATCATTGTTGATTAAATACCTTATACCTTGGGAAATGCAATAAGATCGTAGACTGATTAAAAAAGCTAGACTAAAGCACCTACTGTGTAACCGCGTGTGAGATAGCGATAGCACGATGTAACGATGAATAACACGACAATTATATATGAAGCCTCAATAGCTCAACCGGTAAAGGAGTGGACTGAAAACCGAAAGGTCGACGGTTCAAACCCCGCCCGTTGCACTATTGTCGTACCTACTCCTAGCACAAGCCTGACGCTTAGTTGTAGAAGGAAGGGGAATACTAGTCATTTAACATGGCTAATATTCTTTAAAAAAAAAAAAACCATTGTTTAGTAGTCAATATTTGTATAAACAGCTCAACAATATTTGTATTAAACGTTTTTTATGTGAAAACAAGTAAATAACTAATGAGAAATACAATGATGCCATTTATTTATTTATTTTATTTATTTTATATCTAATTAGAACGGCAGTGCCACTTACACTAACTAGATGATTAATAATAAATTTAAATACAAATAAAGGTACAAGAAAAAAGACATAAAATACAAAACGATAAAAGATCAAAGAATTTTGAATATGTACGCTGAGAACATTGAATGACATATTCATGCAATGCTCTCAGCGTACTTCAGTAACTCCCGAACCAGTATTATAGACCCATCATTAAATGGGTCCCATTGAGCATTATTGTCCAAAAGCGCGTTGAATGATGCTAATGAACGGGGTATAGGTGACATAGATCTAGCAATAGTGCGATGATGTGGGACCACGAAAAGTTTATTTTTTCGTGGACGAAGATTACTGTTGGATTCAGGGACACGTATGCGACACAGTTGGTTATGAAGTTCTGGAGCATTAACATCTCCTCGCAAAATTTGACACATAATTTTGAGTTGGCCATGAATTCTCAAAGTTTGTTTTGCAACTAAAGTTGTACCTATTCCTTGAAAAAAATCGGTTACACGATAAGGGACAAAAAATAGGTTAGCTGCGTCTCGGTTTATCACATTAGTAACTTTATCTGTGCTCTCTTTTTAGTGTGAATGAGAAAGCAAACGTTCCTTTGTCTAGATTTTTTACTCCGTCTACGAATGACCGTACTATTACTTAGTTAATTGGAATATTCTTCCACGACCTGTATTTCCTACCAATAACTATATAGGTATCTTTAAAACAAGAGAGAATAGGAATCTTCTAGGTAAACGCATCCCATCTTAGGTCACACCATCACTTCCATCAGGTGTGTGCTCAAGCGTGCGTGCCTACAATGAATAAAAAACTTAAAACAAATGCCATTTATTTACAATGAACCAAAAGCTTAGTTTGTAAAATTAGGTAGAATCCGCTTCCGCAAATCAAGGACTTCATCATGGACTTCCGCAAAGTAACGCCTGCTTCTATACAACATGCTATTTATTTGTAGGCCTCCAACGCTACCCCAAGCTGTTGAGCGAACTGGACCGCGAGTTCCAGCGGGTCGTTCCACCAGAGCTGACGACTTTAAACGAGGAACGAGCACGCAAAGTGGCGGGCCACATCCGGGCCTTCTACTTTCAGCAGCGTCCCGTCGACATACACAACATCGACAGTCTTATTGACGTAAGTTCCTTTAGCCGGCAAGAAATATTGTACATCGACCTCCAGAATGAGATTTCGACTTTATCTCTTTTCTCTGTCACTCATACCTATTTGACGTTTTGTCGATCTCAACGACAGAGACGAATCGATCGTTTCGTCGATCTCTAGGAAACCGCTATCTCTTTCTAAAGGTCGATTTACAATATATTCTGCCGCGTACTATACACTTTCCAACCCATGGACAAAACTTGGTTACGATTTCAATCATATTGGGCAACAACAACAATAGGTCGAGCAATACTCGTAGTGCTCATGAGTCATGCCACAAATAATAGATATATAAGCTAATTATGGGAAAATAAAACTATAAAATGTTTCTAGAAGCAAGTCATTTAAGCTGATTCTCACGCTCTGAATTTAATAAAAATAATTTGTTAGTCCAGTCAACAAATAATTCTTGAATGGGTATGAAACTGTATGACCACTCAAAAAACCGATTTCATTGAGTTTTGCAAATAAAAAAGTAACTAGGTATTTTGTATTAGTCACTAATTTGTACAAAATAGCGGGACCAGTGGGATTTGCTGTATCTCACAGAGTGGGTGGAATCTGAGTGCTTTAACTTGACCGCTACACAATACCACGTTCATTTACCCATTGGCTGATACCAAAATTTCGGACAGAAATTGTATATACCTATTCCTAGTCTATCTATTAGTATAAAAATAATAATATGAAATGTTTGCATACAGTTGTTCACAGACGTAATGTTCCTGCGGCCAGCGCTAGAAACTCTACGGTTGCAAGCTATGACAAACAGAACCAGTCCGACTTACCTGTATCGATTCGCGTTCGACGGTGCTCTGGGCCTCTTCAAACGAATGCTGGGCATCACGCACCCCGGCGCGTGCCACGGCGACGAAATGGGCTACCTCTTTTACTTCTCCAGATTAAACTACAGGCTAGATGACAACTCGCCGGAGTCAACGGTTTCCAAGAAAATGGTTCAAATGTGGACTAATTTTGCTAAAACCGGGTAAGTTACCCTTGACATACATACAGTAGCAGACAGAAAATATTGTGCATCGATCTTTATAAAGGGATTTCGGCTTCGTAGAGCGTTGTCTCTGTCACTCATACCTATGTGACGTTTAGTCGGTCTCAACGACAGAGGCTACGCTCTATGAAACCGCTATTTCTTTCGTATATTCGATGTACAATATTTCCTGCCAGGTTATGTACTCGCACTTACTTATTGACTTGAAGTTTGAACTAAGTTTACACATAAAATAAATTTCCTGCCAGGATTTCGGACAGACAGACAGTCAGACAGACAGTCAGACAGACAGCCAGACAGACAGACAGACAACGAAGTGATCCTATAAGGGTTGCTTTTTCCTTTTATAGTAACCCAAAAATGGAATATTAATGGAAGTTGGTACGGTAGAAATACGCAAACAAAAAAAAAAACGAAAAAAAAAACAGAATAATGATAAATAAAAGATGTAAGTTTTCCATAATGTCTTCCGATTTTCAGGAATCCAACACCCCCAGTCGACTACGAGTCCATAGTGGACTTCAAATGGCTGCCAGTGAATGACACAGCCAGCGTGAACTACCTCGACATCACACAAAATTTCACCCTCAGGGTCAATCCCGAACCGACAAGAGTGCGCTTTTGGGATTGGCTCTACGAAAACTACGCCAGTGAAAAACATTAATTATAGTGTTGAGTGGACAACAAAAGTTGAGAACAGTGTATTTAAATCTAGATCTTAAGTGAAGTGTGAATAGAAAATCTAGTATAGGTACCTATAAGGCTTGTAACTATGATAGGATGTTGTAGGTAATAAATGTGCGTTTACATTGTGATGTCCTGTCTCTTGTTTCATTTAAACCAATGATTAAGTAACAATAACTTGAAGTATCAGTAAGTCTGTATTGAGGAGTTAACCCGAAACTATATCATATTGAATTTATGGGAACGATATTCATATTATGCGGAGATCCTTGACAATCGGTACACTTCAATTGAATAATACATCATCATCATCAACAACCGATAGACAGCTCTCAGTCTGCATCGATACATGTAGGTAACGTGCTATTGTAACGTGCGACAGTAGTGATTCAATAGTGATACAATCGCAAAGTGATACATTCAGCATCGCTTCTGGGTCTATGCAAACGTGCGATTGTATTTATTTACTAGCTATACCTTTCTTTATTTTTTGGGTGCAATCAATATTTAAGTTACACATGCTGTGGCTGCTTCCTTCTGGCTTCCGTAAAAGCCTACGCAACCAACGTGGTCTCAGCCGAGTCCATTTGGTAACTGTAGACTCCACAGGCGTTCAAAGGTAGTTACTACATAGCAATCGCATGACTGTATCG
The DNA here is from genome assembly GCF_902806685.2 of Maniola hyperantus. NCBI lineage: Eukaryota > Metazoa > Arthropoda > Insecta > Lepidoptera > Nymphalidae > Maniola > Maniola hyperantus. Next base: position 5,399,818 of record NC_048553.1, read on the forward strand.
ATGCTGCATCGCATCTGTATCGATGCTGAATCGCGTTAGTAGCGATGCTAAATCATTGAGCACGTTACGTGGGCCAAGGTATACCACCAGCGGCAATATCACAACTTTGTGTCGCTGTCTTTTAGCGACTGTACCTATCGCTATTCGCTACTGAATCGCTGCAAAATGTCAACGTGGGCAATCTACTTTAATACAAACGAAAAACAATACTTACCTAAGTATATCCGAAAATTAACGTTCCTGTTATTTTTATTTCATTAAGATTCTAGTAACAGGTTTAAGAAAAGTTAATAACCATAGAAATGTCCTTTGTTCATGCTAGTGTACTGAAATGGTAATACATTTCTGATTTTCACAATTCTGATTGAATTTACTTATCATAGATATTTTATTATAGATTATATTTTTTTAGTAGTCAGCAGTAAATATACCTAAGTAAACTTAACAGTGTATAAGTAACTTCGATTAAGTTTGAGCCGCATTATACGAGTAAAAGGCGTTGGTGATCACAGTTGGCACGATTTCGGAATAAAAGGATAAGTGGCGTATTATTAAGAATTAAGGAAATTAATGAATATTAATAGCATGTTTAATTTAACGAACGCACGAAAGTTCTCAAACAAACATAAGGAAAATTATCGATGGAAATCTCCGTAAGTTTACAATAAAAAAATATTTCGAAGGTTGAAGTAGGTACCTACATAGGTACATAGAGTAAAAAAAATTTTTGCTCAACTCAAAATAGTAGGTATCAGTTAAAATTCTTACTATCCCTTTTCAGGTACGTGAACAGAGTACATGACAGTATTTTGGAATTTGTCGGAAACACTCCAATCGTCAAATTAAATAAAATCCCAAAAGATCATGGACTTTCTTGTGAGATCTGTATGTGAATTAAATGTATTTCAAATAATAAGTTGTTTGTTGTTGCATTGCTTAAAAAGTTAAACACAATATTCCTAATATTTTAATAAGGAACCAGATATTATGAATTGACTTTAATTTTTAGATGTAAAGTGTGAATTTATGAATCCAGCTGGTTCTGTCAAAGATCGCACAGCTCTTGCTATGATTAATGATGCAAAATCAATTATATCAGAAGATACTCATTTTGTGGAGGCCACCTCCGGCAACACTGGCATCGGAATATCCTTTAATGCTGCACTAATGAGTGAGATATCTTTTCATAATCATAAGATTTCAATCCAATCAATGTTGACTGCTAACTTTTTGAACCTTATTGTAGACAACAAATGTACCATAGTAATGGGCGAAAAGAATTCTACAGAAAAAGTAGACACCATGCTCGTATTAGGAGCAGACGTCATACAGACAAATAAGTCGTCTACCGAAATAGCCAGAAAAATTAAAGACTCAGATCCAGATACTGTCGTGATGTTGGATCAAGTAAGCTCTATACATATTTAAATCATCACACTCTCCAACCATTTCTTATTGAACTGTAGCATTAACTTTAGCATATATAATATCTGCAAATATAATAAATGTATCTCTATTTTAGTTTTGTTTGTATATTTCAAGCCTTGTATAATCCTCGACAATCTTTATATTGTCGACTAGCCGATGCCCAAGACGTTGTCCGCGTGAAATTAGGTTTTTAAAAATCCCGTGGGAACTCTTTGATTTTCCGGGATAAAAGTAGCCTATGTTACTCTCCAGGTCTTTATCTATACCCATGCAAAAAATCACGTCAATCCGTTGCACCGTTGCGAAGTGATTGAAGGACAAACCAACAAACCACCAAACCAATAAACCAACAAACAAACACACTTTCGCATTAATTATAATAAGGGTACTGATATGATTCTTAACTTTCAGTTTGAAAACCATTGCAATCCGAAGGTTCACTACGATACTACGGGCTTAGAAATTTTGGATGCATTAGGCGACATAGACATGCTAGTTGCAGGCGCAGGCACTGGTGGAACTATTACAGGCGTTGGATACAGAATTAAAGAGCGAATTCCTAGTTGCATCATAATCGCTGCAGAACCAGACGGGTCCACTATGTTCAACGAACATGGAAAAAAACACTCATTTTTGGTAAGAGCAAAATGTTTAGGATTGTTAGGAAAAATGTACTTCCGTAAACATTTGTAGGAAGCATGTTTTGTTAGATTAGATATTATAGGTACACAAACAAAACAACTTATGTACACCTACCTATATGCTTTATATCGCTTTAGAATTTAACAAATAAGTACCAGCAGTGATCCAAAGCAAATTTAATTTCTAAACAAAAATTTAGGTTGAAGGCATTGGAGGTTCAACTGTTCCGATTGTGTTGGATAAATCGATTGTAGACGGCTACGAAGTAGTAACTGATGAAGAATCGTTCCTCATGGCTAGAGAACTTATAAAAAAGGAAGGTATATTGTGCGGTAAGTGCCTCTAACTATGTAAGGAATGTTCACTACACACGTATGACTTAAATTGTTAACTATCATTTTGAAAAGATATAATAACGAAAAAGTCAGAAAATCAGTCAAGTTGACCAATAAACATAGAGGAGACGGAGAGGCAGTTCTGCTTTGACGAACTTAAAGCAGAACTGCCTCTCTTTTGCGAAGCTCAAGTGGCAATGGACAGGGCACATAGTTCGGAAAATCGATAGACATTGGGGCCCCAAGGTGCTGGATCGCGACCTTGCATCGGAACTCGGAAGGCGCAGCTTTCCGGTGCGACGTCATCGGACGAGTCGCAGGGAGCCGCTGGATTCAGGCGGCGCAAGACCGTGGCGTGTGGAAGTCCCTACAAGAGACCTATGTCTAGCAGTGGACGTCTATCAGTTGATGATGATAATGATGGTGGATAGAGGTGTGAAATTGATAATCATATGTTGAGCAATAATTTTAGGAGGAAGCAGCGGAACAGCTTTGGCTGCAGCAATCAAAGCTGCTCGTAAAAGACAACTAGGCACTGGCCAGCGTGTTGTCGTGATAATGCCCGATGGGATTCGCAACTATATGAGCAAGTTTGTTACTAATCAGTGGATGGAAGCACATCTTTTCATGGATCCACCAGATCATACAATGAGGTACAGTAATGCAAAAGTATGGAGTATGGAGGCAAAAAATAATGTACATCGACATTTAGAGAGAGGCTTTGTAGAGCATTGTCTCTGTCGTTGAGACTGACAAGACGTCACATAGGTATAGGTAAGGTGACAGAGACAATGCTCTACAATGCCGAAATCTCATTCTAAAGGTCGATGTACATTATTCTCTGCGGCGTACTGTAACATGCATTTCAGATACATATACTTTACGTATAATATCCACGACTTATACACAAATTTTAACTAAGCGAAGTATTTTTAAACAAGCGACAGATAAACCAGCAGATGGTAAAATACATATACCTAGGTTTTAATTATATTTTTACTGGTTATCACTTTTCAGTTGGTGGAAACAACCAGTGACAAAGTTAACCCTTTCCCATAAATATCCTGTTGTGGACGACAAAAGCACTTGCGTTGAGGCGCTCAAAGAAATGTATCATCAAAATATAGCCGTAGTTGTAAATGAAAAAGGGTAAGTAATACGTTAGTCTGTTATTGTAATATTACAACTAAGTTAAGTAGAATATATGTATGAATCCGAATCCTAAATTTATCTGGAAACAGAAAACCCTATCCCTATAGGTACCGATCGCGGAATCTACTGAAACCGTTTGTTTAATTAGAAAAGTCCATTTAACTTGAATTTGCAAAAGGGCCAACGGTCAACAAAAACCAGTCAAGTGCGAGTCGGACTTTTATGTAGAACACTACAAGATAATGACGGACTGCGGCATCTATATATGATTTGGTGATTTCGTGAACACATTTTAATTTCAGAAATAACAAAAGATCGTTACCTAAAGCAATCTCGATTAGGCATGTCAATACAATGACATAATACTTAATAGTACAGATATATCTGTTAACGAGAACATTAAGCAGAATATAGTGACTATAGGTATTTGGAATATAATGACTTATTCGTTCCTTTCAGATGGTTTGTCGGGGTAATTACAAAAAATAGTCTTCGGCATGATGCGACGAACCCCACAAAACTGCCGAATCATAATTCAGAAGATATCAATTTCAATGATCCTGTAACAGACCATTTGGCAAAAGATTGTTATACTTTAGCCAAGAATGGAAAGAAGGGCATGCCTACAATAGGCCGGTTATCGCGCATTTTAGACATTACACCGTTAGTCGTTATTGGGGTTGAAATCCACGAAAATGACAGTGGTATGTACAACGTACAACCTATAATTTACAAATTACTTACTTAATATTTGTCTTTTCAAGAGATCCCGACTTTTATTTTGCCCTAAGAATGAGCAGAGGCAGATGCCTATCTATATTTATCTAATTTTGGCCACTCGGTAAGTATAGCTTTTCTACTTGGTACGTTGTGTTTGGTAACTTAAAATGCTCTTGTAAGGTTATTGTTATATTATTTATGTATATAACAATATTTATATTATTTCTTGCGTTACAGATTACTTTTCACCGGAAAGTGTTGTTACGGCCGACGACGTCCTCGACTATATTTTCAACCATCGGAAGTAACATATCTAAATATTGATGTTTTGATATCCATAACGAACAATTGAACGATTAAATTGATTATTTACATAGATTTTTATACCTATTACAAAAAAAACATGTTCAATCTTATTTACTTACTAGGTACCTACTCTAACTCATTATTTTTCAGATACTTAGGTTTTAATAAAATGGGGAAAAATTGTTTTTATTTTATTGACTTATTATTTTATTATCCCTAGGATAGTTTTGTTTATAACTTTACCATGTCTCGGATCCATATGGCATCACTGGCAACACGCACTGTTCGAAGACTGGTCTTCAAGCACTGAGGAATTTCGGACAAGAAGACATCTCGAAGTTTTCTGAACGCTGCCCAACCGATTTGGATTTGGAAGCTGACCTCTTTCTCGAAATTGGGCCTAACCTAACTGGATTGTGTGTCCTATACCGTTAACAATGTCTACAAAAAATTCCTAGAGGATTAACCTATCACCAGATATTCCTCTAGGGGTGGCTTATGATTTATGAATGCAGTAAGGAGTAGGTAACTAGTCATCCCAAACTTTAGAAGTGCCTGATAACCTTTTGGTTAGTGGGTAGATAGATAAAAGTCATGAGTATTAAGTAATGAGTATTTCAATGCTGATTAGCGTTTATTTTCAAAACATTGCAAACCTCGTGGTAACCTTACGCCTCGTTTGTGATACTAATATAAGCCTAGATCTTTTTTTAGGGTTCCGTACCTCAAAAGAAAACGGAACCCTCATAGGATCACTTCGTTGTCTGTCTATCTGCCTGTCCATCTGTCTTGTCTGTCAAGAAAACCGATAGGGTACCTCCTACCTACTTCCCGTTGACCTAGCATCATGAAATTTGCAAGGTAGGTCTTATAGCACAAGTAAAGGAAAAAATCCGAATACTGTGAATTTGTGGTAACAAATGTGATTGTGGTCACAAAAAATTAAAATGTGTTCATGAACAAATAATTAGTATTCTCGACTTTCAAAGTAAGATTTCTATACCAAGTAGGGTATCATATGAAAATGTTTTACGTGCACATTCTTAAACAGATAGGTATGTTTATTTATTTTTATGCATAATAATTTTTGATTTATCGTGCAAAATGTCGACAAAATACACGAACTTACGAACCCTCGGTGCGCGAGTCTGACTCGCACTTGGCCGTTTTTTTTAAATATTATCTTAATTGCCACAAATCACAATCACATATACTTCTGACGAAGAAAAATTCCTCATCATCATCATGATCAACCTGATGACTCTCAGAGTGAGAAGGGTTATGGCCATAGTCTACCACGCTGACCATGTGCGGATTGGTAGACTTCACACACCTTTGAGAACATTATGGAGAACTCTCAGGCATGCAGGTTTCCTCACGATGTTTTCCTTCCCCGTTAAAGCAAGTGATATTTAATTACTTAAAACGCACGTACCTAACTCGGAAAAGTTAGAGATGCGTGCCTGGGATCGAACCCCCGACCTCCGATCATAACAGCCTTCTAGGCTGTTATGATTCTGCATCTGTGTACGGTATCTATGAAGTTTACTTACATATATCGAGCGCTCTAGATAATGTACATACCCACCTACCTATTTACCTATCACACTTTCACTGGGTCACCAGCGTACATCAAGCCTTGAATGTAACTTGATGTTGACCTATATAGATAATATGCAATACCTAACTATTAGACTGTTTTCCTGAAATAAAGATCTATAAAATGCAGTTGGCAACATTAAGTTTTTTCTCTCACACATCTAATGGTAAGAGTTTTCTTGAGATAATAATAAAGTCGAGTGGGGATTGCTTAGTGGTTAAAACGCCGGCTTCCTGTTCCAGGAGTTCCGGAGCTCGATCCCGGGCACAGACTCCTAACTTTGCGGAGCTTTAAACACTTGTTTTAACGATGAAGGAAAACAATGTGAGGAAACCTGCATGGCTGAGACTTCTATATCATGTTTTCAAAGATGTGTGAAGGCTGTCAATCCACACTTGACCAGTGCAGCGTGGTGGAATATGGCCTAAACCCTTCTTATTCTGAGAGACCTGTGCTCAGTAGTGGGCCGGCAATGGGTTTATGATGATAATAAAGTCACAATATGCAACGTCCTCGATGCTTGTTTGCATTCCACATTGCATTCAGATGTGTACTTCCGCTGTACCATACGTGCATGTTGCAACCAGACGTCGCATCTGTGCTTGCTCGGCTCCATTTCATAAAAGTCGTCGTCACAATACCACGCCGCTAGCGGCTAGTCGCGTGTCGATAGACATCGAGCGTTTATCAATCTGTATTTAATAAACCGGTTCCAGTCGCCCCGCAACACAGTACAATACAAGCCGCGCGTGGAGATTAATGTGTAAGTCATTCGTGACTAGTGAATTTAGTGAATGTTCAATGATAGGAATAACTCACGTACATTTGAACGCTGCGTGATTTATATTAGCGGTAAACTGACATAATTAATATAATATGTACTTCTAATTCTTCTATTTTTAGTAAAAAATATTAAAGTTTGAGAGGAATCAGAAACTATGGAGAACGGAGCAACGAACGGCAACTCTTCGGAGTTCTTTAACCTCAAGGAAATGCCACATATAATTAAACCTCTGTAAGGAACATTAAAATACTATTTGATTAATTTTGTCGGGATACCATGGGTATTTTACTCATGAGAAATGCTTAAGTATTCATTTATTTCATTCATTGAATAATATAAATTCTATAACTTTTTAGGGATAGAAAACAAAAAGTTTACGAAAATATATTAAGTGTGATAGGAGATACCCCATTGGTAAAACTATCTAAAATACCTAAGGAGGAAGGTGTACAATGTCAAATGTGTAAGTATTTTCTGACTCGTTTTATACTGAGGTACCTATTTACTACATAGGTACGGTATTTTACACCAAGCGAGTAAAATCGCAATAAGCAATCGAAAAATGTTAATTTCAGTTTATAAAATAATATAATGAATTTTATACATTTTAAAGATTTCAATTTTTTATCTGTTCTACAAATATCCAAAACGCATGACACCGTAGCCGCCATGTTAATTCCGACTGTGACGTCACATGGATTGACGTTGTAATGTATTTCACTAATAAGAAAACACGTCTGTTGCTTACAAATCCGTGTGACGTCATCACAGCTCATGAACCTAAAAGGATGGGTATAGGTAGCGTTTTTGCGACGAAATTTGAAATGCAAAATTTAAATGCATTTTTATTGCACTTATCGATTGAATAAATTTTTTGCAAATTTTTTGGTAGTTTTGGTATTTTATCACTTTATGACATCAAATTAATACACTTTTTATGAAAGGGTAAAATACCCTATTATAAAGGTGGCACCTATTGAAAGATGATTAGGATTTAAAATTACTAAAATGTTGCAGATGCAAAATGCGAATTCGTAAGTCCAGGTGGTTCAGTGAAGGATCGCATTGCATACAGGATGGTCCAAGATGCTGAAAGACGGGGAGTTCTTATTCCTGGAAAATCTGTTATTATCGAACCAACTTCCGGAAATACTGGAATAGGTTTGGCTTTGGCATCAGCTGTTAAAGGTAAAGTCATTATTATATTTACATTATAAGTAGGTACATAACATATATATATTACAAACTTATTTATAAAATAAAAAAATCAGCCAAAGATGCCCTCTGTTACAAATCTATGCTGTGAAAATTTCAACTCTCTTCCGATTGCGGTTCACGAGATACAGCCTGCTGACAGACAGATACATTATGGACGGACAGCGAGGCGGAGTAATAAATTGCAAACTTCATAATATTGTTACGTCAGTATTATCAATGATCGCAATTAAAATTACATGTTATTATGACATTTTCCTCAATCCTAGTTCTGTTATCGCCCACCTCACCATATTTTTAACTAAAAAAGGCATCTAGCCTATCCATTATATTATTATACTCGATGATACCCGTAACTTCAACCGCGTGGATACATGTTTTTTAATTCCGCGGGAACTCATTGAGTTTCCGGAATAAAAAGTAGCCTTTATTATGTTAAATCAGGGTATAAGCTATCTCCATTCCAAACTTCAGGCAAATCCGTCCAGTAAATAATAATGATAAATAAACACACACACACATACAAACTTTCGCCATTATAATATTAGTGTGGTTATAAGCCGTTGTCGTTTTTAGAGTTCCGTACCTCAAAAGGAAAAACGGAACCCTTATAGGATCACTTTGTTGTCTGTCTGTCTGTCTGTCGGTCTGCCAAGAAACCTACAGGGTACTTCCCGTTGACCTAGAATCATGAAATTTAGCAGGTAGGTAGATCTTATAGCTGACATTTGGGGAAAAATCAGAAAACCGTGAATTTGTGGTTACATCACATAAAAAAAATTAAATTTTGTGGCCATGAACTAATAATTAGTATTTTCAATTTTCTAAGTAAGATAACTATATCAAGTGCGGTATCATATGAAAGATCTTCATCTGTGCATTCTAAAACAGATTTTTATTTATTTTTATGTATCATTTGACGACCTCCCTGGCGCAGTGGTGAGCGCTGTGGTCTTAATAGTGGGAGGTCCCGGGTTCGATTCCTGGCAGGGGTTTGGAGTTTTATAATTTCTAAATTTCTGGTCTGGTCTGGTGGGAGGCTTCGGCCGTGGCTAGTTACCACCCTACCGGCAAAGCCTGTTGAGTTTTATTGTATATTAGTTTTTAATTTACGGATCATTAAAATGAAACCATTTTACTTGGCGTCCAATAGACCACAGACAACTTTATTTTTCTTAAATATCTTAAACTAACTCTTTACTCTATTACCATAGATTCGCTTAGATAGACTAGATATTTTTAAAGGCAAAGGAAATAAATTAATTTCTATCACACTCCCCTAATTTTGTTTCCTTTGTCTTTTACACAATTTTCTTTTTTAACACAAAAACAATTTTTTTCTTTTATACTAAGTTACACAGAAATTACTTATTCAAAATTTTAACAATGTTGGTTTTTTCACTTATTTATTAAATGACAATTATATAAACAAAAAGTTGTTTTATTTTCCTTATACATAGTTTTTAGTTTAGTTACTACATTTACTAAGTTATTACTTATTACTAAAACATTCTTAAGATAAAGTTATACAATTTTAGATTAAAACAAAAGTTATATAGAATTCCTACTTTGAATTAAGTTTTAAGCAATATTTTTAAATTTTAAACACAGAATTTAATTTATACAACAATCTTATTAGCATGATAATTAAATTTGATTCTGGTTAGTACTTTAGTAAAAATGTCAGCTGTTTGTTCACTAGTTGGACAATATTTTATCATCAGATCACTGTTTTTCACTTTTTCATGGATAAATTTGAATCGAACGTCTATGTGTTTGGAACGTCTATTTATAACTCCATTCTCAATTAGTCTAATTGCACTTTGATTGTCTATAAACACTGTCACTTTAACACTAGTTAAGTCCAAGAGTTCTTGAATCACTGATTTTAAGTATAATAGTTCTTTGCAACATTCAGCTGCGGCAATGTATTCAGCCTCAGTGCTAGAAAGTGCTACTATAGGTTGACGTCTCGTGCACCATGTTACTGGGCAGTTGCTCAGGAATATTATATATCCCGTTGTGCTTCTCCTTGTTTCAGAATCTCCAGCATAGTCTGAGTCACAATATGCTGTTAGTTCGATATCTTGTTTCTCTTTCTTGTAAATAAGACCTTTCTCTTTAGATCCTTTGAGATATTTCAATATCTGTTTCAAATTGTGTACATCTTGATCGGTTGGGTTTTCTACTTTTCTGCTGCAGTAGTTAACAGCAAAACTTATGTCGGGTCTAGTTTTATTTGAAATGTATGTTAAACTTCCGAGTAGTTCTCTGTAAGGAAATTTAGTGTTCTTTGGTGATTCTATTACTTTACTCGATTCTATTGGTATCTGTGATATTTTTGTTTCCATCATATTATAATCGTTTAAGAGGTTTTCTATAAAATTTTCTTGTTTTAAGTTTAACTCATCTTCCTTTTGTATTATTTCCATACCAAGGTACTTTTTTGGGTTGTTATCTACTTTAGTTATAAATCTGTTTCCTATTTTTCTTATTATTGTGTCTATTTCTTTTTCATCTTTCCCAATTACTATTCCATCATCTACATGGATGCCTAAAAATATTGAATTTTCCTCATTTTTGAAAATACATGGTTCTGTTTTAAGTTGTAATAAACCTTGACTGTTCAAATAATTTGTAAATGTTTTATTCCACTTAAGAGGAGCTTGTTTCATGCCATACAGGGCTTTCTCTAATTTGCATATACCGTTAATATTCATTCCCTCAGGTGGATACATATAGATTTCTTCATTGTCCAATCTGCCATATAAAAATGCAGTTTTAATATCAAATGTTTTGATTTTTAAATTGTTTAGAGCAGCAATTGCTAAAATCATTCTTAAAGGACTACTGTTTATTACTGGACTGAAAATCTCATTATAGTCAATTCCCTCTCTTTGCTCAAATCCTCTGATCACAAGACGAGCTTTGTATGTGCCATCATCTTTAATCTTTAATACCCATTTATTACTTAGAATCTTTTTTCCTTTAGTCTCTTCTTCACTTACAATTTTCCAAACTTCATTTTTAATCAAAGAATTCTTTTCATCTTCAATAGCCTCTTGCCATTTATGTTTGTCTTTACCACTAATTGCTTCACTATATGTAATCATAACATAATCTTCATATCTTTGCGGTGGTTTTCGTTGTCTTTTACCTTTTGAACTTTCTGTATTGTCATCATCCTGATTTGTATCTGTTATGTCATCGGGTATATTTATTTCTTCTTCATTTGTTTTTGGTTCTTCTTCATATATTTTTTGGATTTCATTGTCTGTTTGTGTCTGTGTTGTTTCATTGTTCTTAGTGTTTTCTTCATTCATAACTTCTTCTATTTCTTTTTCCATATTTTCTTTATTTTGTAATGAGCTATGAGTTAATTCAACTATATCTTCATCATTTTCTAGGTTATTACTTTTTACTTCTTTTTTGCTTTGAACAAATTTGACATCTCTTCTTATTATTATTTCTCTGTTTTCAGAATTCCAGAGTCTATATCCAGTCGGATCGTATCCAATCATTATAAGTTTTTCACTTCTCTCGTCTAATTTTTTTAGGGGTTTTAATATTTTTGTATAGACTTCTGAACCGAATATTTGAATATTTGTCACATTTGGTTTTTTATTTGACCACATTTCTATTGGAGTTAGTGTTTGATTATCTCGTGGAGTTCTGTTTAACAAGTAGGTTGCTGACAGTACAGCTTCGCCCCACATTTCAAATTCTAGGTTAGATTCATATAGCATAGCTCGTGCTTTCTCCATCAAGGTGCGGTTCAAACGTTCAGCTTTGCCGTTAAGTTGTGGACTGTAGGGTATTGTATAGTCTATTTTTATACCTTTGTTTTTACACCATTCTTTCAGGTTATTACTAGAATATTCTCCACCACCATCGCAGCGTATGATGCTGATTTTTTGGTTTGTGTGTCTTTCCATTTCTTGAACGTATTGTTTTAAATACATAAATACTTCACTTTTATTAGATAATAGATAGACTTGAGTATAATTTGTATAGTCATCAATAAATGTTAATATATATTTCTTTTCATCCCACGTTATGGGTGAAATCGGCCCACACACATCTGTGTGTATTGTATGTAATTTTCTTTCAGATTTTTGTCTAGTATGAAATGGTATTCTTGTTTGTTTTGCCTTCATACATATGTCACAAGTAGAGGTAAGTGTATCTATTTCCTGACTTGTTATATTTATGCCATTTACTGATTTAATAATATTTTTCAATGTTTCTTTTCCAGGATGGCCATATCTACGGTGCCACTCTTCAGCTGTTTCTTTTTTATATGAAATCAAGACATTTTCTTCAGTATTTGTGTTGATATTTATGTTATATAAACCTTTAATATTTTTTTCGCCTTGTAGTATTATTTCATCGTCCTTTTTAATAATAACATTATCTTTTGTGAATATGACAACTCCGTCTTTCTCCGTTATAGCATTAACTGACAGTAAGTTTTTTTCAAGTTTTGGAACATAAAGCACATCATCAAAGTTGCAGTTTTTAGTTTCTATTGTGCCTATATTACTTGCTGTTATTGTGTTATTCTTTTCTGCGGTTTTTATTTCTATTTCACATTGTTTTTTATTATGTAATATTAAGTCGTTATTTGTCATGTGACTGGTACAGCCTGAATCGATTATGAAATTTTCATTGACGGCCAGAAAAGATACTTGTTTCTTTTTCCAGAAGCAATCTTTTTCTTGATGATTGTTCTTCTTACAGACAGTGCAAAAAGGTTTCTTGTTTTTATGAAAGCAGTCTTTTTCTAAGTGATTATTTTTATGACAAAATTTGCAAGATTTGAACTTTCTATTGTTATTGTTTTTATTATAGGCTTTAAATGCAACATTTTCAGTATTATTCGTGTTTGACAAGCGCTTTTCTTCAGCTAATATTCTTGAAATTAAATTGTTAATAGTTTTGTCAGAGGTTATAGTTGATTCCCATGCTGTTATGAAGCTATTGTACTGCTCAGGTTGTAATATGTACGAATTGACAGTTTAAACGTAGCATGTTCATATTAGCTGTAACATAAAAATGCAACTCCTCAATATATCGAAGTAGGTTGCCTGCACATCGGATTGAAAGAGAGGTGATGCAAAATTATGTAGGTTAGGTAGTTAAGCAATAAGATTTAAACAATAGTATGTAAGATTTATTTATTGTTATTGTTAGTCCATAAGCGAGAGTAGATCATAAGCCGGCTCTCAATAAACATCTTTCACCGTTGCCGCATTTAATTATTACCATACGGCCACAACATATCTCATGGCGACCCTTGCCAGTCGGTGCATGCCTAATCTAAGTGCGTGCACCGGCTGGGCACCGATCAAGAAGAAGACTACACAATTTTCTAAAGAATATCAAGATTCAAGACTCAATTAAAACAAAAATAAGAAAATAATTCTACGTCCTGTATTAAAAATCAAGAAAAACTAACATCAAGAAACACTAACATCAAGAAATAAGCCCAAAAATGAATCGCTTATGAACAGAAGACATCTCAAGCTTCATTGATCGGCCCAGCATCATCGTGCGTCCAGGGTTATCCCGGCCACAACTAGGAGGTGTCCAGGGTATTCCCGGCCCAGTTCGAGGAGTCCAGGGTTTTCCCGGCCCACTAAGATGCAGTAAAGAAGAGGCGCAGACTCCAGACCTCCGGACCTGATGACCAAAACCAGTCCTGATGACGACGGCGACTACACGGCGGTCACGAAATTGACTATTGAAATGCGTCGCTAACAGTTAAAGTAAGTGCAATTTATCTCTCGTAATGGGCAAATAGGTAAAATGTGTAACAATTGAAATTTTTTTTTGGATAGATAATTTAATTTTGTACGTATAGGTTAAGAGAATATTGGTTTTTTTTTTTAAATAAATAATACTTGCTCCACTATCTACTAATAAATTCCGTTCGTGCTTTATTTGTAAGATTTTATATAGTGTGTAGGATAGTTTAAAATAATAATGGATAATTAATAAATGAATAAATAGATACTTACTTCTTTCGTAAATATTCGGTGTTAAAATCGAACTATAATAATTCAGAGAATTATAACGGTGTCATCGCGTGGTCAACGACACACGCGTACCCGAACATTTTGTATTGTTATACGAGACAATGGTTTTGCTCGAGATGTAATTTGCAAATACAAGGAAATGAATATGAAATAAGGAGAATTTTTTCCCCTACAGACGTTTTTCGTCTAGTTTCGTGCAAGTTTTGACGATGTAAGACTATACCCGGCTTTGACAAATTAGGACTCTGCAAACCAAAGGCTTGATCACCCTTCGGCTGTAGAAGTGCTATAGGTATAAAATATACAATATTTATTTTGGGATTGAGACATACTGACGTAGGAAGATGATTATTATTTATTTATTTGGACGCGATGTTTTGCGCATATTTAGTACCTCCTCATTCAACTATATATTTGTCTAGACTCTTGATCATTATCTACCGCGCTGGTGTTAGTGAAAGACCTAGAATTTTTATGAAAAGTTGAATGTTATTGAAATACTTATTGAAAGAAATAAGTTTGATGAAGACTATAAGTCTTATGAAAAATGCTTGCAAGCATGTTATGTTAAATATTTATTAGGAGAGAGTACGCGCCGCGTTTGTTGATTTGTTTATTTGTTTATCTATTTGTATTATGTGAAGAAGTAACTTGAAAGGAAGATGAAGACTAGGAGAGATTTATTTTGACTGTCCAGGAAATATAAATACCTGAGATGTTTACTTAATAATAGGTCTTACGACGATGCTAAAACGACAGCTGTATACTTATGATGACGACTATTTGATAGGTTATAGAATCTTTTGAAGTCGATTTGTGAAATCGATACCTCAGCTTATACATATCTAATACCTATGATGCTATTTTGAGATTATTTTATTACATATGATGGGATTTTTCGAAACTTTTGTAAAAGTTAAATCCTTGACTGCACTTAATAGATTACGATTTTTCTATTTATAAGTAAGGTTGAAAGTATGCCCATACGAAGTAAGAGATAAGATAAATTGCACTTTAAGCACAGGAAGTAACTAAAAAAAATGTTTCCTTACATAATTTAATTTTATTTAGCATTAGATTTTATTTTTGTGATTGTCATCATCTTTTCTTCTGATTCGATGTAGCGTCTAACATTTTTTTTCTTTTAAGGGGAGGGGTAACCGCATACATTTTCAGGGGAGTTGTAATATGTACGAATTGACAGTTTAAACGTAGCATGTTCATATTAGCTGTAACATAAAAATGCAACTCCTCAATATATCGAAGTAGGTTGCCTGCACATCGGATTGAAAGAGAGGTGATGCAAAATTATGTAGGTTAGGTAGTTAAGCAATAAGATTTAAACAATAGTATGTAAGATTTATTTATTGTTATTGTTAGTCCATAAGCGAGAGTAGATCATAAGCCGGCTCTCAATAAACATCTTTCACCGTTGCCGCATTTAATTATTACCATACGGCCACAACATATCTCAAGGTAATGTGGACAGAATTTTTGAAATGAGCATGTTTTCATTTATTTGTTCACCAAGACAATTCAGTTGGTATGCTATGTTTTCAAGCGAGCTAATATGGAAGGTCATATCATGTTGTTTGTTATAAGAATATTGGAAGAATTCTTGTAAAGTATTACATTTTTGTTGGTCACTTTTCTTTTCGAAGATAAAGCATAGCTTGTTATACATTTGAGATGCAGTACTGCATGATAGTAATAATGGTAGGTGTTTACGGTCAACTGTACTGGTGATAATTTTTTTAGCTTGGGCATCTTTTTTTATTTCTTCTTTGGAGGTGTACGTTTTGTCTGTCGGATCAAGTGTGATTTCATACAAATCAGTACTTCGGAGATGAATATCTATTTGAAATTTCCATAAGGTAAACGTTTTTTCATTTGTAAGCCTTTGTATACGAGAAATTTCGTCTTTTTCCTCCATTTTGGTTTTCACGAGTTTTCACAACTCACAACTTTTTCTTACACAGTTTTATGTTTATTATTTTTACGGTATAGGTGTTTTATTATTTATTTTTACGTTTATCGGAACCACTGGTCTGCTACCATGTTGAGTTTTATTGTATATTAGTTTTTAATTTACGGATCATTAAAATGAAACCATTTTACTTGGCGTCCAATAGACCACAGACAACTTTATTTTTCTTAAATATCTTAAACTAACTCTTTACTCTATTACCATAGATTCGCTTAGATAGACTAGATATTTTTAAAGGCAAAGGAAATAAATTAATTTCTATCAAAGCCGTGCCGCCAAGCGATTTAGCGTTCCGGTACGATGCCGTGTAGAAACCAAAGGGGTATGGGTTTAACAAAAACTGCCATACCCCTTCCAGGTTAGCCCGCTATCATCTTAGACTGCATCATCACTTACCACCAGGTGAGATTGCAGTCAAGGGCTAACTTGTATCTGAATAAAAATATAGTTATAAACATAGTTTTTGAATTATCCTGCAAAATGTCGTAAAATACGACTGGAGTACGGAACCCTCATTGCGCGAGTCTGACTCGCACTTGGCCGGTTTTTTGGGCATAATAATATTATTTTTAATTCATGCAATGTCATCGTCATAAACTCATAACAGCTTATAATTAACTAATTATACTTATACATTATAATTTTTCCATAAAAAAAATCTATTTTTTTGTGCAAGTTTAATCTGGCAATTTAAGGTATAAAGCTGGTACATAAGAATAAGAATTTACTGCCAAAATCGCCCGGACTCTCAAATCAAAACTATTACCTTCCTGATTTTGGCAATTTTTGTTAGGATACCGATGTATTATTGTACTACCGGAAAAGATGTCCGATGAGAAAGTGAACACGCTGTTAGCCTTGGGCGCAGAGATCATTAGAACACCAACGGAAGCTGCGTCCGACTCTCCCGAGGGTAACCTCTTGGTTGCACGAAGACTTTCCAAAGAAATTCCCAATGCAGTTCTGCTGGACCAGGTAAAATTTATTTAAGCCTGCAATAGTAGTAGGTACGTACATTGACATAAGCATATTGCTCTTTCAACCGCGCCGAAAAGGCAAATAAAATAAATATAGCCCATAATATACGAAATTCTCATTTGAGTGTCTCAAATAATTATTTTTCGTCGAGCAATTCTGAGCTAATAAGTTCTCCACTCTGTAAAGCTTTAAAATTAAAAATAGTAGAACTATTGAGTGGTCAAGAAAAGACACCGGCTGAATAGCTAAACAGCACTGAGGCACGAAGGTAAGGTAGATACCACTGCCAATTCCATCTATGTGCTGATACCGTGATGTAGGTCAACATTATAAAAACGAAATGTTTTTTTTAAATCTTTATCAACGAAATGAATAAAAAACAAGACATGACGTATTAATATTTATAGCTTTACCTATTGTAGTTTACAGTTTACCTGATTCATTGTTAGTTTTGAAGATGTAATCCACTTCACATTCAAGTGTTAATTTATTTAACCTCGCATGTAAGTCGCTCTTCCGTTGTCAAAACTAGCTTGCATTTATAGATAAACATAATATTGAACATGATAAGAGAAGAATATTTTCCAGAACGATAGACTGCGCAAATGTAAACTAAGTTTTCGCGATCAATTGTTATTTTATGTAGGTACCTACTTACATAAAATAACAATTGACCTTGAAAATGAACCTAAGTAGACTACTAATCTACCTATCTACCTTCATTAGATATGTTATAGCATTTACTTCAAGGAAGCGTGATTGGTTTATTAAATAGACTATACGAGGTAGTTTCCTAGCTAGCATAGCATAGCACAGTCATATTTATTATTTAGGACACCTAAGTTTATAAACATGATAAGTTAACTAAGAATCACAGTAAAGTGAAATCAAAAATTTATTTGATGTAAGTAGCAACTGGACAACTAGTGTCTCTAGGTAGTACGTGTACGCATCGATGTCGAGTACGTGACTGACCACCACTAGCACTGGTTTGGAATACGGATTCTACTAAGAGCCTGCAAAAATATCAGCAGTTGTTCTTTTCAAATCATAAAAGTTACTATCATGTTACAATAGTATCAATGCAACAATTCATTACACTTATCTGAATCGTAGATTACTGAAAAGCTCAGCTTTTTGCTTCAACATAACTTAGTCATTTAGGAATTCATCAATTATGGTAGGTGTATAGCCTGGATTTAATAAAGTGTGTTTATACTTTTTACACAATGTCTAATGGCAAATCTAAAAGTTCTTTCGTACCTACCAAAGTCATTATAAAAGCAAATATACTCAGCCCCACAGATTTCTGTACTTTACGCAGACATCTAGTCTGTAGACTAAGGTGATTTTAGTTAATTATTAGAAGACACAAATCATTTAGTTATCTAACCTAAATAACTTATTAAACTTGCACTTATTTTCGAAATGAAATAATCATTTTTCTTCAGTACAACAATGTATGCAACCCACTGGCACACTACGACGGGACAGCAGAGGAAATCCTCTGGTCACTGGACGATGACGTCGACATGGTTGTCATAGGCGCCGGGACGTGTGGAACAATCTCTGGAGTTGCTCACAAAATTAAGGAGCGTTGCCCTAAATGTGTCGTGGTGGGCGTTGATCCTGTTGGTTCTATCCTCGCGGAGCCTGAGGAGCTTAATGTGTCAGATGTTCAGATGTACGAGGTAAGTTTATTTTTTATGAATATGATCGACAAGTAACATACCTATTACCGCTACGAAAAGAACGGAACTTGTTTTAATGACTTTCACTATAAACATTAATGTAGATACCACCTATAACATAACATATAACAATACCCACTAGAGTCTAGTGAATATACACTAGTTCTGTTAATTTAAAAACGCGGGATTTTTTAAAACTTAAATCAACACGAACGAAGTCGCGGGCATCAGTAAGTCAGTTTATAAACTTTATCGTTTTTGTAGACTTTTGCTCTTTGAGCCCTTAAGAATAATGGCATACCTACAATCTACATGCAATGTTTTTTATTCAGTAAAAATTCAATAATTTTATTTTAATATAGGTAGGTATGTAAAGTATTGCCGATTCGTTGAATCGAATTGATAACGGTTTTAGGGTTTCGTAGTAAAACTTGGAACCCTTATATGTTTCATAATAAAAATACACAAACCAAGCTATGAAATATGTTTGAAGTAAACTCGGTATTTTTTCAAGACATAATATTATGCAGTGCTGATCACAGACTACAGTGTACAAAGGGAGAAAGAAAAACGAAGAAGAACTTTGTGTGTCGATAAGAGCCAATTTGGCAAAGTAATTCAGGAAAACATTGTGCAACATAGCTCTGAGCAAAATTGTTTCTTTTCAGGTGGAAGGAATTGGGTACGACTTCCTGCCGCGTACTCTTGATAGGAAAGTAATAGATAAATGGATCAAGACAAACGACTGCTGTGCGCTCCAGATGTCAAGAAGGCTTATCAAGGAAGAAGGCTTGTTATGTGGTAAGTACGCATACCTACAACTTTTTTCGGCTTTGGACATAGCAAAGTATCCTGGTCATAGTCTTAGTTACATGAATCTCACTCAATAGTGGCGTAAAAGCTGTGTGTAAAAGTATGGGCATCGCAGGCACCTTTCTATAGTCTGTAGTTTCGCTGAATTAAGGACTTGACATGGACAATGCAGTGATCCTATAAGATACGGGTTCCTTTTTTCCTTTTGAGGTACGGAACTCTACAAATCATGGTAGCCGGATTTATAGTGAATATCTATGACATCACAGAACGTATCATATGCTTAATTGATTAAGTTTTTAAGTGTTTTTTAATCCATAAAATTTAAAAGACGCAGTCAGGATTTTGTAAAATAAGAAAGCATGTAGGTGAAAAAAACTGATTTAGATAGAAGTACTATAGATAGCTACTTTTATTTTGTAAAATGAACATTAGAAATAAAGCATTTTAGCTGCATGGGTGCATTTGTCACGCTTCCACTGTGCAACAAATACTATACCTACAAAAATTTATTACGTAAACTTAAAAATAGAGAACGCTACGAGTGTTCCAAACCGTAGGTCTGAAAAGAGCGTACACAAACTCCGCTGTGGAGTTAAATACTCACTGATTTGGTATGGTGGGTATACTAACGTAATTTTTCAAAATTCTTGCACATTTACCTTCTCAAAACAAAAACACTCTGCCGTCCCTATAATTTATAATTAGTTAATACCCACAGTTAGAACTTTAGTTGATTTAGAACTTCTTACTGCAGTATCATTTCAGTGGTTCGTACCTCAGAAGGGAACCCTTATAGTTATAGGATCACTTCATTGTCTGTCTGTCTGTCATGTCTGTCAAGAAAACCTATAGGGTATTTTCCTTTGACCTAGAACCATGAAGGCAGGTAGGTGAGTCTTAAAGCACACGTAAAGGAAAAAATCCGAAAACCGTGAAATTGTGGTTACATCACAAAAAAAATTAAAATGTGTTCACTGTTCATGAACAAATATAATTAGCACTTTCAAATTAGATAACTATACCAAGTGGGGTATCATATGAAAAAGCTTTACCTGTACATTCTAAAACAGGATTTTATTTATTTTTATGCATAATATTTTTTGATTTATCGCGCAAAATGTCGAAAAAAATACCCGAGTACGGAACCCTCGGTGCGCGAGTCTGACTCGCACTTAGCCGGTTTGTTTTTAATAGCTAACCGATCAAGGACACCCTGTTTAAACCGGAACAGGAACTTTATACAACGGTAAAATGCGTATTTGTTTCGAAATCATTGATGGACTTATGATGTTGTGTTTATTACAGATAATGATCCGATCGATCGATTAGTAAATAACAAAGTTACTTCCAGCATAGCTAATCATTTAAGCCATATATCATTAAAATCTGTAGACATAACGGGCAAGGCCATACTTAATCTTGAGTTTAGGATTATCTATCGAAACATTAATAAGTAGGAACAAAAACACTTCATAATGACTAATTCATCAACACCGATCCTAATCCACTGAAATCGTCAACAAGGACATGATATTAAGGCCCTGCGGAAGACTATTCTACAACTATTTTTCATAACATACTAACAAATCATCATCAGCGGGCGATGAAGAAAGCTATGCTTGGAGTTTTTCTACCGTCTACGTGTTCAAATCAGAAATTAGGAGATCCGTAAGAGAACCAGAGTAACCGAGAGCTGATGTCAATTGGGTAGGGCACATACCTAGTTCTAAAAATCGATAGACGTTGGGGTCCCAAAGTACTAGAATGGTATCTTATCACCGGAAAGCGCAGCGTTGGAACTATGGAAGACCCTCCACTAGGTGAACCACGGAACAGAAAGAACAGAGGTGAACAGACGACATCAAACGAGTCGCAGGAAACCGTTGGATTTAGGCCGCGCAAGATCGTGGCGTGTGGAAGTCCCTACAAGAGACCTATGTCTAGCAGTGGATGTCTATCAGTTGATAAGGACAATGATATTATGTATGTAAAAAAGAAGTACCTACATAATTACGTTACATACGGAGACCTAATGTGGAGATGTGGATCACGCTTAGATAGAAACTTCACGGCGCGGCGGCGGTATTGATAATGTAATTAATAGGGACAAAATATCAAATCCTATTCTTTCAGGCGGCAGCAGCGGAGCAGTAATGTCGGCTGCAATCAAAGCGGCAAAGCAACTCAAGGCTGGCCAGAAGTGTGTAGTTCTTTTGCCGGATAATATCCGCAACTACATGACCAAATTCATTTCGGACCAGTGGATGGAAGCACGGAACTTTAAGCCTATCCCTAATAATGACGAGTTGTGGTAAGGGCAAATGCATTTTACTTTTTGGAAAAACGAAAATACTTGAAGTCTACGATTTCTATCACCAGCAAAACTTTCCAAATCCACACGGCTTAGGAGTGCAGTACCTTGTAGCATCAGGATTGAAGAGTTGGAATTCAATAATAAAGTCTATGCTTGGCATTTACAATATTGTTTCATCAGGAACAGTTCCTGAATCTCTATAGTTTAGGAGTGATGTACCCTGCATCATCAGGGTAGAGGAGTTAGGACTTGGAGTCAAAGCATGACATCGTTGCTTGGTGCCTACAATATTAATTCACTATGAACATTTCCTGAATCTTGAAAACAGGCAGGCAGTACCCTTTAGCATCAAGATTAAGGAGTTGGATCCAGAATTTTTTATGGGACCTCCACGGAAACTTCTACTGTTGATTAAAAAAATTGCAAATCGG
Source organism: Maniola hyperantus (assembly GCF_902806685.2). Classification (NCBI taxonomy): domain Eukaryota; kingdom Metazoa; phylum Arthropoda; class Insecta; order Lepidoptera; family Nymphalidae; genus Maniola; species Maniola hyperantus. Next base: position 5,422,255 of record NC_048553.1, read on the forward strand.
TTCGAAAATGCGAAAAAATCGGTGTAGGTGCATACATATAAAAAACGTGCCAAATTGAGAACCACCTCCTTTTTGAAAGTCGGTAAAAAATTTATGCAAAAGTACTGCTGTACATCTGCGAAGGATCTAGTATTAGACAATTTTCATTTGAATTATTATATACTCCCTATATTATATATATTTGACGACCTCCCTGGCGCAGTGGTGAGCGCTGTGGTCTTAATAGTGGAAGGTCCCGGGTTCGATTCCTGGCAGGGGTTTGGAATTTTATAATTTCTAAATTTCTGGTCTGGTCTGGTGGGAGGTTTCGGCCGTGGCTAGTTACCACCCTACCGGCAAAGCCGTGCCGCCAAGCGATTTAGCGTTCCGGTACGATGCCGTGTAGAAACCAAAGGGGTATGGGTTTAATAAAAACTGCCATACCCCTTCTAGGTTAGCCCGCTATCATCTTAGACTGCATCATCACTTACCACCAGGTGAGAATGCAGTCAAGGGCTAACTTGTATCTGAATAAATAAATAAAAAAATACTATTTTTAATCGGAGGTCGGGGGTTCGATCCCGGGCACGCACCTCTAACTTTTCGGAGTTATGTGCGTTATAATTAATTAAATATCACTTGCTTTACCGTTGAAGGAAAACATCGTGAGGAAACCTGCATGCTTGAGTTCTCCATAATGTTCTCAAAGGTGTGTGAAGTCTACCAATCCGCACATGGCCAGCGTGGTAGACTGTGGCCACTCTGTAGTGAGCCGGCGATGGGTTGATCATGATGATGATGATGATACTATTTTTACCTACTTACTACCTACTTCGCGCGTTAAAATAAATTCTTATCAAATGAAACGCATTCATCATTCAAGTAGGCGCATTTACATTAGGCAAATCAATAGATTAAATACAGTGTATTATATTTTCTTCGCGATCAATCATGTAATATGACACTATGAGGTCATCGCGAGGTTAAATAATAATCAAGTCATTATTATAAATATTTGTAATAATTTAATCTCTTCGGGAAAAATATGTATCAATAAGGCATAATATTCTCATCATGTACGTACCATCTATTATGTATTCTGTTCTGTGTCATAGGTTTGATAGACCATAAAGAAATATTTATTTACGTACCAGATATAAAATAATATGAGCAAGAATATGAGATATGAATGACGTGGTGGAAGAATTTTTTAAAATCAACTAGCAGATGTCTGTAAAATCAATTGCATGCTACTTATAGGTGGTGGAACAAGCCCCTTTTGGAGAACATGGTACCTACTACAGTCAGCATCTCACTAAACAGTTCACCCTCTGACGCGATTGCAGCTTTACGGAAAAGTGGATCACCTCTGGTCACGGTCGTGGACAATAAAGGGTACCTATATACGTTTTCTCATAATTTTATTATTTTGATAGTTTTTCAAATATTTTAAACGTTTATCTATCTGTGTTTGTATATTTTTCATCTCTAGGTTTTTACACGGTTTTTAGTCCTTCGTAGTTCGTAGGCCTGTGGCAGGTAGGTTCGTAGGCCCTCAGACCAATAATAATATACCCCTGTTTCAAGTACATCCCCAATTCTGAACGAAGCTGCTCAATGTTTGAATTAATCACAGTTGTCAATAAAAAAATTGCAAAACAACCAATTTATTTTTAATCACCAATACATTTTCAGTTTAATTTTAGTTAAAAACAAAATTATTATGCTTTGGAATGCTGTTCTTGCTTTTACTGTTAATTATATACACATACATAGTTATAATATTTCTTCTTCATATAACAGAATCTGATTAAGTAATATGTAGGTGCGTTTATTCGATGTTAATCCACAAAACGAATATATAATAGTGTGGGTAAATCTTAAATTATAGATATATAGGTACCTATGTTTGTTGGAATAGACGTTGGGCAGTTTATATTAGCCATATTCTATTTTTTTTGTACCATAGTAGAACAATTATAAAAGGAATAGTTATAGTACGAGTCGAGTATATAAGCACATGTATCGACGTGGCATCGTATCTTAAAACTAAATGGCTCGTACGTTACGGCTTTGCCTACGTAGGTAAGAAGAACTGCTCCTACGGACCTACGGACAATTCTGCTGTGGCGTTATACGCCAATAACCAGAATTTAGAAAGATCGTCAAGTATAACTTTAGCTCATTTCTTTTAGATGCTTAACCGGAGTATTTACGGCGGACAATACGAGAAAGAGGCTTGCTAATATTCCGGGATCAAGTAAGGATGGTCTTGAGAAGTTGGTTGTGAAGAAGATTTATAAGGTTGATCTTTCGAACAACCCCACACTTGGCGCTGTGTCCCGGATGCTGGACATAGCGCCTTATGTCGTTGTCGTTAAAACAGGTATAACAACATTGTTCTTATCTAATACCTAAATCTTATGCTCGCGACTTCGTCTCCGTGGACTACACAAATTTCAAACCTATTTTACCCCTTTAGGGGTTGAATTTTCGAAAATCCTTTCTTAGTGGATGTCTACGTCATAATAGCTATCTACATGCCCGATCCGTTCAATAGTTTGAGCTATGCGTTGATAGATCGGCCAGTCAGCTTTTCTTTTTATATATCCATACTAATATTATAAATGCGAAAGTGTGTCTGTCTGTCTGCTAGCTTTGCAAGGCCCAACAGTTGAACCGATTTTGAAGAAATTTGGTACAGAGTTAGCTTACATCCCGGGAAAGGACATAGGCTACTTTTTATCCCGAGAAATCAAAGAATTCTCACGGGATTTTTGAATACCTAAATCCAGGTGGAAGAAGTCACGGGCATCATATTCTAGTACTTAATAAAGCTTTTAGGTAACATTAAGTAGTGTCTCTCTAACATCGTACCTAATTGTTGCAATATTATCTGGCAAAAAATATTGTACATCGACTTTTAGAAAGAGATAGCGGTATTGTAGAGCGTTCTCTCAGTCGTTGACACCGACAAAACGTCACATAGGTATGAGTGACCGAGACAATGCTCTACGAAGCCAAAACCTCTTTCTAATAGTTGATGTACAATATTTCATGCCTGCTTCTGTACTAAATATATTATACTCTCGCTATAGCCTATAATAATAAATTGTGCATAATAATATGTATTATATTTAACCGGCTTCCAAAAAATGAGGCCAATATCGACAGTTTGAGCTGTTCAGAAGTACATAACTGTGATTATCAGATCGTAGCTTTCGAAAGTCGGTGATAGGCCTCCATTTCGGTCATAGTCTTGTAACTTGTAATAAAACTAGCTGATGCCTGCAACTTCATCCGCAGGCTTTTAAATATCCCCTGTTTATTTTTTTGCGCAAGATACCTAAACAATTTCAGAGATTTGAGTAGAACCAAATTTGCATAAGACCAATGTATAACGCGTAAAATTTAACTCCTCACGCGCTATTTTAACTTTGTGTCAAATATCATGTCAAAAGTACGATTTGAGTCCTTATTTTAAAGGCGAATCGTACTTTTGGCATGACAGATTGACCCATGGAGTTAAAAAGGCGCGTGAGGAGTCATTTTGTACGGACTATATGTTTTTGCCTGATCTGTGCCCACTTTTAGGCTGAGATCTATAGAGCGCACGTTGACTTTGCTCAGACTTAAGAATGAGTTAAAACGATACACAATTATGGGAGAGATATAGCTCTGTCTCGTTTTAACTCCGTCTTAAGTCTAAGCAAAGTCAGAGTGCGCTCTATAGATTTCACCCTCAGTGTATTCCCTTATAAAAACCACTACCTATATTTCTGCAGAATCATCACAAAACACTCCGAAAGTCATTGGCGCAATCACATCAGACGATCTACTAATATTTATCAGTAGCAATCAACCGTCTACAACGACTGCGGAATCTGTAAGCGCCAAAATCCAAAATGGAAATGTTGCTTCTCCTGGTAAGAAGAGCCCAAAATCCTCATCAGATAACGTTCAAGCTGTGAAAGCAAATTCTAGCATCCCAGTATAAATGAAATATGTATAATTATTGTCAACCATACATTTTAGGACCTGCTGATCACACATTTATCCTGGCCATCCATAGTACAAGAAAATTTTCAATTTTTTCACAATGAAATTCAATTAATTGCATTGAATGCAGCAAGTCCGTTTGCTGCAGATCAGAGTGCTTAGTTGTATAGAATATCATACACGAGTGCAGAAATTCAGCTAGCCAGGCCAGATAATATGGCTTTGACATAAACTTTACTTTTGTGTAAATGTTTGGATTAGCATAGTGTGTCTGATGCTGAAAAATGTTACCAATTGGTTTAAACTACTATGCTTGTCAAACACCCAGTGCTGCAGGCTAAAAAAATAAAAGCTATGCTTATTGTAAAATTCTCACACAAAAACGAAACTCAAGTTACAATATTTTAACTTTACCTTTTTCTATGTGTTACCCTAACCTACCTAACTATGGTATTTTAAAAATATACTTTGTTACACATTTTTTAAATAATGATAGTTGTATAAATTTTTTTTATAGTCACATATTTCTGGTGGTGAAGGTAAATATTATGTCTCAGAACTCAAGAGCTTTATTTCGCATGAAACAATTGAACCTTTCTATTGAAGCACAAATTATTTTATAGTCACTTATAATTAATGGCAGCATAATGCCCAGTAATTACAGTAGCCAGCAATAAATATTGTACATTGATCTTTAGAAAGAGATTTTGGCTCCGTAGAGTGTTATCTCTGTCACTCATACCTATGTGACTTTCTGTTGGTCTCAATGATAGAGACAACGCACTATGAAACTGCTATCTCTTTCTAAAGGTCGATGTACAATATTTCCTGCCAGGTACTGTATGCAGAATATACCCAGTTAATTAAAAAAAATTGACAGCTACGTAATAAATGATATTTCTCCAATGGATATTTATTTATATTTAATAATAGACATTTCCCCAAATTTCTTAATTGTTTTGTATCATAATAAATATAATAAATCCATACTATGTATATATATCAGGGTAATTTTAGGATCATAATCTTATGCTTCACAGCAACCTAATTTTGGAAATTCATTTCCCTTTATTCTCATAATAAACTACAACATTAATAATAATAATAAATGACATGATAATTTGTCTGTATTAAGAAAAAATCCGTATTATCAGACTTAACTTAGTGACATAATACTGATCAAAAGATCATGATTAAATTATACTAAGCTAGTTTGTTATTAAATGATACACTTATGTACCTTGTAATAAATAAACTAATAGGTTAATAAACCAATGAACTTTTATTTATACAACCTTATCATATCAATAAAATTCTTATTTGATATTTTAAAATATCATCATGGTTGTGGTATCTTACCCAAATAATATTACTTGATGTAAATGTAAAAGTTTGGATATTAGTTTTGTTCCTCCTTCACATCAGTGACAAAACCAATTAGGCTGAAATGTGGAATGGAGATAGGATAGCTTATTATACCCTAAATTAACATATAGCCTACTTTTTATACTGAAAAACGGAGAGGGTCTAATAAAGAGTTTCTGTGGGCTTTTTAAAAGTCCTAAATATATCCACACAGATGAAGTTGTGGGCAAAATATGCAAGCCTTTATTAATTTGTTGAAGATTGTTCATCAATTCCTATCTGAAGGCTCTAGGACAAGGAAATAATACCTCTTGAAGGGCTATTTCAAAAAAAATTGTGTACTATGAAGCTGACAAAATGAATATGCCACTGGAAATCAAGTTATAAGCAAAAACTAGTTACAGCCTGCATTTTTAACCGACTTCAAAAAAAGGAGGAGGTTCTCAATTCAATTCAACTCAATTCAACTAACTGTATGTTTTTTATTTTTTTGGAATAACCAGTCTAGCACATAGTACTTGTGCAATTAAGGTTAATCTTGGGACCCGGATGTGACTGTAGTCCAATAAAATTCTATTTACTTACTTAAATAAATGTGAAATTGAAATTCAGAAGTCTAAAATCATCTAGATTATTTAATCATAATAATTTATAACAATTAGAGTACATTACCATTATACTGTGAAAAGCAACACTAAGGAGAGGGTGGTGGAGAACTCTGCTTGGCATTGGCAGCAAGGATGGCTCCCGGCGCAGGGTATGGCCTCATCTGATACAATGATCCTGATGCAGTTGTGTCGACACCCGTTTTAGCGTGGGCATCAAGTCCGGAGGACCAACTACCTCTAGGAATATCAGAGTATGAAGCTGGATCCATCGGGTCCAAGTCATTATCTTTGACTCTATGTTTCTTTTTATCTCTGTGGTGTACCATTTCCCGTTCCTTCTCCCTGCGCTCATGGCGTTTCTCTTTATGATTTTGCTGGGGCACTTCTTGGTCTGATGCTTCACTGCTCTCATCACTTTCGTCTCCCTCTCTCAAGAGTCTCTCCTCACGAAGATGCGCAGCACTCTCGCCTGGGGCAGCGCGAGGATGCGACGGCGGCAACCACGAGACTAGATTGTTATTGACGTTCCAAAAGTAAAAATAACCAGTTCCTTCATCGTACACTTCCTCCCAGCCCGCCGGCAACGGCCACAGTTCTAAGACTTTTCGCTTGTTTTCCAAATACTTCTCGCTAGGCGTAAGCTTTCCTTGTTTCCATGTTTTAACACAAACTTTCGAGCACTCATGATAGATATTGCTTTTATTTGGACAACCCTTATGTCCTTTTATCGGGTCAACATTTACCCCTTCTATACCTTCCCAAAAGTGTTCCTTAGGGCTCACCTCTTCGGGATTATTATCGTAATCTTCTGCTATAATCTCTTCGTTTGCTTGAACTAAAGGAGTATCATTGGTAGCATCATTTGTGGAGTTCGTTTGTAATATGCCTCGTTTGGCAAGACGTGCGGCCAGAGCAGGTGGTAGTGGCATGATAACGAATATTTTATGCAAAAAGCATGTTGTAAACTTACTAATATTGAAATACAGTGAAACTACTGATAGATATTGAACTCAATATTGAACAATTAATAATTAGGTTATTTTTCTACAACCGTAAACCATAGAGATAGGTAATCATTCATCTAAGCCGTAAACAGAACCTTTTATTTCTGGTCGGTGCAATGAACAAACTGTCAGTGTCAACCATAGATAGCACACTATAAAGTGTCAACTGTCAGCTCGTAGTGTTTCCACTTACGATTTTGTTCTTACTCTGGTAGGTACCCTAATAAATTCTATTTAAAAATTAAACCCTAAAATATTTAAAATATCGTGATTTAGGTGGGCGTTATTATTATGGGCTCCACTATAGAAAGGTTCACCACTATTTATTCACGAATATTATACTATATAGGTATAGCGGTAATATTCAGTGTAAAGAGGTTCATTTGCACTTTACATATCTGTAATTTCAAGTTTCGGAGACACGTATTTATAGACATTTATACAATTTTAAAATGATTAACATTATAAATAGAAAACACGATTACTACATAGATTTCGTTAATATTCACTGGAAAGAGATTAATTTGCAATGATCTTTACGTAATTTCTTAATTTCAAGACACGTATTCGCGTATTTTATACAGATTTATGTAAATTTAAAATAAAATTTTTCAAGATAAAAACTATGCAAAAGAATATTATTTACCCGGAATATTAGCTATTGCGTTCAAACTTCAAATCCGATTTGCAGTTTCAGGGTGAAGCGTGAAGGCAAAAATAAAAAATAAAAAAACTTTTTGGACTATACATCGAAGCTTCCTATGATTTAAATTTTCAAAAAATATTTAACTAGCTGATGCCCACGACTTTGTCCGCGTGGAATAAGGTTTTTTGGGTTCCGTACCTCAAAAGGAAAAACGGAACCCTTATAGGATCACTTTGTTGTCTGTCTGTCAAGAAACCTACAGGGTACTTCCCGTTGACCTAGAATCATGAAATTTGGCAGGTAGTTATCTACCTCTATCTTATATATAGATCTTATAGCTGACATTTGGGGAAAAATCTCAAAACCGTGAATTTAGGGTTTAGACTTTAGATCACACAAAAAAAATTAAATTGTGGTCATGAACTAATTATTAGTATTTTCAACTTTAGAAGTGAGATAACTATATCAAGTGGGGTATCATAATGAAAGGTAACCTGTACATTCTAAAACAGATTTTTATTTATTTTTATACATCATAGTTTTTGAATTATCGTGCAAAATGTCGAAAAAATACGACTGTAGTACGGAACCCTCATTGCGCGAGCCTGACTCGCACTTGGCCGGTTTTTTTTAAATCCCGTGGGAACTCTTTGATTTTCCGGGATAAAAAGTAGGCTACCTATGTCACTCTCCAGGTCTTTATCTATACCCATGCAAAAAAATCACGTCAATCCGTTGTACCGTTGCGCCGTGATCGAAGGCCAAACCAACAAACAAAGTACAAACACACTTTCGCATTTATAGTAAGGGTACTGATTTATAAGAGCTAAAATGGAGAGATCTAAAAATATAAATGAGTCTTATAACTTATTGAAATGTCATAAGCGAAATTGTCCAGCCCAGTAGTGTTGAGGTATTTGAAAAGGTACAGAGAAATATTACTGTAAATTACAATGGCCCAGTTCAAGAAGTCCCGAGGCCATTTTTAGGGTTCCGTAGTAAACAAGGAACCCTTATAGTTTCGCCATGTCCGTCCTCGGGTTAATCTCAAGAGACTATTAGTGCTAGAAATCTGTAATTCGTCGTCAAGTTTATTTTACAGTTTTGCATTGTTATTATTATAATCCAAATTACAACAATGCAATAAAAACGTTCTTAGGGTTCCGTGAAAAAAGGAAAACAGGATCACTTCGTTGTCTGTCTGTCGAAAACCGTGAATTTGTGGTTACATCACAAAAAATAATTAAAATGTGTTCATGATGAAATAATTAGTATTTTTAATTTTCAAAGTAAGATAACTTAACTATACCAAGTGCCAGAACCGAATTGTAGGCGTTTCCCCCCTCTCCTTTCCTCGCCATTTACAAGTGAGGGAAGGAGTGGGGGAGGGGTTATCTTTTCAACCCTTAAAAATTTACCCCTAGTGTTTTAGTGAAGCGCGAAGCGAGAAGAGCTACTTCTGGCGTAGTCCGTATTAAAAAACTTAATGATTGGTTAGGTTAGGTTAGAACAGTTAAGACAACGCACGAGCCGAGCGAGCGCAGCGAGCGTGCCGCGGCAGCGGCCGGCGAAGTGCCAGAACCGAATTGTAGGCGTTTCCCCCCTCTCCTTTCCTCGCCATTTACAATTGGGGGAGGGGTTATCTTTTCAACCCTTAAAAATCTACCCCTAGTGTTTTAGTAAAGCGCGAAGCGAGAAGAGCTACTTCTGGCGTAGTCCGTATTAAAAAACTTAATGATTGGTTAGGTCAGGTTAGAACAGTTAAGACAACGCATGAGCCGAGCGAGCGCAGCGGGCGTGCCGCGGCAGCGGCCGGCGAAGTGCCAGAAGCCTATCTATAATAATTTCTGACACAAAAAAATATCTGTCCAGACAATATTGCATTCATTTCATTATTGTGCAAGACGCAGTGGCGCAGTGGTGAGCGCTGTGGTCTTATTAGTCCCCAGAGGTCCCGGGTTCGATTCCCAACAGGGGTTTTATAATTACTAAATCTCTGGTATAGTCTGGTGAGAGGCTTAGGCCGTGTCTAGTTATGACCCCACCGGCAAAGCCGTGCCGTCAATCGATTTAGCGTCCCGGTATAATGCCGTGTAGAAACCAAAGAGATGTGGGTTTAATAAAAACTACCATCCCCCTTCCATGTCAGCTTAGCCCCTTCCATCTTAGACTGCATCACCACTTACCACCAGATGGGATTGCAGTCAATGACTATCTTGTATTTGAATAAAAATAAATAAAATTTTGCTATTCCTTTCCTACCACAATCTTCGTACAACACGGCCGGCCTTTGGACTATTTGAAGCACTGCGCCCGCAGCCCGCCCCGCAGGACGCACCTGCGGCTCTCACCGGAGCCACAGGCTCAAATCTATAAGGGAGTTTTTCCACGAAATAGATAGTATAATGATTTACGAAATACCCAAAAAAAACCAATTAGAATGAACGTAAAAACATTTGATACCTATTTGGATAAGATGGGCCTGAATTGTCTTACTATGACAATTGCAAGGTCAAGGGAAAGTATACACCATGTACTACACCCTACAAGCAGGTTTTGACCTTTGATTCCCCTTGTCTTGACAGACAGTCTACGAAGTGATCCTTTAGGGGCTCTTTTTTCCTTTCGAGGTACGGAACCCTAATTGTCAACATCGATTAATATTTGATGGAGTTATGGTATAATTTTTCATTTTCTATCCCAAGCAAATCATGTTGCTTTTCAAGATAAAAACTATGCAAAAGAATATTATTTACCCGGAATATTAGCTATTGCGTTCAAACTTCAAATCCGTTTTGCAGTTTCAGGGTGAAGCGTGAAGGCAAAAATAAAAAATAAAAAAACTTTTTGGACTATACATCGAAGCTTCCTATGATTTAAATTTTCAAAAAATATTTAACTAGCTGATGCCCACGACTTTGTCCGCGTGGAATAAGGTTTTTTGGGTTCCGTACCTCAAAAGGAAAAACGGAACCCTTATAGGATCACTTTGTTGTCTGTCTGTCAAGAAACCTACAGGGTACTTCCCGTTGACCTAGAATCATGAAATTTGGCAGGTAGTTATCTACCTCTATCTTATATATAGATCTTATAGCTGACATTTGGGGAAAAATCTCAAAACCGTGAATTTAGGGTTTAGATCACACAAAAAAAATTAAATTGTGGTCATGAACTAATTATTAGTATTTTCAACTTTCGAAGTGAGATAACTATATCAAGTGGGGTATCATAATGAAAGGTAACCTGTACATTCTAAAACAGATTTTTATTTATTTTTATACATCATAGTTTTTGAATTATCGTGCAAAATGTCGAAAAAATACGACTGTAGTACGGAACCCTCATTGCGCGAGCCTGACTCGCACTTGGCCGGTTTTTTTTAAATCCCGTGGGAACTCTTTGATTTTCCGGGATAAAAAGTAGGCTATGTCACTCTCCAGGTCTTTATCTATACCCATGCAAAAAAATCACGTCAATCCGTTGTACCGTTGCGCCGTGATCGAAGGCCAAACCAACAAACAAAGTACAAACACACTTTCGCATTTATAGTAAGGGTACTGATTTATAAGAGCTAAAATGGAGAGATCTAAAAATATAAATGAGTCTTATAACTTATTGAAATGTCATAAGCGAAATTGTCCAGCCCAGTAGTGTTGAGGTATTTGAAAAGGTACAGAGAAATATTACTGTAAATTACAATGGCCCAGTTCAAGAAGTCCCGAGGCCATTTTTAGGGTTCCGTAGTAAACAAGGAACCCTTATAGTTTCGCCATGTCCGTCCTCGGGTTAATCTCAAGAGACTATTAGTGCTAGAAATCTGTAATTCGTCGTCAAGTTTATTTTACAGTTTTGCATTGTTATTATTATAATCCAAATTACAACAATGCAATAAAAACGTTCTTAGGGTTCCGTGAAAAAAGGAAAACAGGATCACTTCGTTGTCTGTCTGTCGAAAACCGTGAATTTGTGGTTACATCACAAAAAATAATTAAAATGTGTTCATGATGAAATAATTAGTATTTTTAATTTTCAAAGTAAGATAACTTAACTATACCAAGTGCCAGAACCGAATTGTAGGCGTTTCCCCCCTCTCCTTTTCTCGCCATTTACAAGTGAGGGAAGGAGTGGGGGAGGGGTTATCTTTTCAACCCTTAAAAATTTACCCCTAGTGTTTTAGTGAAGCGCGAAGCGAGAAGAGCTACTTCTGGCGTAGTCCGTATTAAAAAACTTAATGATTGGTTAGGTTAGGTTAGAACAGTTAAGACAACGCACGAGCCCAGCGAGCGCAGCGAGCGTGCCGCGGCAGCGGCCGGCGAAGTGCCAGAACCGAATTGTAGGCGTTTCCCCCCTCTCCTTTCCTCGCCATTTACAATTGGGGGAGGGGTTATCTTTTCAACCCTTAAAAATCTACCCCTAGTGTTTTAGTGAAGCGCGAAGCGAGAAGAGCTACTTCTGGCGTAGTCCGTATTAAAAAACTTAATGATTGGTTAGGTCAGGCTAGAACAGTTAAGACAACGCATGAGCCGAGCGAGCGCAGCGGGCGTGCCGCGGCAGCGGCCGGCGAAGTGCCAGAAGCCTATCTATAATAATTTCTGACACAAAAAAATATCTGTCCAGACAATATTGCATTCATTTCATTATTGTGCAAGACGCAGAGGCGCAGTGGTGAGCGCTGTGGTCTTATTAGTCCCCAGAGGTCCCGGGTTCGATTCCCAACAGGGGTTTTATAATTACTAAATCTCTGGTATAGTCTGGTGAGAGGCTTAGGCCGTGTCTAGTTATGACCCCACCGGCAAAGCCGTGCCGTCAATCGATTTAGCGTCCCGGTATAATGCCGTGTAGAAACCAAAGAGATGTGGGTTTAATAAAAACTACCATCCCCCTTCCATGTCAGCTTAGCCCCTTCCATCTTAGACTGCATCACCACTTACCACCAGATGGGATTGCAGTCAATGACTATCTTGTATTTGAATAAAAATAAATAAAATTTTGCTATTCCTTTCCTACCACAATCTTCGTACAACACGGCCGGCCTTTGGACTATTTGAAGCACTGCGCCCGCAGCCCGCCCCGCAGGACGCACCTGCGGCTCTCACCGGAGCCACAGGCTCAAATCTATAAGGGAGTTTTTCCACGAAATAGATAGTATAATGATTTACGAAATACCCAAAAAAAACCAATTAGAATGAACGTAAAAACATTTGATACCTATTTGGATAAGATGGGCCTGAATTGTCTTACTATGACAATTGCAAGGTCAAGGGAAAGTATACACCATGTACTACACCCTACAAGCAGGTTTTGACCTTTGATTCCCCTTGTCTTGACAGACAGTCTACGAAGTGATCCTTTAGGGGCTCTTTTTTCCTTTCGAGGTACGGAACCCTAATTGTCAACATCGATTAATATTTGATGGAGTTATGGTATAATTTTTCATTTTCTATCCCAAGCAAATCATGTTGCTTTTCAAGATAAAAACTATGCAAAAGAATATTATTTACCCGGAATATTAGCTATTGCGTTCAAACTTCAAATCCGTTTTGCAGTTTCAGGGTGAAGCGTGAAGGCAAAAATAAAAAATAAAAAAACTTTTTGGACTATACATCGAAGCTTCCTATGATTTAAATTTTCAAAAAATATTTAACTAGCTGATGCCCACGACTTTGTCCGCGTGGAATAAGGTTTTTTGGGTTCCGTACCTCAAAAGGAAAAACGGAACCCTTATAGGATCACTTTGTTGTCTGTCTGTCAAGAAACCTACAGGGTACTTCCCGTTGACCTAGAATCATGAAATTTGGCAGGTAGTTATCTACCTCTATCTTATATATAGATCTTATAGCTGACATTTGGGGAAAAATCTCAAAACCGTGAATTTAGGGTTTAGATCACACAAAAAAAATTAAATTGTGGTCATGAACTAATTATTAGTATTTTCAACTTTCGAAGTGAGATAACTATATCAAGTGGGGTATCATAATGAAAGGTAACCTGTACATTCTAAAACAGATTTTTATTTATTTTTATACATCATAGTTTTTGAATTATCGTGCAAAATGTCGAAAAAATACGACTGTAGTACGGAACCCTCATTGCGCGAGCCTGACTCGCACTTGGCCGGTTTTTTTTAAATCCCGTGGGAACTCTTTGATTTTCCGGGATAAAAAGTAGGCTATGTCACTCTCCAGGTCTTTATCTATACGCATGCAAAAAAATCACGTCAATCCGTTGTACCGTTGCGCCGTGATCGAAGGCCAAACCAACAAACAAAGTACAAACACACTTTCGCATTTATAGTAAGGGTACTGATTTATAAGAGCTAAAATGGAGAAATCTAAAAATATAAATGAGTCTTATAACTTATTGAAATGTCATAAGCGAAATTGTCCAGCCCAGTAGTGTTGAGGTATTTGAAAAGGTACAGAGAAATATTACTGTAAATTACAATGGCCCAGTTCAAGAAGTCCCGAGGCCATTTTTAGGGTTCCGTAGTAAACAAGGAACCCTTATAGTTTCGCCATGTCCGTCCTCGGGTTAATCTCAAGAGACTATTAGTGCTAGAAATCTGTAATTCGTCGTCAAGTTTATTTTACAGTTTTGCATTGTTATTATTATAATCCAAATTACAACAATGCAATAAAAACGTACTTAGGGTTCCGTGAAAAAAGGAAAACAGGATCACTTCGTTGTCTGTCTGTCGAAAACCGTGAATTTGTGGTTACATCACAAAAAATAATTAAAATGTGTTCATGATGAAATAATTAGTATTTTTAATTTTCAAAGTAAGATAACTTAACTATACCAAGTGGTCGTGGGGTATCATATGAAAGGACTTTACCTGTTCATTCTAAAAGATTTTTATTTGTTTTTATGTTTTTGATTTATCGTGCAAAATGTTGTAAAAAAATACCGGAACCCTCGTTGCGCGAGTCTGACTCGCACCTGGCCGGTTTTTTAAAGAAAGAAAGGTTTTTTGGAACTATTTAATTAATGTATTTTATCCATTATCCATTGTACATATTCGAATTATGATTGCAAAAACTAATTAAAATGCATCGCTAAGCATTATTCCAAAGTAAAAAATACACCAGCACGTTCTGGAATTCTGTAAAAAAAATGCCAAAATTATTTATTATACCTACTAACAAATAATTATAATTTTAAAAAGACCTTTTGATAGATAAATTACGATCAGTTTTTCAAATTCTACTTCTTTAAAGAATCTTCTAAAAGCTGTGGTTTCGCTACGAAATTGTCTTACACCTGTATAATAAATAATATTATATCTCATATATTCGGTGTAATGATCTAAACTCACTAAACTTAAAAAAAATAAACACTAAAATACAACTGACTATCTACGTTATTTATACATTACTTCATACTTTTATGGCTTATTTTGAGGTAGGTAGGTACTAAAATGTTTAATTATTTAAGATAGTTATGTATCTAGGTAATTTTTTTTGTTTAATTTTATTGATTTTAAACCAATCTTGTTAGTCAAATAACCAAGAACTACAAGTGCACTTCAGAAAATATTATTGTAACAGTAATTCACAATTTAAACATACAAGATAGATACGGCCAATAACTACAATATTATCAAAAAACTTTAAGCTGTCATGCGTTGGCCTTAATAAAAGGGAATGTTTTATCACCTGATAATAGATGGTCTTCACTCACCACGGACGACAGAGGTGTCACTGCGTGACACTTGCGTTGGAAGAACTACTTCGTGAAATTCGCCTGAATGAATTAAATTAGAATTGTTTGATAATTTGTCTTCAGAAGGAGTAAACGGAGTTATGACATCCATTTCATCTAAAGTTAATTCGGGCAAAGAGTATGGTCTTTCTGTCAGATGTTTTTCTGGACTATCAAAAGACCCCAAACTTTTCACTTCTAATGCGGTGTCAAGATTATCGACCACTGTCGAAACATCATCAAGCATAGTTTTTAAAACAAATTCTTTTACGTCTGTTCTTGTATTTCCAGTTTCTACTAGTAACGGGTTTTCATCTTTATTATTTTCACTTATCAGCAATTCTTTAATAGAATCGACATCCTCACTTAATTTCCCACTATTATTACTTGGAGGTGAAGTTGACTGAAAAGCATCCTCTCGTTTTAATTGCTTTCTTCTTTCGCTTGTATCATAACCTAGAGGATGTAAGTTTGTGGAGCACGGTGGACTGCCATCCATTGACAAATCTATAGAAGTCAGCACACTTTCATCTCTGCTCATAAAATGGCCACTTTCGGGTACTATGTGTATATTTAAAATCGTTTTATTTTTTCGGCAATCATTGTCGCCTTCCATAGAAGTAAAAGATAGTCCATCGGAATCAACTCCCGAAGTGGTAGACGAATTCTTGTTTAAGTTCAATTTATTTCTGATCAAATAGCCCCTTACATGTGCTTGTATTATTGTAGCAGCACTCGATAGAGTCGATGAATCGTCAGTCGATTGAGATAAAGATTTCTCTTCATTTACTGTTTGTAAAACAGTATCCATCCTACTTAGACCTAAAGTTCTACGGTCTTTATTAACATTCATAATTGACATATCATTATCACCCTGAAATCAATAAATATAATTTTGTCCTAAACAACATTTTCCTGTAAAAAATAACTAATACTTGTAATTTAATATTTTGAATGTAATTGATTAATTGATGAGTTCATTACCTTCTCAGTTTTATCTTCGATTAATGAATTGATATCGACGTCAGTAGCATCATCTGTACTTAAAGTTTTGTTTTTAAAAAGGAAATTTCGAAATACTTTCTGTATAGTTATTGCAGCCGTTTCCAAATCCATTGAAGTATTATTTACATGATTTTCCAATTCAATGTTATTTAAGTTCAGTATTTCATCTCCTTCATGAAGTGCTGATGGAGTTGAAGACATAGTTTTGTCTTGTTCTTCGAGAAAATGTGAAGATATCTGGTCTTTATTAGTATTTTCTTCCTCTGTAATAATTGAACTACATAAAGTAATTTCATCCAAATCTGTCGTTTTTTTCAATATTGAAATCTTTATTTATTGCTCGATCTTTCCTCTCTTTTGGTTCATCTATGATGATGGAAATGTTGCTTTTGATATCGTCTTCATTATTTTGCATATTGGCTTTCATCTCGCAGTTTTCTGGATTATCATAATTATTGGGCGATGTTTCGCTTTTAAGATAATCTTCGGTTTTTACTAATGCTACAGTCAAACATTTATTTCCACCATTATTTTCAGTTTCAACAGATTCTAAACATTTTTCTTCGTAATTTGGGAGGGTAAGTTTATCAACCTGGGAATGTATTTGATTTATTTCGATAATTTTTTTTTCATTTGCATTTGTAAATTTTTCTTGCACCTCTTCAATAGTCTCGTTATCGTTCTTAACATCATTGGTTATAATGGATTCATGTGAAGTGGCAGGCAAATCATTATCGCTTGATTTTATTTCCGTGTCTATTTCCGTAAGCTTTACAGGTTCGGATGACAAGGACTTATCTTTTATGTTAACAATAATTTCATGTTCTTCGCCGGCTATATCTTCTTCAGGAATTTTTACTATTTTATCTTTTACATATTGTCTTGCATCTGAATCATTTTTATCGATACTATTATTTTCGTACCCTTCATTGTTACGGTTTTCTGGCTGCTTATCCGTTGGCACTTTTTTATCATAATCTTCACGGCGGCGTGCCGCTCTTTCCCTTATTTTCTTGATAGCCATTGCTACTTTTTGCTCCAAAGTCATAGCACATTTGGGAGCTAAAATAATTATAACATCTGAATACATCTTATCTAAAATAAAAGGAGGTCTTGACTTACTGACTGACTCATCGACCTAAAAACGTACAGAGGTACCCTTTTTAACATAGACAAGAAATAAGGGTGGATTTTTCTAAATTCCCACGGGATAGCGAATACTTTATAATGTTTTTTTTGTCAAGAGAAGCCAAGGGCAATTTTTAGGGTTCCGTACCTCAAAAGGAAAAACGGAACCCTTATAGGATCACTTTGTTGTCTGTCTGTCTGTCTGTCCGTCTGTCTGTCAAGAAACCTACAGGGTACTTCCCGTTGACCTAGAATCATGAAATTGGGCAGGTAGGTAGATCTTCTAGCTGACATTTTGGGAAAAATCTGAAAACCGTGAATTTAGGGTTATTTCACACAAAAAAAATTAAATTGTGGTCATGAACTAATAATTAGTATTTTCAACTTTCGAAGTTAGTGACTATATCAAGTGGGGTATCATATGAAAGGTCTTCACCTGTACATTCTAAAACAGATTTTTTATGCATCATAGTTTTTGAATTATCGTGCAAAATGTCGAAAAAATACGACTGTAGTACGGAACCCTCATTGCGCGAGCCTGACTCGCACTTAGCCGGTTTTTTTTAATAAATTCAACTTTTTAACACAGTTCTTAAAAGTACTTACTGGGACCGTCTCTGATTTCTATCAGTCTCTGCATGTGGTTAGCACAAAATGAGTAAACATCAGGAGGATTACACTTAAGAACATCTTTTGCAAGCCCTTCCATCACCTCAACGAGTCCAGGAGGCATTTTAGGCACGGGAGCCGTATACATTCGCGAACTTTTAACACTCATCTTCACTAAAAGTCAAAATTAGATTTTAACATAGAACGTAAAATTTACTAAAAATGTTTTCACTTACCTTAGTATTTCGCGATCTTGTCGTATTGCGGGAAAATTAAATGTCGATATCAAAACGTGATGTTAGTACTCCGGTAGCTATGACGATAGCTTGAACTTGATTAAATAAGCGTCTGGTATCGATTCTTTACATGCCAGGTTCGTTGCACTCTAATAACCAAATATTTTAATTCTTGTTGACAATCTGCAATTTATCAAGTTCTTCAACGTGAAATTGTTGTATGAAGTAGCCTTAATATACTTAATATCAAGGATCATAAAATATTTTGCTGCACAAAAAGTCGATAAAATAAATAATCAATTAATTTAATTACTTTAAATAAGCATTTATTATGTTCTTTATTTAATTTGTTTATAAATCTTCTCTATCTGTAAATGTCGATACCTATAGGTATAGGTGCCTTAATTAACATTTATTACACAATAATGAACGTTTTATGCTACTGCTTTTTACCATTTTGCCGATCACGTTTTAGCAATTATTAATTTTTGATTTTTTATGTGACGAACTAGTCTTAACTTCAAATTAAAATTATGATAATAAATTACAGTTATTCTAGATTTGTTTGTTATGTATCGCAGACATAAACAAGCAGGACTATTATTTTTATTAATTACTATGAAAAGGAAGCGTTCATTCCAATATACATTATAAACTACCTTTCATAAAATAGTAGTTTCACGTAGGTATAAGTTTTTCATTGCGCTTGCACAAACTTTTAGGATTCATAGGATTCATAATGAAAAAAAAACAAAAGAAAATTAAACAATAAAAATAATAATCGTAAACCGATTTTGAATATACCTGCAATTGTTATGTACCTATAAAATTCAGTTGTATATTGATTCCAAAAATCTTAATTTCAACTTCATAATGTCATCGCATGGATTTGAAAATAAGTAAAACGTAAGCTCAAGTAAGCTCGGCGCTAATGGTTACGAATTAAATTTATTTTCTTACAGTTTTGTGGTATAAGAATTATCAAAGTTTTCATTATATTTGTGTTTTTATTTTTACCCAAGTACACATATTTTACAACACAATTATCGTTTACGTTAACCTAAATAATTAATAACCATAAAAATATTTTTATTAAAAGAAATAGATTATAAATCAAATATATTCGAATATTTGAAACAGCTGTTTCGAACAGAAATGAAATGAATGCGAAAATGGCTCGTGTATGCGATATGCGTCACGCAGTATGCGCCGTGCGCGAAGGACCGCGGCAGAGCCCAGCTCGCGCCCTACAGGGTAAACAATGCAATTCTTGTGACAATTTTTTATTTTCATACTGTGTACTATAATATTAATTTATATATGTATAAGATCATATAATTTGCAATTTCAATACATTTTACATAACAAACATGTCCATAGTGTACATACATACAGGCGCTGGGCGGCCGCGGCCCGGGCGGCGCGTCGTACATACTATATACAGAGGCGCGGGCGGGCACCGTCCGCGCCGCTCTACTAGTGATGATAGAAAAATTAATAGCTACAGCAATATCATACAAATTAATGACTATTTCCTTACAAATTATTATATCAACTACGGCATCGCTCTACATATGCTCGCTCTCAATATGATCCGTTACAGTGTAGTCTGACACCGAGCCGTATGCGCGATACATGAATATTCTCGGTTCGCTGTTCGATCGTCGTGTCCCACCCCGCAGCTATGTATAAAAACCACACTGCTATAAATTTATAATAAATAAATGCCTATTTACACTATGTATCTATACAAAATGATAGTACTTCGAAAAAACATTTCTGTATTCAGCATCTAGTTAAACATAATTCCATAGAACATAGTGGCGGCGGGCGCGCCGCAGGGCCGCGCCGCGCGCCGCGCCCGCCCCGCGCTCTACTCGAAGTACACCTACCAATTTATCTAGGTATTGTTTTGTACAAACATGTTCAGCCGGAAGCCAGTGCCCGATTAATACAATTATCGGTGATCAAAAATGCAATACAAACGATCACGCATCGACAGTAATACGTACAACTTTTCAACTTATCAAACAATTTAACAATATTAAAAATCCTAAAGTAATCTATATAATATCCTACGTAAACGAATACAAAAATACTAGTACAATAATGACGGTGCATTCGGGACGCGGACGCGGGGAGCGGCCAGCGGAGCGGTCGGTGGATCCGCCCGAACGAACGAATCATTAGAGGTATAAAAAATTAATAACGTCATTAACAAAAATGTAATCGAATAGAAAATATGAATACATAAGTGAAAATAAAATGGATCGCATTATCTAGCAGGTGGAAGGACATCACTTGGCGAGCGCGGCGCCGGCGACCGCCTGCTGCCGCTTGTGGCCGATCTCCATCTCGCCCAGCCGCTTCCACAGCTCGTCGCGCTCCTTCTCGCGCTTCTTCTCTCTGCGGACAAGACACGCGTCAGACTGGGCCGGCCACACGACGCGCGCGGCGACGCAACGCGATACTCACTTCTGCCGCTCCGCCTTGTAGCTGGCGGTGAGCTCGTCGAACAGCTTGGAGTTCATCTCCATGAAAGTCTTGAGCACGTTGTACACCAGCGTGACGATGGTCTGGTTCCAGTGCTCCTTGCTCATCCGGTACAGCGCCGGGAACATGATGGGCATGATCACCTGGTTGTTCTCCTCCATCAGCGACAGGATGTATTCGTTGTTCCAGTAGTACAGCGCCCGTTCCGCTACCTGAAACCGTGTTGTTCATATCGTGAAAAATTGACGCCACTTAATCAAAGATCTATAGAGCATAGTTTTGGCTTTGCTCAGACTAAGGGTGCCTGTCACTAAAGCGGAGCGGAGCGGAGATCTGTATAGTTGACCAATTAGTTTTATCAGATGGCGGAATAATTCTGTCTCGCTTTAGATCCAAAATAAAGTCTGAGCAAAGTCAAAGTATGCTCTATAGATTTCACATATGTGGCGGTTATAGTTATAAAAAAACCGGCCAAGTGCGAGTCAGGCTCGCGCAATGAGGGTTCCGTACTACAGTCGTATTTTTTCGACATTTTGCACGAAAATTCAAAAACTATGATGCATAAAAATAAATAAAAATCTGTTTTAGAATGAACAGGTGAAGACCTTTCATATGATACCCCACTTGATATAGTCACTCACTTCGAAAGTTGAAAATACTAATTATTAGTTCATGACCACAATTTAATTTTTTTTTGTGTGATCTAACCCTAAATTCACGGTTTTCAAATTTTTCCACAAATGTCAGCTATAAGATCTACCTACCTGCCAAATTTCATGATTCTAGGTCAACGGGAAGTACCCTGTAGGTTTCTTGACAGACAAGACAGACAGACAGACAGACAACAAAGTGATCCTATAAAGGTTCCGTTTTTCCTTTTGAGGTACAGAACCCTAAAAAGGAAACTGTTGACAAATTAAAAAGATCCTCTGAGTAATGAGCGTGTTATAAATATTTACCAAAGGAGTTTCACTTCTTTCGCATGTACGCAATGGATACAGACAACCAAATTTTAAATTAGAATATACATTGATATAAGAAAATCAATTATTTACCTGGAAATGTGGACTGGATACGCATTTTGCAATTTGTCTAAATAGTGGCTCTTGGATTTTAGCAAATTGTGCTGGTTCAATAACGTCCAAAATCTCCTCAATCTCCCCAAGGAACATAACCTGAAACATTGGCACGTTATAAATCTTAAACTAAAAGTTTGCCAATTGCCAGCTTACTGAGTGACGTCGGTGTTTTGATCACACATCAACGGTCAGGGGACAAGTTATAGCAATAGTCTGTAGAGACATTATCTGCATGTACTGTAGATCCATTCAGTAACATACAGACGGCGGTATACACTGACCTCTTTCTGCGAGCAGGTCTTTGGCCAGAACTTGAGCAGGCCGCGCACCACGGGCTCGGTGAGCGTGGCGTCCTTCTCCAGGAACTGCACCACGCAGTAGGCGAGCTGCGCGTGGTACAGCGACAGGCACTTCACCTTGTGCAGCGGCAGCAGCACCTTCACCAGGAACTGTTTGTGCTCGCTCTTCAGCGGCAGAGCGAACCCGTTTATTATACTGCGAACGAGGACCCCTCGTTAACGTGTATACAAGATATTATGGCTACATTCATCATGATTTCATACCTTCACAGTTATTAGGGTTCCGTACCTCGAAAGGAAAACCGGAACCAAAGGAACTGATCACTTCGTTGTCTGTCTGTCAAGAAACCTAGAGGGTACTTCCCGTTGACCTAGAATCATGAAATTTGGCAGGTAGGCAGGCCTTATTGCACACGTAAGGAGAAAAATCTGAAAACCGCAATTGTGTGGTTACATCACGAAAAAAAATTAAAATACATATGTTCATAACAAGTAATTTCCAACTTTTAAAGTAAGATTACTTAGTACAGTAAATAAAGCCGTTTTTTGGTCAACCTCGCACTAAATTTCCGATCCAATTTCTTTTTTTTTAGGTTAAGGGTCACTTACTGACCATAAAATCACAAAATGCTGACAGATCCAGGTGGAGCTTCGATCGCAATCTTGAAGGAAAGTTTTTGGCCGATATCTTGAAAACTATCCACTTTAGGGCAAAAATTATATAGACTATTATTGTAGAGAGTAAAATTTTGTAGAGAGTAAAATTTTGCATCTTTTGTTTCCTGTAAACTTTTTTGTAAAACTTACCTAACCCTTAGCCTAAAAAAACAAAGAAATTGGATCGGAAATTTAGTGCGAGGTTAAATGCTCTATTTACTGGACTATACTATACCAAGTGGTAATCAAATATCGATAAATCAAAAAGTATTATGCATAAAAATAAATAAAAATCTGTTTAAGAATGTACAGGTAAAAGCTCTAATTGAAAATTGAAAATACTAATTGTTAATGAAGACATTTTAATTTTTTTGTTATGTAACCATAAATTCACGGTATTCGGATTTATTCCTTTACTTGTGCTATAAGACCTATCTACCGGAAAAATTTAATGATTCTAGGTCAACGGGAAGTACCCTATAGGTTTTCTTGACAGACAGACAACGAAGTGATCTTATAAGGGTTCTTTTTTTCCTTTTGATTTACGGAACCCTAAAAATAATTATAGTGTTCACGAATAAATTTATTTACTGAATCACATATAGATGGCGCAGTCCGTCATTAACTTGCAGTGTTTTACATAATAGTGTTAGGAATAACTTGTACCTACGATGGTACGAAACCCTTCGTTTGCGAGTCCGACTTGCACCTGACCGGTTTTTAGGGTTCCGTAATTTAACTAAATAGGCATGCGCTCGATTGCAATCACAACAAATAGTAAATATGCAGTGTAAGGTAGAGCGCGCCTGCTTAGAAAGTACCTATTCACTTTTTTTGAAGATCCTAATATTGTAACTGACGGGGAAAACGGAATCCGGAAGGCCCCGCACTTCTAGCAGTGCAATACGTAAAACAAACAAGTTAAACCTGAGCTTGATATACATGTAATGTACTAACATAATATTACTGGAAGTAAGCCTAGAATACCTAGTGAAGTGAACTAAGAGGATTAACTCGCTTATTCCAAGTAAACAAGATTTGGCAAGTTTTGTCATCGCAACTAATGTAGAACTACATATCTTCATATCTCTGAAGGTTTTTTAGTTTTTACCAATAGTTAGCAGTTTTTAAAGTTCCGTACCTCAAAAGGAAAACAGAACCCTTATAGGATCACTTTGTTGTCTGTCTGTCTGTACCTAGCGGGTACTTCCCGTTGACCTAGAATCATGAAATTCGAAAACCATGAATTTATGGTTACATCCTGAAAAAATAAATTAAAATGACGTTCATGAGCAAATATTAATATTTTCAACTTTTAAAGTAAGATTAATATACCAAGTGGGGTATCATATGAAAGGGCTTTACCTGTACATTCTAAAACAGATTTTATGCATAACAGTTTTTGATTTATCGTACCAAATGTCGAAAAAATACGACTGCAGTACGGAACCACGGCGGTTCATTACGGAGCACGAATCATATACGCCATGTAATATGAACGTAACATGTTACGGAACGTTAGTACTATTATATCTTCTGTGACGTAACATAGTACTGTACACAAATCAATCACACACAGTAGTATCACTGTACACAAATCTCTCAAGACAAGATCTTTTTAATAACTGTAAAAAGATAGCAATACTTCCAGGATGGTCAAGTAAATATTTAGTATAGTAATTCCCGACGTCTGTCCGTCTGTACGCTTAGATATTTTAAGCTACCAACGGATTTTAACGCGGTTTTCATCAATACATAGAAATGAACCAATTTGGCTGAAATTTGGAATGGAGATAATATTATACCCTGGATTATAACACATAGGCTACCTTTGATCTCGTAAAAAACCCATGGTTTCCGCGGGGTTTTGAAAAACCGAAATTCACGTGTTATGAAGATTCAGGAAGTGTTCCTGGTGCCGTGCAAGGACTTCATGATTGGACTCAAGTCTCAACTCGTCAACCCTGATGATGCAGGATTCAGGAACTGCGAATGGTGCAATATTACTTTAGGTACCAAGCATAATGTGCTTTAGCCCAATTTTGCAATGCGATGCGCTGCAGCCCACCGCGGCTGCAATGTGCGTGAGCCTTAATAGTAAAAATTGAACGATTGAATGTTAAAACAATAATGATTCTTACCTTCCAAGTATTTCTAGAAGTTCACCCACGCCGTTAAAATGTTCTGTCTCATAGACAAATCTAAGGAAGATGTTGTTGATTTGTTTCCGTATGAAGGCGCGGAGGCCCAAAAACTTCCCGTAAATGCGATGCAGCACGGTCTTCAAGAAGTCGCGCTCGCGCGGGTCTTCCGAGTCGAACAAGTCTAAAAGCTGTAACAAAACAATTCTTAGAGAGCACTCATTTTTCACAACTGAGAACTATTTTAGATGTTATTAGTAAAATGTACTCCGAAAGAGCCATAGTAGGTAAACCATACCATTTTGGATTTGGATCGGTCTAGAATACAAGCATTCTTATAGTCGCGTCTGACCTACTAGCAAGTGCGTGTATTGTACCACGTGCTCGTGTACTGTGTACAAATGTAGCACTCACAGTGATGCAGATGGCGAACGCGGGAAATGCTATTAGACGCGTCTTGCGGTTAGCTTCAAGAACGACTATTAAATTGGCGCGGACTGTACCAGTGCCAGATTTACCTATAGTGCAGGGTATGCAAGTTATGCAACGCACACGATCTCAGGGGCCTCTAAGAAGGGGGCATCAAGCGCCATCAAATTCAACTAGGGTTAAAATAGGGGTTTGAAATTTGTTTAGTCTAAGCGGACGAAGTCGCGGGAATAAGCTAGTATAACTATAAGTTTCTATTCTGATCGTGCGCCTACTCAGGGACGCCAGGGTATTGATTGCACCCGGGCGCTACATGGGCTAGAGCCAGCCCTGGCTTTTACTGAAAATACTATATCCCGATTCAATCTTTTAGTGGCTGAGAAGTAAACTGCGGATCCGCGCAGCTAGTCGATTACGGAAAAGCGACATCAATCATTGATACAATCTCAATTGTTGCAATATAGGCTGAATTCATGGTATTTTAGATTTTGGCCAATAGCGAAAGAGTGTTAGCCAATCAGAAGTGATTGTAAACGTTACACAGTAGCTGTCATATTACCGTAATCAAGCTGCAGCTGCTCGATTGCGGGAAAACTGCATCAATCATTATTACAATCGCAATCGTTGTGACTGGCTAAATTTATGGTATTCTTGTTGCAACAATACTAAATACATTTTAGCAAATAATGAGCGAGCATCAACCAATCAGATATGATTGCAATCGTGACGTTGTAGCTGACATTCCACCGCATACGAGCCGCAGATGTATGGGACAGTGACGGAAAAATGTAGCAGTGGCCCAAGATATTTTGTTATTGCGACGCGTCTGGCGCGTTCTTCTGTGGCGTAAAAAAACTTGAGGTATTTATGGTCAAAATGAAATTTTATCGAACAATAACGCAGGCCCCACCTTCCTTACATGAAGGCTTATATGAAGCTCTGCTGTAATATGAGTATACAGAGAAGCGGGCAAGCATTAAGTATGTAGTTGGCAGGTACAAATATAAATACAAACTACATAATATTGAAGTTCAATTTCACTATGTGGCCTACATTGTTTGAATACCGCGCGAAGCAATGCCAGTTGCTAATTAATATTATCAGAAATAGAATCGTTTCAAAACAATCTAAAAGAAAAATATCTTGACACCAAGTACTATTTCGCCGTAATGTATTTTTGTATAGTTAAGAATAAAATATAACGGCACATTTGTAACCACGCCTTTTGAGTGTAATCAAACTGTAGTATAGGTTATAACCAGAAACGGACTACGAACATCTAACGAGGCGCTGCGTCAGGGTATGTGGGGAGAAGTAGCGTCTTACAAGTCTTCTTCCACCTTAAGAAGAACATAATATCTGAGAAACTTCTCTGCGTGATATTTGAATTTCATAGTTTTAAATCAGTTGTAATTATTTGCTCGAACCACCTCACTTCATATTATTAAAGACGCCTACTCACGACACTGAGGCAGGGGTGATTTAGGATGACAAAATGGGGAGGATTCTAGATTGCCTCCTAAACATGTCGTGTGTAGGGTCATTCTAGGTCGGATTCTAGATAGGCCCTCATCATCCCATGCGCCGCAGGAGAATCGGGCGCAGGCGAGCTGCGCATGACCGCCGCTTGCCCCCTTGAATAGGACCTCCGGGTAATAGACACGGGGAGTCTATTGCCCGCAGGAGAACAGGTCCTTGAGTTGGAAGGCAAGCCCTTGTCCCCGGTAAGCCTAAAACTGAGTTGGGGACCCCATTAAGTCCAAGAGCTAGGCCTGCTTTGGCGGGAGCCGTTAGCTAGGTTGCAGTCGAATACATTCGTGTCCCTGTGCCTAGCAACAACGGATGAGACAGAACACCGTGGGGTTTTAGTCGGTAAGAGTCCGACATAACCACCGCACCTCCCCGAGCGCGGTGGAATCCATGAGGATTTCCCCACGTTAAAAAAAAAAAAAAAAAAAAAAAAAGGTCGGATTCTAGATAGGCCGGCAGAAGCAGAAGCAGATATGCCTCGATGCCCTCTAGATTGGGGCAACCGACCTGCCGCCCTGCACGTGTGTAGGGCCGTCGCTCGGCCCGATTTCTTTTGTCAGTTCTCTTCCACTTAAACGTTGGTGTTCGACGCTCCGACACGAGTTTTCTTTCACGTCCGCACACGCACTGAGTGGCAGACCCGTGTGTAGGGACCGGCCTAGATTGCTTTGAACCTAGCTGCCTCCTAGATTGGCCCTGCTAGTGCCGTGAGTAGAACTCTTAAGTAATGATGTAGTCTTAAATAAATATAATATGCTAAGCTGTTAAATAGATTGAAGTTTTACACTTCTTCTAAATATTCTTCTTTTCGAATACACATTAGCTACATAGACCATTAGTTTTCTTTTATTATATGTACTTGCTGCCCCGGCGAACTTCGTACCGCCTAACAGTCGATTCAAATTATTAAAATTTTTCTTTCCATAAGAACCATCCTCGTACTTCAAGGAATATTATAAAAAAGGAATTAGCGACATAGGTTCAGCTGTTCTCGAAATTTGCGATCAGCAACACATTTAGCGATTTATTTTTATATATAGAGAGAGATATTACAATGAATACAAAGACTAAGGGGTTAAAAGGGGTTAGGCCATAGTCTACCACACTGGCTCAGTGAAGATTGGCAGACTTCACACAGCTTTGAGAACATTTTGGAGAACTCTCAGGCGAGTAAGTTTCCTCAAGATGTTAGTTATCCTTTACCATGAAAGCAAGTGATATTTAATTGCTTAAAACGCACATAGCTCCAAAAAGTAAAAAAAGTTTACCTGCAATACAAATTTCTGGTCAATGACCTTCTTGCCAATAGTAGGTTGAAAGTCAGTGGACTCAAGGAAGCGCAGGAAAAACTCGTAGACTAGTTGGAGGTGCGGCCACGAAGCCTCCAATGTCGGGTCGTCTTCTTCTGGGTCAAAATCAGGATTTTCACTCGGTGGCAGGGTGCGGAACAAGTTGGCCGATATCTAGATACATACAAGCATATGTTATATAAGTTGTTATATAATCCACTAAAGGATTATTTTCATGTCAAGCACAAATATGGACATATACAGCTAGATAAGGGGTGCAGTGTGCCATTACAAAATGAATAGGCTACTTGACAATTTTTTTAAGTTGGTCTTAAATGGTTAATATTTGTCCTATTATATCAAAAAAATTAACACTATATTTTTTTGCGCCCTAAAAACCGTAAAACTTTAATTTAAAAAAATATTTTTCTTAGACAGGTGAAAACACTGTCGGCCATGTTTGGCCGATAGATTATCTGTGCTCTGACGTCATGCATTTGTAAACAACAGTATAACCCTGTGGTTATACTGTTGTTTACAAATGCATATACCCTCCATATATATAACCCTGTGGTTATACTGTTGTTTACAAATGCATGACGTCAGAGCACAGATAATCTATCGGCCAAACATGGCCGACAGTGTTTTCACCTGTCTAAGAAAAATATTTTTTTAAATTAAAGTTTTACGGTTTTTAGGGCGCAAAAAAATATAGTGTTAATTTTTTTGATATAATAGGACAAATATTAACCATTTAAGACCAACTTAAAAAAATTGTCAAGTAGCCTATTATTCTTTGTACTAATTCCAAGCGTCCCAACAAGCTTACCAGGAATTAAAATTGACACTTTATATCAAATGCTCTTTGTGTTGACACTATATTGACAGATGTCTCATCACCACTTAGTTCTGAGCAGTATTAGTAGAGGTCAGTGATGTCAAGCCAGATCTCAGATATAGCTACACAATATATTTATCAACAGAATAACACTACAACTGTCAAAATGTTTATGTAATATTGGGCAGTGCACTAAAACCTCAATTTATAAAAAAATATAATTATCAGTAATCAGTTACATAATTTTACAATGGTTACAAAGTTGCAGTTATATACTAATAAATTTACATAATGTACTAAAAAAAATAACTTTGTAAATGTATTTTAAAAATGTAACTTTGCATTACAATATGCCCACAGAAACATCAACATACTTATTGCCACTACCAAACTGACAATAAGAAAATTACCTACTACCATAAAATATGTTCATTGTACTTGCATCACAGGTGTATTGTTTTTATGAATTAGTGATGAATAATTGTATATAATATAATATATTATGCTAATTTGTAAATGAAGATTTATAAGTGGAAGTGCTTTGTACGTGCACATGAACAAGAATATAATAAAAAAATTTGAATTTAGCAAATAATATGAGCAGGTATATTTCGAAGTGTTCATGTTGTGAATGTGTAGGATTTTAAAATAAGAGATTTTACTAAAAGATATTTTAAACAAATGATTCCAGGCATTTTTTATTATCTGAACATACCCATACATACATACATACATAGTATTTAGACCAGTATAGCCATACATAGTATGGCTATACTGGCCCAGGCCTGGTGTACTATCAACTGTAAACTGGCAACTGGTCACCTCAAATTTCACTTTATACTATGTATTCTGTACACTGCAGTGTCACAGTTCAAATTTGAAAAAGCATGTACACAATCATTTGCGCGTTTGGTACCCTCGTAACTTTAGTTTTAAGTACATATTAATTATCACCACTATATCATCTTACAAATAAGAACTTTGACAATCAGGAAGCGTAATATTTTACCTATTCTGAATAAATTATTTGATGAGTTTGAGTTTATTATTTACCTGAAGGAAACAATTTTTTCCTTCATCATATAAATTTTTTAAACTGGGATAATGCTGGTACAGTTCACAACAGTCACTGGTAGGCGTCAAATGTTTTTTCTTTCTTACTTCTCTACTTTTCATTGATTTCACACCTAATATTTGACATATCGTCAATTCAGACTCAAACCAAGAGTTCCCTCACTCTAGTTCACTCTAGTACCGGTTGCCAGTCCACAGTCAATATGATACATTGCTGAATTTTTTTTATTTTTTATTTTTTAATGAATATTAGCCATGTTAAATGACTAATATTCCCCTTTCCTCTCCAACTAAGCGTAAAGCTTGTGCTAGGAGTAGGTACGGCAATAGTGCAACGGGCGGGGTTTGAACCGTCGACCTTTCGGTTTTCAGTCCACTCCTGTACCCGTTGAGCTATTGAGGCTATTTAATTAAATACGAACCATCACCTTTCCTGAGCGACATGCACTACCATCCATACTAATATTATAAATCTGTGTCTGTCTGTCTGCCAGCTTTTCACGGCCAAACAGTTTAACCAATTTTGATGAAATTTGGTACAGAGTTAGCTTACCTCCCGGGGAAGGACATAGGCTACTTTTGATCCCGGAAAGAACAAAGTTCATTTCAAATTTTTAAAAAACTAAATCCACGCAGACGAAGTCGCGGGCATCCTCTAGTAACACATAAGTTACACTTGCCTCTGCATGCAATTTGCGTTACTCACGCCATTAGCACATCAAAGCATTCACACAAGGTAATGTGCAACAAACACCATGTGCATGCGGTATCACATAACGCATGTGAAATGTGAATGAATTGGTGTGCTAAAGGCGTTAAGGGTGGTTTCAGACTAACGCTTTCTCTGCATGTTATTCATTACGGCGTGTTCGCTCAAGCCAGTGGGTCATTCAATAGCAATAATTATTTATTATTGGCATCTTTCGCGTCTTGCGCATATAAATGCTCATAAGCGCATCTACGCTTGTACGAGTAACGAGATGCGCGTGTGACAAAAGGCACACGTACAAAATCAAACTTATACGCCAAATAAAACACTAATCTGAAACCATCTGAAGCTGTGAATGATAGTTAAAATAAATACCATTTTGATGATCTCTGGATAAACTGGTTCAGTGAGCACTCCACGGCCGCCAGTGATGTACTCTACAAGCTCATTTAGTGAAGCACGTTTAATCTCTTTCCCCTTCAGGTCGGCCACAGGGTCCATGAAGTCAAAAGCCACACAGCACTGCCGCAGTTTACGGATAAATAGTTCCTCCTGCTCACTACTTGGAACATCTGCAAAAAAGAGCATTTTAAATATTACATTCCTAATTTTATCCACGTTATTTTACCATTTAAATACCAGTAGCCCTGCAGTAAGTAATTAATTTACTGTTATTTATATTATACCCATTGTAGTAATAATATCTCCCATCAGCCTTAGGTAACTTCAATTCAAGTTGATAACATTAGTAAATGAAATAAACAGGTCTGATAGATAGACCAAAAAATTAACTTGGTCTCATTACATTACTATAAAAACTTAAGCGTACAGTACGCGGCCGAAAGTGATGAACATCAGCCTTTAGAATGGACATTTCATCTTTGTAGAGCATTGTCTCTGTCACTCATACCCATACGAGTCTGTCTAAACAACCGAGACAGTGCTCTACAAATCTGCTGTCTCCTTCTAAAGATCGATGTTCATCACTTTTAGCCGCATACTGTACATAATAATGTACCCAGGATTTGAGTAGTGATTATACTAGTCCTATGCTGCCATTGCTCAATGAACCCAGACCATCAGAGCTACGCTATGAAAATTAAGTAATTCTATTGGCCAGTTCCACACCCATTCTTTATCATGCATCTTTGCTAAGCTCCAGTGGATAGGCCCAAATATTGCAGCTCATTAACCTGTAAGTTTTTGTACAATAATGAGGCCACAGTATTAAAAATTACACAGCTTACTGCAAACCAAAGTTAAGTTAGAATATTTCTCAGATATATAAATGTAAATAACTAACGGAGACAGCAAAATACCAAACTAAATTTAACAAGGAGGTTTTGTCACCTAACCAATTATATTAATGTAGTCATAGGTCAACAGTTGTATGTATTTTTTGACAAAAATAACAACTATTAATTATTTAGGACACTGGAATTAATAAGGCACTGGACATTGTGGGACTGGACATAATAGGACACTGGATACTTTAGTATACTAGACATTCTAGTACACTAGACATTGTCAGCCTGGATAATGCCTAGATGCAAATAACAAGGTTTATTTTTCATTTCAGCTATTTATAACCTGTAACATACCTATAATAATTTATAGTTAAATAAATAATAGATGTTTAAGTAAAAACGGAGTGTTGTACTTTTTGATATAATTAATAATAGTCACTATTGCTTAAACCAAAGTCCCTGTCCCACCTTTGCTTGCAATGGTAGTCTCTGAGACTGTTTAATGATTTTCATGTAGTTTTCACCAACAAATAGACTGACACTGCAAGGTTTAGGTGTATATTTATAGAGGTTTTGTGCAAGTTGGTCAAACTATGATGACAAGTATTGATAGATGCCAAAAGTTATGCCACTTATATGTTGGTGCATATTGGGTAAACTGTTGTATGAAATAATGTGGAGTTGTTTCTCACACACGCAGGTATTAAAAAAACACACTTACGTCTCTCCTCTAAAAATTATTCACACAAACAATTAAAAATACAAGCTAAAAATCTGTGATTAGATTTGGCTACCCATGCAAAGTTTGGACTGCTAGTTTGCCAATTAAATCATTGTTTCTTAATTACATATTATAAGTGAATTAAGTACAGTACACCTTTTCCCAAATAAAATTAATTTATACTAAATAAACAAACTGTTGTAAAGTATGTTACATGGAGGATATTTCCAAGAATCATATACAGGCTGAATATAATCTTAGCTTGAAAGTTATAATCATCATACTTCAACAATCACTAATTATTCTGATTGGCTGAACTTATAGATTTCTTTCAGTAACTGTGCATTTCAATCCATATGAATAATAATAAATGGGAAATTGTGTGTGTCCATCGGTCTGCCAGCTTTTCATGGCCTACGCGCTTAACAGATTTTGAAGAAATTTGGTACAGAGTTAGCGGAGTCCCAGTGATGGACATAGGCTATTTTTATCTAGAAAAATAAAAGAGTCCCCACAGGATTTTTAAATAACCTATATCAATGCAGACCTTTTTCTGCATTAATATACACAGGCATCATCTAGTATTTATATAATTCTAAGCCTACACACCTTTACAAGAACATTCCATATCATTTGTATATAACTTTTAACCATTATCAAAGTATTTTTGTAGTTGATATTTACATTTTATGTGACTTGACTGGATGGTACATGATGTCCAACATTAAAAGGGCTGAATAAAAAGAAGTATGGCACTTGGCAGTTAAGTTATACAGCACAACACACCTGTTATTGGTTTTAAACTGAATCCCACTGGAATGCTAAATCAGTGATATGAATTTGCTGACTATGGATTAATTGTCTCATCAGAGCAAGGCTCAAGCCAATTTAAAATGTCATTTTTATTTTCTATGCCAAACATGTTAACAAATATCTGTTTTTTAAGATTTACTAAACAATTCTCTCATACAAAAAAACCTAGCATTAATATTTTATACTTAAGTAAGATTCAATTTTTACTTTAAATGTTTTTTTTTTTGCCGTTTTTTTAAATAATAGCAAGTGCAAGCTCCGGCTTACCTTTTAGCAGAGGCAGAGCCTGGAGCTCGACGTCCTGCGTGTTGCGGTAGCGCGAGGATCCTTGAGACTTCTTAGTCTTTTTCTTCAGCGATCGCTTTGCGAAAGGGTCAATCCTATCCACAAACGTTCCCGAAGACATTTTGCTAGTATAAAAGTGTCCGATGTGACAAACGGTCGAGAACGATCAATGGAAATCTTGTTTTGATTCGGATAAATTCATGTTCCACTCCGATGTAGGTATCAAACGCGCACTTGGGGCAAAGTCGCAGCAAAATATTAGAGCCTAAACAAACATTCCTTCGTCACACATGACGGTAATGGAGTGGTCACACTCAGGCCATCCTTTAATACACTAAGAATCCACAACAGTTACGTAATTTTAAACCTTCTTTATCACCAAAACGACACAATAATTAAATAGAATAATTCCATTCACAAAATTCAGTTTTATTTTCTGAGGCGTGTCACTAATACCAGAAGGCAGAAGTCACATATACATGCAAGCCTCGTGTAATATCAGC
Source organism: Maniola hyperantus (assembly GCF_902806685.2). Taxonomy (NCBI): domain Eukaryota; kingdom Metazoa; phylum Arthropoda; class Insecta; order Lepidoptera; family Nymphalidae; genus Maniola; species Maniola hyperantus. The sequence goes on from NC_048553.1 coordinate 5,456,642, forward strand.
CGGTCAGTCGATGACAATATAATTTCCCCACAATAATCGTCGAAATATTCAAAGATTTAGCAATATTAACACGGAAAACGTCAATTTTAATCAAAAATTGTCCTCCTCAGATATGGTACAAATCTAAAACGGCAATGACACAGAGCAATTTTTAACACCAAAAATCTATCACCGTATTCTCGCCATCGCTCACCATCCGTTTCGATTCAGACAGCGAAACAAGACGCATTTTATTGTTAGGCACAAGAATATACCGATAGATTGCACTTTCACAATGAAATTTATATATCTCAGCGTCTTTTTCCAGCTAGAGCAAACGATCAATTTACAAAAGCTTTACAGCAAGATAATCATCACTGGTTTTGCTGCGAAAACGCTAGCACTCAGAAGTACCTATTTCTGAAAATAGATGGAGATATAAAAATGTTCAGATTGTCAGTAAACGCACTTTTAACATCCATCTTAAAATGCAAATATATAATTTATGTAAAAAGTTATCATTAAATTATACTATAATTTAAACATTCAATCAAATTTATATTTCTCCCAATATTATATTAAAACGAACTTAGATTTTCAAACGGAAATGGTTTTTCCACTCAAGACTGCAAATGAGAAATTAAAATTATAGATGCGTTCAGAATAATTTGTGACACAAAAATTAAAGTTTTAAGAATATCTATAAAAATAGCTGTAGATAAATAAAAAAAACAGCGACTGAATGAAGAAATATTTTGGACCTCTTCCAATATTTTTTCACTGTTGATCCAATCATGAACCCAGCATGAACCAACATATACAGTAGAAACGGGTAACATTAATATAGTAGCGGGAGTTTTTAGGATGCAGTGAGGTGAGTAATTGGCAATTGGCTGCAAACCCCGGCTCCCATAGATTATTATCTACTATATTACTCCGGCTCCCTTGCCACATGTATTATGGGATCAGAGCTCAGAGCACGGCTCAGAGTCATTGTCTAAGATTAGAGTATGGGATGCTCATGGGATGGGTTGGCTATTGGCTATGATCTCTATGGCCATTTTGAATAGGTAGAAAACGTATGGAACGTATGGAATTTTTAGCTTTAGCGTTCACATACGAGAATGCTGTTAATATAATCACTACTAAACTGTAAAACTAAGTAGAAATAGAAAAACTTCTAAACAGCTAGTGATTATATCTCAGGATTATATACTCTTAGGTTTTTAGTGATAGTGATCTGTGGTTATTATTTTTAAATTGTCTGTGGTAGTTGGGTAGGTACTTACGTTGAGAAAGTAGCTTTCTAAAATTTTTGGCGTTTTGTTAGCTTTCCAATAAAATTGGATAGTCTTGTGTTTGAAATCATACTATATTAATTGTGTTTTTACTTGTTGTTTGTGAGGATCATCGTTTCACATATCAATAATCCGTTGAATGAAGGCTAATTAGAAAGCAACATGGAAGCTCTGACAGTTCCGCCATGAATGCAAAATAAATAGAAATTGTGGAGGTCTAGTATTGAATATTTGTTTTATTTTTAGATGAACATTTCCTTAGTTCCTAGTATACAACTTATATATTTTACTAGTATATCTAAAAAAATATTGTTTCACAAAAGATAAGTAGAGTTTTATAAATTGTTTTTGTAAATGGCCTTTTCACTAGACTTCCCTGCTAGTGCTATCTGGACGACGCAGTGAAGAAAGTTAATCATATTCTTTGTTAATATCTACCTTTAAATTAATAAAGTGAATATAAACAAGTATTAATCCTGCTATCCAAAGTTAATTATTATATAAATTTAATGTAGCTAAAGCATCAATCAATTTAAAATATGTACACTGCTTTGTTACAGGAGCTGGAAGTGATTAAAGATCAGCTTGAAACTTCACAATGTTGAGAGGTGGGCGTGGTGGTCGTCACAGTCCAGAGCTGTACCCCCACACATTGAAGTGCTCCAACGCAAGTGACACTAGCTCGGCATATAGCGGCAGTGACACCATGACCTCAGTACACAGTTCGTTAGACATGGACATGGAAGTAGACCTGTCTGGCCTTCTCGAGTCCATAGTTGATTCAGACGAGGAAGAAGATTTGGAAGAGAGTATGGACAGTTTAACTGTCCGTGATGCTGTCAGAGAATGCCTTGAAAAGGATCCAAATGAGAGGACAGACGAAGATATTGAAATACTTCTTGAATTCACACAACATTTGAAAGCTTTTACAAATATGACTTTATCAGTACGAAGAACCCTTTGTGCAGTGATGGTGTTTGCAGTGGTGGAGAAAGCAGAAACTGTAGTGATGAATGATGGAGAAGAGCACGATTCTTGGTCAGTTCTCATAAATGGTCAAGTGGGAATTGAACATCAGAATGGTGAAATTGAATACCTCAATGTTGGTGACAGCTTTGGCATGGCAGAGGCTACTTTGGAAAAACTGTATCATAGAGGTGTAATGACTACTAGATGTGATGATTGCCAATTTGTTTGTGTAACCCAAACTGATTATTACCGTATTTTGCATCAAGGTGAAGAAAACATCAGAAGGCATGAAAATGAAAATGGGGTTGTTGTATTGGTTACTGAATACAGAGGAGCTGCTGGAGAAACGGGGCACCAACAGGGCCATGTTGTGATCCGAGGCACACCTGAGCATTTAATGTTACAGCTTATTGAAGATAATTCTCGTGATTCCACTTATGTTGAAGACTTCTTATTAACTCACAGAACCTTTATTGAAAGCCCTTTGATTGTTGCCAAACAGCTGCTTGCCTGGTTCTCTGAACCATCTGTCCGTGATAAAGTCACAAGAGTGGTTTTATTATGGGTAAATAATCATTTTACTGACTTTGAAACAGATCCAAATATGATGGAATTCTTAGAAAACTTTGAATGTGCACTTGAGGGTGAGAAAATGGAAAGTCAGCTGAGGCTTTTAAATATAGCTTGTTCGGCCAAAGCTCGTACTAGAAGTGTTACTTTATCTCGCCCTTCTAGAGATGAACCATTAAACTTTACAATTTTAGGTGGATATGAAAGGGGATATGAAATCTTTATTTTAAAAGTAGAAAAACACTCAAAGGCAGAAGATGTTGGATTGAAAAGAGGTGATCAAATAATTGAGGTTAATGGCCAATCCTTTCAACATGTCAGTCATGCTAAAGCCATGGATATCATAACAGGTTCCACACATTTATGCATCACAGTAAAGAGTAATTTACTAGCTTTTAAGCAAATGCTCCATATGCCAGAAAATTCTCCAAGACAGAGAGGATGCACTAATATGGTTCGTTGGCAAACAGATCCCAGAGCCAGACTGTCCACTGCAGAACTTCTCAGTGATGATCCAATCACCCTAACCCCAGTATTTCAATCTCCTACCAAAAAACCACAGCAAATAAATATAAAAAAAGAGCCACAAAGAGGCTTTATGACTCTAGGCCCTAAAAAATTACATAAAGCTTTAATGAAAATGAATATACTCCCAAAAAATACAATTACAGATGGTATTCACAATGATGATAGTATCATCTCTAACACTGAAACTTTAAACAAAGCCAACTCCAGTACCTCATTCTACAATTCACATAGTAATCCAGATTTAATTTCTATATGTTATGATGAGTACCAGTCCTCAGATTATCCTGAACATGTACTCAAAGTTTATAGAGCTGATCAGACCTGCAAGTATTTGTTAGTTCACAAGGAGACTACTGCTCGAGAAGTTGTGATGCTTACTTTACAGGAATTTGGCATAACTGATCCCAGTTCAAATTTCTCACTGTGTGAAGTTTCAGTTGCACAAGGGGGTATAATAAAGCAACACAGATTGCCCGATCAGTTGCAAAATCTTGCCGAGCGTATTGGTCTCAGTTCCCGCTACTATTTAAAAACTAATGGAGTTAGTGAAACTTTAGTTCCTGATGAAATGGCACCAGAACTGTTGAGAGAAAGTGTTGTACATTTCCTACAACTGAATGCTGTTGAAGTTGCTGTTCAATTAACTCTACAAGATTTTTGTATCTTTCGACAGATTGAAAGCACAGAGTATGTGGATGACCTGTTTGAGTTGAAAAGTAGGTATGGGACACCAATGCTATCACAATTTGCAGGACTTGTGAACAAAGAGATGTTTTGGGTGGTAACTGAAGTAGTCAATGAGCAGAATCTTGTACGAAGGTCAAAAATTATAAAACAGTTTATAAAAGTTGCCCGGCATTGTAAAGAGTGCAAAAACTTCAACTCCATGTTTGCAATAATATCTGGCTTAGGTCACGGAGCAGTATCGAGACTTCGCATGACCTGGGAAAAATTACCTACCAAATATAATAAACTCTTTTCTGACCTACAAATGCTCATGGATCCATCAAGGAATATGTCTAAATACCGACAGTTAGTAACAGCTGAACAAGGTAGATCTCCAGTGATTCCATTTTACCCAGTTGTAAGGAAAGATTTAACATTTATTCATCTCGGCAATGATACCAAAGTTGAAGGAATGGTTAATTTTGAAAAATTACGCATGATCGCTAAAGAAGTCCGAACACTCACAAACATGTGCAGTTCACCATATGATCTTCTTACATTATTGGAATTGGGTAAACAGCCTCCTTCTAATGCTATGGTAGCCTTGAACCAACTCACTACTGGTGTGCAGCAAGGTCAGGTGACTGTTAAGAGAAGGAAAAAATCTGCCAATGTACCCAACCACAAGAAAATGTTTGAAGAAGCACAAATGGTTAGACGAGTCAAAGCTTATTTAAATAGAATGCATGTTGAGAAAGATGAAGAACGTCTTCATGCTTTGTCATTAGAATGTGAGGGGTCTGGACCGGCACCGATGGTTCCACGGCGGCGACACCCTTCGCCCTCTCTATCGACAACCAGCAGCGCATCTTCGGCCAGTGAAAGCAAAAAGAGCTTTGCTGGAAATAAATTTGGAGCAGCTTCACCACAAGCAGTACGAAAATTACTAGCGCTATCCGAGCCCGCTAAAACGAGGCCTCATCAGCCGAGGCCTCCGCCGTCGGGCCCATCCCCTTGTTCGCACCGGCGGGATGGCCCAGTCGCGGGTATCTGCTGTTCACGAGCGGCGCACGAGAGATCTCATTCTGATACGCCTACACCACTACCTGTCGATTTATCAGCCGAAAGTAGCAGTGTGACGTCATTAGTTAACTTGCCATTAAGAAAAACGGGTTCGGCCACATCGAGTGACAGCGGCCACGGGTCGTGTACGACGGCGAGCTGCGTGCGGCCGGTTCCACCTCCTCGCATGCCCTACACTCTGGCCGCGCAAGTGGCGCGCCTCGAGCGCCTCAGCCGCGCTCACTCGCACGAAGGCGTCACGCGCCCCTACGATTACTACCATGATACGCCAGATGACGAAGACGATGATCAACAAGTTTCTGCTGTTTGAAATTTTAAATACTCTTTTAAAACATCTATTTGTAATCTCACTTGATGAATAGAAAGCACGAGTTATATTATACATTTTTCTTATATATAATTAAATTAATATCATATTGTATGTATCCCTTACAAATAAGTTTAAAGACTGTATAATTTTAACATTTAATTAAAATATGTCCTAGTGTTACATAGTGTAAAATTAATTGATCATAAGCCATGCCTCTATTAATTACTATTTTAATTAAAATTAATGTGACCCACCATGTTCCAGTTATTATTATCTAGAGATGTTTAATGTTTAGCATTATTTGGGGATTATTTCATATTCGCCTTTGGTATTTCTACATTCCGTTGTTTGTATATTTTTTATTAATGTCATTATTTATAATGTGCAACTAGACCAAATAATAATTAATGTACCTTTTAATATTTACGACTCAAGATTGATTTTTAAAATATTTGTAGGTATGTGTTTTTGGTAGCTTTGAGGACCAATAATGAGTTTGAATGTTATTTCTTATGGTAGCAGTTCATAATTTGTTTATATCACTATTTTAATTAACTATAATAATTGTAATTGTAAATAATAAAACTATATGAATAAATAGTTCATAATAATGTTTATTTAAAACTTATAAATATCTTATTCAACAATTTATGTTGTCGTAAATAATTCTGGCATTTGTAGCCAAATAAATATGTAATAAAAATACACTTTCTTTAACTTTTAATGTAAACATGTATGTAGACCCAAAATGAAAAGCAGAAGAACCAAGGTCACTGACAAACCATCAGCAAATTGAAGTGGCAATGAGCAGGCCATGTTTGTCTGGTAGGGGTGATGGCTGTTGGAGCAAAAAAGTCAGACCAAGTACATTTATGTTACTTTTTTTTTAAAAAGAATATTAGCCATGTTAAATGACTAATATACCCCTTTCCTCCAATTAAGCGTCAAGCTTGTGCTAGGAGTAGGTACGACAATAGTGCAACGGGTGGGGTTTGAACCGTCGACCTTTCGGTTTTCAGTCCACTCCTATACCAGTTGAGCTATTGAGGCTCTAAATTACTATCTAAACTGTGTGAGGTAATCTATTTCAAGGGGATGCAAAACTGGCGCAGGTATGACAAGACTGTGTAAAGGTGCGCCCAGATCATAGTTCTGCATAACTTCCAATGACATTGCCACAATCTTTTGATCAGGAGCTCCCACCCTTGATAGACCAATCGCCAAACTGTTTGTGGTGATACCTGTAAATAACGAATATTATTATTATACGTTGGTCAAAATGTTTCAAATACTGAATACAAGAAACAATGAGGTACCCCGAATCGAGCCTTAATGCGTAGACTGAAAGTATGACAAACAATTCGATTTGCTTCACTGCAGCGCGTCGCTGATTGATGTGTTCACACATAACATAGTTCACAATACATATATGAGGAATTATTGCGATTCGGCTCGGCGAGCCTAGTGGACTAGTGGCCAGCCTTTAGTTACGGACGACAAGGGTGAATAAATTTGAAATTTTGACAGAAAATCTGTCAAAAAGTTTATCTGCATGTATTTCTGTTACCAGGCTTAGCCACCCAAACGGTTGTTGAAATACAAAAACTTTTCTATTTAAAACTAACCCGTGTCAGGTTTATTTTCAATTATCTGAACTAATTGTTCAGCTGCTTCTTTGACGGACATGAACTTGGGATCCATATATTGACGCACCTTCTTTGTCAATGATTCTTCTGTTGGCTCCTTAACTTTTATATCTAAAATACATAATTATTATAAAATAATAATACGGTTAACGTTATACGGTTACGGTATACGGTATACGGTTGTTGTTTATTGTGTGGCTTTTAGTTGTGCCAACATACTGTTATACACAATCTCTTAACTAAAAAAACCCGGTCAAGTGCGAGTCAGGCTCGCGCAATGAGGGTTCCGTACTACAGTCGTATTTTTTCGACATTTTGCACGGTATTTCAAAAACTATGATGCATAAAAATAAATAAAAATCTGTTTTAGAATGCACGGGTAAAGCCCTTTCATATGATACCCCACTTGATATAGTTATCTTACTTCGAATATTGAAAATACTAATTATTAGTTCATGACCACAATTTTTTTTTTCGTATGATCTAACCCTAAATTCACGGTTTACAGATTTTTCCCCTAAAGCCAGCTATAAGACCCACCTACCAAATTTCATGATTCTAGGTCAACGGGAAGTAGTTTCTTGACAGACAGACAACAAAGTGATCCTATAAGGGTTCCGTTTTTCCTTTTGAGGTACGGAACCCTAAAAATATATCTATCTTTTCTTATTTTAGTGTTCTATAACGTTCAATAAAAAAAATCAAAAAAAGACTTCAATTACCACAAACACTAAAAAGTAAAAAATAATTTAATTTATTATGTACACAAGAGTTATTGTAGTTCTATAGTAATATTTTTTGGAGCCGGTGCCGGTGTGCGTGGCGCAGTCCGTTTCGACCGCGACACGAACACTAACAATGTGTACCTGTACTACGTGAGTACTATTATAATATATTCTGTGCCTGTACCTAATAGACAAAGAGTATGAAGGTTTCTAGAGTGATTCCCCACAATTTTCTCAAAGAAGCTGTCAGGTTTCCAAGTGTCTGTCCAGTAGGGAATGGATACAGTTTCACCAAAGTTGTAAAGCTGCAAGCCGCAACAACTTACAGCATTCATTATTGATGCATTGTGGACAATCTGAAATTCAAAACAAACTATTTTTATTTCAACACCATCATCTGCCTTCTCATCTCTTAGAATGATAAGGATTTAACTTTGAATAGAATATCAGCTATACTAATAAATAAAATTGAAGTCTGTCTGTAATTTCGAAATAACTACCTCATATTAAACTCATATTATTTGAACTGTACCATAACTGAATCACACGTTTTTAAAATTTTTGTTTGTCTGTTTGAACGGGCAAATCTTCGGAATGGCTGAACCTACTTTGACGGGACTTTCACAGACAAGTAGAGGATTAACCAAGTAATAAACATAGGCTACTTTTTTAACTGACTTTCAAAAAAGGAGGAGTGCTTTCTATAAACACTGAAATCTCCGAGATTTCTGAAACGTTTCGTGTAATTTTTTATCAATAGAGAAATTTTGCGACACTGTCCCATAAAAATTTGGATTCCAACTCCTTGATGATGTACGGGAGTCGACCACCAAAACTGATGCAATTTAGAAACTGTTGGTTATCAATTGATATTGAAGGTACCTACTAAGTACCTACATCCTGGTGCATGCTTTAACGGGTCACTGTGGCCTGAAAAGGCACATGTATAACCTTAAGCTCCAGGGCTCGGACATCTGCAGACTGTGCCACGAGTCTCCAGAGACTCCGATGCACATTATCTGCTTCTGCCCTGCTCTGATGCACAAACGTAGCGTCCACCTAGGGAGACATATCATTTATCCGTAGGATGTTACTTCAATTCCAGTCAAAAAGGTGCTGCTGTATCTGGCGGCCACAGGATTTGATAAGGAAGTGTGAAGTGGAGGCAAACACAATAGATCAGAGATGGTTGCAGTGATTCAGGGATAGTCAAGGACTTGTATAGCCCCAAAGAAGAAAGAAGAAGTACCTACATAAAGACTTTTTGAACTCGAGGATCTACCTCCTCAGCCCTGATGCTATAAGGAATTATTGCATTCCTAAATGTGTGTAGTGATCCAACAGAATTTTTAAAGTATCATGTGTTTAAATGTTTTTACGAAATTTGGTACTGGGATACCTTGCATCATGGGGACGGGCTACAACGGATTCAGTACTACTGGTTCGGAATGCTTTCCTACTCAGAAGAACCAGTAAGAAACTCTTGACGCCAAATTCAAATTGTTCAGGCCATAATTCACCGCGCTGGCCATATGTGAATAAGACTTCACACACCTTAGAGAAATTTAAGGGGAACCATCAGGCATGCAGGTTTCCTTACAATGTTCTGTTTCACAGCTAAATGTGAAATATGCATACCCAGGATTGAACTATAGACCTCCAGAATAGCAGACTGAGTCAACCACTAGGCTGTCACTGCTCCATTATTTATTTATGGAAATAATTTCTCACTAGCAAGAACCAAGACATTATTATAAATTATAAATAGATTTAAATTTGTTATGTATGTAGCAGTTGACGAAGATAAAATGGTATTTAATTAATTCAATTCTACTTGTGTTTTAACTCCAAAGTCTTTTGCACGAAGTAACATATCAGTATGTGTTGTTGCTCCTAGGGGATCTCCTACTACTAATAGAGCTATATCTTTCTCCTTGGCCTCTTCTATGATTCCATCTATGTTATTTTCACATAGCTCTCTGTCTGCTAGGATCAGTGGCCTCCCATAGAATTCTTCCTGTAATGAAGAATTTATATTGATTAAAAAATATTTTAACACATTTCCAAGTCTTAGTTTAGTGTAAATATCATAATTAAAACTTACTAGAGCTTCTTTTCCAACAGTTAATATAGAAGTATAACCTTCTAATAAAACTTTATCACATTTTTTTACTATTTCCAATCCTTGTACAGTAATGTCTTTGGCATCGCCTAAACCAAGGCCTACCAAATAAAACATAGTACGAATATTATTCCATAAAATACTAATGACTGGATGATGATATAAAAAACTAGCCGCCCGCGCCACCACAATTTTAAATTATCAATAGGTCAGGTAATAAATAAAACGTACAATCGTACAATAGTGATTATCATATATGTTATTAGTCTGTGGTGATTTTAAATTGTAAAGTTCAAAAATGTAAACATCTGTGATTAGATTTACATACTCTTTGGTAAACATTTCAATGCTGACAATCTCAGAACAAGGACTATTAGAAGTATGTAGCCCTATTGTGACACTTATATTGTGGTCTGTGATTCTGGTCACAGATTCTGGTAGGTGAGGTGATGTCAATAAAATGGATGTCTTCCGTTCCCGTTATTAACAATAATATGTATGTAATTAACAAGAAGGATAATATGATAGAAAAATGTTATGATTAATATGATTATTGGCTAATGTTATTCACAATAGTGTAATTTTTTTGTCTAAAAATGATCTCGAGAAAAGGCCAGAAAGCTATCAAAGAAGGGGTTGTGGGTAAATATGTAAAAAAAGATACACCGCCGGATTTGCCGAGTAAGTTCATACATAAAAACATTAGGTTGAAATCACAAATGTTCGTTTTCAACAAAGACACTGCAACAATGATAGTTATTACAACCAATACATTTGTGATGCATTGTTGACATTTCAGTAATAAATGTTTGGACGACTGGAAACAACAGGAGGCCACGTAGTCAGCCTTTTGGTTCTAGTGATGGGGCCACACAAAGCATGGAGAATAAGTTTGGCAAAGCACAAACTATGAGTGGACATGCTGGGAAGTATACACCCAGTGAATCTGTACCTAACTTGGCACACAGGTAGGCGGAATACATGCTTAACTAATCTGATGGTTCCACTACTGATTACTGAGATAGGACCAAAATTTACTTTCTTTGCTATAAATATTATTTCATTTTTAGGTTTGCAAGCTTGTCTACTGGAAGTGAAATAGCCAGTACATCAAGCAATTTTAATTCTCAGTTTCATTTGGATGCTAATTTGGTAAAAAACAAATTTAGTTATACATTAATGGATGAATTAGTTTTAGCTATCATCTAATATTAAACAATAATTTCAGGCTTCACATTCAACATTGAATGAAATTGAAGATTCATTTAGTAGACAAACAAGTCAGAGATACTACAGACAAACACAACCAGAGGATCCTATTTATCAAAATCAACAACAGGTAGTCTAATTGTTCTATGTGGAAAAATTGTTATTGTATGTGATGATGCTTGCAGCTTTGTCCTTGTGGATTAAGGATTTTCAAATATCCTGTGGGAACTCTTTGATTTTCAGGAATAAATAGTATTCTATCTACAGACATAGAATGATTTTTAGAAACATAGATCCATGCGGATAAGTTGCGGGCATCATCTAGTCTCAAATATATTAAACGAAAAGCTGACTGACTGATCTATCAACGCACAGCTCAAACTACTGTATGGATCGGGCTTAAATTTGGCAGACAGGTAGCTATTATGACATGGACATCTGTTAAGAAAGGATTATTGAAAATTCAACCTCTAAGGGGGTAAAACAGGGGTTTGCTTTGTGTAGTTATGCTTATCCACGCGTACGAAGTCGCGGGGATAAGTTAGTTCATAATAATTATTTATTTATGTCCAAAAAAGGAATAAAAAATGGGAACTGCCAAGTCATAAAATATCAAATAATAATAAAAACAGTATCAAGACCTGGAGCAGCAGCAGAAATGGCTGAAACCAGCAAGCGGCGCAGCAAGTATGGCTCCGGGACTTCGTCTGTGTTGGCTTTTGTCGACACACGTGCGGCGTTTTTCGGACTGTTTTTCTTGTTAAAAAGTAGCCAGTTTTTGCGTTTTAACTAGTGTTTTTTGGTGGTGGGACTAACTCGGTGCGATGGGAATGGAGGTGGACCCACCTCCGGAGCCCCCGGACCCTGATGGGTCGCGGAACGGAGACGCGTGTGACGCTTCTCGACAGGCGGCTTCCTCTCGGAAGCGACCTGTCGATATCGATGAGCCTGCCGCAGAAGGCGGAAAAAGAACGGTGTTGAATCCTCCCCATGCAGCTGTGCATTCTGTATACACCCATCCCTCATTTTCTGAAGGCCCTAAAGGTTATAGTAGGGATGACAAAGGTCCCTTCATAGTCCACGTCTCGAAGGAGGTCTCGGACCCATCCGCAGCCACATCAATTAGAGCATTGCAGTTTGGCCAGTTTCTGCACCATAACAAGTTCAGTCACATCATTAAAGACGGCGTTAAAAGTGTTGGCCGCAATAGAGTCAGCGTAGAGTTCTCAACCGCGTTAGCAGCCAATGACTTCCTAGCAAGCCAGATCTTGACGTTGGCAAAGTATAAGGCCAACATTCCAACATTCAATATCACTCGGATGGGTCTAGTGCGGGGTGTTCCTATAGACTGGTCTATGGGGGACTTCGTCGAATCCCTTGAACTACCGATTGGCTGTGGCGAGGTTTTAAAAGCCCGCCGCCTGAACCGTAAAAATACCATTGAAGGTCGTGTTGAATGGGTGCCTACCCAGTCGGTGGTTGTAACCTTTAGAGGCCAGACGCTCCCCTCAAGAATTTTCTCCTTTTACACGTCCCTCCCTGTTGAGTCTTACAAATTCCCGACCATTCAGTGCCTAAATTGTTGCCGTTTTGGCCACATTAAATCACAGTGTAGGTCTAAGCCAAGGTGTTACAGGTGTGCCCAGCCCCATACAGGTGAGTCCTGCGATGTTTCGAAGGAAAAGGCTACCTGCTTGCATTGCTCAGGTAGCCATTTCGCGTCAGATAAGGACTGTCCAGAGTTTTCCCGCCAAGAAAGCATTAAGCTTGTCATGTCTCAAGACAACATTTCGTATATAGAGGCATCTGCGCGTTTCCCCCCAGTCCGTAGGTCATATGCTGAGATGACTAGGGAGTTGTTCTCAACTCCTACATTCTCTCCCCGTCCTCCCCATCCTACAAACTCATCTCGTCCCAATGTTACTCCTAAAAAATCATACCGGGAAACAATTATTCGTTCTCCTCGTCCCCGTGCCCCCTTACCGAAGGGCTACAATAAACAGGCACATGAATCAATTATTAACAACCCATCTTCCTCCCTACCCAATGGCTGTGCTCTTGGCAACAGCCAACCCGACTTTCCGCTATCCCAAGGAAAAATGTTAGAAGACCTTACCGCATTGCTCCTAAGCATCGTTGCTCCATGCAGCGAACTCCCATTACCGCCCAACGTTGCCCAAAACCTATCCCGTCTCTTTAATATTTTAAACAATGGCCCCAACAGTTCTACTTCAATGGAATTGTAAAAGCATCCGTTCCAAAAAACAAGACCTTATATCCTTAATTAACCTGCATAGTCCTGTCATGGTTGCCATCTCGGAGACATGGCTGAGGCCTGGAGCCCGATTTCGGGTCCCTGGTTTCTTCTGTTTGCGGGATGACAGGGATGACGGCTATGCAGGTAGTGCCTTATTCATTCGGCACAATCTCCCCTTTTCTTCAATTCCTATCCCCTCTCACAGTAATCAGATTAATGCTGTTGCTGTGAGAGCTGTAAATATTTCCTTCCTCTCTTTGTATATCCCTCACCCAACCCCCTCCCTGATTCCAGAAATTGAAAGTATCCTTTCCTCTCTCCCCAGTCCGACTGTGATTATGGGTGACTTTAACACCCACCACACTTTGTGGGGGTGTTATAACTGTGACGGGTTCGCTCCGTCGTTGGTTGACATTTTTGAGGATATGAACCTTTGTATCCTGAATGATGGCTCCCCGACTCGCAGAGTTTACCCCAATCAGAACCCAAAATCTGCAGTAGATCTATCTCTTTCTTCAACTTCTCTTGCATCTCAGCTATCCTGGCAAACTCTTCCTAGTACCTATGGTAGCGACCACTTCCCTATCATCCTAACTATGAATAATAGAACAATTCCTTCCCCCAACCCTAACCCCTTGTTAAAATATAAATTGCACAAAGCAGATTGGTCCCGCTATGCTCAAACCGTGGATGACCTGATGGACTCTCTACCTGATCTTCCGTGTGATGGTGACCTCTTGATTTACTATGATCACTTCGTCAAATCTCTTATTTCTTCGGCCGACTCCAATATTCCCCGTAAAAATCCTTCTGTCTCAAATCATTTGCCTTCCCCTCCCTGGTGGGATGAGGAATGCAAAGATTTGTTCAAGCAGAGAGTGGCAGCAGAGAAAGAGTACTCAGCTCATATGACAGAAGAAAATTTTATTAAATATAAGCGTATTGATGCCAAAACAAAAAGAATGGTTTCAAAAAAGAAAAAGTTTGGCTGGACTAAGTTCTGCGAATCACTTAACCCTAGATCTCCCTCTTCGATTGTTTGGTTAAACATAAGAAGATTCCGCAGAACCCTTAACTACTCCGATCCAAGCTCCAACGATCCCTCTGAATGGCTTAGTACTTTTGCTGACAAACTTGCTCCTCCGTCTGCTCCCCATCAGGACGAATTCCCTGTTTTTACACCAGCACCCATTATGGGCGAAATGGATGCCCCCTTTTCCTTTTCAGAGCTTCAGATTGCTCTCGGTGGGCTAAAAGACTCAACCCCAGGGGAAGATGGTGTGCCCTACTCTTTTTTGGTAAATTTAAATGAGAACTCTAAACATCGCTATCTAAATTTAATTAACGGTTTTTTTGAAAAAGGAATAATCCCAGATTCCTGGAAGTCCCAAATAGTGATCCCACTTCTTAAGCCTGGGAAAAAAGCTTCAGACCCTAATTCATACAGGCCTATTGCACTGTCGTCCACATTAGCGAAGGTTACGGAGGTCCTCCTTAAAAACCGATTGGAATGGATAATGGAAAGCAGAGGAATACTGGCCCCTTCGCAGTTTGGTTTCCGCAAGGGTCTCAGTACAGCAGACAGCCTCAGTATACTCACTACAGACATTCGAACTGCTTTTGGTAAGGGTGAATACCTTGTGGGTGTCTTTCTCGATGTAGCTTCTGCATATGATAATGTACTTCTTCCGTTGCTCAGGCAAAAGCTGCACCAGCTGAGTGTACCGCCGAGGATATCACATTTCATATGTAACCTGCTTGCTGGCAGGTCAGTTGTGGTAAAACACCAGTCATCCACTCTCCCCCCCAGACTAGTCTGGAAAGGTCTTCCCCAAGGCTCTGTTCTCAGTCCTCTGCTATACAGCATATATACCCAAGATCTAGAAATGTCTGTAAATAATTTTTGTAACATCTTGCAGTATGCTGACGATATCGTCCTCTATCATAGCTCAGGCTCTGTAGAGGAAATATCCCAATGTCTTAACTCTGCTTTGTATTATCTAGGGCAGTGGCTCTCTGACCACGGCCTATCTTTGTCAGTGGCTAAATGCCAAGCAGTCGTGTTTACGAGGAAGCGATCTATCCCTAACTTTAACTTTTATTATGAGGGTCAACTCATCAATTTGGTAGATAAGGCAAAGTTCCTTGGAGTTATTCTCGATTACAGACTGAACGGATTGGCTCATACCGAATATATAATTAATAAATGTGAAAAGGGCATCAATGTTCTACGTGCGGTGGCGGGAGTTTGGTGGGGTGCTCATCCCTACTCCCTCAAACTCTTATATAATGCTTTGGTTCGTAGCCACATTGATTACTGCTCATTTGTATTAGACCCCTTAAATAAAACTGTGTCTGAGAAGTTGAATAAAATTCAGTACCGTTGCCTCAGAATCATTCTGGGTGCAATGAAGTCTTCCCCCACTAAGGCCTCCTACGCACTGGCGACCATAGACGCGGCCAGGCCGCCGCGGCTATGGTCGCCGGTGCGTAGGCAAGCGCGACATGTGGACGGCCGAAAAATTTGCAGTCGACTTCATTGGACTTTATTGGAGTAATCATTTGATGCTAAATCCCATAAACCTCTTCTATTTTCAACTTCAATTATGAACCTTTCCGTGTCGAAATTGGCCATTGTAAAATAATCACTCTGTAGCTAGCTACACGTCTGGTCGCCGCGGCCGATGCGGTAGCACTGATGAATTTTAATACAGAAGTGATGTTCTCGACGGCCACGATTGGTCGCTGGTCGCGTGGCATCAAATTGGACGCCGCGGCCAACGGTGGCCGCTGGTCGCTGGCCGCTAAGTGCGTAGGGGCTATAGCGATTGCCATATAAAGTCCAGAATTCACTGGCCGCCGCGGCCAGGTCGCGGCGACCATGGTCGCCAGTGCGTAGGAGGCCTAACGCTCTACAGGTTGAATGTGTTGATCCTCCTTTACATCTCCGACGGCAATACCTATGTGACCGCTTTGTCAGCAAAATGTTACAGCTTTCCTCTCACCCATTGTGGACCAAATTGGACCAGTTATCACAAGTCCTTAGCACACGCAATCCTTCCTCCTACCTATTGGATAGTTTCCGTAAGTTTACCAATCTCCCTCATCCCTTGTTATCTTTATCAAAAAATCCTCTATTCTCCACATCATATGAAGCCCTGGTATTCAATCCCTCTGTGGTTACTGATCTTGGTTTGGTCAAAGGTGCCCCTGATACTAACTCAAAATTTCAAAGCTTAGTTCATCAAAATTGGTCAAATCATCTTCTTATCTACACCGATGCTTCAAAAATGTCCACAGAAAGTTGTGTCGGTGCAGCCTGCTGGGTGCCCAGGTTTAAAATAATTCTACAATTCCAATGCCCTCCTGAGTCTTCGGTGTTTACAGGAGAGGCCATTGCCTTATTAGAAGCAATCCTGTTTACCCGCTCCCATAACATGAAACAAACTGTTATTTTTACTGACTCTCTTAGTTGCTTGTTATCCATTAAGGAAAACCCA
The DNA here is from genome assembly GCF_902806685.2 of Maniola hyperantus. Classification (NCBI taxonomy): domain Eukaryota; kingdom Metazoa; phylum Arthropoda; class Insecta; order Lepidoptera; family Nymphalidae; genus Maniola; species Maniola hyperantus. Next base: position 5,473,504 of record NC_048553.1, read on the forward strand.
TTCAGGAGTAAATCAAGATTTCCCATTATTCTACAGATTAGGGAAGCTCTGTTCTCCTGTCATCAAAATGGAATAGCTTTAACACTTGTCTGGATTCCAGGTCACTCTGGCATTGCAGGCAACGAAACGGCTGACTCTTGCGCTAAATCTGCTGTACAAACGGGTTCCCATGAACATTTTAAAACCATTTCCCAAGATCTGAGCGCATTATCTAAAACATATCTGGACAAGTCCTGGAACACATACTGGAATGAATCAAAATCGGTTAAAGGTAAATTCTATGCCTCAGTTCAACCGGATATTCCAAGGCGCCCATGGTTCTTCTCCCATAGATACGCAGACAGGTGGGTTACCTCCACAATATGTCGCTTACGCCTTGGTCATTCCTGCACACCTGTCCATCTGCACAAGATCAGAGTTAGAGATCACTCCCTGTGTGAATGTGGCTTAGACGAAGGTACTATTTCCCATATATTCTTTTCTTGTCCTAAACTTCTTCACCCCCTCTATGATGTCCTTCCTCCAAAATTTCCCCGTCCAGTAAATGTTGAGTGTTTGTTAATGTCTGTTTTTAGTCCTTACTGTAAATTCTTATGTAAATATGTCAAATATAATAATATTAAGCTGTAAATATTTATGTAATATAGTGTGTATTTTGTGTACCTAATAATTGTGTTGTTCCAGGCCTGAAACTAACCCTATACAATAATATATTATTCTTTGAAAAAACCTGCTACTTATAAATTATCCAAATTAATAGATAGTCTTCTTCCCAGCTATCACCAACCATTCGTATCGTGTCTCTTCAATTCCACACGACATTGGCGAAGTAAATTGCGCCCGCTTGGTGCAGCCGCGCGCCATTAAAAAAAAAAAAAAAAAAAAAAAAAAAAGTATGGCTCCCTTATCGAGAGTTACATTTTTGTTTCGTTTGCTGTGGAGAACCTGGGACATGGAGTCGTAGTGCTAAAGAAAAGCTAGAAATCAGTTGACGCGTGAAATCTAAGCTCTGGACATGATACTTAGAGAGACACAAGGCTTTCAATTCCTATTGGTTCTGTAATCCATACTAATATTATAAATGCGAAAGCGTGTCTTGTCTGGTAGCTTTTCACGGCCCATCCGTTTAACTGATTTTGATGAAATTTGGTACAGAGATTGCTTGCATTGCGGGGCTATTCTTTATCCCGGAAAATCAGAGTTGCTGCAGGATTAAAAAATTTATGTATATCCACGCGGACGATGTCGCGTGTATTATCTAGTTCTCGATATGTATTTAAAAATTATTTGTAACTTTTCAATAATAATAATCAACTGTATGTTTATAGGTGCAGCAACAAAAGCAACAGCAATATAGTTCTCGGGAGGCGAGCATGCCTCGGATATCCTCCAACTTGAGCCTGACCCCTAGACTCCACCCCCCATCTCCACACTCTATTAGACTGCATTGTACTGAATGTAAGATCTAGTTTACCATTAACTAGCTTATGCCCGTGAATTTGTCCGCGAGATATACACTTAAATGCCGCATACTTGGTTATTTAATGTGCTAGTGAAAGTATTTTCATAATAGAATCATTACTTCCAGAGATTACCTCCTACATACAAACTATACCTCTTTTGCTCTGTGTAAAAACATGTTGACTATTATTAGGTCCTTACTAATAAAATGTACTGGAAAATGTATTATGCTTAACATAGCTTTGCACATTTTTAGGATTCCATATATCCAGAGAAAAAGGAAGCCTTCTAGGACCCCTTTGTTGTTGGTCTGTCATGTCTGTCAAGACCCGTCAAGGGAATCAAAACCTATGGGGTACTTACTGTTGACCTAGAATCATAAAATTTGGCAGGTAGCAATGTCTTATAGCACATGTAAAGGGGAAAAATCGGAAAACCGTGAATTTGTGGTTACATCACAAAAAAATTAAAAAGGGTTAATTAAGTATTTCTTTTACAATGGTACAAAACCATTGGTGTTCAAGTTCGACTCGCACTTGACTGGTTTTTTATATATATAAACAATCTGTAAATTTTTATTAGTAATGACTAATGACCATTATATTATACATAATAATGTATTTGTAGTATACGATTTTAACTTTAAATAATTTTGTTATCTTGGTATATTTGCATATAAAATATTGTTGTTGTTGTGTTGTATTGTTTCAGCATTTACAACAGCCAGTCAGTCTTCCCCAATATACTCAAATTACGTAAATACGCCTGCGCTGCCATACCATAACAAAGGGCACGGGGGCAACATAATATCATCTAGTCAAGGTAATGTTCAAAAGAATGTCACTTATTTGCGTGTTTGTGAGATGCAGAAAATTTTAAACAATTTGGTATTTTTACTAGCTCATGCAAGAACGTAGCAGCTGCATTTATTAGGTATATGAAACCTAAAAGCCTATTTATATAATGCTGTGAAAGTAACTAAAATACACTAATCTTGCCGTTTCTGTCTGTCAACTGGCGAATCTTTTTAACTGCATATGCAGCAGAACTAAGTCTGTTCGATAAATTATTTGTATGAGGGCCCCATTGGAGCTTAGCATCTAATGTTATTCCGAGAAAAACCGCGGTATCCACTTAATCTAATTCCTCATTATTTAGTTGTACTGTGGTTTTCACCTGTTTGACATTTGGTCATATCTGGATATATCTGGTTTGGAACATACGCAGTCAATCTTGATGGATCGCGATCTTTGGTGTTTTGGAATTTCGCTGTCGAAGGTATTTTGCGGGCTCGGACGGGCGCAAGTTGCCGTTGCCGCCGAGCAGGTCTGCAGACCGTATCTGGATCGCGATCATTGGTTTGGAACATACGCAGTCAATCTTGATGGATCGCGATCTTTGGTGTTTTGGAATTTCGCTGTCGAAGGTATTTTGCGGGCTCGGACGGGCGCAAGTTGCCGTTGCCGCCGAGCAGGTCTGCAGACCGTATCTGGATCGCGATCATTGGTTTGGAACATACGCAGTCAATCTTGATGGATCGCGATCTTTGGTGTTTAGGAATTTCGCTGTCGAAGGTATTTTGCGGGCTCTGACGAGCGCAAGTTGCCGTTGCCGCCGGGCAGGTCTGCAGACCGTATCTGGATCGCGATCATTGGTTTGGAACGTACGCAGTCAATCTTGATGGATCGCGATCTTTGGTGTTTAGGAATTTCGCTGTCGAAGGTATTTTGCGGGCTCAGACGAGCGCAAGTTGCCGTTGCCGCCGGGCAGGTCTGCAGACCGTATCTGGATCGCGATCATTGGTTTGGAACATACGCAGTCAATCTTGATGGATCGCGATCTTTGGTGTTTAGGAATTTCGCTGTCGAAGGTATTTTGCGGGCTCTGACGAGCGCAAGTTGCCGTTGCCGCCGGGCAGGTCTGCAGACCGTATCTGGATCGCGATCATTGGTTTGGAACGTACGCAGTCAATCTTGATGGATCGCGATCTTTGGTGTTTAGGAATTTCGCTGTCGAAGGTATTTTGCGGGCTCAGACGAGCGCAAGTTGCCGTTGCCGCCGGGCAGGTCTGCAGACCGTATCTGGATCGCGATCATTGGTTTGGAACATACGCAGTCAATCTTGATGGATCGCGATCTTTGGTGTTAAGGAATTTCCCTGTCGAAGGTATTTTGCGGGCTCAGACGAGCGCAAGTAGCCGTTGCCGCCGGGCAGGTCTGCAGACCGTATCTGGATCGCGATCATTGGTTTGGAACATACGCAGTCAATCTTGATGGATCGCGATCTTTGGTGTTAAGGAATTTCGCTGTCGAAGGTATTTTGCGGGCTCGGACGAGCGCAAGTTGCCGTTGCCGCCGGGCAGGTCTGCAGACCGTATCTGGATCGCGATCATTGGTATGGAACACGCAGTCAATCTCGATGGATCGCTTTGGTGTTTAGGAATTTCGCTGTTGACGGTACCGTGTGGTTTGGTCAGGATCGGACGAGTGCGAGTTGCCGCTGCCGCCGGGCTGGTCGGCGGACCGCACGCTGCGCGGGCGTCGCTATTACATGGACCACAACACGCAGACCACACACTGGACGCACCCGCTGGAGAGTGTACCCCGCCCCTGGCACCGTGTCTCCACTCCCCACCATGGCGTTTATTACTTCAAGTATGTGCCATAATAATTGTAGAATATTATTTTACACAAGGAATCCGCCAAAACAGACAACGTACTGTATGGTACAACGTGCAGCATGCGGTGTGCCACGCCCGCCCTCTAACTGTAATGTTTTTTTACAGTGAAATCACACATCAGACCACATACGCACATCCATGTCTGGTAGGAGGCTGTTACTTGGTCAGCCCACTTGTACCGACTTTGGTTCCTCCTTACCTGTTAGAAGAAATACCACATTGGCTCATTGTTTATTCTAAAGGTAAGTATCAGAACCTGAATCTAAATCTCATGTGACATCTCTCAGAACACTAGTGTGAACATCTACAAAGTATAAATTGTTAATTCACCTCCCAACACTTCACAAGTGTGTTTCACTTTATGACAAACTAGCTGATGCCCGCGGCTTCGTCCATGTGGATTTAGGTTTTTTAAAATCCCGAGGGAACTCTTTTATTTTCCGGGATAAAAAGTACCCTATGTCACTCTCACGTCAATCCGTTGCGACGTGATTGAAGGACAAACCAACAAGCCAATAAACCAACAAACGAACACTTTCGCATTTATAATATGGCTACTGGCTAGTGAGGTAGTGGTAATATGGGTATTTTATGCTGAAATTTAATTTTCCTATTTTGATGTCAATCACTGACATCAAAATAGGAAAATTAAACCGGTGTACTTCCGAGAAGCGCATAATAACCGGCGATGGCTTAATTTATATACGTAATATATACGTAATTTATATAACGTATTTTGACCTAATCACGAATATCGAAATGAAAATTGGCGAAAAAAAAAAATGAAAAAAAATATAGTTCTTAAAATGTGGCAGTGACACCCCAGTTCCTCATCTCCGCTGTACAAACACACACACCCCTAAATAACCTAAATCGATTTATCCTGTAATGCAATACATATTTGTTTGTATGAAAAATCCTATTACAATGTAAAGGATTATTTAAATGATAAGCAAGCTTGGGAATGAGTTGCTTAACGACTTTGTGATAGTTCTAATAAGTTTCAATAAATTTGTAAAGTGGTGATAATAAAAAGAATACCCGGCTGAGTTTGTTGTGGGCTCTTCTCAGACCTGGGCGCGTTTGGAACCCTCGTAGCTTTAGTTTTAAGTTTGCGTTATAATTATCACCACTATATTATCTTACAAATCTAACACTATACCAGACAATCAATAAGAGTAATTTATTACCTATTTTGAATAAATCATTTGACTTTGACTTTGACTTTGACTTTGACTTTGACTATGCATGTTTTACAGCTGATCAAGACCTAGACCACAAGCTACAATGGAACATGTTCCGCCTCAGTGAGCTTGATTGTTACTCGGACATGTTGACACGTCTCTACAAGCAGGAGCTGCAGCTCATTGTCATGAAGTATGAGCAATATAGGTAAATCATTACTTTATCCTTTTGTATACATAACTAGCGACCCGCCCCAGTTTCGCACGGGTAGCTTAATACAATTCTCGTAGGGATCTCTAATATTTTTGAAAATAAAATATAGCCTGTTATTCAGGAATAAATTCTAATGGTGAAATAATTTTCAAAATCAGTTTCAGAGATTACTCTTACTTTATAATAGTAAGTATAGGTATCTTAATAAGGAAAGCAGTTTTAATATAGTCTGGTTGATTACGAATACAAAGAAACAAGCCAGTTTAATTTATAAAAGAGTCCACTAGCAATAAAACTTACACAAGTAAGCTCTTGCACTATGTAAAGTGTAAAAAAACACTTGCAGCTAGTCAGTTTTAGCTATTAAAATGCACCGAATAGGCTAGTTGACACTTTTTTTAAGTAGGTCTTAAATGGTTAATATTTGTCCTATTAGATCAAAAAAATTAACACTATATTTTTTTGCGCCCTATAATCCGTAAAACTTTAATTTAAAAATATATTTTTCTTAGACAGGTGAAAACACTGTCGGCCATGTTTGGCCGATAGATTATCTGTGCTCTGACGTCATGCATTTGTAAACAACAGCATAACCTCGCAAAGTTTAATAAACATGACTTCTATACTAGTTTACATGAAAAATATAGTAATTATCGTTATTGTATCATCCGAGAATGTAAAAACGCATCGATAAAGACCACAGGAAAGTTGTGGATTAGAGTGCCCAGTGAAATAAATATACGTAACACGCGAAGACTTGCAAGGGATCCTATATCACTAACAACTGCAACCCAAATTTATTTTTGCAAAGATCACTTTGTTGTAAGTCTTACTTAATAACTTATTCAATTTATAAAGAGAAAACGATAATTTTTTACGTTTACTATGAGTTTTTAGAAATATATAAAAACTAGCTTATGCTCGTGACTTCGCCCGCGTGGACTTCATAAATTTCAAACCCCCATTTAACCCACTCAGGGATGGAATTTCAAAAAATCCTTTCCTAGTGGATACCTTCTCTTTACCTACAAAGAACACACGCACCAAATTTCATGTATCTAGGACCAGCTGTTTAGATGTTTAGGCTGTGCGTTGATATATAAGTTAGTCAGGACTTGAAATTTTATATATATGGATACTACGTTAGTCAATAGGGATGACATTTGTTTGTTTACATATTTCATGACGTCACATCATGGCTGACAGCGTTTTCTGAGTTTCAAATAAAAATAAAAACTGTATTTTTTTAAATTGGATTTATATATCCATCCTGCGTTTTTAATAATTGTTATTGATATATTTCGTTGTCTTAAGCAAAATATTATAATAAATAATCATTTATTGGACGAAATTAGATATGAGTCAAGTAGCCTATTTGAGTTTTATTGCTTGTAGACCCTTATAAGTCCCGCAAATTGCTAATGCGCGTGGCCGTCATTTTAGTGACGGCAGCACTAGACCTAAGTTTCGAGCTGATGGTATATTTTTACTTCGGCTGACGTCATTTCGATGTTAAAGAGACATGGTTCCAGCGCAATAGCAATTTGCGCCACTTATAGCTTAGTTGTGTTCAAAGTTCAAATACCTCTTCCTTTTTGGAAGTTGTTTAATAAAACAACTATACATAGTTATAATGGTTTATTTTTATTTTCAGGTCTGCTCTTTTACAAGAACTTGAGAGACGTAGGCATAACAAGTCGTGCCTCACACATTCAAATTATTAGGTTAACATAGTGATGCCTTATTGAGCTGTGATCTATTAATTAAGTTATTGTACATAAGGAATTTACACATAGCTGTTAATGTTCCTCATAATTATTTAAAGTGCCTTAAATTATTATATGAGCAACTGCTGAACAAAAGCAGAGCCTGCTCGCCCACAATAACAAATTTTATGCGTTTATGCAGATAAGTTTAATTTACATTACCTTTACCGTTTAGCTATACAACGCCAAAAGCGCAAAACAAAATTAAAATTGGGACAGTTTTGGGGTTCCGTACCTTAAAAGGAAAAAAGGAAACCTTATAGCATAACTTTGTTTTCTGTCTGTCTATCTGTCTGTTGTGTCTATCAAGAAAACCTTAACTCTCTTATAAATAAACATGGACCAGAGCGAGATCAACTTTATTCCAAGGTGTAAGTCTGTAGTAGCTACATTCTGTATTAAGAAACATAGAGTAAGGAAGAAGTAAAATAATGCGACTCTACTCTCGGCGTAAAATTTACTCCTCGGTGCCACATGGTTTAACGACTGACTAAGCATAATCTACGCACTAAGTATGCATATTTTGACCATCAGCCCTGCGTTTATGTTTGTTGTGTATGATAATAATCAATAAAACGATTTTTGATTAATGAGATTTGTGTTTTCATATCATGTTTGTAACGCAAATTAGATTATTTCATTGATAATATAAAGTGAAACTGAAGCGTTTTCTGAGTAATTAATTGCCATCAATACTTCCAAATTCCCATGGCTTAGGAGTGCAGCACTCCTGCCGCGTCAGGATTAAATAGTTGGATCCATACATTTTTATAGTAATATCCCGCGAACTTCCTCTACTAATTAAAAAAAACTATGCAAATCGGCCAGAAACCTAGGAGACATCGGTTTACAAAAACGCGCCGAATTGAGTACCTTCTCCTTTTGGAAAGCCGGTTAAAAATGCAAAACAAAAATGGCGGTGCAAGTTATCAGCTGTGAAGTCAATGTCAACAAAAAATACTGTCACAGTTATAGGTCCGCTGGTCTATATCGTCTGTCACTGTCACACACAGCATTCAGTTCGTTCGCTGACTCTCTCTTTTACTTTTTAATGAAGGGGCTGCCACACGTGCACGCTGTCATTCTGAAGTAAGGCTGGCATTGTTAAATCGGGCTTATTCCATGTTTATTAATAAGATTGTTAAAACGAAGCTAATACTACGTTGGTCCTGGAAGTAACTAGTCCAAGTGTAGCTTAGGATAATGCTTGAAGTAAGCATTTTTTATTAATAAGGACAATAGGGTACTACCCGTTGACCTAATCATATTTGGCAGGTAAACCTGAAAACCGTGAATTTGTAATTATATCACAAAAAAAATTAAAATGTGTTCATGAAAAAATTAATTTACTAAATCCCATTAGATGGCGCTATTGTCATTAGCTTGCAGTGTTACATATAGAAGTGTTAAAATATGATGTTACGAAACCCTTAGTGTGAGTCCAACTCACACTTGACCGGAGTTTTTTACATTAGGTCATTAAACCACATCATACGCCTAAAATCATTAGTTGCACTTTGGCATTTTGCATACTATGCAAACCATATTCTTCTGCATTCATTCATTAATTTCACTGAAAATAATTCATTCTGCATACGGTTTTACACAAGGTTTTCGGATTTATCATTACTTAAATTAATTATATGCTGTTAAAGTTGCTGTTGTAGTTGATGAATTAAAATGCTTATATCTTTTAAGCGAAGAAATTGATACAAATGTTTAACTTCCATGACTAAAAATTACATGTGTTCATGTTGTTAGTTGTAGTTATGCTTAGCATAAATAGTTTATTTTATTATATTCTTCTACTATTTATAAATACCTAACATCAACAAAATAAACTATTGACTAAGTCCTTCATCTTTAGTTTCATTTTGCTTATTTCTTACTTCTTCTCCATCAACAATATCATATTCATCTACCTTAGTGAACCCAGATACCCTTACAACTTTGGCATTTTTAATTCCTAATGTATTGGCCCAGGCTCGTGCTGTAACAATAAGTAGGTATGTAATAATTTCTTGCACCAATCGATCTTTATTAAAATTTAAACAAGATAAAAGATAGTTATGAATTTATACCTGGCGGCATAGAATGTTCTTCATCAGATTTTAAACCATAATAATGTGCCCAGTCGGCTTTTCCTTGGTACATACTATATGCCAATATTCCAAAAGCATTCCATGCTAAAATTGCGTACGCTATGCTTAGTCGTCGTTTCCATAAAACCGCAACATCAGTTGGAATTGGTTTAGTTCTACGTCGTATGTATTTATGCCACCATCTGTAAATCATGTTGTAAAATTAAAGCAAATAAATTATATAATTTTGTTGTTTACATTACACTTTACCAAAACATAACCTAAAAATCTGAATCACTGATGACAGACCTAATCATCTGAAGTCTGTGAAGAATTACTGGTCTGTGTCTTAAATTAAAACCCATAGACAAGTAAAGTAACGTAAATTATTTAAAACTGGTTTTACGGCTCTGGGTTCTAGCCATAGTCTCACACTAATTGTAAAAGTAATAAATATGTTTGTACTTTTTAATAGAAAAGAAAATATGAACCATGAGAAAATAATAATTCAGAATGACTCAAATAACCCCATAATTCCCAAATTACTCCATTTTACGGCACCTACTTTTTACCGTGCATTATCTACACTCACGCACGTACATCTAAGCATAGCAAATGGTGCTTGTTACCTACACTCAATAGCTATGCTCGTGCTATGATCAATAGCAATATTGAGATTAAATAATGCACGGTAAGTACACGGTAAAAAAGTAAGTAAAAACAGGTCTATCAGCTGGATCCAAATATCGGCGATCTAGATCGAGTCAGTGTGTACATTCCAACATCAATGGTGTGTAGGTACCTAGCATTCGCCTATGAATGTAGGTACTACAGTGCGGGCCAATCGAATTGAAAAATAACAATAACAAAGATACCTTTTCGCTAACACGTAACTTCGTTAATACTTTTCACGATGATAAAACAGTTAAAAACACGCACAAACGCCTTCTGGTCCACGAACAACATCTTAAGTAAAATATACACGCAATGTTCATTAAATTTATCCATGATTTAAGCAAAAATTTTAATAAAAACTAAATGAAAACAAGAATTCACAACCACAGAAAAAATAACTTTGCAAATTTTGACGTTTGCATTCTTTAATTTCTATAGAGCTGCGCAGGGACGACATTGCAACCACAGACCAAAAATGAATGAAAGTGAGTGACCGTACACATCGATAATTCGTTCAGAATCGAAAACTAATCGAGTTATTTAAATCAAGTTATTTTAATATAGCGTTGTATACCAACCCATTAATAGATATGTAATGCTGTTTCATATTGCTTTTACGTAATAATATTTTATTTAAATAAAAGTTATACAGCAAAATCTATACTCTATACTAATAATATTATAAGAGGTAATGTCGTTAAGTTTGTTTGTAGGGGGTAATCTTTGGAACTACTGAACCGATTTTGAAAATTCTTTCACCAATAGAAAGCTACATTATTCTTGAGTGACATAGGCTATATTTTATTTTAGAATTTTTAAAGAATCATGCGTTTAAATGTTTTTACGTAATTCGGCACTCAGATATCTTGCATCACGGGGACGGGCTACTACGGATAGGTTACTTTTTGTCCTGGAAAATCAAAAGTTCCCACGGAATCTTTAAAACCTAAATGGGATCAGCTAGTAAGTTATAGAATAGTAAAGAGTGCGACAGAAAGACAAACTTAAATATCCACAGCCTTCTTTACTTACAAGCCATGCTATTAAGTAGTATAAGTTTGGCAACGTCGCAATTAGGATCCGCCGTGAACCGATAGAGCTACAAGTGTACTAGTGGACAGCTTTCTATAGGCTGTATCTAGTTACACTACGTACCTACTTACATTATAAATACATAAAATCATTAGTTTTTGGAATTACGTATTGGACACATACAGCCACCTACCCTATAATTTAATGTAAGGCAGTAGAATGTCTTACGTAATAATGTAGGAACTTAAAACTTGTATGAAACTTTGAAGGTCTACTATTTCACTAAAATAAAACATAAATGAGTTTTTTTTATTTCTTGTTATAATTAGAATTCGTAGATTTAAGTTTTCATTTATTTCGGACTATTTAGGTTTTGCAAGTACATAAAATCAAATAATTCTTTACATCAGTGTTAGTTCGTTCAATCGTTCATTCCCGATATAGTTCAGCAATAGCGCATCACTAGACGTCATCTACACTAATATTATAAAGAGGAAAACTTTGTTTGTTTGTTTGTTTGTTTGTTTGTTTGTTTGTACTGAATAGGCTCAAAACTACTGGACCGATTTTAAAAATTCTTTCACCATTCGAAAGCTACATTATCCACGAGTAACATAGGCTATATTTTATTTTGGAAAAAAATAGGGTTCCGTAAGATATTTGGGTTTTTCGGACACAAGGTGTAAAAAATCAACCAGAAAAGTTACTTATTTTGCGTACGCTGCCTAAACTATAAAAGATAGAACCATAAAATGTTCTAATTAATTGTAGATCTTATAAATATCTACAAAAAAGTCCGCGACACACTATACCCATCTATGTCGAGTGAGGCACAGCAACCATTTTTTTATTTAAAAATCTTGAATTTTTTTTGGACTACATTTAAACGCGTTTATTTTACTCATGCTATTAATCCTTATCAAAATAAATGATTTCATCACTAAGAACAGTTTATGGAGATAATATTTGGTCTTTGAATGATTAAAATTGGACGTTTGGTTTTGAAGTTATGGCGAAATTAAAATATTACGATTTCTGCTGCACGGCCCGTTGTATTATATAAAGAGGTAATGTTGTTAAGTTTGTTTGTTGGGGGTAATCTTTAGAACTACTGAACCGATTTTAAAAATTCTTTCACCAGTAGAAAGCTACATTATTCCTGAGTGACATAGGCTATACGGAATCTTTAAAAACCTAAATCTACGCGGGCGAAGCCGCGGGGATCAGCTAGTTTCAAAATAAAGTCACGTGATCAGTACCATGGTATGCTATCTTAGAACTCTGCTGCTAAACTAGATTAATAGCGCCATCTAGGAGCTGGATTTAGAAATAATGTTCCAGTGTTAACATGGAAATTATTTTTAATGACAGTGTTAACATAATAAAAAATACTCAAGTTCCAATATTGTGAAAAATTAAATTAAAAACTTTCTTTTTATTTGGAAAAAAGAAATATTCAATTATTATAAATTTTGCTAAAATTAAGCTTTATTTTTAAAATAATAGTTAAATGTTCTTCAAATTCTAGATTTTCATATCTATGGTCAAGAAAACTGGGTGACAAGTGTCAGAAAAGTTTGAAATTTGAATTCATTTCATAACGAAATTCTACGGTGGTTCTACAGTTTTGGGAGTAATTTTATTTGATATTAAAGATTTCACGACTTTTGCTTTGCTTTCGGACTCCGACGATCCCTACGTTTATTATTTTGGCTTGTTTTTTGGACTACTGTTTCTTGTGTAAACGATAACTTGGCATTCCCCCTGAACTCTGTTGCAATCTGATTTTGTTTAGTGGTTTAGAAGTTTAGATTTGTAAAATGTCTCAATAAGTATGTTGTGTGCCTGGCTGTTCAACTGTTGCAGGCGATGGTAAGTAAATTCGTTCTGTTTTATATCAGAAAGTATTGCTTGCTGCCTCATATACTCAATTGATTCAATCGGAAGATTGCCCTTGAAAGTTATCATTTCAAGGATGCAGTGATGCAAGGATGCCTTTTTGACAAGATGCGTTAGCTCTAGCACCACAGTTTTGTTTAATTGCAAACGTGAGATGTAGGTACTAAACCCTAAAATGTTGATGTTTGAACAGTGACTTAATGTTTTTAGCACTTTTCTCAATAGAAATAAGCTATTAGTCGGATCACTATAATTAGATAAGCTTGATGTTTAATATCTTTACTTCATTATGTATTTCCAGGTATCTCACTGCACCGTTTCCCCAACCCAAATCAGCACATTGATTTGTTTCAAGTGTGGCTGAAGAAGATTGGGGGTCATGTAGCGGAATTAGATAAAGATTACATTTACAGCAACAGAAGGGTCTGTCGTAGACATTTTGAGGACATTTATTTGTACCCAACAAAGTTGTGTTCCCTAGCCATCCCATCACTCTGTTTAGCAGGTTGGTTAGACATTTTTAAAGTACCTTTGTAACTAGCAAATATTTTCACTTGCTAATTGGTATATTTTAGATATTATGTAACTTGTCACAGAATATCAGACAGCTATGGTTTCAAGTTAATTATTTACAAGAACTTTTTATGTAGAAACATGGACTGTATGAAGAATGTATTTACTTTATTATGGTTTTGATATTGATATTTTTATTTTAGAGAATATGGCTGCTGCTGAAGCAATAATTGTTTCTGAACCGCATACTAGCTCCAGTTTCATATCAAATTCTAATGAAATGGAAATGGCACCAGGTAATTATAAATCTTAAATCTAAATATATAAAAGGAAAAGGTGACTGACTGACTGACTGACTGATCTATCAACGCACAGCTCCAACTACTGGACGGATCAGGCTGAAATTTGGCATGCAGATAGCTATTATGATGTAGGCATCCGCTAAGAAAAGATTTTTGAAAATTTAAATCCCTAAGGGGGTGAAATAGGGGTTTGAAATTTGTGTAGTCCATGCGGACGAAGTCGAAAGCATAAGCTAGTTAGTACCCTATAATTTTAAATCGCCTTTAAGTTTATTTTTTAACATGGCAGATATGTATATGCCATACAATAGGAAATGCAAAAAAATAGTGTTTTTGATTTACATGATCATATCATTTCAATTTAATTAGATACTAATAGAATAGTGTAGTATAACTTAAATGAACTACTGATGTGAAAGTTTGATACCTTTCAAATCAAACATCATTTTTTCATTTCCATTGTTGGTAGCTTTAGTATTAACTAGTGACCTTACCTTCGCATGGGTAGCTTATTACAGTTTTCATGTGGATCTCTAATTTTTTGAAAATAAAATATAGCTTATGTTACTCAGGAATAATGTAGATTTCTACTTGTAAAAGATTTTTTTAAAATTGGTTGGTATAGATCATCGTATTATTATCTCATGTGTTATTTTTGGTATTTTGCAGGACTTGTTGCAACATCAAGTAAAGCAGTACCTGCAGTTGCTATTAAGTTAAACTCAAAGGACAATTTAAAAGGTATATCAGAATCCTTCGTTTAAACTAAAAAGTTTTTATAACTTACTTGGATTAGTTAAATATTATAACTGTGGTGATCATGCCATGCTTCATACTCTGTCTGTAGCAGACACTTTTAAAAACAAATTCATGTGGACAAAGTCTCAGGCATATCAAGTTGGGATCAATATTTTTTCTGCCCCAAAAATGCCAGGTTGTCTAAATAACTCTGTATAATATGACTTCAAGACAACAATATTATACACGGTCAGAAAGACTAGCAGCAGAATAACAGTAAAAAGGCTCTATTTTGATAACCCTAAGAATTTATTGCTCATTGATAATATCTTTAGTCATGATCAACTCATTGCCAGCTTATTACTGAGCATAGGTCTCCTCTAAGAGTGAGATGAGTTTAGGCCATCGTCTGCCATGCCGGTTTCCTTAAGATATTTTTTCGTTCACCATTAAAGCAAGTGATATTTAATTTCTTAAAATGCACATAACTCTGCAAAGTTAGAATTGATTGCACCCCCAACCTGTCGAAAAGTCATAGCTACTAGGCTGTTATACGATTGCACTGAATGACGAACCATGATTAATCATGGATGGATATTTGATGTCATTTTACTTTCAGCTAAGAAGTGGGTTCTCACCAAACAAGAGAAGGAACTCTGCAAAGAAATTTCAAATATGAGACATCAATTAAAAAAATGTCGAATACAGAAAGACTACTTTAAGAAGAAGGCTGCTATTAAACTTAAAAAGACCGAAGCATTTGAGCTTTTGATGAAAAATATGAGTGAAGAGACAAAAACTTTTTTTGCTATGCAAGTCACTCAATTTGGAAAGAAAGCAAAAGGAAGACGCTTCACAATTAAAGAAAAAATTCTTTCCCTTGCATTGTACAAGCGCAGTCCAAAGGCATATAGGTTTCTAAGTTCTTTTAGTGTTTTGCCTAAGAGAAAAACACTTTCTACTTTATTACAAAAAATAAACCTCAAGCCAGGTAAAACCGTGGAATTATTTGAAGAATTAAAGAAACCTGTAACAAAGTTAAATGACAACCATAAGTTTTGTACGATTATCTTTGATGAAATGGCAATTTCACCAAATTTAACCTACTGCAGAAAAAATGATGAAATTATTGGTATGGTGGATGACGGTGAGGAAAAAAAGAAGCAAATTTGTGACCATGTTTTGGTGTTTATGGTGAGAGGTATCATAAAAAAATTCAAACAACCAGTTTATTTCACATTTTGTAGAGGCTCTACTAAAGCAGACAGCTTAAAGGCACAAATAAAAACTGTCATAAGAGAAGTAGAAGCCACAAAGTTGTGGCCACTGTTTGTGACCAGGGGGCATCAAACCGAGCTGCTATAAACAGTTTACTAAATGAGACTAGAATAGAATATTTAAGAGACAACAAAGAATGGACTGGTGGGTTTTTTGAATTAAATAAAAAAAAGATTTTTCCTTTATTTGATGCACCCCATCTGATGAAGGGTATAAGAAATAATTTGTTGAACAAAAATTTAATGTTTACCCAAGATGGGAAGCAAAAAGTTGCAAAATGGCAGCATTTAGAAGAAATGTACCACAGGCAGCCAGGCTATAAAGGTGTCCGCTTGGTGCCTAAATTAACGGCGCAACATGTTGTGCCCAAACTAATACCTAAAATGAAAGTGAAACACTGCACTCAGGTATTCAGTCGGACAGTCGGCGTTGCTCTTGGATATATGGCAGGTACCTACTTGATTTGTATACTGATGTACATTGCTCTCTTTACCATTGTCAAAGTTGGTGGATTTTACTCTTTATGCAAGGTTTTCTACTTCATCATGATCATCATGATCACTCCACCGCCGGGTCACTACAGAGTACGGGTCTCCTCTTAGAGTGGGAAGGGTTTTGGGCAGTCTATCACGCTGGATCCCTGAAGCCCTGGATCGAACCCGTGACCGCCGAGTAGGAGACGACGTCATAACTACTAGGCTATCCAGCTTATTTGTGTATTGTGTTCCATTCTTATTAATTAGTAGAATAGAATATTTTAATTTTTACTTATTATAATTTATTTTATGAGTATTTAACATGTCCTTTTATTCTTTTTAGATTGTGGGCAACTTCCAGCTGAAAATAAAGACACGGCCGATTTGTTAATATTGATGGACGAATTATTTGATTCTGTAAATGGGAGTTACAGCAAAATAAGAAACGGTAAAATTTATAGAACTGCTGTAACTCCCAAATCTCCTCATCACCAGTTATGGAGAAAAAGTTTGCCAGTATTGAAGTCCATGGTCTTTGTTACAAAGGATGGGAGAAAAGCCTCTGTTCCATCAATTTCGAGCTGGATAAAAACAATTGAAGGGTTCCAGTTATTAATCAATCATTTAAAGTCCCTCAATGTAACTTCACTTTTGTTACGACATTTCAATCAGGACCCCTTGGAAAACTTTTTTGGTGCAATAAGAGCACAGGGCCATTCAAACAATATGCCAAATACATATGGGTTACAAACAGCATATAAGACGTTAATGGTAAATAATTTAACATCTCCTCATTCTGTCGGGGCAAATTGTGAAAAAGATGGGGACTTTTGCCTAAACAATTTAAAAAATCTTATAAAAAGTAGCGAAAAGAGTAACGAAGAAAACACAGAAAATATAGAAATAGATTTTAATGATTTGAACATTGAAAATATAAATACAAATAAACTAATTGAAGGCAAATCTCCGACAGATGTAGAGAGGTGTGCGGCAGTAGCATATTGCAGTGGATGGCTTGTGACAAAAGTGCAAAAAAAAAGTTTTCAAAAGTTGTCCTGAATGCATTGAAGTGTTTAAAAGTAAGGAACTGGAGGCTTTTCATAAACATATTAAAATTAGCGAATACAATGACAAAGGATGGCTATGTTATCCGACGAGAAACATTTTTGATTGCTTCGCTGAGATCGAAAATCACGTAATTGAAATTTTGAAAAACAGAAGTAATAAAAATAAAATACAAGAGTACGTAAAATTAATACTATTATCAAATATAAATTTTAACTTTATATCATGTAGCTCACATAGAGACAAAATTATTAATTTTTGACCAAGGAAACTGTCATTTTTTTTATAAATAACTGGTGCAAAGATATTAATTTTATTTTAAATGGAAAAATTCACTTTTTTGATTCAAGAGATCCACTTAAATGTGATGCTGATATTTATTATAAAAAAAAAAAATTGAAAAAGTTTAAATAACTTATAATAAGTTGTGTTTAATTTTTGAATTAAATTTGATTGGCGGGAGTTAAATGCCATTGTGATATTGGTAATTATCAGTATTGCCAAGATAAGTACCATTATCCATTCAAAACTCCCGCAAATCAAACACCACATTCCTACCTAATTTAAAAAACTATAAAGTATGTATATAGGTAGGTATATATACTGGGTATTGGCTGTATTTAGTACCAAACCCGTCTCCTAGATGGCGCTTTTCAAGTGGGCGCCTTGACGGCCCGACTTACCAGTCTATCTCCTATATACACTGTAGTCTGTGATCAGTACTGCCATATTTGTTATTGTTAGTTTTCAATTCTATTGGCATGGACTATACGTAATAGTTGGCAAAAAGATAGAATCTAGAGCCCTAAGACCAGTTTAAGAAAATGAGTCAAAGCTATCTATGGACAAGCACTGGACAAGACTTGGATCTGTGAGCTAGGAGCATGCTTGGATACAATTCCGTTATATTCAAATCAAAGTTTGAATTGTATAAATCTCGTATAGATAGATAAAACGATAAGAATTTAGAAACTTTCTTAACTACCTACATAAAACACTTAAGGGCGATGTTTCTAATACGCCGCAAGTGCTCAAATATTCCTTGGTCATTGTAAGTTATTGCTTGTTTCCTTATATTATCTGATTTAGATTTTTGATAGAACTCTTTGATTTTCATCAGAGATAAAAAGTAACCTATAGTACGCGGCAGGTAGAGATGGCAATCGGGGAGAGAATGCCCCGCACATACGCACAGCCCCATATCCTAATCCTAATAATATTATAAATGTGAAAGTGTGGATGTTTGGATTTGGATGTTTGTTACTCAATCACGCAAAAACGGCTGAAAAGATTTTGATGAAATTTGGAATGGAGATAGATCATACCCTGGATTAACACATAGGCTACTTTTTATACCGGAAAATCAGAGTTACCGCGGGATTTTGAAAAATGTAAATCCACGCAGACGAAGTCGCAGGCATCAGCTAGTATGTAATAAAATCGACACGTTATGTCATATTGGTAGTCAACCGTACTTCTATTCAATCCATTTTTATCAATGCCATGTACCTTCTTTCGTGACCAAGGCCGTATAAATGCGGCAGAAGGTCAATCGAAGGAACCTACCTATGTCGTATAATGTTAGAGCATTTCTGATAAACAATAACCCGTACCTGGCGGAGCCAGATACTGTAGTACTTGTACACAGCTGAGCGATTTTTCGACGTCGGTATATATTCGTAAAATTCCTTCCATCTGGCAGCACCGAGGGCCAAGGGTATACACTTATTGCATATTTGGAGCTCAAGCTACATCTACCTACTTTATTTGAGAACTGATAAGAGACTTTATAAATAAATATTTATTTTTACCTACTTCAAATATAGACTCCTAAAGAAAAAAAAATCGACCGCTAAACACACACCGCTAGGGAAAAAATCACGTAACTAAGAATATACCTATTAATTTTATTTGAAATTCAATAGCTTTGTAGAAATAATAGTTTTTTAACTTGAGAATTTTCCTAATGTGTACGTACAGTTAGTATATTACCTTGTCAAAGCCAAGCCGCGAACCTTCACGAAGGTCGAACGCTCATTCTTTTGTTTACTTTCCTTTGGGTAACTTCTGCTGCATTTTCAAAGAAACATTAAGTTACCTATATCTAAATGGGAAAATCGGGCAAAAAGTGCGTATTCTATTATGTTCCGTAACGTCCATTATCAGTGCTTCATATCATAGTTCATACTCATCTCCTCTTTATCTAAAAAAAACAAATAAATATTTTCGATTGTTCATATTTTACTTGATTTGCAGAACTAAATCAGACCGTATTAATGCGCTAAGAAAACAATACGACGCATTTCTTGATGAAGACAAAAAGCGTAAAAACAGAAATGAGTTCATTTTAGGTCGCCTTGAAAAAATGCGTTTATACACCCCTGCTGTGTTACCAGTTCACCATAATTTGGTAAGGTAACATAAAAATACCATCCATGTTAATGTTATTATAAAATCGAAAGTGTGCCTATCCGTCTGCTAGCTTTTTACGGGTCATTCGTTAAGCCGATTCTCGAAATTTGATACAGAGATAGCTTGCAGTCCGTCGGGAAAAAGTAGCCTTTTTCCCCGGAAAAACAAAAAGTTCCCACGGAATTTAGTAGCAAACCTAAATTCACGCCGAGCATCATATAATTTAATCCATACTGATATTATAAATGCGAAAGTGTGTCTGTCTATCTGTCTGTCTGCTAGCTTTTCACGGCCCATCCGTTTAACCGATTTTGATGAAATTTGGTACAGAGATTGCTTGTATAACGCTGAAGGAAGGACAAAGGCTATATTTATCCCGGAAAAATCAAAGAGTTCCCGCGGGATTAAAACACCTACATCGAACGAAGTCGCCGGTATAATCTAGTATAACATAAAATTTTACAGACATGGTGCTATTTAATTATTTCATTTTAGGGAAGTCCACAAATAGGAAAATATCATATTGTAACCAAAGAGCGACCAGAGTATCTAAGAAAAACAAGATTTGATGATAATTTAATAGTGCGCTCTACATCAACAGACGTTTTAACAGATTGTGCATTAAAAGATGAACAACAAATATTGCAAGAAATAAGTAAAAAATATATACTTATCCCAAAACTTCGACCTACAAATGAAAATGGTGGAACTTATTATAATCCATCGAGCGTAAGTAATGATGCTGATTGGAGAAATAAATATAATATTTTAGATGAGCTAAAGAAAGTTGAAAAGGAAGGATCATCAGATGTTTCAAAGGATACAGATATAACGCAAAATACTTTCAATAAAAGAGAAAACATTGACTTTGAATCGATAATAGCTACACCAGAAAACGGAAAAGAACAGAAACTAAACATCAACAAGGATCCAATTTATGACACACGACAAAATAATGAGAAAGGGCCAGTTACTGAATTACAATCTAATAATACTAAAAATTATCCTGACTATAATATTGAGCGCAAAACGTCTTTGGAAGACAAGCAAAATATAATTCCTGACAAAGTGAAAAATGCTAATTTCGAAAATAATGTTGGTTCACCAGGATTGAATCCTACAAACCAAGAACAACATTTTTCTGATTCAACTAAGGCCAGCAATGAATTGTATCCAAGTGAAAATGTAGTCAACGTTAAACTAAGAAATGAAAATAAGAACATTGAAAAGTTGAATAATAATCAAGTTCAAAATGTTCAACAAATAAAAATGAAAGTAGACAACAAGGTACCAACAAACACAGATCAACACAAGAATATAAATAATAAAACTTTTGTTCAAAACAATGCAGTCAAGCTAAGCAATGCCGAAATTGTCAATAGTAATACTACAGTGCCATTCATTGAGAAAGAAAATATTGATTTGAGTTTGAAAACCGTTGAAACAGTCGCACATCCTGTGGAAAGTATTGAAAATCTAGAAACTCGTTCTACTGGTCAAAATGAACCTGTGCCAGAAAATATTCACCAACAGGAATATGGACCCAATAACGAGACCACAATTGTTAGTGACGATATTCCTTTACAGATAAAAGAATTTGAAGCTGAACAAAAAGGAATGTTCTATACAGAAGAAACTGGGTACAATCAAAATGTTGATACTATGGGAAATAATGCACAAAATGAAGAATATACAAATGAACAATATTCTTATTATAATGAACCTCAACAAGAACAACCTTACTATGCAGAAATTAATGAACACGAAGAGTCGACGGAACGTTATGATCCCAATTACGAACAACAATATGGTGAAAATTATGAAGAAAATGACAATGTTGCTCAGTATGATAACCAGCAATATGTAGGGGATAGTTACGAAAATCAGCAAGAGGTAATGAAGGTTAATTATGAACAACAGCCAGACCAGCAAGAAATAACAAATGGAAATTATTATGACCAACAGCCAGGTCAACAAGATCTAACTAATGTAAATTATGAACATCAGCCAGTTCAGCAAGACCTAACTAATGTAAATTATGAACATCAGCCAGTTCAGCAAGACCTAACTAATGTAAATTATGAGCAACAAATAGGTCAGCGAGACCTAACTAATGTAAGTTATGAGCAACAACTAGGTAAGCAAGACCTAAATAATGTTAACTATGAGCAAGACTTCACTGATGTAAATTATGAACAACAGCTAGGTCAGCAAGACCTAACTAATGTAAACTATGAGCAACAGCTAGAACATCAAGACCTAACTAATATAAATAATGAGCAACAACAAGCTAAGCAAGACCTAACTAATGTTAACTATGAACAAGAGCCAGGCCAGCAAGACTTAACTAATCTAAATTATGAACAACAACCAATTAATTATGACTATGAACACTCTGCTCATCTCGGCAATCCTGACCAAAGCCAGATTCAAAATATAAATACTTATGACAGCCAAGCAAGTGAACTTGCGAACTATGAAACTCAACAATATAATGAAGTAGGTGAAGTTGAACCTACAATTCCAGACCAGAACATATATGAAAATCAACAAGACTATGTACAAATGCATACTGAACAAGAAGCAATGCAGAACATGGAACAACAACTTGATGGGGAGGAAGGATATACAGAAATACAAAATACATATCCAAGTGAGCATGCTGCTGCTGCTGTAAAAAATAATAGTCACATAAAACCAAACACTAAAGTAACTTAAACAGTAAACAAAACAAATTCATTTCCTTTGCACCTAAACATAGTAATTTTATTTTTATTTTATTAGTACTTAGATATATACTATATTTTATTATTGTTATGATAATTTGATATGTTTTATGATCTGAACTCGTTTTAATAATTTAATGTGCCATCAATAAATTATAAATAAAGTTTACATCATCAACTTTTATTTAATTTCTATGATTTAAAATATAACAAATCTACAAGTACGTAATTAATCATTATTTACTACTTTAGTAATGGTAGGCTTTCTAAAACAGGAGCTTGTTCAGGAACTAGAGCTTCCTTTGGTTCTTTCCAATGGTATGGCACCCAAGGCAGCCTCTCTAAACCTGTAGCCCAGTGATGAATTCTACATCTCACATTTACTTCTTCTTTATTATTTACCTGAAACATTGAAGTTAACATTGATAACAGAGAATCACTGTTTTGAGCAGCATCAAGTTTATACAGGTATATAATATAATCTTTCGCTACAGTTAAGTCAGATAAACTTTGTTTTTTTTAAGAATGTACAATTTTGACCATACAGAAATAGCTTGCATCCAGGACAAGGACATTTTAACTCAAAAAATCAAATTTCTCACGGGATTTAAAAAAAAATCGAATTTGGGAAATTCATGCGATCGAAATGGCAGGCATCATCTAGTAAATAAACAATTATACTTTATTTCAAGTAACAACTCATACAGGGACTCACACTAAGTTCTTACGAAATAGATTGATAAAATTTATGACTGTAGTTCATTAACATACTTTAACAGTGACTGCAAATTCCTTTTCCTGCAGGGAAAGGTCAGGTCCTTTAATTGTGACTGGAGGCATGGTTATTGCATGTTCAGGTACAACAAAACCAGCTTTTCGGAAAGATACTCTAACATGCCAAGGTTCCAGAATCCACGGTTGGGTCTTGCTCATTGTTATTTGTAATACTAATCGTGACAAGCAACCCAATGTCTAGAATATAAGAAGAATTTTTAAATAGGTTACTTCATAAAATAAAAAACCAAAGTGATTTATTATAACCATGGAACGAATAAGTAATGATTATAACTTTTAAAATGTTGGTTTGGACAACTCTGTAATTATTATTCTTTGTAAATGCAATAAAATTAAAATACAAAATATAAAAGGTCATACTAATATTTTTCATTATAGTGAGGTTTAATGTTGTGTTAAGGTCGAAACACACTTAAGCTGCGTTGCGTGACGTGGTGGCCCGTTGTTCCATACAAACTCATATAAACTATAGTTGACGTGTCGCGTCGCGTCACGCAGCGCAGCGTAAGTGCGTTTGGACCATTAGTGCTAGAAAGGTACTGAACAAATCCTGGTCAAAGAAGAAGCTGACAAAAGACTCTAAATTAGAGTGTCTTTCAGTCTGTTATTATCGTGGTCCTACTGCTTAACCAATTTTGAAGAAATTTGGTACAGAGATAGCATGCTTCCAGGGAAAGGATCTGGCACCCCAAAGATGGGCTTAGGCTAGCCTAATACTTATCCCAGATTGAGGAGTTTTTACAAGGTTTTAAAAAAACCTAAATCCACAGACAATGAAGCAGGCATCTATAAATTATATATTTCATACAGTAGATACTAGTATTTCCCTGATTTGGCTGGTTGAAATGATGATGTAGTTTTTGTGTAAACTTTTCGAGAAATCTAAAATATTTAAATTACTTATAACAATTTTAAAGATTAGTAAAAAAATATATACCCTTTGAACATAAGGAGAACTATATTCAGACTCAGTTTTAGGTTTGTTTTCATCTACTTTGTGTTTAGCCAAGTTCTCAGGGCTTGCATACATGGCTAAGCCAGGCATGAGGAAATCTCTGTAGGCAATTGTTGGACGCAGAGTCAAGACATCCCCAGCATCGCCAACACCTAAAAAGTTAATTGTTCTATTATAACAATTATTTGTGTCACAAAGGGGTGGTATTTTGAATTCTGAGCAAAGCAAAGGATTCTATAGTCGAACCCCGAGCGCAGTGAGGGATTAAGTAGAATCTTGAATTTAATGGTTTTAAAAATATTTAACAATAATCAGCAACTTGTTTTGCTTACCATCCACAAATTGGCTTAAAATTACTTTTACATCAGGTTGTTTTGTAACGTTAGTGTCTTCAACTAAATCATATACAAAGTGTCTCGCTCTTAATTTGGATGGCTTGCCATTTTTCTTATGCAGTGGTGGAGGCCATTTTCTCTTCAGTATAAATGTATTCTGCAATGGAAATTAAATGGATTAATATACATATGAAAAACTGGATAAGTGAACTTACTTGCATAGATATATATTTTTAAATTAAGACATTAGGTCTATAATGGGGCTGATTCTCTTGTACACAATCTCTAAACTAAGCTAAATTAACAGGTCTAAATCTAGTGCTATCCTTTTCCTCAAGCAACATTATGACAGAGACAGCAATAGATTTAGACGTGTCATTTTAGTTTAGTTTAGAGGTTGTGTACAAGAGAATCGGCCCCAATGATGAATATCTAATATTTTAAGCCAAGTATTTATGTATGTACCTAATATGAATCCATATTTTATAAAATATTAAGTTCTATACTTACCCTTGTTTGTTGGAAAAGTAAATTAGGACCCGCAACGATGACTTTATTCAATGGCAAACGAAAGCTGAACATGCTAGTTTGAATTCACAATTAATTTAAGATTCAAAGGGAGTTAATCTTAATTATTTTATTTTTATGCTCAGGGATTGGGTTATGGGTTATGTTTCTGCTCCGGATAAGTGGTCTGTGTTTTTATTATTAAATTTATTTTACGGCCCTGGATGTAAACCTCAGAGTAAATACCTGGTACAAAATGACTCCTCACGCGACATTTTGGGTCAACTGTCACAAGCGTAGATAGAATAATAGGTAGATGTAAGTACCTTGTACCTTGTAACCGCGTATGAGATAGCGATAGCACGACGTAACGATGAATAACACGACAATTATTACCATTGTGTAGTAGTCAATATTTGTATTAACCGATCAACAATATTTGTATTAAACGTTTTTTATGTGAAAACAAGTAAATTACTCATGAGAAATATAATTACGCCACGAATTCTCAAAGTTTGTTTTGCAACTTCTTGTATGGAAGTTGCATGTATTCTTGACAAAAACCAGTTACACGATAAGAGACAAAAATAGGTTAGCTGCGTCTCTGTTTATCACATTAGTTACTTTATCTGTGCTCTCTTTTTACTGCGAATGAGAAAGCAAACGTTCCTGCATCTACTTTTATTACTTTATCTACGGTCACTAGTCAAAATCGTCGGTAGTGCGCCAAGGAGTATATAATCACTATACTGTGCGCTGGGCGCAAGGCGCCATAGAGTAGTATTATATTAGGATTTAGGGTACAAATTACAATATACTCTTTGCATCACCTTTGCATTTTATAGTAGTAGTATATAGTAGTAGTATCCCTATTAATCTGTGGCAAGGCGCAAGCAAAGCAACCAAGCCAGGGCCGTAAAATAAATAAAAAATAAAAAAAAAAGCAACCAAGCAAAAAAAGTTTATCACAAAGTAGCAAAAAAGCAAGCGAAGCGAAAAGTATTTTCAAGAGTTCAAATATCTGTAATAATTGATCTTCATCATATTAATGTGAAGTGAATTGAATCTGAAGTTTTGCGTTACCTCAAAAATTGTAGCTTCTATTTGGCTACTAACAAAACATGGACGATGAAGCCAGTTCTGATTTACAGGTAGGAATTGAGGTTATAGAAGTTGTCGTTGTGCATTTCGGCCATGGTGTATAAATATAATATTCACATTGTTTTAGAAGTGTTTGTCGGAGGGGCCGATGGATACTGACGAAGGACCATTGATTAACGAGAATTCGAACGGATTGTCGCATCTATTGACGGACGGTGAATTTAACAGTGTTGACGCTGCGGTCGACGAGTCGTCTACATCGAACCAAGCTTTCCTTAACGCAGTGGAACTGTCCACGGGCAGTGTCGGTGACTACTTAGACAACAATACTGAAGGTTTCAATACCGATTCCTTTGACGTTGGCGACAATGCCGTCAACTTTCCCAGTGACTCGTTGAACAACGTGCTGTCTGACGGAGATTCACGTTTGAGTGCCACATACAGAATGAATGAAGTGGATCTAGAACTCCCAGAGACTGAGAAAATTGACACAGAACTTGCAAGCGAGACAGCTGCTTCAGAAGATATGTTAAAGCAAAATAATGGAAGTGCTGAGATTGTACAAGAAAACAGTGAGGATGCGATAAATGAAGACATTGTTGAGAAAACAGTTGTTACTGAAAGTGAAGATGCACAGGTAAAAAATATTTAACTTGAAAACATAACCTTATCAATTATGCCAGCTGATTCTTTGATTCAATTATATTTTATTGATAGTTATTAAATGACCAATTGCCTCATAATATTTGAAAGCAGCTATTGCTAAGTTTTGTAACTAGATTATGGTTGTGACCATGTTCCTTAGTATTTTTAAGACAATTAATTATTATAAGTTTGTTTGTTTTGTTTGAAAAATGTCTTTATTAATAATTAACAAAAATATATACATAGTTTATGACCTATTAACCTAGGATAAACACATAAAAATATAATTAAACATAGTTTGGCAGGCTAAGACGCCCCTTTCAAACTTACCAGCTTCATATTTTACCGTTCTATTTACACCATAAATACACCAACAATAGGATAAAAATTAGTTATGCTAACCTTCTTCTTCTTCTTTCTTCTTTGGGGCTATACAGGTCCTTATTATCCCTGAATCACTGCGACCGTCTCCGATCTATTGTGTTAGCCTCCACTTCACATTTCCTTGTCAAATCCAGTGGCCGCCAGATATAGCAGCACCTTCTTGACTGGAATTGAAGTAACATCCTCCGGATAAATGATGTGTCTCCCTAGGTGGACGCTACGTTTGTGCATCAGAGCAGGGCAGAAGCAGATAATGTGCATCGGAGTCTCGGGAGACTCGTGGCACAGCCTGCAGATGTCCGAGCCCTGGAGCTTAAGGTTATACATGTGCCTTTTCAGGCCACAGTGACCCGTTAAAGCTCGCACCAGGATGCACATGTTACTTCTGTTAAGCGACAGCACCTCAGATGCTACCTTCTTGCTGAAGGATTTAACCATCGCTTTCGAGTGGTTTAACCCTGGCAAGTTTCTCCAGCGGTTGAGTGTGTCATAGTAGCAATAGGTTAGGAGGGTGAGTTGAACCAGGCTTTTAGGTATACCGCAGACAGGCTCTGGGCCTATCTGACGTGCCTTTGCGCCTGATTTTGCCAGAATGTCCGCATTTTCGTTGCCTACTATTCCGGCGTGCCCTGGCACCCATCTTAGAACCACCCTGTTGTGTTGGGCCAGGGTGTTTAAGTTTACTCTGCAGTTTTCAACCAGTCTCGAGTTAACAACCTCTGAAGACAGAGCTGAAAGAGCTGCTTGGCTATCCGAATGAATGTAAATCGTTTTATTGACGTGGTTGTGTTGCAGGATGGTTTCCACACATATTATTATGGCGTATACCTCCGCCTGGAAAATAGATGTATAGGCCCCCAGGTTACGGTACAGTTTGATCCTGGGTTTCTCTCCATAGATTCCACATCCTACGTCTTTGCCTGACTTTGAGCCATCGGTGAACCATTTTAAACATCCCGATGGCCATGTGATTTTGTTGTTTGTCCAATCCTCCCTATCTGGGATTTCCACAGAAAAGGATCTCTGGAAGTTGTATTTTGGGATCATCGTGTCTGACGGCATTCCCAAAACTGGAATCTCGAGTACTGAGTTCTGCAAGTCCCTCAGTGTTTTAGATAGCCAATTCACCTTTCCTTGGCTAATCAGCCTATACATGCCCATTCTCGCCTCCTTCATCAAATACAGGAAGAGAGGAGGTAAGTTGAGAAGAGCTTCTAAGGCTGCCCCCGGAGAGGTGCTCATAGCTCCAGTGATAAGTAGGCAAGCAGTTCTTTGGATACTGCCAAGTTTATACTGGGTTGTAACCTGCGTCAATTTGCTACACCAAACCACGGAGGCGTACGATATCATCGGCCTCACAATGGCTGTATAGAGCCAGAAGGTCACTTTTGGTTTAAGTCCCCATCTTGCTCCCGCAAATCGACTACATATGCCTAAAGCCGATTTAGCCTTTTTGAGCACTCCATCGACATGCGAATTCCAGGTCAATTTCTGGTCTAAAGTGATGCCCAGATATTTGACCTCGCATGAGAATGGTATGCTCCTATTGTTCAGCTTCGGCGACTCGAGTTTATCAAGGTTACGCCTTCTAGTGAATGGTACTATCACTGTCTTCTCCGCGTTGACAGCTAGTTGGTTTTCTCTGCACCATTTTTCGATGGTGTTAAGTGCTCCCTGCATGAGATACGAGATCGTGCTCTGGCAGTTCCCACGTACCATTACCACCAGGTCATCAGCATATCCCTGCGTGTCGATACGGAGTTCAGCCATCTCATACAGTAGTTTGTCTACAGCAAGAGTCCACAGCAGGGGCGATAAGACGCCTCCTTGCGGGCATCCTCTTGTTGTGAGCACTTCAATCGAGATGTTATTTAGCTCAAATTTGGCTATGCGATTCGAGAGCATTGCCTCCACCCATCTGGTGGTGGTCGTATCGGCCAGTTTATCGGCCAGCCCATCCACCAGTGTACGGGTTGGAGTGTTGTCAAATGCCCCCTCGATGTCTAGAAACGCCGCGAGGGCGATTTCTTTGTCCTCCAGAGCCTTTTCAACCTTGTCGACAAGGTTCAGCAGGGCCGTTTCCGTAGATCGTCCCCTGCAGTAGGCATGCTGGGTGTAGTGTATAGGCTTCTCGATGAGAAGCGTATCCCTTATGTACCTGTCAAGCATCTTCTCCATCGTTTTCAGTAGGAACGAGGAGAGGCTGATGGGTCTGAAGGACTTTGGTAACCCATAGTCCTTCTTCCCTGCTTTAGGTATAAAAATGACCTTCACTGTGGTCCAAGCCTCTGGTATGTAACCCCAGGCATAACTCGCCCTAAAAATCTTTACCAGGATTGGGATCAATAGTTCCACGCCTCTCTGCAATAGCAGGGGCGTAATGCCATCGATCCCGCTCGATTTGTTAGCGCTGAAAGAATTGATGGCCCACCTCACGGCCCCGGGTCTAAAGACAATGGCAGCTCTCCTCCAGTCCTCTGAGCGGGGCCGGTGTGGAGCGCGCGCCAGAGTGCGACTAGCGTTCAAGGAGACCGCTCCCGGGAAGTGAGTTCTAGCCAGCAGTTCAAGGGTTTCCTTCTCATTTGAAGTGAATGAGCCGTCTGGTCCCTTTAAAAGTCCCAGTTGGCTCGGAGAGGCCTTGGAGAGCAATTTGTGGAGTCTCGCGCTTTGAGGCAGACAATCGATTTCCTCACAGAACCTCCTCCACGATGCTCTCTTGGCTCTCCTGATCTCTTTACTATATTCCGTCAGGGCTTTCCTATATATATCCCATTCATTGGTCCTTTTAGCCCTGTTGAATAGTTTCCGTGTTTTATCACGGAGTCTTTTTAACTTCGAATTCCACCACGGTGTTTTCCGCTTCGAGGTCCTGACCTTGAGGGGGCAGCTGTCCTCGAAGGCTTTGATCATACCCTCGGTGACAGCCTCCACCGCAAACTCAAGACACTCCAGCGTTTTGATACTCTTAGGGGTTAACCTCAGATTTTCCTCTAGGTTCTCAAGATATTTGGCCCAAGAGGTGCACTTTGGATCCCTAAAAGTTAGCGTTTCCATCTCAGACACAGTTGTCAAAGCGAAGCTTATGTGCCTGTGGTCTGACATGGAAACTTCTGTACTTACCTCCCAATTTGTTATGTATCTGGTTAAGTTAGTAGTAGCAAAGGTGATGTCTAGTACCTCCTGTCTGACTCTCGTAACAAAGGTAGGAGTACAGCCCCTGTTCAAGAGCTGGAAGCCATTTGCGAGAAGAAAATCGTAGAGGTACTCACCTCTGTCGTTGGTGTCGCTGCTTCCCCAGGCTTCGTGATGGGCGTTAGCATCGCATCCCACCAGTAGTTCCGCGTCGTGTTTCCGGGCGTAATCGACCACTGGAAACAGGTCAACTGCGGGATTATCAATCTCACCGGGTAGATAGGCCGAGCAGACAATGATTCTGCGCCCTTCCCACCCCCTGAGATTGACGTAGGCTGCCACTAGGTCATCAGTACAAAGTTCTGGAACAGGCAGGAAGTTCACGTTTTTGTTAAAAACAATGCAGGCTCTGGGTCTGGTGCCACTGGTACACGCTGCTATGCTAACCTTAGTACACCGGTTATCACTTGTAAACATATTTTTTTACATTTAAAGCACTATTTCTAATATTCTAACATAAGTACAAAATTTAGGTAAGTAGTTAATTTAACTAATCACTAATCCTATATTTTTTATTTAACGCTGGTTGAGGGTAAAGCGCGGAACTACTGACTCGCCGCGCGATTACCCGTCGCGCGTTCACTCAAACATCACATTCAATCGTTCAGTAAATAGTGATGTGGGAGTCGGTATCGATTGTACTTATCGATGTATGATAAGTCTTTCGCCCGGCTCCTACCAATTGCGTTTTTATAAGTAGTAACATTGTTTATAGCCAATAGAAGAAGGAGAGGAAGAAGCAGTTCTTAATAAAGATGAAACCCAAGATACTGTTGATAATGATGAGAATAGCACTAATGAGAATAATGACACCAAACCTGATGATAATACTGAAACAGATGACAAAAGTGCAAATGATGAGAAACCTGAGTTGCAAGAGAATGCAAATGTCAATGAAAATACAGAAGTCATTGAAAATACAGGAATCCATGAAAATGCAGAGCTTAATGACTCTGCACTAACAGAAGGCAATGAAAATGCAGAAGTCAGTGAAAATGCTGAGTACAAAAAAATTACAACAGAAAAAGAAAAATCTGAAGTTGAAGATAATACAGAAGTTAGTAAAATAGAAGAAAATATTGATGCAGAAGACAAGACAGATGCTGAAAATAAGGTGGAGCAACCTGTGTCAGATGAGAAGATGGAAACTGATGATAAATCTGAAGGAGTTGAGAAAAAAGAGGTAGGTAATTATGAATCCCCTAAACACTGAAACTTTGTTGTCATATTATGCACTTTTCTCTTGCAATATCAAAAACTAATAATTATAAAATTATTCCCTATTTTGTGCTCTGCGCACCATTTTTTTTCTAGTGATTTAATTGTATTAAAGAACATAACATTGAATTTTGGTTTGAATATTTATCAATTAGGGTGCTGAGCTGAGGTATTGTTGCCTAGTTGTGATAATGGATATAGATTGTGATTGTTTAGCAACATTTGCTTACTGGATGGGTGACCTACTTTGGAGTTCTTAATTTGAGTTTTTCGTTGCCTCCGAGTACATTAAGCCATTAGTCCCAGTTATTATCACTAACATTTGATAATAGCTGTAAAAACTGAGAGGAAATCTTGTTCTCATAGTTGATTTGTATGTGAAGAAACTCCTACCATTATGTGATTAATGGAAAGTGGTCATAACCCTCAGCAATAAAGGATACAACACAAGTGTATTGCATTGCTATTAATAATTTGTAATTACACTAGCTTCTGCCCGCGGCTTCGCCCGCGTGGCCTACAGGAAACAAATGGCATTTTTTTATTCAGTAACAAACATTATAACATCAGGGCGAGCACCTTGCACCAGCACCGAATAACACATATAACCTTCCAACCCCCATTTCATCCCTTTCGGGGGGGGATTTTCTCTGTTGTTTCTTAGCTGACACCTAACCTTAAGAAAAAACCTACTTTCCAAATTTCAAGTAATTTAATATCAATAATTAAGACTGTCCCAGACAAACTTTCATCCCCTATTTTACCACCCTTTTGGGTGAATTTTCCAAGGATCCTGAAACACGTATTTCTTCATTTGAGACAGAAAACCCAAATACCAATTTTCATGCAAATAACTTGATAAATGACGAACTGTCATACAACTTTACATCCCCCATTTAACCCACTTAGGGGTGGAATTTCGAAAAATCCTTAGTGGATACCTACTCTTTACAATGAATAGACCGTCCAAATTTCATGTCTTTAGGACCAGCGGTTTACGCTGTGCGGTGATATATATGTCAGTCAGTCAGGACTTTGAATTTTATATATATAGATTATTAATTGAACTTACAAAGGTTGGCGGGGCTGAAGAAACAGAAGTGGTGTCTGAGGATGAATTGCCTGCCGTACAAAAGCCAAGTGTGAAGGATGCTGAGAATGTCTCAGACGATGAGCTGCCCGGCCCCAAGCCTGCTGAACTTCCAGCTGATACTGAGGTTAGTTCATACTTGCTTAATATTACTAAAATAATGATAAATATATTATATTAAGTTAATTGGGCTTGTTATTTAGGCTGAGATCTATAAAGCATACCTTGATTTAGTTCAGACTTTATTTAGAGAGAAATCTGATAGCTTTATGTGTGTAATAATTTCATTCAATTTATAGCCATTTAAGCACCAAGGTTTTTTGATATCTTACAACATTGACCATACCTCAAATACAGACCAAAAAGTTTTCCTGCACTATAATATAATTGTTTTTAGGGTTCTGTAGATCAAAAGGAAAAAGGAACCCTTATAGGATCACTTTGTTGTCTGTCTGTTTGTCTGTCGTGTCTGTCAAGAAAATTTATGAGGTGCGTTGACCTAGAACCATGAAATTTGGCAGGTAGGTAAGTCTTCTCGCACAAGTAAAGGTATAACTCTGAAAACCGTGAATTTGTAGTTACATCACAAAAAAACTGCCCAAGTACGAGTCAGGCTCTGAGGGTTCTGTACTACAGTCGTTTTTTCGACATTTTGCACGATAATTCAAAAACTATGATGCATAAAAATAAATAAAAATATGTTTTAGAATGCACGCCCTTTCATATGATATAGTTATCTTACTTCAAAAATTGAAAATACTAATTCATGACCACAATTTAATTTTTTTTTGTGTGATGTAACCCTAAATTCACGGTTTTCAGATTTTTCCCCTTATGTCTGCTATAAGACCTACCTACCTGCCAAATTTTATGATTCTAGGTCAATGGGAAGTACTCTGTAGGTTTCTTGACATACTGACAGACAGACAACAAGTGATCCTATAAGGGTTCCGCTTTTCCTTTTGAGGTACGGAACCCTAACAAAGTTACTGTTAACTGGTGGCCTTTACAAAATTTACAACCTAAAAACACAACCTAAAAATTTTGTAGGTTGTGTCAGAAGATGAATTGCCTGCATCTAAAAAAGAGTCTCGAAAACGAAAGCCCGACGAAGCGAGAGACGGCTATGATCCCGGTTCACCGACATCTGAGAGTGAATCTGCTGGCAAGAAACAAGCTGTTGCAAAGGTAAATTATTAATTTTGATATTTTCAATGATAACACCTTCAATTTTAGAGTTTTTATCTTCAACGATCAGCGATTTAGCGACTGCATCGGTGCTGCATCGCATTTTGTCGACTTCCTGCGTTCGATCGCTGCTTGAAATTGGACATCTTAGCGATTGTTTCGATGCTGCAACTCGTTTTGACGACTGTTTGAGTTCGTTTGGTATAGGACGTGTGTATTGCAATAATAAATAACATCGATTTTATTACTACAACTACAGAGATTGTATGTGTTGAGTGGAGCATTTAATCGCGGCGGCTTCCGAAACAAAACTAAACAACAACAACTTTGCCGATCGCTGATGCTAAAAGCGGCGTGTTTCATTGCCCTTACTTTAGACCAGCGTTTCCCATTTGCTGGGTCGCGACCCAGTACTGGGCCATCAAATTAAAATACCGGGATGCCACATACCTGCCTTGTTTTAAAACTATTACCTACATTTCTATCGACACGTCGTAAATATTCGTTGTGAAGAGGTGTCAATTAAACACGAGCATCAGGCATGCACTAATTTATTATTTTACTTTGACAACCCATCTGTCATATTTATTCCTAACCTACCCTCACATCTTCCCCCTTTTAAAACAAAACATAAAATTATTAAAAATCAATATTACTTATTAACCTTCCTTTTTTTTAAAAAAAATACAAACACTCACCTTCATTTTGACAATAATAATTCATGCGATAAAATTTTGAAGTATACAATAATTTCTGTTAAATATTAAAACTAGCATAATAAAATCAACACAATACCATATAAGGATATAAAAAAAACTTTATACGATTATACTGTGATTATGTTACATTAATTTAAAAATGAAACTTGCTATTATTATTCTATTCACTCATCTACTCTTAGGTACAGTTTAAGATATAATTTCAAACGGCATTACTTAATATTGTCATTCTGTATAAAAATTACATTACACAAACAAAAATCTTACATACCTACATTTCTGAGCTCATTTTTTATTTATCCTTAGCTGCGCCTGACGCTTACGTGAACCCCCATCTATCCGGAGGCCTCACTGTCCTGCCCTAACGAGTTATATAATTATTATCATTCGTACCTGTACTATTAATTCGATTCTGACTAGGTTCTATTCCTATCCCAGTATTACAATCTATATCGTCATAGTCGAATTCATAGCCAGGCGTGTCGTGTCTTTGCGACGAGTCTATTATAATGTGTCGTCTATTACGAACTAATTTTTTCCCATTTAATGTCGTCACTTCATAAGATCTGTTATCTAGAATACGGCTTATTGTCCCTGGTACCCATCTTTTAATCCGCAAGTCATAGATCCTTACTTTTTCTCCCTCGCCTAATTCTATTAAATCTCTCGCATTACGGTCATAATAAAATTTTTGTTCTTTTGGCCTATTTAATAATTTATGTCTTATATTTTCATGAACTTTCGGCTTCAACAATTTTTTTGATGTCGGCAAAATGCTTCTAAATTTTCTACTCTGTAACAATTCTGCCGGAGAAGGTATTTCCGTTGACAAAGGAGTATTTAAATACTCTAATATAGCCAAGCGATAATCCGAGCCATTTTCTTTAGTTTTAATCATAATATGTTTTACCGTCTGAATCATACGCTCAACCTGTCCGTTCGATTGCGGGTAATGAGGTGACGAAGTAATATGTTTAAATTCCCATTCCATAGCAAATCTCCTAAAGCAATTTGAACTGAATTGGGGTCCTCCATCCGAGATTAAGACAGAAGGAATTCCTTGGTGACAAAAAATATCCTTTAAACATTTAATTACAAACTCTGAGTCAGTAAACTGTAATTCTACTATTTCAAAAAACTTACTGTAATAGTCAACTATCATTAAGTAATTTAAACCCTTCAATTGAAACAAGTCAACGCCGACCTCACACAAGGACTGTCAGGAATTTCATGAGACTGCAATTTCTCTTTTTGATTTAATTTTTTATGCGCAAGACAAACATCACAACTATTTATTAAATTTTTAAATCATTATTTAAACCTGGCCAAAATATTGTCTCACTAGCCCTCAATTTAGTTTTTTCTAATCCCATATGACCTATGTGTATTCTACTCAACATTTCATTTCGTAAAGCTTTCGGTACCACTACCCTTTCGCTTTTCCATATCAATCCATAAGCAACTGATAAACTCTCTTTATAATTCCAATATGGCCTAACTAACTCCACTACCTCACTCTTTTCCCCCGGCCAACCCTTATTTATGTACTTCATGACCTGTTGTAATTCATCATCATTCTCAGTACCCTTCTGTAAAGCTACGAACTGCGTATTCTGAAAATATTGCGTGAGCGCCGATACCGCATCGCGAGTGACGGCACACACCTCGACAATCTCGCGTCGAATGAATCGCCTCAGCTGCGGCCGCCGCCGGTTCATATGCACGCGATAGTGCATCGGCAATATATAGGTGCTTACCTGGCTTGTACACGAGTTTAAAAGTATAACGCTGCAATCTTAACAACATTCTTTGCAAACGCGCGGGAGCATCTGTTATCGGTTTTTTAATAATGCTTATCACAGTGGCTTATGGTCGGTTTCGACGGTTACATCTGTCTTTCCATAAATATACGCATAAAACTTTTCACACGCATACAATTCCTTCTCGATTTGCGCATATCTCTGTTCAGCCTTAGTTAACGCCTTGGACGCATAACAGACCGGCAAGTTGTTTTGCATTAAACACGCACCTAACCCACTCTTACTCGCGTCCACCGATATTATGATCGGTTTATTTCCATCATAATATTGCAAAACCGGGCGACTAGACAGACATTGCTTAATATCTTGCAAACATTTATCATGACTTTCACTCCAATGCCACTCAATTTCCTTTCTTAATAATTCTCGCAATGGCTGAACCCTATCTGACAGGTTGGGAATAAAGCTACCTATATAATTGACTAAACCCAAAAATCTTTCTACATCTTTTTTATCCTTAGGGATCGGCATTTTCGTAATAGCCGTGACATGACTATCATCTGGACACAGCCCATTTTTCGTAATCCTATGCCCTAAATACTTTATTTCTTCCAACCCAAACCTACACTTATTTTTATTTAATTTCAAATTTATTTTTCTACATCTTTCCAACACTTTCCTCAATCTTTCATCATGCTCCTCTTTACTACACCCATATATTAGTAAGTCATCGATATACATACAGACTCCTTCTAGGTCATCAAAGTTTTCTATCATTTTTTTATGAAATACTTCCGATGCTGAACAAATTCCAAAAGGCATCCGCAAAAACTTATATCTCCCAAATGGAGTATTAAACGTACAATACGAACTGCTTGTCTCATCTAATGCAATATTCCAAAAACCCGAGGAAGCATCTAAGGTACTAAAATATCTAGCTCCCGATAACCTTGACAAAATTTCATCCAAGGTCGGTAACCTAAAATGTTCCCGCTTAATTGCTTGATTTAACTCCTTGGGATCTAAGCATATACGCAAGTCACCGTTAGGTTTTTTAATTACCGTAATACTACTAACCCAATCAGATGGGCCCTCAACTTTAGCAATTATCTTTTCCAATTCCATTTCATTTAGTTTTTTCTTTACATCTTCTTTAATAGCAAACGGTAACTTCCTAGGTGCATGTACGACTGGAACAGCATCTTCCTTTAAATGTATCTTATATTGACCAGGCAAGCATCCAAGACCTTGAAACACGTCCTCAAACTTCTTTATCAAACCCGGACTGTTATCATTACTCTGTATCGACATGACACGCCTAACTACGTCTAATTCTGTACAAGCATGACGTCCCAGTATGGGTACAGACTGAACTCTGGCTACCTTAAATTCCAGCATATAAGTTTTGTCCTTGTAAGTTACATATAAAAATATTTTTCCCAGGACGTCTATACTTGCACCGGAATAACCACTTAACTTTGTTTTTGTCTGCAGTAAACAATCCTGAGCTATATTTAACTTTTTAAAATAGTGTAACGGCAAAACATTTACGTCAGCACCTGTGTCTAATTTAAATTTAATCCAAGTTCCACATATTTTTAAGCTAAGATTCCAGTCACTACTATTACTTAATGAATAAATTACCTGTTCGTCAGATTCCTCGATGTAATTTACGCCACAAACGCGGGCAAAATGATTCATCCCTGAACATAGCATACACCTTTGACCATACGCCGGACACTCAAACTTTTTATGCACAATTCCAAAATAATTACACATTTTACTCGAACCCGGAACCGAACGCCGCTGATTTACGTAAGATCCCCCCGCCGCCGCCGCCAGGGAGCGCCCGCGCGGTGCAAGCGCACGCGGAGCGCGCGTCTCCGTCGCCCGCTGGCCCCGCCCCGCGCTCGGCCGATCCATCGTCACATCGCGCGTGTTCCGAGCTCGCCCTCGTGATGACGTCATCTTCGACTTCACTTGATGAACGTTATATTGTGTATCTTCTCTTTGTGGCTTGATTTTTTCCGAGTACGTCCGTGACGCGACAGCTGCACGACAAATATCCATAGCCTTTTTTAACGATAAATCATCCTCTCTTAGCAAGCGTTCTCGAATCGCCGAACTCAAAATACCACATACTAATCTGTCCTTAATGAGTTTGACAAATTTAGATAAAGAAAGAAGTTAAGAGACAGTGGGCTTTAATAGTGATGATAAATTAAATCCAATGATTACTAATGAAAGTTATCATCTATCAATTATTTGTCAGGTAAGGCCAAATACTAAGTAATTAAAAATCAAGCAAAGCATCTGCTGTATTATTTCAAAGTAAGAATCCTAATCATCTAAACAGGCTTCTATAATAATTAGAAGCTAACAACCTAGTGTTTACTTTTATCTCAATGTATAAAATAAATAGCACAAGAGGGTAGGTGATAAATACAGAAGTAAAACCAACCAAGTCGAATAATAACTGAATTGTATTTGTTCAGCATTGATCTATTTATATTAAAATGAATCTACCACCCATTTCGCTAAGGTGTTTAGTCATGGAGAAGAAAGGGCAAAGAAACTCCATAACACACATCTTTTAAAACAACTAGAACGTTGAGTAAAGTAGTAGGTACATATTTGGTACACAGTTACAACAGGTAACCTATAAAAGGCAAATGATTACATTACATTATAATACAATATAAGAATACTTAACTTCAGTAAGGTCCGCTGTGTTTGCTCTGGGCTGTCGATACAAGACTGTCCCCTCTCTGTCGAGGTAGGGTACTTTTATAACACTGCCATCGCAAACAGGGCGGATGTCGACTATCACATGATCTTAATATTAATCATTATTTATTTTAGGTTTGTTGACAAAAGGTATGTTGACACACCCAATTTACAATAATAAAATCAGTAACATTGATGGTCTACGTATTAATAATTTACAATAATAATAAGCGACTTAAATTGACAGTTTACACAACATTATTATTTCACATAATAGCTATTGCCAACTGTATGTTGACAATAGCTTAGTATAATGTCACTCTTAGTACATTGACAGTATTTAATTTACAATGAATAATTAGTTACCAGTATTGACAATTCACATAATATTATTTATCGTATTGTCACCTTCCTAGATATTAAATTGGACAACAATAAAGAATATAAAACACTATTAAATCATAATCCTTCGGGCTGGGTAACATTGACGTTGATATCCTGTCGCGGGATAACGATTCTGTTTAAATTATTACTACAAATATTTATTGTAGACTCCAAGTTTATGATTGGGTCAATTTTAGCATAATAATTTGGATATATTTTTATCCTGATATGACACGGCCATACTGACAAGTACTTCGCTCCCGAAGTACATAGGAAAATACGAAGAAAGAAAAGACAAGGCCAGCAAAATGATTACTTAGTACTAGCAATGATTAGCGCCAGGCAGACCTAACTAACTTTGTCCAATTGGGAATCTTTACATTTGTCTCACATGGGAATCTTAACATTTGTCTCGTATGGGAATCTTAGCATTTGTCTCATATGGGCATCTTATCGATATCCCTTACGGGAACTTTAGCATTTGTCTCATATGGGCATCTTATCGATATCCCTTACGGGAATTTTAGCATTTGTCTCATATGGGCATCTTATCGATATCCCTTACGGGAATTATAGCATTGTCTCATATGGGCATCTTATCGATATCCCTTACGGGAATTTTAGCATTTGTCTCATATGGGCATCTTATCGATATCCCTTACGGGAATTATAGCATTGTCTCATATGGGCATCTTATCGATATCCCTTACGGGAATTATAGCATTGTCTCATATGGGAATCTAAACATACACTTCATACTTCATACTTCATAGCCGAAAAAAAATATAGATATTTTTTTGTTGCTCTCTGACTAAGCTCACAAGGATAGCAATGTGGATTATTAGTTACACATAATATAGCTGTTAAGTAGTGGATTAATAATAGTCGTTGTAAAAATTTTTTTTTTTTGTAAATTTTAAGTATAAGATAGATTAGAGTACACTGCCGCATTAGGACTCCCCTGTAAGGACAGTGCACATTATGATATAATAATAAATAATAATAAATAATAATAATAACATTTATCTTATGGGGATTTGTCCCGTATGAGAATCTCAACATTTGACCCATATGAGAATCTTAACATTTGACCCATATGAGAATCTTAACATTTGACCCATATGAGAATCTTAACATTTGACCCATATAAAAATCTTAACATTTGACCCATATAAAAATCTTAACATTTGACCCATATGAGAATCTTAACATTTGACCCATATAAAATTTTTAACATTTGACCCATATGAGAATCTTAACATTTGACCCATATGAGAATCTTAACATTTGACCCATATGAGAATCTTAACATTTTGTCCCATACGAGAATCTTAGAATTTGTGCCATTAACATTTGGCAGTCTTAAGATTTTGTTTCCATTGAGGAGAGAAGTTTTTTTTTTTTTTTTCTTTTTTTTCTCTTTCTTTTTTTTTCTCTTTTCTGTCATTTAGCATTAGTATGTTTTATTACTATTCGGCCATCTTGATAAGTACTTCGTTCCCGAAGTACATAGGAAAATAGAAAACTGCAGCCCGTGAAATTAAATCAACTACGGCAACAAAAGTACCGACACAAAAAAATTTAGATTGTGCTATTTGCAAAACAAAATTCAATGGTTCAATGTCATGTTACTGTCATAAAAACTAGAATAGCTAGACGTCAAACCAAAATTAGAGTAGAAGAGAATATGTTCTCTTTGTTGATTATGTTTTATGAACAAGTGTAGTGTACATACACTACACTTGTTTAACCTCAAACCAACTCAAAACAATAATAAATTAAAACGCGTTGTAACGTAGGTAGTTATAAAATTAAATGTTCTGATAGCATCACTAAACAGAAAAGAAATACTTGAGTAGGCAATCTGCTTTACGTTGTTTTAAGAAAAGGAAATTAGTTGATTAACAAAAGTTACTTGACCATCTCTTTTTAGAAAAGAAAAATAGTTGAATTATTTTAAGAAGGAGAATGAATAATTAAAATAGTTTACGTTTAAGTTACATAAATCAAAATAGTGATTTCTTCTTGTTTTGAGTTGTAAGCAAACGGTACGATGCAATGTATCTAAAGCAAACCTACTGATTTATTCGTTATTTAGTTTCGGTATATCATAACCTTCTAAATGATTTCACATTGTTATATACTTTATTAAAAACCGCTCGGTCAATCTGACGCCTAACTAGACTTATTCTTATCTAAATTAATTATACCACAACACGTGGTTTATCTAACTAATTAAAATCTTTTATGATTACCCCCACAAA
Source organism: Maniola hyperantus (assembly GCF_902806685.2). Lineage (NCBI taxonomy): Eukaryota > Metazoa > Arthropoda > Insecta > Lepidoptera > Nymphalidae > Maniola > Maniola hyperantus. The sequence continues at coordinate 5,515,270 of NC_048553.1, forward strand.
AACTTTTTCATAGAAACAATACCACAAACGTGGTTTTAAGATCACTTTAAAGCAGCACATAATTACACTTCACTTATCTTTCACAATTGGAGCGACGCGACGTTTCGATCAGCGGTGTCACACCAGCACCAAGTGCCGCTGACAACAGCGTTGCCCATCGCTTTGTGATCATCGGGCACCAATACCAAGTGCTGCCGATGACAGGCAGTAGCCTGTTGCTTCGAGGAGAAGCCGCATCCACGATTGCTAAAAGCATTTGAAAAGTATTAGTATTTCGACAAGAAAAGAATTATCGTATCCCACTTCTGATGACAAATTTAGATAAAGAAAGAAGTTAAGAGACAGTGGGCTTTAATAGTGATGATAAATTAAATCCAATGATTACTAATGAAAGTTATCATCTATCAATTATTTGTCAGGTAAGGCCAAATACTAAGTAATTAAAAATCAAGTAAAGCATCTGCTGTATTATTTCAAAGTAAGAATCCTAATCATCTAAACAGGCTTCTATAATAATTAGAAGCTAACAACCTAGTGTTTACTTTTATCTCAATGTATAAAATAAATAGCACAAGAGGGTAGGTGATAAATACAGAAGTAAAACCAACCAAGTCGAATAATAACTGAATTGTATTTGTTCAGCATTGATCTATTTATATTAAAATGAATCTACCACCCATTTCGCTAAGGTGTTTAGTCATGGAGAAGAAAGGGCAAAGAAACTCCATAACACACATCTTTTAAAACAACTAGAACGTTGAGTAAAGTAGTAGGTACATATTTGGTACACAGTTACAACAGGTAACCTATAAAAGGCAAATGATTACATTACATTATAATACAATATAAGAATACTTAACTTCAGTAAGGTCCGCTGTGTTTGCTCTGGGCTGTCGATACAAGACTGTCCCCTCTCTGTCGAGGTAGGGTACTTTTATAACACTGCCATCGCAAACAGGGCGGATGTCGACTATCACATGATCTTAATATTAATCATTATTTATTTTAGGTTTGTTGACAAAAGGTATGTTGACACACCCAATTTACAATAATAAAATCAGTAACATTGATGGTCTACGTATTAATAATTTACAATAATAATAAGCGACTTAAATTGACAGTTTACACAACATTATTATTTCACATAATAGCTATTGCCAACTGTATGTTGACAATAGCTTAGTATAATGTCACTCTTAGTACATTGACAGTATTTAATTTACAATGAATAATTAGTTACCAGTATTGACAATTCACATAATATTATTTATCGTATTGTCACCTTCCTAGATATTAAATTGGACAACAATAAAGAATATAAAACACTATTAAATCATAATCCTTCGGGCTGGGTAACATTGACGTTGATATCCTGTCGCGGGATAACGATTCTGTTTAAATTATTACTACAAATATTTATTGTAGACTCCAAGTTTATGATTGGGTCAATTTTAGCATAATAATTTGGATATATTTTTATCCTGATATGACAAGTTCATCGTGTAAATCACGAAATTCACACGTCTGGGCTAATTTGCCTAGCTCAAAAACGTACTGTTCAATGGATTCATTCTCTTGTTGATTACGCATAAAAAACTTGTGACGCTCGACCGTAACATTCCGTTTTGTTTGAAATTGCTCATCTAACGTTTTCCAAACGTGTTCAACAGTCGTACATTTATCTGGCGAACGATCCAAAATATCTCGACACTGCTCACCCACCACATGCATCAGAATATTCACTTGAATTTCCACTGGCTTCTTGGTTATCTCGCACGCTTTACTGTATATCTCGTAGCTTCGCTTCCATTTTATGCACTTCTCATTGAGGCTCCATGCATCTGATGCATTTTTATCGAAGCAAAACGCAGACGGCGGTGATAATACACTTTCCATATTTCAACTTCAATACACTTTTTAATTTAACGGCTGCGCCATGTGAAGAGGTGTCAATTAAACACGAGCATCAGGCATGCACTAATTTATTATTTTACTTTGACAACCCATCTGTCATATTTATTCCTAACCTACCCTCACATTCGTAAGGTGTATTTTACCTAATGGTTTAAAAGTGTGTTAAGTGGGTCACGAAGAAGCAGTGTGAAAATTACCGGGCCATGGCAGAACCATGTTTGGGAAACACTGCTTTAGACTATCGCATATAGGACACATGACGCATTAGCATGCGGTAGCGAAACTATTAGCTCCTAGATATTATATTTTGTCCTCCTCCTGTATTTTAGGCTTCGATGCATGCGGTAGGGAAATGCGCCGGTGTGCTTAAAAGTGCTATAGCATAATGAATTTTCGACGTAAGTCTAAATCTGAATGAATGAATGAAAATGAAAATCTTTTTTATTCGTATAAACTTTTACAAGTGCTTACGAATAGTCGGATGCATCTACCACTATATATTATATATATATAATATTTTAATTATAATATTATAATATATTTTTTACACTAGGTACTAAACATAATTTGATAAAATCTTGTACCTCACTCTGGTAGTCATGAAAGTATCATCTTATTATATAGATAGAAAGTATCATCGTGTTATATAGATTCTATAGATTTTATTTTTCAACAGAATGGGGAAAGCAAACCAGTGCCAGCCGAAAAGCGATCATCGGTGGATGACAAACCTAAAAAGAAAACGCTTCCAGAGCTGGACAAGTATTGGAAAGTTGTCAATGACGATCCAACGGATTTCACTGGATGGACTTATTTACTACAGTATGTCGACCAAGAGGTTAGAACTAATAATCAATGAAACTCTTACTGTTCTGTGTAATTGTCTTGTTTTATTTAGTTTCGGTCCAACAAAGGATTTTAACACGTTTTTTTTTAAATTTAAATAGCGAGCATTGAACCGCTGCCCATGAACATTTGCAGCACTAAAAGAACTGTCAATGTATTATCGGCTTTTCAGGATCAGTCAAGTTTTCAAGTTAAAGTCAGTCCAGCACAATCTTTTTATATGTGAAAATTCAGCTTTCGTAAGTTTGTGTCAGCAAAACTCGAAAAGTAGTAGATGGATTGATTTGAAACTTTTACACAACATAGCATCTCTAATCTATATAAGAGCATTTTATATATACTTTTATTCCGAAGTTCCGACGCAAACGGCTATTATTAATTTACTTCCCTAATATTAATATCAGACTAAGCCACAGCAAAGCATGGCCAAGTTTAGCTAGCAATTTATAAGAATCACTGCTACGTTGTTAAAAACTGCATCTAAAGTTCCACTCAACCAATTTTGATTAAATTCTATCGAACTGGGAAAGTTTCAGTCGAAGGTTTTTTATGAGCGCATACAAAAATAATATATGCGATTAAATGTTTATGATGAAAATATACGCTAATCTTTTTGCTTTGTGAAGCAATGGGAACTGAACTTGATGACGATTGGCAAGGGCCAACTGACACGAGCCAGTGGCTAGCAAGTAGGGCTTCAGAGCGAGACGGAAGTGATAACGGCTTGTCTCCTTGTCGCCAGAGCGACGTGGAGGCGGCGCGCGAGGCCTACGACGCGTTCCTGTCACACTACCCGTACTGCTACGGCTACTGGCGCAAGTACGCCGACTACGAGAAGCGTAAAGGAAGTAAAAAGAAGTGCCTCGAGGTGAGTACCCCCCATATCGTAATAATGATATTCTGTTCAAGTTATGGTGAGTCAAATAAGGAATATACTTGATGAGATTCATGATCAATGTGTCAAACACTTGGATTTTGAATTGTTTTAGTCCTAACCGGTATTTTGCAATTGTTTTTTTTCCCAACAGCGCTTCGAGGCCCGTCATGTCCGTAAGGCAAAGCCGTCGATACGCACCGGAGAGTATAGTCGCCGCGTAGATATCTCTCTAGTGGTTCATTGCTTGTGGTGTATTTATTTACTATCCAGTGCATATGTTTACTATGATTTGTTCACGCATGATTTATATTGTAATATGATATTTAATTATTACTTAAGTGCGTACCTTGTGAATGTTGGAATTATTTAAGAGAGTTATTGTAAACGAATCCATACTAGCATGGAGGCTGCGGCGAAACATCTGAAGGGCGGCGCCGGCGCGACGGACCTCTGCATAACAGGTGTACACCGACAACCTTTTATACGCGGTGAGGGCGGGCGGTCCGAGTGCCCACGACGACCGCCCGCCCGCAGCACTGCCCACAGTACCGCCACGCGTAAGCTACGGCCCGTATCGCAGCACAGCAAGTTGCACCGTCAGTCAGCTGCACGGATACACCGGTGTAACTTACAAACGTGGTAATACTGTACATGAAACATATGATATACAATGCTATTCAATATTCCCTTGCTTCGTGGCGTCGCCGCGCGACGCTTGCTTCCCGGGGAGCAAAGTTGACGATGCGCATGTTTCAGGTGTTGGAAAGAGGACTCAAAGCTATCCCCCTATCGGTGGACCTTTGGATACATTATCTCAATCACGTTAAGTCCACGAAAACCGATGACCATGCCTTCATCAGATCGCAGTATGAGAAGGCAATAGGTAAGAAATTGCATGCTAATCAAACAAAATTGACATGAAAACTATTTAAAAAAAAACAATCATTTCATTACTAATATTATAAATCCGAAAGTATTTCTTCTAAATATATAAAAGGAAAAGGTAACTGAATGACTGACTGATCTATCAACGCACAGCTCAAACTGCTGGACAGATCAGGCTGAAATTTAGCATGCAGATAGCTATTATGACGTAGGCATCCGCTAAGAAAGGATTTTCGAAAATTCAGCCCCTAAGGGGGTGAAATAGGAGTTTGAAATTTGTGTAGCCCTCGCAGACGAAGTCGTGAGCATAAGCTAGTTTTATATATTTGTAAACTTCTTAACACTTTAACTACACACATTATATTAATTATATATACAAGGCTTACTTGTACCCTGGAAAATGATAGAGGGATACTTCTTATTCTGGGAAAACGAAGGGTTCCCGTAGGACTTGTACAAAAACCCGGAAATGAAAACCGTCAATATTTGTCCATTTGATTTTGCGGGATAAAAGTAGCTTATGCTCGTCTCCAAGATGCAAGCTATCTATGTACTAAATATTGTCAAAATGGGCTTAACGGATGGACCTTTAAAAATCCCGTGGGAACTCTTCGGTTACACAATAGTCAATGTCCGTCTCCGGAATGCAAGCTATCTATGTACCGCATCTCGTTATAATCGGTTAAATGAATAGGTCGTGAAAAGGTGACAGATAGACATTTTCGCATTTACAATATATAATATGGATTGATTGATTTGAATGTGACCCCTGGCAGAGGCTTGCGGGCTGGAGTTCCGCTCGGACCGGCTGTGGGAGTCTTACATCAAGTGGGAGGCGGAGAACGGCTCGGCGCTGCACGTCACCAACATCTACGACCGCCTGCTGGCCACGCCCACCCTGGGGTACACCTCACACTTTGACAAGTAAGACCTTCTATACATATAAAAAGATAAGCATTTTCTTAAGTTCCTCTTTTAATTTTCATCATTGTTGTACCTATTCTTCTTCCTTTACAACCTGTTCCACTGCAAAGGGTCACTGGTAGAAATTTCTTATAGAGATAAGTGAAAGAAAAAAAATCATTTTTTGAAAGTTGTGCCCACACATTGCCAGTTATATACTAAGTTATACTAAGGGTCGATTCTACAATATGCCTGTGTCGACCCATGTTGCCGCCAACATCGCCCGTGACAAATTTAGATAAAGAGAGAAGTTAAGACAGTGGGCTTTAATAGTGATGATAAATTAAATCCAATGATTACTAATGAAAGTTATCATTTATCAATTATTTGTCAGGTAAGGCCAAATACTAAGTAATTAAAAATCAAGCAAAGCATCTGCTGTATTATTTCAAAGTAAGAATCCTAATCATCTAAACAGGCTTCTATAATAATTAGAAGCTAACAACCTAGTGTTTACTTTTATCTCAATGTATAAAATAAATAGCACAAGAGGGTAGGTGATAAATACAGAAGTAAAACCAACCAAGTCGAATAATAACTGAATTGTATTTGTTCAGCATTGATCTATTTATATTAAAATGAATCTACCACCCATTTCGCTAAGGTGTTTAGTCATGGAGAAGAAAGGGCAAAGAAACTCCATAACACACATCTTTTAAAACAACTAGAACGTTGAGTAAAGTAGTAGGTACATATTTGGTACACAGTTACAACAGGTAACCTATAAAAGGCAAATGATTACATTACATTATAATACAATATAAGAATACTTAACTTCAGTAAGGTCCGCTGTGTTTGCTCTGGGCTGTCGATACAAGACTGTCCCCTCTCTGTCGAGGTAGGGTACTTTTATAACACTGCCATCGCAAACAAGGCGGATATCGACTATCACATGATCTTAATATTAATCATTATTTATTTTAAGTTTGTTGACAAAAGGTATGTTGACACACCCAATTTACAATAATAAAATCAGTGACATTGATGGTCTACGTATTAATAATTTACAATAATAATAAGCGACTTAAATTGTCAGTTTACACAACATTATTATTTCACATAATAGCTATTGCCAACTGTATGTTGACAATAGCTTAGTATAATGTCACTCTTAGTACATTGACAGTATTTAATTTACAATGAATAATTAGTTACCAGTATTGAAAATTCACATAATATTATTTATCGTATTGTCACATTCCTAGATATTAAATTGGACAACAATTAAGAATATAAAACACTATTAAATCATAATCCTTCGGGCTGGGTAACATTGACGTTGATATCCTGTCGCGGGATAACGATTCTGTTTAAATTATTACTACAAATATTTATTGTAGACTCCAAGTTTATGATTGGGTCAATTTTAGCATAATAATTTGGATATATTTTTATCCTGATATGACACGGCCATACTGACAAGTACTTCGCTCCCGAAGTACATAGGAAAATACGAAGAAAGAAAAGACAAGGCCAACAAATGATTACTTAGTACTAGCAATGATTAGCGCCAGGCAGACCTAACTAACTTTGTCCAATTGGGAATCTTTACATTTGTCTCACATGGGAATCTTAACATTTGTCTCGTATGGGAATTTTAGCATTTGTCTCATATGGGCATCTTATCGATATCCCTTACGGGAACTTTAGCATTTGTCTCATATGGGCATCTTATCGATATCCCTTACGGGAATTTTAGCATTTGTCTCATATGGGCATCTTATCGATATCCCTTACGGGAATTATAGCATTGTCTCATATGGGCATCTTATCGATATCCCTTACGGGAATTTTAGCATTTGTCTCATATGGGCATCTTATCGATATCCCTTACGGGAATTATAGCATTGTCTCATATGGGCATCTTATCGATATCCCTTACGGGAATTTTAGTATTTGTCTCATACGGGAATCTAAACATACACTTCATACTTCATACTTCATAGCCGAAAAAAAATATAGATATTTTTTTGTTGCTCTCTGACTAAGCTCACAAGGATAGCAATGTGGATTATTAGTTACACATAATATAGCTGTTAAGTAGTGGATTAATATGTACACTGCCGCATTAGGACTCCCCTGTAAGGACAGTGCACATTATGATATAATAATAAATAATAATAATAACATTTATCTTATGGGGATTTGTCCCGTATGAGAATATCAACATTTGACCCATATGAGAATCTTAACATTTGACCCATATGAGAATCTTAACATTTGACCCATATGAGAATCTTAACATTTGACCCATATGAGAATCTTAACATTTGACCCATATAAAAATCTTAACATTTGACCCATATGAGAATCTTAGCATTTGACCCATATAAAATTTTTAACATTTGACCCATATGAGAATCTTAACATTTTGTCCCATTGGGAGTCTTAACATTTGTCACATAGTGAGTCTTAACATTTTGTCCCATTGGGAGTCTTAACATTTTGTCACATAGTGAGTCTTAACATTTTGTCCCATTGGGAGTCTTAACATTTGTCACATAGTGAGTCTTAACATTTTGTCCCATTGGGAGTCTTAACATTTTGTCACATAGTGAGTCTTAACATTTTGTCCCATTGGGAGTCTTAACATTTGTCACATAGTGAGTCTTAACATTTTGTCCCATTGGGAGTCTGAACATTTGTCACATAGTGAGTCTTAACATTTTGTCCCATTGGGAGTCTTAACATTTTGTATCATATGCCAATTTTTTTTTTTTTTTTTTTTTTTTGCTTTCTTTTTTTTCTTTTTTTTTTCTCTGTTCTGCTTTTGTCATTTAGCATAAATTATTAGTATGTTTTATTACAATTCGGCCATCTTGATAAGTACTTCGTTCCCGAAGTACATAGGAAAATAGAAAAATGCAGCCAGTGAACTTAAATGAACAGCGGCAACAAAAGTACCGACATAAAAAAATATAAGATTGCTCCATTCACAAAATGATATTCAATGATTCAATGTCAATGTTACTGTCATAAAAACTAGAATAGCTAGACGTCAGACCAAAATTAGAGTAGAAGAGAATATGAATGTTTTTGTTGATTATGTCTTATAAACAAGTGTAGTGTATGTACATCAAACCAACTCAAAACAAGAATAAATTGATAACACGTAACGTAGGTATTTATAAAATTAAAATGTTCTGATAGCATTACTAAACAGAAAAAAACTTAAGCAGGTAATCTGTCTTACGTTGCTAAAAAAAAGTAATTTAGCTAAATAATAAAAGTTACTTGAATGGACCATCTCTTTTGTGTTGTTTTAAGAGAAGAAAAATGGTTGAGTTATTTTAAGAAGCAAAATAAATAAATAAATATAGTTTATGTTTAAGTTACATAAATCAGAATAAGGTAATTTCTTCAAGTTTCGAGTTGTAAGTACGATGCAATTTCTCAAAAGCAAACCTACTGATTTGATTAGTATTATTGTTTCGGTATATCATAACTTTCTAAATGATTTCACATTTACATATACTTTATCAAAAACCGTTCGGCTAATCTGACCTCCAACTAGACTTATTCTTATCTAAATAAATTATACCACAACACGTGGTTTATCTAACTAATTAAAAATCTTCTCTGATTCACCTCACAGAAACTTTTTTCATATAAACTATACCACAAAATCGTGGTTTTAAGTTTACACTTTTCTTCACACACAACGCACAAAATTGTACTTAGCTTGCTCAACGACGCGACGTTTCAACCGGCGATGCCACACCAGCACCAAGTGCCACTGACAACAGAGTTGCCCCTCGCTTTGGGATCATCGGGCACCAACATCAAGTGCCACCGACGACAGGCGGTAGCCTGTCGCTTCGAGGAGAAGCCGTATCCACGATTGCTGAAAGCATTTGAAAAGTATTAGTATTTAGACACGAAAAGAATTATCGTATCCCACTTCTGATGACAAATTTAGATAAAGAGAGAAGTTAAGACAGTGGGCTTTAATAGTGATGATAAATTAAATCCAATGATTACTAATGAAAGTTATCATTTATCAATTATTTGTCAGGTAAGGCCAAATACTAAGTAATTAAAAATCAAGCAAAGCATCTGCTGTATTATTTCAAAGTAAGAATCCTAATCATCTAAACAGGCTTCTATAATAATTAGAAGCTAACAACCTAGTGTTTACTTTTATCTCAATGTATAAAATAAATAGCACAAGAGGGTAGGTGATAAATACAGAAGTAAAACCAACCAAGTCGAATAATAACTGAATTGTATTTGTTCAGCATTGATCTATTTATATTAAAATGAATCTACCACCCATTTCGCTAAGGTGTTTAGTCATGGAGAAGAAAGGGCAAAGAAACTCCATAACACACATCTTTTAAAACAACTAGAACGTTGAGTAAAGTAGTAGGTACATATTTGGTACACAGTTACAACAGGTAACCTATAAAAGGCAAATGATTACATTACATTATAATACAATATAAGAATACTTAACTTCAGTAAGGTCCGCTGTGTTTGCTCTGGGCTGTCGATACAAGACTGTCCCCTCTCTGTCGAGGTAGGGTACTTTTATAACACTGCCATCGCAAACAAGGCGGATATCGACTATCACATGATCTTAATATTAATCATTATTTATTTTAAGTTTGTTGACAAAAGGTATGTTGACACACCCAATTTACAATAATAAAATCAGTGACATTGATGGTCTACGTATTAATAATTTACAATAATAATAAGCGACTTAAATTGTCAGTTTACACAACATTATTATTTCACATAATAGCTATTGCCAACTGTATGTTGACAATAGCTTAGTATAATGTCACTCTTAGTACATTGACAGTATTTAATTTACAATGAATAATTAGTTACCAGTATTGAAAATTCACATAATATTATTTATCGTATTGTCACATTCCTAGATATTAAATTGGACAACAATTAAGAATATAAAACACTATTAAATCATAATCCTTCGGGCTGGGTAACATTGACGTTGATATCCTGTCGCGGGATAACGATTCTGTTTAAATTATTACTACAAATATTTATTGTAGACTCCAAGTTTATGATTTGGTCAATTTTAGCATAATAATTTGGATATATTTTTATCCTGATATGACACCCGCAGGGGGACTTGGATTCGGATCGGACGCAGTGCATTAGCGTTTATACAAGTAATAGTGGGGTTAATTCGGTCTGTGAACAATACTTCGAATAGGCTACTTGACTCATATCTAATTTCATCCAATAAATGATTATTTATAATAGTATTTTGCTTAAGACAACGAAATATATCAATAACAATTATTAAAAACGCAGGATGGATATATAAATCCAATTTAAAAAAATACAGTTTTTATTTTTATTTGAAACGCAGAAAACGCTGTCAGCCATGATGTGACGTCATTAAATATGTAAACTAAGAAATGTCATCTCTATGTCACGCGGGGACTAACGTAGTATCCATATATATAAAATTTAAAGCCCTGACTAACTTATATATCAACGCACAGCCTAAACATCTAAACAGCTGGTCCTAGGTAAAGAGAAGGTATCCACTAGGAAAAGATTTTTGAAATTCCACCCCTGAGTGGGTTAATGGGGGTTTGAAATTTATGAAGTCCACGCGGGCGAAGTCACGAGCATAAGCTAGTTTTTATATATTTCTAAAAACTCATAGTAAACGTAAAAAAATATCGTTTTCTCTTTATAAATTGAATAAGTTATTAAGTAAGACTTACAACAAAGTGATCTTTGCAAAAATAAATTTGGGTTGAAGTCGTTAGTCATATAGGATCCCTTTAAGCAAGTCTTCGCGTGTTACGTATATTTATTTCACTGGGCACTCTAATCCACAACTTTCCTGTGGTCCTTAACGATGCGTTTTTACATTCTCGGATGATACAATAACGATATTTACTATATTTTTCATGTAAACTAGTATAGAAGTCATGTTTATTAAACTTTGGGAGGTTATGCTGTTGTTTACAAATGCATGACGTCAGAGCACAGATAATCTATCGGTCAAACATGGCCGACAGTGTTTTCAGCTGTCTAAGAAAAATATATTTTTAAATTAAAGTTTTACGGTTTTTAGGGCGCAAAAAAATATAGTGTTAATTTTTTTGATCTAATAGGACAAATATTAACCATTTAAGACCAACTTAAAAAAAGTGTCAACTAGCCTATTGGAGATATTCTCGGCTTACAAATTTGATCTACTGAATCCAAGAATGTTTGATCCGAAGTAGCAGTAGTACGTATGAGGGGTTGCATCCTCAAACGTACTACTGCTACTTCGGATCAAACATTCTTGGATTCGAATCGCGATTCGTCTCACTGTATTTTAATTTTTGACGTGATGATATACTTGTGTGTTTTTATTTTTTCAACAGTTTCCAAGAGCATGTGATGTCGGAGCCGGTGTCGGGCGTGGTGGGGCGCGCGGAGCTGGTGCGCCTGCGCGAGGAGGTGCGCGACACGGTGCCCGCGCAGCCACCACTCGACCTGCCGCCCGGCGAGGATGAGCCACTCGATCACATCGTGAGTCCTTCCTCCTGGGTTCCTTTTTCGCATCTCCACGGACGAGATTTGCGGCGATAGTCTCGCCGTTTCACAAAATTCGATACTAACATGGGCCTATCTCCACAGGGCGATACTATCGCGGCGATAGTTTGTATCGAATTTTGTCACGTGGCGAGACTACCGTTGTGATTCTCTCGGCGTGGTGATGACGCTTTTAGATGTAGCTGTCCATTGTACGTGCTATCGCTGGTGTGTTTACCCGTCGGATCACTCCAGTCAACCGAGCAGGCCACCCAGACAAGAACTTTAAGTGTTGTTTGGAAACTAATGTAGGCTTCTCGTTGGGTAGATGCTGCATTTAAGCAGTACATGTTCCGGTGTCAAGATATTAATAAGATGCTATTTTTCCAGGATACGAAGTAGCCTATACGGGATAAAGTAACTCTGAACCAAATTTCGACAAAATCGGTTGAATGGATGGGCCGTGTAAAGCTAGCAGACAGACAGATACATTTTCGCATTTATATATTAGTAAGTATAAATTTTGAACCTCATACACTATTTTTATTCATAGGCATCAGAAGAAGAAGCGCAGTCAATCAAAGAGCGCATTATAGCAGCTCGCAGGAAAGTGCACAAGGCCACTGGTGAGGAAGTCGCCGCGCGGTGGACTTACGAAGAAGGGGTGAGATTCCAATAAATTGTCGTCACCTTAGTCTGGCAAAATCACACCAATCCCATAAAAATCTGTTAAGAGGTGCGGACAACTGCTTCTGAACGCAACAATAAGACTTATTTTTTCTGCTTAGATTAAACGGCCCTACTTTCACGTGAAGCCGCTGGAGCGCTGCCAGTTGAAGAACTGGAAGGCTTACTTGGAGTGGGAGAAACAACATGGCTCACTGAAGCGCGCCCTAGTGCTGCACGAGCGATGCCTAATCGCCTGCGCGCTTTACGAGGAATTCTGGATGCGGGTGAGACACACACTCACATACACACCCGTGCGAGCACACAATTACGATTTAGGTTTTTAAAAATCCCATGGGAGCTCTTCCGGGATAAAACATAGCCTATGTCTTTCCTCGGTATGTAAGCTAACTCTGTACCAAATTTAATTAAAATGTTAAACTGTTGGTCCGTGATAAACTAGCAGTCAGACACACTTTCTCATTTATAATATTGAATGAGAAATCCATACTTCCATACTAATATTATAAATGCGAAAGTGTGTCTGTCTGTCTTTCTGTCTGCTAGCTTTCACGGCTCAACCGTTCAACCGATTTTGACGAAATTTGGTATAGAGGTAGCTTGCAACTCGGGGAAGGACATAGACTTTTTATCCCGGAAAATTTAAGAGTTCCCACAGGATTTTTAAAAAACTAAATCCACGCGTACGAAGTCGCGTCGTAGTCGTATGGATAATGCAACTTTATGTTGTACACAGCTGATAAAGTTCCTCGAGGAGCGTTCCGCCACCAACCCAGAGCTGGTGGCAATAGAGAGGGAGGTGTTGGAGCGAGCGTGCACGGTGCACCACCTCGACAAGCCGGAACTACATTTGCACTGGGCGCACTTCGAGGAGGCGCAGGGCAACCTGTCCAAGGCGGCGGACATACTCGACCGCATCGAGAAGACTTGTCCGCATCTCGTGCAGATACAGTACAGGTATGTTGGGCCGGTGATGAGCCTAGTGGTTAAGACGTCCGCCTTTTCTTCGGGAGGTCGGGGGCTCGATCCCGGGCACGCACCACTAACTTTTCGGAGCTATGTGCGGTTTTACGACAATTAAGCTTTGACGGTGAAGGAAAACATCGCAAGGAAACCTGCATGCCTCATGCCTGAGAGCTCTTCATGTTCTCAAAGGTGTGTGAAGTCTGCCAATCCGCATTGGGCCAGCGTGGCCGACTATGATCTAAACCCTTCTTACTCTGAGAAGTGGCCCATTCAGTAGCGGGCCGGTAATGGGTTGATCATGATGATGATGACGAAGAAGTTAGTATAGCGGTCTCTCTATTACCTAATCCCATACAAATGACAGAGCCAAAAATCTCAGTGGGCGTTAACCATTGTGAGTCACCAACCAATCACAAACATGTTTTCAAGAAACATTCCAAATTCAATTCGAAAATGTTTTCAAAAGCATTTGAAATTTAATTCAAAAACATGAACGTTTGTGATTGATTGGTGACTGAAAATGGTTAACGCCCTCTGAGATTTTTGGCTCTGTCATTTGTATGGGGTTACGTAATAGAAAGAGCGCTATACTACTCGTAACTTGTTTCCGTGGATAGAGTATAGTTGTTCATTTTGTAGCGGCGAATGGTTATTTTGTGATGATGTCGATACTTGTGATGTGAAGTTATGATCTTTCATACATGTGGTAATTGATATTTATTTATACAGAGATTACACAATATGGGTGTTCTACAATTTTTACAGACGGATTAATCTCGAGCGTCGCCGGGGAGACTACGAAAAATGTATCCAATTATACGAGAACTATATATCTTCCGCCAAGAGCAAGGCAGTCGCGTCCGCGCTCGCGGTCAAGTACGCGCGGTTCCTGTTCCACGTGAAGCAGGACCCGCCCGCGGCGAGGAAGGCTCTCGACGATGCCATCGTTAAAGATCCGCTCAATTCCCGACTGCATATGCAGCGGCTCGACTTGGCCCTGCATACGCCTGGCACGCCATACGAACAGCTGGAAGGTAAATATAATGACTATGTCCGAGGACTACTAAACCGGGCTCACTTGGTCATGTGAACCAGGACCCGCCCGCGGCGAGGAAGGCCCTATATCTGTCATCTAGGCCATGCATCTGGGGTCAAGATGGTGCCATCGCTAAAGACCCGCTGAATTTGCAACTGCATGTGCAATGGTTTGACTTAGCCTTGCATACTCCTGGCATATTGTCCTACAAACAGCGGGAAGTTAGATCCAACCGAAAAGGCAAAATAGTTTTATTTTCACTTTATATCCTCCATACTGCGGACTTAAAAACGCTCTCTCGTATTAACAGTTGTATTTACTTAAATAGCATTTTGTACGTCGCTTTGGATGTTGGAGATTTGCTGAAAATTGGCGATTCGCGTTACTGGAGTTACAATGCGCGCTAAATAAGTAGTCCGATTTGGACACATTAGAATATGATGATATGGGTGTAACGCAGAGCTGGTGATGAGTTACGAGCGGCAGGAGGGCGCGGAGGCGGAGACGAGCGCTGCCATGGCGTGGCGGCGCCGCGAGCTGGCCGACGAGTTGGGCGGTGCAGCGGCTGCGCGCGCCGCGCACCTGCACGCGCGCGCGCTGCACAAGCACCTGCGCAAGCGCGCGCGAGCCGCCAAGCATGACGCGCCACCGCACCACACGTGAGTGCAACTTACTTTTTTTAAATATAAAAATAGCGAGCAGACGAGCAGGTTTTTACCGTCCAACTGATCCCGAAATTGGACCTCGTTCGAAATGTGAACACCAAGAATCCCAGTTAGTACTATCGGAAAGACCAATCCTTACAGTAACCTGCAGAACATATATCAACTTTATACTTATAGAACATATAGAACTTTAGAAAAAGATAACGGTTTCGTAGAGCGTTGTCTCTTTCGTTGTGACCTACAAAACATCATATAGGTATGAGTGACAGAGACAACGCTCTACGAGGCCAAAATCTCTTGAAAAAGTTCGATGCGCAATATTTCCTGTATCTTTTTTATTCGTATAAACTTTTACAAGTGCTTACGAATAGTCGGATGCATCTACCACTGGTTCGGAATGCCTTTCGAGCCGGCGATGGGTTGATGATGATGGATAATTAATCTGTTTTTTGTACCGCAGGGCGACAACAGACACGGCGGTCAAAAAGAAGGAGAGTTGCGCAACCACACCTGTAACGACAGCCAGCAGCGCGAGCACCTACTACCAGACGCCGGCCGCGACCGCGCAGCAGTCGCAGTACGACCAGTCGCAGTACGCGCAGCAGCAGTACCAGCAGCCGCCCTGGGGCTACCAGCAGCCGCCCGGCCCCTACCCGCACCACCCGCACCCCTGGCCGCAGTACCCCAACTACTACTAGACCCTACACGTGCACTACACGGCACAGACCTTCACTCAACGTGCCGTACGCACGCATTCTCCAGTTCAAAGACTCGAGTTAACGTTAACTGTGCGTCAATCTATCAGGATCAGTTGCATAATATTATAATATTAGTGTGCACAATGACGTTGTCTTGTCTAGGTATATAATTTAAAACGACACCAGTGTCCAACTGGTGTGGTTTACAATTATATTTTCTTAACGACACCACTGACGACCAGTAAAATTCTACGTTATAAAAACAATTATAATAATTTTAATTGGCGTTGGTGCCGTTACCAAAAAATACTAAACGACAACCCCAGTTTACTATTACAATTTCAAAAGGCTTCTGCTTGGAGCACTGGGCTACAGCTGCTGATATACTTGATCTGGGCTACAACTTGAATTTTGAAACAAGGGCATGAAAGTCCATTTTTAGTTTTTCGGATTGTACCAACGTGACTCATTACGTGTCATACGTCTGACTCATAACGTGCACGCCGGTAAAAATTACGTTACCGTTAAACTTTGACCAACAAGCAAAGTGGTGTGGTTGCACAAGTCAGTATTCACATGCGCTTCGAATCGGCACACTATTAATATCTGTCACAAATAATAACTTATTTTGTACTAGCTGATGCCCGCGACTTCGTCTGCGTGGAATTAGGTTTTCAAAAATCAAGTGGGAATTCTTTGATTTTCCGGGATAAAAAGTAGCCTATGTCACTCTCCAGGTCTTTATCTATACCCATGCAAAAATCACGTCAATCCGTTGCACCGTTGCGATGGGATTGAAGGACAAACCAACAAACAAACACACTTTCGCATTTATAATAAGGGTACTGATGGCACGTGAAGACGGCAATAAGTCTGCTCGCGCTGGTTTTGCTCTTATCGACGTTAAAAGTTTATAATAGCAATGTTAACGTAACTGTAACCGCCTGACATGCAACTGGCCAGTATGGACGGGATACATGCGGAAAAATGTTCGACATCTCCATACAGTTATGATAGAATCACGCAGAGTTCTTCTTCTTCTTCTTCATTCTGGGCTGGTTTCCGCACTTAAACGTTTCCGTCTGTTGTGCGTGCATCGCCCCTCCCCGCCGAAGTATCACGCAGAGTTAATGTTACCTTGAAAAGTTACACTCAGGGCTCTGAAAATTGAAAGACGTCATCAGGGCACACGGACCGCGATCGCATTGAATACTTCAAAGTCTGAAATGTGAAAGTATTGTTGAATACTTGTTTTAAACCTGCAGTTTTAACATTCGTAACTTGAATTTAATAATTTATTAATAGTACGAATTTTCGATGTTGAAAATCGTCCATTTTGTATGGCGATGAATATCAATGGACACCATATCTAGCTGTCTAGATATTGTGCTATACAGCTATGGTAAAATCGTATGTTTTAAAGACAGCATAACGTCACAATCCCATCAGTGGGCCCATCACTGTCAATGTAGTTTATGAATTGTGCTTAATTTTGTGTAGTTTTATCATAGATGGATTTTAGATGTCTCAATAAATTTTCCTATTTTGTAATTTGGAGGATCTAGAAAACGAAGCGGTGGAACACTTATGGTACGTTTATGTATGAAATTTAAACTTGACTGCTATATGAACTAAGGAAATAAAAGCGACTAAGATTTTATAAATTTGACTAAACGTTAATCTCTAATAGTTACATAAAATTAGACCTTAGACTAAGATTTTCCAATTATTGGATGAAATAAGTAATATGAAGAGGGAAGATTAAATAATATAGGTAATCTTAATCCTTATTAAGCAGCAGCATGTGTTTGGATTTTCTATATGAGTTCTGACTTTGAATGCAGCTTGACGATTTTTTTCCTTATTGGGTAACGCTATATAATATAGCGTCCGCGTCGTCACGTTTAAACCCATTTCTTTGATATAGCGGCTATATCTAAGAAATGGATTTTTGAACGTGACAACTACGATGCAATCTGCCTTACAGAACTTTGGGGTATTTTAATACTAATAAATACTTGAATAATATTAAATATCATTGTTAATTAAGAAAAGCTTAAAGTACAGAAGGATACTTTGATATTTAATTAGACCTACTGACTATAATAAAAATTATAAACGGATTTTTTACACAGAGTTGTAAAAATATATTAACTTATGAATGATTTTAATAATTTGCGATCACACCGAGCTATTTAATTAAGGTAACGTGTTTATAGATTAAATAAAAACTATAATAAAACAAAGTTTATTCATTTTAACACCCTTTTTATAATTAAATAGCAACATAATATTATATTATTATGTACAACATTATAAGAACCTACCGAATAATAAAAATAATATTTTTTTTATATTTTGTAAGAAAAGATATACAACGCAGATTTACAAAAGCTCCATAATAATATGATTATAGAAGGAAGTGTCTACAGTCACAATAGAGCATGAAGTTTTTCCATTAAAAATTAAACCTTAATAGTTTGCGTATTTTATTAAGCATGAAAAACCTAATCTTGTGGCCGTAACTATTTTTATTATAGAACGGCCGGTTGCGGTGAGCGGTCGTCAAGTCACTTCCTTAGTAGATATTTAATATTATATTTTTAAAGGTAAAATAAAAATATAAATTAGGTATGGTATCTACTATTTATAGTAGATAACCATACCTAGTAGCGGAGATGTGTTTAGTAGCAGACCAATCAGACAATAATAATTGATAGACGACGTGATAATAGTTTTGTCATAGATTACCGGCGCGTGCCAGACCTTCGTTATTTTATAAAAGCTGGAAGTTTCTCTGCATATTGTCCCCAACACTGGCAGGAACGTTTATTTGGATGTTTGTTGGGATCATGGTGGCTTTGGGTGATAACAGGTAATAAAGGTGTTAAAAATCTTATGTCAAAGTACTAAGTCAATTTTTTTTATATTTTCTTCGAAACAATACAAGAAATTACGTCACGCATTTGCCAGACACTTAAGTGTCGTGGCAACCCCCTGCTGAAGGATTTCTGACAGGGGGTTGCCACTTGCCATAATACTAAGTGTCAGGCAATGCATGACTTGATTTCTAATACTAGTCCGAAGAAAAAATAAAAAAATTAGACTTTATACTTTGATGCAAGATTTGTTACACCTTTATTTACTGTTATTTCCCAAAGTCACCATGATTCAAACAAACGTTCCTCCCAGTGTTGGGGACAATACGTAGAGAAACTTTCAGCTTTTATAAAATAACGAAGGTCTGGCACGCGCTAGGCTGGCTCTTAGTCCATCTGTCACAAATGATTTGATTGGTCTAAAATTCTAAGGGCGTAAACCACGCGGACGCACGCTCTTGTCTGTATTGAAAAATAGTGTAGCGATAACTGGCGCGGATGAGTGCGATGGATTTTCATATGCGCGGCGGAAGGCGAACGTACGGCGCGGGTGCACGGACTTGTTCCTTCAAATTGAGCGTCGCCGCTACGTGCCATTATACGTGTCGGATGGCTACGCACAAAGATGGACATCGATACGGAGCGCGTAACAATATTGAAGTGCAATCTCCAACCTCGATCAGTATTATGGGACATAAATGGTAAATGAACTTCCAATGATACAGATGCCAGTCAAGAAGCATGACATGATTGTAGAAATTTAATCTACTCGATATAACTGCAAACACTCGAGGCTGAAATTGTACTAGCGGCGCTGCACGAGGCACTCCTCGAATGCATTCTATACATTTCTTTAACATTAACAAAGCAATATGCTTAGTATCGTCTCCCAAGTGTCGCTCAAAATGCAACTTTATGCTTATAACTAGCGGATGCCCGGCGTGTGCAAAAAAAACCCATCTTTGCATTATTGCCTTTCTAATTGGGGCACATCGGTTGGATGGTTTTAAAGTATAGACTTTAAACCCCCTATAGAACGGACACAGGTAGAAACATTTTCGTGTTTTATTAAGCTTATATTAATCGTTTACTATATCAATCCACCTATAACTAAGAATGTCAAAACGTCAATAGTATTATGTGTAATATTATTCCGAAGTATTTCTTGACATTTAAACAGCCATCGTCAGTCACCATGGAACTAGGAATCCTCTTAGCTTGTCTGTCATTGTTATATTATATTTTATGGACCTGGCGTTATCTAATACGTAACAATATTTTATTCTACAACGAATAAATACAGTTCGGCCGAAATCAATCCTACGGCCGGTAGACTTCATTTATTTTTCATCATGAACACGCAGCCTTTGCAGCCTTGATCGCTGGAACAAGAATTAATACGTTCAAATGTTATTTCAAGGACGAAATTGCAGTTATCTGATTTGTAGGTACCCCCGCCCCCACACACAACAAGAAATTTTTAAATCGTTTTTCTCCTCAGAAAACCCCTGACTCCTGAGATATATTTCAATGTCGTGAATACTATATTTTACACTTACGTATAATTTATTATTGTTTAACTGTATTAGTGTACTCACCTTCTCGCTCTTTACGTCGTAACTTCTTGCGTCTGCGATCGATGGCAGCCAGTTCCGCTTTCACAGAGTGGTAAGCCTTCCTCAGGTCAGCGAGCCGCGAGCTTAGCACGTTGATACGCGTCTGGCAGTCCCACGATGGATCTGCGTATAAACGTGCCAATATCAACACAATACACTAAATACGCGATGTTACATAATATGCCTATACCAAGCTCTAACCTATACACAGTGCCGGCCCCAACCCAATGTGTACAAAAATCTATTAAAAAAATTCCTAACCACATTAAAACAATCGAGGGTAATATAGCGTTCATTGATTGATTGAAAACATTTCTAATCAAAAAAGCCTATTTATAAATAAACGACTATTTTGACGATTAATACAGCGCCGTCTCCCTGCTAAAATTGCTGTGCCCCAACGGGTTCCAATATTGACATTATATAAAACGAGACTGAGGCCATACGATTCGTTTCCAGTGCGTTGCGGCGCCGCACCGCTGTGGATTTAAGTATTGGGTGTCACATGGGCACTGCGACGTCACTCCGGCAGAGAAAATGGCGTTGCAATGCACCACCCCTCCACCAAAGATTTATTATTATTAAAATGAGAAAAGGGCATCGGACCAACCATTCCAAATATAATAAACTTAGCTAAGCCATACCAAGATCCACATAGAAGTTGTACTTGAGCGAGACGTTCGAGCCGTGAGGCGCGTGTTGGTCGTCCGTGTCGCGCCGCGAGCGTCGCGCGCGCACGCGCCCCGCGCCGCTCGACTCGGACGCTTTACGCGACCGGGCGCTGCCTGCGGAATAAAACCCATGTGACTACAAGTCAAAGCAAAGCTACTGAAATGATACTTGAGATACGGACCTAAATGACATTAAGTAGAACGAACGAAATCTATAAGGCTTAGTTACAAATCTTCTGCGCGTATAGACGTTGGAATGATCACTGATAAAAGTCTGAAGCAAGTGTGCAGGAAAATTAAATCAAATTCTTTTACTGGTCCAGATGCTGTGCCTCCTGAACTACTGAACGATTGTCTGCGCGCACTGGCTGAGCCACTTAAATACTTGTTTAACTTGTTTTTGAGCACGGCGACATATCCTGATATTTGGAAAATATCTAGAGTCACTCTTATAGAGCACTCTAGAAGCAAGATCGAGAATTTCAGACCCTTTGCCGTTCTCTCTGTGTTTGCTAAGCTGTTCGAAATCGCTATCAAGACCTACCCATCGGATTGCTAACATGGGTTTCGAACTGGTCGCTCCAGTTCGCAGAATACGCTATAATCGAAATGGAGACATATTAAATAGAATTTACCATGTGGCTTGTCGATATCGTGTGCGCACGAATCCTGCGCTGGCATATCGTCCTCATCTTCTTTCCGATCTGAAGGACTGTCCCTTTCAGATATCCTTCGTTCCCTGAGACAAAAATTTCAATTTCACATCAGTTAAATTCGTTAAATTATTGAACTTGTAGGCAAAAATCAAACTGGTTTGTTTTGGCATTTTCCTTTTGGTTGCGATGGCAATCGGGCTATGAGGCGGGGGACGCCCCGCACACCTAACGCGGTGTGGGCTAGCGCGGGGACTGTGCGGGGCGTTCCCTCCCTGATTGCCATTTTGACCTGTCGCGTACTATATAAATATATAAACACTAACTTATTCCCGCGACTTCGTCTGCGTAGACTGCACAGATTTTAAGCCCGAGCATATTGGAAAGACGAGGCGAATTCGAGTATGTATTTCCGAGGTAATTTCAAAGGCGAAGGCGTTAGCCGAGTACTCCATCCGCTGCACTAGCAACACATTGCATCGCAAAAGTCACACGCGACGCCTCCTCTTGTGGTGATATATATATATACGCGTACCTGTGTGGCGACAGGTCGAGGCTGCTGTCGGGGGTCGTGGGCGGCGTGTTATCGAGCAGCGTGCCGCGTCGAGTCCAGTCATCCTCCCGCGCGACCCTGGGACCCGCGTCCCCTGCCCCCGCCGCGCCCGCATCCCCCGCGACTCCTTGCCCCGCCTCGTTCCCGCCCACTCCGACGGCTGAGTCTCGTTGACCGCCTGAACCGCGACGCTCCTCTGCTATACAAATGAAACAGTAGCATGGATTTTTGGTATATTTTAGATAAACGTTTAAATCATGGACGCAAAGAACATGATAGAAAAATTCTATTCAGTGTACAATAATAGCAAATGATAGTATAATTTTTGTTAAAAGAATCTTTATTTACTGTCCCCTAGAAAATGAATTCTGAGTTACGTTCAAAAGATACCAAAATCTAATTATTGATACATGGCATTCGTTGTCACTGACTGATTTGCTTATTTGAATTGAGTTGCTGGTGTTATTTTTGATTGCCGACGACGAACAGCCGTCAGTCACGAACATTTGAACTGTTAAACATAAAATAAAAGTAAAGTCTTGTTAATCTCCATGCGCGAGTTAGAAGCTGTTCCGTCGGGACGTACCTACTTCTTGTCTTTGTTAAGATTGCCAGCTTTGAATTCGATGCATTGTCCGAAGTTGAGATTGGACGAAATATTAATAGCGAGAAGATCGACTATGTCGGTAATCAGAACGCATTTACTGCGGAAAGTTGTAGTTAGAGCCTAGAAGCGGAAGGAACTCCGTTTAGCGGTAAATAGATAAGTCTGACCAATGGGGATCCACACTGCCAATTTGTTCCGGCAGGTGGCGTATAAGCAAACCGGCCATAGAGGTGGAACCGGCTATTATGAGCTGTCAAACGCCATAATTTTAATTATAAAAGTTTCCAGGTATACATACATCTTTAAATAATTCACGAAACAATCGCGTATTGTGTCAATATCCACAATAATTAGCAAAAGCTAGCAAACAAACAATGTTGATTTTAATATGACACTGGCCTCTTGTGGCACCCTCTGAGATCAGTTTTGCATGTGGATTCCCATTAAAAGAACACCTAGGTACCTTTGTGCGAGTGCAGCGTGTGGTTGTGCGCGTGGTGCTGCGGCGCGCAGGCGAAGGGCAGGTGGTGCGCGCGCGCGGGCGGCGCGGGCTCGGTGTCGGGCGCGGGCGAGCCGGGGATGGTCTCCTCGCACAGCAGCAGCGCCGCGCAGCTGTCGTCCTCCGCCGCGCCCGCCGCCGCCGCGCTCACTCGCGCCCCGCCCGCTACCACTACGTTTGCGCCTTACACACACACAATTAACATTCATATTCTCTTCTGCAGACCTATTTTATATAAAAAATAAATTAAGTACCTTGATAAGTTAGTAAATTGTAATAAATTAAATACCTACCTTGATAAGTTAGTAAGTTAGGAAATCTGTGAATTGTTATTTGTAAGTTAACCTTTTTTCTTTATGTTTGTTAGAAGCTATTTGTACAAGTTTTGTTCTTGTTTAGTTTGTTTTGATAAGTGTGTTTGTTGCGCTGTAGTTATTGTACCACCTAATCGCGCATGCCACGTCCACATCTAGTAGACACAATTAACAACTAATATTTCTGTATATCTATTAACTTGTTATCATACAGTAATTGTAGTCAGTTTTGTGGACTAATAAAAATAAAAAAATCAGCCAAATTTAATTCTGTCTGTCGATAAATGACCTAGCAACGTTTTTATTTGTCAAGAAACGAACGAAGAAAGATAACGCGTAAACTTGAACTCCTCACGCGCTATTTTAACTTTATGTGTCAAGTTTCATGACAAAAGTACGATTTTAGTCCTTATTTTAAAGGTGAACCATACTTTTGACGTGACAGTTGACCCATAGAGTTAAAATGGCAGGTGAGGAGTCATTTTGTACGGACTATATGGTATTTTTGTAAAATAACAATGTTCAACAACATTTTTCTAAACGACAACAATTGTTGTTGTTTAGAAAAATGTTTAGTTAAAAATTCAACCATATATTATTATTATGCTCACTATGCTTCCGTTCATTCTTGCACGCATCTTCAAGCATAAGAAGCGACTCGCCAGCGCTCCACTCGCCCGGCGACTTGCCCGCGTGCAGCGCGCGCGCGCTTGCTGCGGTCACCTGCGTGCGCGCGGCCAGCAGCGGCAAGCTGGGGCCGCTGCCCGCACTGACGCTGCCGCTGCCGCTGCCCCACTCGTCCACAGACAATTTGTCTATGATCAACCTACAAACAAAAGCTGTGAAGTTCATAGGAAACCCGACAGAAATGAAGATGTATTCTGTCTTGCTCACTCATAAATATACCTCAAGAGAGTCGGAAAGTCATTTGTGGGAATGAGAATTTAAGAGTAATTTCTGAGGTCTAAAGAAATTCGGACGAGCGCCGGAAAGCTGCAGCCTTCTCATACATTTTATAATAGACTCCACAGGTCCGCTGCAGACTGTCAGAATGTTGCCGGTACGTGCGTACGATTCCAATGTTCGCAGAGAAAATGGGACGTATGGGACACGTATACGTAACTAAACCCTACTTAAGTATTGAAATATCTAATCTGATTTTCGGGTTAACACTTTTTATAAATACGCACCTTCTATCCGAATCGTCAGAATCACTTGATTCGCTTCGATCTTCAGGCGGGAACGGTGGCAGCGGTATGGTGGCAGCTGTGACCGATTGATTTATTTGACTCGATAACTTCTGAATCGTTTCGCTCAAAACTTTGTTCTTCCCAGGCGCGCTCAGAGTTAAATCAGCGGCGACGCTCTTCCGTCGTTCCAATATGTTAAGAGGACTCAGCAGTCTTGGCGGGGTCGGTTCTTTAGGTTTGACTCTCTTTAGTTCTGGCGTGTCCCTTTTGACATCAGTCAAATTAGAAGGTTCGCCAAATATTGAGTCGGTAACTTCTGCAGGACTTATTCTTCTTATATTTTCAAGTTTATTAATAGGTTTCAGCACCTCAGTTTTGCTCGGAGGACGCTTCGGCTCTGTAGGTAAGGGCGATATGGAAGATTTATCCGTGATTTCGGGCACTTTCAAATCCTTTTTCGGCGTGTCTGGCCGATTTTCTACCGGTGGCGGTGACATTGATAGCCTCTTAGCACTATTGATAGCTTTAAGAAGTTTTTCAGCAATTTTTGGTCCTTCCGACTGCAGAAGAAATCCAGGTGGCGGTTCTGGTATTACATCTATTCTTGCGGGACTGTCAGGTTCAGATTTGTCTTCCTCCGTATCAATGAGAGGACTTGAAGGAGGTTCTATTTTAGAAATGGCGGGTTCAGGATCCACTTTATCAATTTTTATTTTAGGTATTTCTTTAGTTTCTATGTTTGGAAGTGGAGTGACAATTAGATTTTCCATTGTTTCACTTTCATTTTTGATTTCTTTCTCGTCTTTCTTTTCCTCTGGTTCTTTGGCAATGACAGTGCTACTTGTAAATGGATTCAATGTAGGTTTAGATTCTGGTTTAGACTTTGGCGGAGGAGTAGTGGGCGGTTCCGGTATAGTATCTATCGTCGGTATCTCTTTTAGAATTTTTATTGCGTCTTTTATTTCTTCTTTAGTTGGTTCGGAAATTTTAGGTTCTTCTTTAACAGGTTCCGGGGAATTATCTTTTTCTTTCATGATTGGTATTGGTATGATTGGACTAGGCTCTCGTTTTGCTACTTTTACAGTAGCTTCTGGTGCCTCATCGTCAGAAGACTGCTCATCATCGGCGGGGCTGTCGGGCGAATCGTCTATTAATTCCATAAGTTTGGTGACCTTGCTCTTTTTAGAATAAGTCTCTTGGTTCTTGGCCGGCGTGAACCCTTCAAAAATTGGCCCACAACTACTGTCACCTGGAAATGAGTCATCATCAAGAGAAAATAAGTTGTCTTTAAATTCATCTTCAGGACTCTGTCTTCCTGAAACATCTCTAGAAGCTCCAAAGTCTCTAAACGGCGATAGAGACGGGGATCGGAATGACGATGCTCTCGGTCTCAAAGGGTCCTCGGATATCTCCTCACTCAACGACTTTGACAATGTGGATGTGTATTTACTGGGCGAAATATCGTCGAATATCCTATGAGTTCTCTTCTTTTTTTCATCGTGGAGTTCCAACTCAAATGGTTCCGGTTCCTTGAATTCATAAACATCTTCCGGTTGCTTTTCAGGTTGTGGTGGTTCAGGCGGCGGTTGTGTAGTTTGTGTGGGATTTATGACCGAGTCTTTCTGTGTGGTTTCCGTTTTTGTAGTGTCATCTGTTTCTTGTTTCACAGAGTGAAGTCCTTTTAGCTCTGATCTAATTTCGTTCAGATCGTAATCTCGTCCTTGATGTTGATGACCTGGGACTGTGAGACGCGGTTTCTTAGCCGCCGACGTGGCGGTTGGAGTTGACACAGTTCTTACAGGCCTCTTCCTTGGTTTGTTTGAGCTGCTGCTGTCACTTCTGTCCCCTGATATAGATTCTTTTGATCTGGAAGGAGCTGCAAAACGAAATAAAAAGTAAAATCGAGTTTAGTCAAAACATAAATTTAGTAAAATTTAGTCAATATTTTTTTTTGTCAAAGTATATTTTCATGGACCTGATACCAGATCGTCACTTACTCTTAACACTAGACTTGTCGTCAGATTTCTTTGGTGGTCGCTTGACGCTTTCATCACTGTCTGAATCACTATCAGTATCAGAGCGTGCCGATGATTCTAAAAGAATGTCATGTTTTTAAACTCTGTGCCAATCATTCTCATCAAAATTCTCATCATATTTATTATTACTTACCTTCAGTTCTTTTACTTCTTACACGTCTGCTCAAGTTTGTACCCTGCGTGAAAGACGAAATCAAATTACTTTTTTTTATCAATAATACAACTCTATTTCTAATTCAAGGTCCAGTTCTATCAAACACCTACAGACATTTCTAGTGAAATTTTCGTGAAATGAAAATCAGTAGATAGATTACCGGATCCTGGTCTTCATCTTGTCCGTGACCTAGTCATGTATTAAATTGTATTGTCACATACCTTCTTGTTGTGTTCCAGCCGTGTAATGCACGCGCAGCATGCCCTCTGCCGATATTTCTATCACCTTCACGTTGTCTGTGACCTAGTAACGTGTTAACTTGTATTGTCCACTGTATAGTCACATACCTTCTTGTTGCGCGTCTCGTGTTGCGTGACGTTGACGGCGATGCGCTGCGGCTTGATCCACTCATCATAGCGCGTGTTCCAGCCAGTGTAGTGCACGCGCAGCATGCCCTCTGCCGATATTTCTATCACCTTCGCCTCGTACGTGACCTAGTCATGTGTTAGCTTGTATTGCCCACTTTACAGCCATTTAAGGGCGAATAAATAGCTAGGTTTAGGATAAATTATTTTCACTAGTAGGTTAACAATAATATTTTATATTAAACTAGCTGACCCGGCGAACTTGGTACCGCCAGCAGTCGATTCGTTTTCAGGAATTTTATTAATTTTTTCTCTCAGAACCATCCCCGTACTTCAAGGCATATTATGAAAAAAGAATTAACGAAATCGGTTGAGCTGTTCTCGAGATTTGGGATCAGCAACATATTCAGCGATTCATTTTTATATATAGAATAATGTCAGTAATAATGTTATTATGTCAGAAAAAAAAGTGGGGCAGATGCATTAACGATCTTTTTCAAACAAATATAGTATTGTTTATTTATACAATATCAATTAAATTAATTTTATTTCTACAACTTACCTTGGACTCTGACTGTGTGGGCCCATAGTAAACTTTCAGTTTGTCGCCTACTTGAGCCTTTACTCTCGAAACGGCAGATCGGGTGGGCTCACTTGTAGAAGGCCTGCAAAAGAATCAATATTTTCAACAAGGTCAAAATTAATCGAATCATTTACTTATGATAGGTTCCGAATGCAGAATCTGCTGAAATTAAACTTGCATGTAATTTTATAAGCCTGCTATTTCACTAAGGATGTTCGAGACAGCTTAATTGTTTTTAATTACAGACTAGCACTTGACTGCAATCAGACTTACTGGCAAGTGATGATGCAGCCTAAGATGGAGCGAGCTTGCCTGCAAGATATCTATTCACTCTTGACTTGGAAGGTACCTGTATCAAAAGTGGAGGGGAAAACTGATACTGCTAGGCCGTTCCATAAAGTCCTGGTGAAAAAGGGGAATAATAAGGTATGAAAATGATGCGTGGTGCGTTTTGCCGATATTAGCACAAGAACCTTATTGTCCTGAGAATACATAGCTGTGTTATAAATATAACACGCGCCAATAAAGAATCGAAGCGAAGCAGTGCTAATCATTTTGTCACACTCACACCCTGTACACCGGTATAGTTATGTGAGTGAGATAGAGAGTAAATAAATACTAACTCTGTAGTTTTTCTCTTGCGCGGTCGTTTGCTACTGTTGGACGCGACAGTGTTACCGCTGCTGGCAGAGTTCGCGCTTTGGCTTCTACGGCTTTGCATCTTCTTCATCGGCCCGCATCTAAATTGTTAATAAATAAAGGTCATCATCAACCCATCGCCGGCTCACTACAGAGCACTTGGTCTCCGCTCAAAGTGAGGTTTTTGGCCATAGTCTACCGCATAGGCCAAGTGCGGATTGGCAGACTTCACACACCTTAGAACTTTATGGACAACTCTCAGGCATGAAGGTTTCCTCACGATGTTTTCCTTCACCGTTAAAGCAAGTAATATTTAATTATTTATTTAATAAATAAAGGTATTGTTAATAATATAAATTTTGTATAATTATTGGAGTTTCTCTATGTGATCGAATCAAAAAATCGGGGTTTTTTAACTTTTCAAATTACTTGTTTAAGTAGGTATTACCTGGAAGCTCTACCGGAGCTATCGCTATCAGTTGAGGCATGCGGGCGTCGGGACGCACGCACTGAGAAAATGGCGGTTTCGCTTACTGAAACAAAACAATTTTAAATTACGCGTCACGTATGTCACAGCGATATCGATGTTTCGTCTACTGGGAACTGTAATTTTTAAATTACATAGGTTATTATTATAAAAAATTGGCAAGATATGAAATCGAAGCTTCTCAATTCTCAAAAATTAAATTAACATCATAAATTATACAATACATTTGGAAGATAATGTTTTTCTCTTAGGCGTCCTCTTTTCGTGCGACTCAATTTTGACGGGCGGCAAACTGCGCGTCTTGGATTGCGAGCGCGGTTTGACCACGACCTTCTCTACGCTCGGGCTTGACGACTTTTCTTTTTCTATTTCCTTCTCTTTTTCTTTTTCCTTCTCTTTGTCTTTTTCCTTTTCTTTATCTTTTTCCTTTTCTTTTTCCTTTTCCTTTTCCTTTTCTTTTTCCTTTTCTTTATCATTCTCCTTGTCTGTATCCTTTTCTTTCTCTTTTTCAATTCTGGAATAAAAATATAGATGTCATTTTTCTTTAATAAAAATGCTACATCTGTTGCATCAAACAAAAAAATTAAGAGAAGAGCGTTAGAAGAATACAGTAGAAACTCGATTATCCGGCCCTCGGTTATACGGATTCGCGATTATCCGGACTACCAACCGAAATTTGTTCGGCCAAGTGCGAGTCAGAATTTACATTAGCATTACGTATCCGTACAGACAGACGTCGATATCGGCAGACATTCTCCGCGGAATGTTCTGTGTTACGGAAGACTAAAAAATACCACTTCCCATCAGGTGTGATTGTGGTCAAGCGTGCGCCTATAATAATTATAAAAAAAACCGTGACTGTATCTGTCAACTAGTGCCTTTGCTGTGCCTGCCACGCTACGTGCTAGATGCTGGTAGATGTGAATCGATCTTTACTCACTTAGGAGTAGCAGTGGAGACGAGCGGTTGGTTGTCGGCACTATCGTCTTCGTCGCTGGCGCGAGGTTTGTCCTTTTTCTCCGGCTTATCTATTTTATCTTCCTTCTCACTCTTATCTGTCTCGCTCTTGTCAGAGTCCTTGTCTTTACCGCGCTGCAATAGATTTTTTATATAGAAAAGAAGAAAAGAAAAGAAAAACGTTTATTTTTTAAAGCTGGTAACCACACATTACCAGTTAGGTTATCCCGGCGCCTCTAATACTTGAGTAGTAAAGTCAAAAGACCTCAAGTAGAAGAGGCGCCGGAATAAAGCATGTCATGTGTGGCACAACCCGAAAAAAAAGGTCCCTTACTCAGCATAAATGCCATATGTCTTGCACAAGTACAAAAACATACAGCGCTGGTTTGGTATATGAGATCTTTTTTTGTACAATGCGCTGTCATACGTCTTCTCTCGTGTTCTGATTGGATAACTGGTTTTGCGCGTTATAAATAATTACTGACCTGACTAGGAGTGCCAGTAGGGGTGGATGAAGCGGAGGCAGATGTGGAAGAAGTAGCGGGTGGTAGTTTGTCGCGATCTCGTATTAGGGAGCGTCCCGCGGGCGGAGTTCGAGCCCCCCTCGGATGCGCTACTAGTGTCACCCCTAACTTGCGGTAGAAATCCTCGAAACTGTGAAGGAACCTGTTGACAAATTATTACTTTAAGAGTGTTATTTCAAAACCAACTCATAATATCAACTTGATATAAAATACAATTTTTTTCTTCAATCCAGACTTAATACAAAACTGAACCCACTTCCAAGGAAAATGGCCTAAAACTGTATTGAAATTGAGTCCAAAGTTTATGATTTCGATCATTGTTACAAACTTCAACTCACCTTAAAACCGGGCTAAAATTGAGGCCAAAGTTCTAGATTTCAATCAAAACTGTACAATATCAGTAAAGTTTCAACAGCATTCATTCAGTTTTGCACCTACTGTAAAAATGCGTCCGTCTACCTAGGGGGGAGGTCTTCCAACGCTGCGCTTTCCGGTGCGTGGTCGGCATTCCAGCACTTTAGTACTTACTTCTTATAAGCCTGCTTGCAGAGGTTGGTAATGCTTGTAGTAACCGGATGAAAACCCATTTTATCAGCAATCGTTTTCCACTGATTTTGATTGGTCACCCTGTTGTAGCCACCCAATTTTTGAACAACCTATTAACAAAAATGTGTTAGCAGAAAGTAAATAACAAAAGTGAGTGTCGCTTCTTTAGATAATAATAGTAAGTATTATTTGGTAACTAAACCAGAGAAATCGTAACACATCAGTCTATTTTTAGGGTTATACAACTTCATCCATCTGCCTGTCTTTTACACCTGCTTATTTCAGTAACTTATCGATTTTGAGCTGTTTAAAAAAAATATTCAATGCAATGAAGATTATCTTCATGAAAAAACTTACTCTAAATAGTCTGTAGAGGTCAATATCTCTGTTGGCGATGGTTGGGTTCCTGTTGAGCGGTGTGCCGCGGTCATCCATAAACTTATACAGTTGGGCCACGAAATGATCCTTTTCCTCTCGCGGCTCGTCGTCCGAACTCTGTTAAAATAACATCTTTAGAGTCTGGCTGACGATGGTAATGTGAATTTAATACACTTTGTCTTTTTCCCGTTGAGAAGCAGGTTATTAGCTTCGAACCACTGTATTCCCTTGGTGAGGGCATTGTTTACTTCATCAAAAGTCGTTAAATATCGATTGATTTTAAATAATAGTGATGTATCATCAGCAAACAATACTATCCCGTTATTATCCTTGGCGAGGTAAGGAAGGTCATTTATGTAAATGAGGAACAGAAAAGGTCCTAAAATGGAACCTTGTGGGACCCCTATTTTTACAATAGATCCGGGAGATCGCTTTCCATTCACATCTACCTTTTGTATTCTATGATTTAGGTAAGAACTCATCAACTCTAATGCTGCATCCCTAATTCTATAATGGTGCAATTTCGCGACCAATGTTTCATGATCAACGCAGTCGAAAGCCTTGGATAAATCACAGAAAACGTCAAGCGCATCATGTGATTCCTCCCAGGCTTCAAATATATTTAGTATTAACTCAACACCAGCATCGGTTGTTGAGCAACCCCGTGTAAAACCAAACTGTTTGGTATGTAATAAATCATTAATATTAAAAAAATTAAGCAGTTGAGTTAAAATCAATTTTTCAAAGATTTTACTAAAAGTGGGTAGTACAGATATCGGTCTAAAGTTAGTGGGGTCACTAGTTCTACCTGATTTAAATAACGGAATTATTATATCTATATATACTAGTAGATATAATTATAAGCAAGTAGACAATACGATAAAGTGATCAAAATTAACAATACAATTCTAACAACTGCTTTTACTTGCTGTGCTGGATAAGATAAAGATTTAGAACAAACAATATGTGTACAGTCCATAGAGCAGAAACAAAGAGGAGTTGGCCTAAGCAACTGTGCACTGTGATTTTCAACTAGGTCCTGACGTCATCACTGTGGGCGGGGCCTTAGTTAGTATGCTGTCTGCGTTCGTCAGGTTCACATATATTGAGACTCGTATTATCGGTGTGTTTTCGCGTTTTTAAGAACAAAAGGATGAAGTGTTGTGTTTTATCGTGTCAAAGTTATTCAGACAGACGTTCTGATGCTATGAATGGTATCACATTTCATTTGTAAGTAATTTTATACGTAATTATTAAAATAGTTCTAGATTATTGACATCTAGTGTGAGATAGCTGAACTATGTAGTGACATCAATATATCGATGTTAGGTCGCTAAGCGAGTAGTTTTGCTACTAACCCGCAGATGGAAAATTGAGAAGTGGGCGGCGTTCCACAACCCCTCACCCCGCAAAATGTCACTCGATATTTCATAGGGAAATCTTAATACAACATCTCCTCTTTGTTTCTGCTCTATGGTACAGTCTACGTACATCATCCGAAGTGTTTCTCGGCTCGTTGAACAGCGCATCTCGGTCCCAGTGCGGCGGCAACACGCCGTGGTTGAGGTACTGCAAAGCCGGCTCCACTCCGCACCACTCCAGTGGAGCTGTGCCCTTACGGAACTCGCGAGCCTCCTTCTTTGGCACGGTGTAGCTGAATTTGTATTATTATTAGTTAGAACAAGTGTCAAGTGTGTGATTTTTTTACTTTATTTTTTACAGTAACGTAAAGTACTGACAGCAGTTGTAATTTACAAACATTTAAGCCTATGAGAGAAGCTAATAATAAGTATAGTAGCCGGCAGGAAATATTGTACATCAACCTTAAGGCTGCCTGTCCACCGGTGCGGAGCGGAGCGGAGATGTGTATAGTTAACCAATCAGAATTTTGTCAGATGACGAAATAAAATTATCACGTTATTTATCGACAATCTGATTGGCTTGCTCAACACATCTCCGCTCCGCTCCGCACCGGTGGACAGGCAGCCTTAGACAGAGATTTCGGCTTTGAGCGTTGTCTCTGTCACTTATACCTATACTATATGTGACGTTTCGTCACTCTCAATGACAGAGACAATGCTCTACTTCTTTCTAAAGGGCGATATACAATATTTCCTGCGGGTACTGTAAATTATATTAACCTAAACTTATAAACGTACCTCCGAATCGTTCCATTGAATTATATTAGTTTATAGTTTTTATTGGAAGACTTTGTACTTGATGATGATGATGAAGATAAATAGAAAAAGAAATTTAATAAACAAGTGCTTTTAAAAGTTAAAAAGAACAACTCACTATCTGCCATCCTTAAAGGACCTCACTAAATAATCCTCCTTGACTTTGATCTGCGCAGTGGGGGCCACGACAAGCGCGGGGAAGGCGGGCTGATGCGGGCGGCGCCGCTCTGCTCCGCTCGCCGCTTCCACGAGCACTACTCGACCCACGTGGGGCTCCCTCTCCGCACTGTTCTCTTTGACGCGGCGCGTGCTGCCTTCGCCTTCACTCTCATCGGACCTAGTGGTTAAAGTGATGAGAAAATATAGCTGAGCTTCACATATGGCTTACAAAAAATTTACAATGGTATCCATTTTGAATACAAGCGTTGAGTTTGAGTCTGCTTAAGGCCTCGCTGTAAAGTAAAAGCAACAGCCCATTAGCCTTGTCTATGCTTTGTTGTCATTCAACATGTCATTATTGTGGTCCTAAACCCTAAACAAACCAAATACACAGCCTAATTAGGAAACCATATTAATCAAGAGTTTTAAGAAATCGCATCGTCGTCATTTTAAGTTCGTTTTAATCTAACTACCAAATTATATGAAAAACAAAGTTACAAAGAACAAACTAAAGTAGTAAATTAGAAAAGTTAGAAATCCATAAAACCGGTGTAAGTACTGGTGTCAGAAGACTAAAGAAACATTAAAAACAACCTGAAATCTTGCAACATATCAGTTTTCCACAAAGAACTTGTTAGACTAATGAACTTACTGTGCCCTTCCTCTTCTTCCTCGTCGTCCAGCTATAACCGGCGTGGAGAAGTGCTCAGGATGCGTGAGCGGTAACTGGTCTAGTGTCTCACTTTCGTTGAAATGTCGCCCGCTCTTGAGACACAGTGCAGAGCGACGTAATGTCGTTATGTCGCCGTCATCGAACACTGACAAAACAAATGGTAATGTTGTTACATACAACATTATAAAGTTTAACAAACACCTTTCTTTCTATCGCGTAAATTCTTAACTTTTATATTATCTCTCTCTCTCTGTCTTATGAGATCGAAGAATAAAGAGAGCCGCTGGCGATAAATGCCTCCGTAGCTATACAGTGCGACAAGGCTATCTTGGCGCGTGGTGAAAATCGGAACTAACGTGGCCGTCAAATGTCCCCTTTGTTTTTGTTTGTATATTCTAAGCCTTTGTTCTCCAACAGCGCCCCCCTGCCAATGTCATTCAAGTGCCAAGAGAGCCTTGTCATACCTTGGGTCAAGTTACATCTCTACTGAAATAAAAACTATTTGCTGCTTTCCAACAATTAATGTTATATTTGATTTGATATTAAGATATCTTGTGTTCACAATGAATTAATAGATATACCCACCAACAGTGTATTGGCTACAATCCTGTATCTTAGTGATGACAGCCTCCATTGCCTCTTTTTTAGGATCCTGCTTAACTTCTACTGCACTCCCAACTCTTAGAGTGCCTTTGATGACGTCATCATTTACAGTAGTAAATCCACCGGCTTTTAATGTCACCTATAAAAACATACAATGGAGATATTTGAAGATTTTGTTAATATCATTAAATCAATGGACTTAATTAACAATAGATCAAAACTAATAAAGCAATGATAACTTTTTTGGATTGCATCAATAAATAACTGATAAATTATAAGCGCACACCGATTGTGGGAGTCATTATACCTAGCCAGGATCATTTTCTCTATCTTCTTATTATTTTAAAAACTTTCCCGTAACTACAAAAAACTTTAGTTAATTCTCATTTAAGATTGAATTATACTGGTTTAGTTTATAATTAAGTTTATGATTATTCTATTAATATACTAAGAGCCGTTTCACTAACGAACGTCGAGTGATGTTTGACCTAGGAATAAATTGGGCGTGATGACAGTTTTTGTATTGAGAACCTGCCATCGCTCTCAGATAAGACTTATTTTACGTTGGTGAAATCGGCCCTTAAATAATATGTTGAGGTATGCTTTACCTTGCATTTAATGTTGCGAACAACTTTTCTTATTTTGGCCTCACAGAAAGCTCCTTTGTACTTGGCACTTACATCAGTACCCACTGGTAAGAACGGTGGATCATCACCCTGCTAAAAGACATAATTACGAGAAATTTTAATAAGATTCATTGAAGGTTTTAAATTCTATACAAAGTACAATATAGTTTCACTTACCATTCTTGGTTAATTTGCAATAATCCAATATCTTATTATCAACACTAATTGTTCCTGCAATCATTGAGATTAATATATCCATATAATATGCAGATTACAGTTACTAAATAATTATAATAACTAGTAAATAATGAAGTAAGTAAAGTAAATAGTAAAGTATTAATTAGTCTTCACAGATTTTTATAAAATTTATAAAGTCAATTATAGTCAATAATTATATTAACTAGTAGTAAAGCATCACTACCCATATTATAAATGCAAAAGTGTGCTTTTTTGTTGGTTTTCCATTTTGTTGGGTTGTCCTACAATCCTGTCAATCAATTTTATGAATATTCATGGATCATAAAGTCTCCAAATCGATTTTCAGATCAGATTGAATCTAGATGATTCTAGACAATTTGGTTCACCTTAATTTTGAATCAATTAGTTTGAAGATATCAGCAAAATGAATCAACACAAAAAACCGCTAAATCATTATACAGTCGAATCAATCTTCATAAAAATCAAATCATAATGTGCATCCCTAAATTAGTATGACATTCCAAGCTAATCTTATAATATACTAGCGACCCACCCCAGCTTTGCATATATAGTTTATTACAATTTTCGTAGGGATCCTATGTCACTCAAGCCTAAGCACAATAATGTAGCTTTCTACTGGTGAAAGAATTTTCAAAATTGGTTCAGTGGTTCCAAAGATTACTTTCTGCAAACAAACTTACTTTACCTCTTTATAATATTAGTATAGTACATATTTATACCTAATGAAGCTGTGATAGCCTAGTGGTTGCGGTGTGCGCCTCTTATTCAGGAGGTTGGGGGTTTGATCCTGGGCATGCACCTCTACCTTTTCGGAATTATGTATGTGTATTTAAAAAAAAATATCACTCGCTTTAGCAGTGCAGGAATACATAGTAAGGAAACCTGCATGTCTGAGAGTTCTCAAAGGTGTTTGAAGCCTGCCAATCTGCACTTGGCCAGCGTGGTAGACTATGGCCAAACCCTTCTCATACTGAGGATACCCGTGTTGTAGTGAGCCAACTATGGGTTGATCATGATATATACCTACTTATAAAAGTTTATATTTGTCTGTGTGTGTGTGTCTGTTAGTTACCTATGCATTCGCATATTTTTCATCTGTTTGAGTTGAAACTTAGAGGTCGGCTCGTTTATAAAATATTGGACTTTGATGCAAAACAACACAAGGCTCTAATATTGAGCAAGAATTAAGCCAACGGGCATGTAAATTTTGATAAATAATATCAGAATAGTCTGATAATCTAAAGAAAAAAATTGAGTTCAATCGGAAGGCTGAAACTATGGCAATTACTATAGATGTACTACATTGTTGTTACTTGTAAGAACAACACTTACCAGAAATAAATATATTTAACATTTACACAACAATTGTTTCATTTTTATTATAAATAATTGTTACTAAAATCTCATTCTTTAGTTCGTAAAACCCTTCACTCTACCACGGTAAAACACAACAATTCATATATTTACAAAGTACTCTGTGACAACGATGCAAACAGAATCTTCGTTCTGCTTCGTTCTCTTAGATGAATGTATACTATCTCTATGTTCGTTCTTCGTTTACAAAAAATGATATTTACAAAGTACTCTGTGAAAAATGACACGATTAAAGTTGTTGCCATAATAAAAGAACGATTGCGGGAGAGTGACAGCTACAATGTCACGAACGCAATTACCTATTGGTTGACGCTCGCTCACTATAGGCTACAATGCATTGTTGCAACAAGAATAGCACAAATTCAGCCAATCACATCAATTGAGATTGGAATAATAATTGATGCAGGTTTTACGAAAAAAAATGGTTCACGTTCACCCCGAACGAACTGAGATATAGAGCGCACAGATGTTATTGATGGAAAATAAAAATAGATCTTGAAATTGATACTTTGGCGTAGATAGAGTAATAAAGGTAGGTACAGGAACGTTTCCTTTCTCATTCACACTAAAAAGAGAGCACAGATAAAGTAACTAATGTGATAAACAGAGACGCAGCTAACCTATTTTTTGTTCCTCATCGTATAACTGGTTTTTTTTCAAGAATACATACAACTTACATATAAGGCATGCAACTTTAGTTGCGAAACAAACTGTGAGAATTCGTGGCGTAATTGTATTTCTCATGAGTTATTTACTTGTTTTCACATAAAAACGTTTAATACAAATATTGACTACTAAACAATGGTAATCTCAGAACAAGGACTGTTAGAACCTGTGATGGTAATAATTGTCGTGTTATTCATCGTTACATCGTGCTATCGCTTTCTCATACGCGGTTACACAGTACTTAAATCTACCTATTATTCTATCTACGTACTTTAGTCTGTGATCGACACTTAATGGTCTGTGATAAGTGATTACAAGTTCAAAAGGGCTAGAACCCAGAACTGTAAAACCAGTATAAAAAAGTCTGTGATTGACACAATCACAAATGAACATTGAACACGTCAAAATTAGTTTTTTCCTCCAACGAGTGATACGAAACTATGTTTTGAAAATGCATTTGTTGACAATAATGCGATTTCGGAGTACCTAGAAAACTCGCGAAGTGTTATTTATGTAAATTTTAGTGTATGGACGTGTTAAGTGTATTTAATTTCAATGAAAATGAAGGCTGTTGTAGCGACTGTAATCACCGTAGCCCTTACTACGGTGGTGATAGGCAATGCCTATTATCAGAAGAAACAATTTTACCCATCCGTAGTTTATTTAACCAATTCAAACCCATCCATGGCTGTAAGTAACACAGGTTTATCATTTTGTCTGTTTCTGGAACAACTTTCCTTTCGACCTTGTAATTGCTATATTGTCTTATTTTAGTGAATTTTCATTGAATAAGAAACATTTTCATGCATAGTTTGATAACGAATTTACAAATTATAAGCAAAAGTATTATTGTTAAAGTCACAATTAATATAACAAATGGCAAGCCCAGCTTGCTATCCAATGCGACTGGCGCGCCACCTATCAATTATACGGTGATGGTTTTATGTTAAAAACCTTCACGCAAGTGTCGACGACAGCTGTACAAAGTTTGACCTCCATTGGATGAATGATGTGCGAACGCTTTGGTTTTTAAAAAATGCACATTAATTTTTAAAATAGTATGAATTGCAGCATCATTTTTGTAATTGCAGGTAATGTACTTACAAGCCTTTATACTGGTCTTATTGGTGGGTAAAATTCTTAGGAAAATCTTCTTTGGCCAACTCCGGCCAGCAGAATTTGAGGTAAAACCATTATGTTATTGTTTAAATTTACTTAAGTACTCAATGGTCTTTTAATTTGTTAACTAAAAAGATCCTACTTTGTAATCTAAACTTTTTATTTAGTTTTAATAACAGTTTTAATTTTGTTGTCTACTAAAACTCTAATTTAAACTAAATTTATAAGCTTAACAGTAATGCTGTTCTTTTTTGTATTATGAGAGGGATAGTATTTCGTTTAGAGATTATGTAAACTAAATACTATCCCTATGCTGACAATACACTGCAGCTACATAGCTAATCCTCTTCATATTATAATCGGCCGCCAACAGTCAGCATCTATGTATAGTGTAATAAAATATTATTATAGGTTTGAACGAAAAGTTGAATATATCTTAAGCTATTATTACTCAAATATTTAATACTTACCTGTTGTTTTTCTTGAAGCATAGGTATCATATTTTAAATAAGATTTTTCAATTTGTTTTAGCACCTAATAGAGAGATCCTGGTATGCCATCACCGAGACATGTCTGGCATTCACAGTTTTCCGAGATGATTTCAATCCTAAGTTTATAGCTCTATTCACTGTTTTGCTTTTCTTGAAGGCATTCCATTGGCTCGCTGAAGACAGGGTTGATTATGTAAGTTTATTATTAAACAATTATAATCATAATCATATCCTTTATTTGCTTGAGCAAGGCTTGAGCACAGGTACAGAAGGTGGTACAAGCAATATATTGAGTGCAATGTATTCAAGCATTTCTGGCATGCAAATACCTATTATGGTCTTATATTAAATTAAATGTCCCTTTACTTGAACAGAAATATATAATTCTAGATGAATCTCAATACTTTGTCTGCGTGGATATATGTTTTCTTTCTTTTTGTTGCTCTCTTGCTTGCATCTCTGGCTTGTATATTTATAAGCCCAAAACCTCAGGATTGGATTTAAAAGGGCATGTATTAAATTCTCTACTGGCCACCCATGTTAAGCTGGGGTTAGTTTACCATAAGTCAAAGATTATTTTGTTTTGCAGATGGAGAGAAGTCCTGTGATAGGGTGGCTGTTTCATGTGAGGATCCTAAGTCTGTTGATGCTTCTGGCCCAGGCGGACTTGTATTTCATCCACCATGCATATTTGTTTACTGCTACCAAAGGCCCATCTGTTCAATTGGTCTTTGGATTTGAATATAGCATACTTATTATAATGATTGTGAATATTCTAATCAAGGTGAGTGTGTTATTTTGTTTTGACTTTTTATTTTATTAATAGACTAGTGAGCTGCCCCGGCTTCGCATGGGTGCAATGTAAATACTAATGTGGTGGTGAGGAGTGATTCTTCCGACATTTTTGTTCAAATATCGTCATATTTCAATAAATTAACACAAACCAATATTAAACTATACCTATAAACCTTTCTCTTGAATCACTCTATCAAATGGTGAAAACTGCATTAAAATCCGTTGCGTAGTTTAAAAGATCTACGCGTTCATACATACAGACAGCTGGAAGCGACTTTATTTTATACTATGTTGGGATGACTGTGAATCTGCCTGTGATGGTTTAGGTTTTTAAAAAATCCTGCAGGAACTCTTTGATTTTCGGGACAAAAAATAGTCTATGTCCTTCCTATGGATGCAGCTTTCTCTGTACCAAATTTTGTCAAAATCCGTTAAGAGGATGGGCTGTGAAAAGCTAGCAGAAAGACAGTCAGGCACACTTTAGGATTTACAATATAAGTATGGATTAATTTGTGTCATTTTATGTTTAATGTTCATTTGTTATTTGATTTTATAATTTATTTAGTATCATAATATTTGCCAAAATTAGCCATAATAAATTAGCTATAGTCTTCCGAACTGCATGCTAGAAACTTCTTCTTATTATTCAAATATGAAGGTTAATGTTGTAAATCTTTTGCAAAGTAAAAATAAATATTTAAAAACAAAGTGCCTAATGTAATTAAATGCCTCATAACAGGGTTTGAATACAAGCAAAACTGGTTATTTGCTAACAAATTACTTACTTAATATTGCAGTGACTAATTGTCTTACACACCTAGATAAAATCCATATCCATACTAATATTATAAATGCGAAAGTGTGTCTGTCTGTCTGTCTGCTAGCCTTTCACGGCCCATGTGTTTAACCGATTTTGACGAAATTTGGTACAGCGATAGCTTGCATCCCGGGCAAGGACATGGGCTACTTTTTTCCACGGGAAATCTTAGAGTTCCTACGGTATTTTTAAAAACCTAAATCCACGCGGACGAAGTCGCGGACATCATCTATTTACTTATACATGGCATAAATATTGTAAATTGAATATTTGAGAAGAGCAACCGCCGAGCTTCTTGCTGGTTCTTCTCAGTAGGAAGGACAGCATAACCTAATTTTGACACCTGCCAGTGAAGGTGAAACTTTGTTTGTATGCATACTCTTTAAATTCTTGTTCTAAGCATCCTCGTCGTCATTATCAACCAATAGAGTCATAGACGTCCACTACTGGACATAGGGACTTATACACACCACAATTTTGCGCCGCCTGAATCCAGCGGCTTCTTGCGACTTGATTGATGTTGTCTGTCCACCAACGCCAACGCTGCACTTTTCGGTGCGAGGTCGCCAACGTCTATCGGTTTTTTATGTGCCATGCCCATTGTCACTTCAGCTTCGCAACCCATTGAGCTATGTCAGTTACTCTGGATCTTCTCATTTTTTATTTGATCACAAAGATAAACTCCAAGCAGATGTTGGAGCGTCACTTTGTGTTTTCTTATGAGGCCCATAGTTAGCAAATATGTCTCAGATCTATTGTCATCACTGGCAACCTTTGATTGTCAGTCTCCAGCACTAGAAATTTTGGATGAGAAGACTCTTCGAGATGATGAGAATCTTGAAGTTTCCTGTACACTGTACAGCCGAGCCAGGTAACTGACATGAATTGTGACCATAGTTTTCTTTTCCACACTAGCATATAAAGTAAGACTTGCATGTAGATTTTAAACAATAAAGAAAGCCTTTCCAAGCTAGTGAGATGAAAAATGGCTTGTTGCAGTACGTCCTCCACGCTATCGACTCCCGGTGGGAGGCGCCCTGGGAGAGCAAGGCGGCCGTGCTGCTCTACACCGAACTGGCGATCAACTTCCTCAAAGTGCTGCTATATGTTGGTTTTGTGGCGGTCATGGTGCGCATTTACACGCTGCCACTCTTCGCCTTCCGTCCTATGTATGAAACTATGAGGTGAGAACTTCATCTTGTGTGAAAAAAGTCTCTTTTAGTCTGTGTTAGATAAAACCTGTGTTACAGTTGTTCACACCTACCTCCAGAATCAGAAGTTACAAGAGAGTAACAAGAACAAAAAGTAAAATCAATGAATAAGTTAAGGAAAATTAATCATGTTCGCTCATCAAACCCATCTACTTGTATGAAGCATTTCTGCTCAACATTTCTGATATGAACTACTAAGGTGAAATTGAATTCCCTTCTGGCGTCCGTGTTTCCTGCCAAGTATAACTTGAATACCTTCAATCATCTTCCA
Organism: Maniola hyperantus; assembly: GCF_902806685.2. Taxonomy (NCBI): domain Eukaryota; kingdom Metazoa; phylum Arthropoda; class Insecta; order Lepidoptera; family Nymphalidae; genus Maniola; species Maniola hyperantus. The sequence goes on from NC_048553.1 coordinate 5,558,172, forward strand.
GGCAAGGCCTCTGCTTCTTCAGACATGCTTATCGTCAAGCGCAAGTCAACAATAAATAAAAAATAAATGCCATACTAAGCACACTGAACAGAGTTTTTTGTAGTCATGGATTTGGTATTTCGTTGTAGAAGTTTCAAGAAGGCGTACAACGACGTGGTACTGTCGCGGCGCGCGATTCGCAACATGAACACGCTGTATCCCGACGCGACGGCCGAGGAGCTCGCCGCCGCCGACAACGAGTGCATCATCTGCCGTGAGGAGATGCATAGTGGTAATATACATATTATTTTTAATATTATAGGTTTACAGGGTTTGTAGCGGACTGACGCCAATCCGGTTGGATCCGACCGACTTGGTATTTTATTACTATTTTTTTTTAAATCTCAAAACCGGCTGGTTAAAAGTAGGTAAAGTGGATTTTCAAATAGATGAACAAAGAGTTTATTTCGGTATTAGCTTATTCTTCGTCCGCGTGGACTACACAAATTTTATCCCCTTAGGGGTGAATTTTCACAAATCCTTTATTAGTGGATGTCTACGTCATAATAGCTATCTGCATGCCAAATTCCAGCCTGTTCCATCCAGTAGTTTTGAGCTGTGCGTTGAAAGATTTGTCAGTCAGTCACCTTTTTATATTTAGATAACAAAATCAACTTCTTTTCAGTTTTTAGCACAATCAGCTTTTTGTGTAGATGTGCCTATGACGTCATTAATCAAGGTCCAAATACTATTTAACAGGTGCAAAGAAACTGCCATGCAACCACATATTCCACGCGGCGTGTCTCCGGCTCTGGTTCCAACGCCAACAGACCTGCCCGACGTGCCGGCTCAACGTCCTCCGGGCGCCGGCTCCGGAACAAGCCAACCCCAACGCGCCGGCGCCGCACGCCAACGTGCCGCACGCAAACGCGCCCAACGCTAACGCGCCGACGCCGCCCCCGCCCGCTGCGCCCGTGCCGCCGCCCTTCCCTAACATGCCGCCACCACGTAAGTTTACTTACACCTTAAAACCCCCAATAAGATGAACCATTTATTTGAAGAATTTGAGTTGTGAAAAGGTGATCTGACAGATGAGATCCGCGTCGCTCGGTCTATTACCTTTTGACAACTCAAATTCTTCAAACAAGACACTCATTTTCGTAGTTATAATTTTACTAGCAGCCCGCCCCGACTTCGCCCGGGTTGAATATTTTTATAATATACGTTATGTATTATAGCCTACGTCCATCTTGAATAATTACCTTTTAAATGGTGAAAAAGTTTTTCAAATAAGTCCACTGGTTCCGGATCCGGATCTTTCTTTAGGCGCCAATTGCGCTATCAACAAAATCTATACAGCTCTATGGAGGGTACCTCACATGATGTATGATTGGTTGCGCAACCAATTGGTGGCGGCGGCAGTGATCACTGGTGGCGCAACCACTAATATGTATAGAGCTATTTGTCGTCTCGCTCACGCCCCTCCCGCTCTCTGCTTGCGCGTGACGATGTCATTCGCCGTGTGCTGTGAGTGCTGTGACGTGAGGTGATTGTTTTCACCCTGGTGTTTCTCGTTTGGTAGCTCAAGACGCCACGGTGGCGCGACCGGTGTCACTGCCATGGTGTCCTGGTGCGATATTGGTCTTATAATATTAGTATAGTAGTATTCGGCCGAGGCGACGGCCGTTGGAGCCGGAAAGTCCTTGAGTGGAGACCGCGTTTAAGCAAGCGTAGTGTGGGACGCCCTCCAGCACGATGGACCGACGATATAAAGAGGCTGGCGGGAAGTGGCTGGATGAGGAAGGCTGAGGACCGGGTGTGGTGGCGCTCTTTAGGGAAGGCCTATGTCCAACAGTGGACGTCCACAGGCTGATGATGATGATGATAGTAGTATTGGAAGTAAAGTAAGGATTTCCACAAATATTCAATTATTTCTTCGTCCTGCCAGCAATGATGGGCTGGGGCATGCCGCCGCCGCCGCCTCCGCGCCCCGCGTCTCTCGCCAGCCTCACTGTGGAGGAGTTGCAACGCATGGAGGGCACTGAGAGGAGGAACATCGAAGCACGATTGCAGGTACTCATCTTACCGAGGTCTCCTTAACATACCAGACTTCCTGAAAATCGTTTAGTGTGAGATTTCTGTCCACCAGAACACCCACAACCTCGACGCATATTGCAAGGTTCAAGAATTTTTAAGAACATATCTGGGTAGGCCTGGCTATCAAGCTCATTTAACATTAATTTTAACCATTAAAGGTTTTTTATGAAAAATTATGTTTGTGTCGCTCAGTGATGCAGCAATGTCGAATGAGTTTGATGACTTTCCAATTAGTGATGATCACTGAGTTAGCGGCTCACCCCACTGAGCACACTACAAAGTGTACATTAATTCTGTGTCAAGATGCCGCTTTTTAATAGTTGTTAGTCGGTCACTGTACTGAATGGTTGTTGCAGCTGCTTCGCGAGATACAAGCCATGCTGGACGCGTCGGTGCTGCTGATGCAGCAGTACTCCAACGTGGTGGCAAACCTGCCCCTCAACTGCTCCAACGTCGCTACGCAAACTGAAATTTTGTAAGTTGTAGTAAAAACTAGCTGATGCCCGTAACTTCGTCAGCGTGGATTGAGGTTTTTTAAGTATCCGGGATAAAAAGTAGCCTGTGTCTATCTATAATTTGTTTTTCAGTCGAACAGAACCTTCCCCAGAACCGTCGCCAGCGAAGGTGAAGACTGAACCAGATGTTGTGCCCACCACTTCCTCGTACAGGCCCACTGCCGGCCCGTCCACGAGCAGGGATGATTTCAGCTTCGATGCGGCGGAAACTACGCTAGATTCTAATAGGTAATAGACTAAGAGCCAGCGCGTGCCAGATCTTCTTTCTTTAAGTGTAATTTTTTATGTTTTCTTTGGGATAGTATTATAAATCACGTCACCAGCTAGTTCACCAAGGGTCCAAAGCGAACGCGCCTTTAAGTTTTCAAAGGTCGAAAAGTTTTAAGCAATTAAATATCACTTGGAGAAAAATATGATTGTGAGAAAACTTGCATACTTGAGAAGACACCCATGCTCAATAGTGGGCTGGCGTTAAATGGTCAATCCCAGATTTTTGGAATCACAACCCTCGGCAATGAAAAATAGTAGGGTTTGAAAAAACTAATTATCAACAAATTACAGATATGTTTGATTTTATTGTTATTTATTTCGGCCATCAAACTTGTTTAAAATAGTTTTTTATATATTTTAAACATATAAACAACCCTGAGAATAAGACGCAGAATAGTGGACATTAAAAAATGGTTATTTTTCCCAGGGAGAAATCCGATGCAGATGCGGAGGAGCTCAGGAGATGTCGATTACAAAAATTCAGTACGGAAAAGTGAATGTGCTAAACAAACAATTGTGTCCCACTTTCCTAACTTGCTAATTTAATTGTACAAAGTGTTTTGGTACGTGCAACTTGCAAGCATTGTGTATTCCAATCAAATGAAAATGTATTTGTGTCCTTGTAAATATATTTGGATATATACATGAATACATTTGAAAAAATGCAAATTTCATTTCTCTTGCACTTCATTGGTCACTGAAAAACTTAAAATGTTTTGCTATAATCTATTTATTTAACTATATTATAATAAATATACAAGTTTTCTTAACAGTTGTAAAAAGCGTTAATATAACCATACACATTAGGGTTATAATTCTCTAATACAGGCATGCCACTTAAATAACGACTTGAATCATACAGTTTAACATCGTTTTTGCAATACCAAACATTTTTTGTTCCGTCTGTACCATCTACGTTCAGGGTATTTAGTTCAAACACACCAAAATGGAAGCGTTGGCCATCGGTTTGAATGCAATTTATATGTATTGGCTCAGGTAGGTCCTTTACATCCTCCTGTAACAAACGTAACTTATTGTAAATGAAAGTTTTATCATGAAACTAGACAGTAATATTTCATTCACGGATTGACACATGTATAGTATACTTGTTGTCTAATTACAACAATACAATACTTTGAAAACCAAGAATAGAATTTTTGGTAAGTTGGGGCTGGATTATGCAAGGATGTGTATCAAAATAACTCACAAATAGTCAAGGATATACAAACTACACCAAAGAAACAACTCTTTAGCCAGTGTTCACAGGAACGCTTTTCTATTCTATTTAAATTTGGAAATCTACTTTTACAAAAGCATCTGTGTGAATTATAGAAGATGCCAATAATGCTCAAAACTTCATCCGCTTCGATTTAGATAAAAAAAATAAAATGGGAATGTGTTTTTCTAGGTACCTTTGTGTCTCTGAGATGCAAGTTATCTCCGTACTAAATACTGTGGATCTCTGTACTAACTTTTAAAATCCTGTGGGAACTCTTTAATATTTTGGGATAAAAGCAGCCTATGGCATGCAAATGTTCAGAGAGAAGCTATATCTCTGTACCAAATGTCAAAATTGGTTAAAATGGGTTGTGAGCAGGTGACAGACAAATAGACATACAAAAGTGTGTCTGTTTTGCAATTATATATATATATATATATATTATGTTGCATCGAATTACCCAATGTTTGTAATGATTTCACACTTGAATACAACTTCAAATGTGCCATGGGGGTGGGATGACATATTACAACAGTGTTATTTCTTACCCCATGTAGTTGTTTTGCATATGCTGACGCTACAGTGAATGCATGCGTCAATGATCGGCCCAAAATTTGCGTGGGGGTGGCTGGTGTCTCATACAGATTGCCAACTTCGGTTCTGTTGAAATGGAGCCAAGTGGTGTGTGGATGCTTTTTAGACACACTTGGACGGAGGGCTGGAAAAAATAGAATACTAGAATATCATCCATTGATTAGTCTATTCTTTTGACAAAGTCCAAACTCTGGCCTTTGAAGTAAACGTTTCTTCTTTGAGATTATAGTAGACTTCTTTCTTTGATAGGAAGTGAGTATTAATATGGATTCAAATTATTATCAAGCTAGTCTATCAGCACTCGAACTTTGTGTATTGAATATACTATTTTGTGGTGATTATATTATATTTTATATCATTGATTTCAATCTATAAATACTTACGATATCTGCTATTTTCATTATAAAAGTGTTCAGGTGGCAAGGTAACAGTATGTTTAACAGGGTACAAGTCAGGTATTTCAATGAAAGGTATATCAGATTCATTTAGTTCATGCTTCAGTGGCTTATTGCTTGTGACTAGAATTCCAGAGACGTCTTGAAATTGTATCAAGTCACCTTCCTTGTCAAAGACACTGTGACACTCAACATCGTTTACTACATATTTGTTTTGAGTAACTTCCACATCATTGCTTTTCTCTACAAGTTGGAGTAGCTTGTTAGTAAGAATTTCGCTGTAACATAAAACCAGTTAAACTAGTATTAGTACCTGTGAAACAGAATGAAAATAAAATAAAGGTTGAAATAATCAATATTCAATATAAATAGTAAATAATTGTACAAAAATCACTATTTATTAACCGACTTCAAAAAAAGGAGGAGGTTCTCAATTCGTCGGAATCTTTTTTTGTATGTGTTGTATGTATGTTCCCCGATTACTCGAAAACGCCTGGCCCGATTTTGAAAATTCTTTGTTTGTTTGAAAGGGTATACTTCAAAGTTGGTCCCATTTCAATTTGGTGAAGATCTGATGAACATCTTCGAAGATAGATACTGGAACTCCTCAACGGATAAGAGTAAATTGCTCGCGATCAGTGTAATAGCTTAGTAAACAGTAGATTTTTAACCAGTCATAGCATAATTCCATGGGGCCACTAAAAATTGTGAAATAATTTTTTTTTACAAAAAAAAAATAAAAACCGACTTCGTTACACAAACACTAAAAATTGAATAAATTAAATTATTTTTCAATTTTTAGTGTTTGTGCAACGAAGTCGGTTTTTATTTTTTTTGTAAAAAAATTTTATTTAACTTTTATTAACTTAAGTATAATTATTAGTATTATTTTATTTAATTTCTTGTGCTCTAATAATGCACTAAGAAATATTTTTTTAAATCTTACTTTTCAGCTAGTGTGCAGATGTTCACCAAGTAGCCATGTAACATAATTTTATAAAGTAAGTAATAATTTTCATAATATAATTTTGACATATTATTTTAGTTTTTACTCACTTTCTTCTTCTGTCAGAGATGCCTAATATTCTCGGAAAGTTAAAGGCTGGTCTTTCTGTCTCTTTAATTTTGGGCAGCTTCTTTTGCTCACAATCGAATACATTTGCACTTAAAATAGCTTTTTTTACTCCCTCATGTATAGCTTTAGGAGCTGATACCTCTGCCAGCTCTTCAATCCTGTGAGGTAGCTTATCTTCTGCTATGATTGTTTTAGTTAATACTTGGGCTTGTGATATGCCTTCTAGCAGAACGCTGGTATTTTTAAGAGTTAAACATGGTCGTTGTTTATAGTCTGGATGATTTTCATCAAGTGGTTTGATATGTTCATGTGGTCCTATAATTTCAAGTCTGCAACCATTGAATTAAAAATATTCAAATAACAAAACTAATCCCTATAACATGTTTGAATATTTTGTGGTATATTTTATTGTAAACATCAAGATTACAATGACTGGAATATAATGATTTTTAGGGTTCCGTACCTCAAAAGGAAAAACGGAATCCTTATAGGATCACTTTGTTGTCTGTCTGTCTGTCAAGAAACCTACTTGGGGTACTTCCTGTTGACCTAGAATCATGAAATTTGGCAGGTAGGTAGGTCTTATAGCAGACATTAGGGGAAACATCTGAACACCGTGAATTTGTGGTTACATCAAACAAAAAAAAAATTGTGGTCATGAACTAAAATTAGTATTTTCCATTTCGAAGTAAGATAACTATATTAAGTGGGGGTATCATATGAAAGGGCTTCACCTGTGCATTTCAAAACAGATTTTTATTTATTTTTATGCATCATAGTTTTTGAATTATCGTACAAAATGTCGAAAAAATACGACTGCAGTACGAAACCCTCATTGCGCGAGCCTGACTCGCACTTGGCCGGTTTTTAAGTATTTTATTTAGATATTTGTTATAATAAATAAATAAATAAATAATAAATTTATTCATAAGAATGCAGGTGACATAACATGGTTATAAAATTAGTTGGCGAGCCTTATGCATTCTACCTTAGAATATTGGTGTATGAATAATTATAAGATATTTATGTAGTTTATTAGATACCATAGACATAATATATATCTTTTGTATATACATATATTAACTAAGGATTCTTGTATTCATTTTATAATAATTATTTTAGTACTGTAAGACCTATTCCACTTAATACGCCTTACTCGCAACCTTGAATGGGAAGCTGGAAGAAATCTCTGTTTAGAGATAAGCATTTCCAATGTAACTTAATTTATTACTACTATGTAACTACAATTTCGGTATATGAAAAATAAAAAATAAATTAAACAAATCCCATTTTTACAGCCCTAGCACTACACTTCAATAGAATCAATGCAAAGATTGCAATAAGTTATTTATCTTTCTAATTTACTAACACTCCTTCTACTATAGAAAATACACAGCTAAATAAGGAGTATCATAAATTGAGACCGAAAACAAAAATGTGAAGATGCAATGCAATTAATTATTAGTTTGATGCTTGATGGGATGAACTAATAATACATAATTGTTTCAGGACCCTTGAAATGCTAATATAATTAAGTGTATTAGTGTATTTAATTTAAGGAGTAAACGAAAAAGTTTCAAATAGAAATAGGTAAGTTGCAAGTTACCTATTTATCTTGATAATAACATAATTTGTGGTTATAAAAAAGTAATTTTTATGATTAATATGAACAGTTACCTCTCTCTAGGTTCTGGTTTCTCTTTTACAAACTCCAGAGCGTCTTCAACTGGTATGCCTTTTGCTTTTAGGCGTTCTTCCAGCCCCGTATCAATCGGCACGCGTTTTCCTTGGATCAACCAATGTTTTTTAAACATAAATCCTATGTGTTGTCGGTATAAAACTTTCGATAGTTTCATTTTAACTTATGTTAATCACTTTTATAACGGGAATAAATTAGTTAACGACAAAGTTATCAAATTAATCGAAATTATTGGACCAAACCACGACCAAACAGTACCCACTATAAATAATGTACTCTGTGCACAGTACCCTTTTTTTCTGGTCGGTGAGGTGCATGAAAAGTACTCTGTGGGTGCATGTGACATATGCATTAGGTACCTACCTTTGATTTGAATTATGTTCATATATTACAAAGTACCTACTCTGTGATGACAATATTTGACAGTCTAAAAGAAGTCTATTCACCACAGAGTGCTATGTACACAGCACGTACACAGATTAATAGGGGATACGATATTATGGGATACTACGTATGTACCATAGATTGTATGTACAATAGGATATTCACAGAGAACAGTGTTGCTAACTTTGGAAATTCACGAATTTCATTTCATGAGATTCACCTGGGTCTACCTATACCTCAGAATAAGAATCAAGGTAGATTTGGCATTAAAATAATAATACCTTGTTAGAGCAAGCTAGGTGAAATAGAAATAGAAAAGCTCTGAAGAGTGATAGAGACATAAACATAGTTTTTTGTCTTTGTCATAGTTTAGCTTTTTTTTATTGGGCACGTTGTAGTTTGTGCCCAACAAACCTCTGTGATAGTAATTTATTGCGAATATTACGAGTTTTTATTTAGTTTTCTGTTTTAAATTTAGTATTGAAGGTGTGTAGAAGCCATTTATGTTGCATTGCTGTGTAAAAGTTGTAGCGAATGCAAATTACGAAACATAACCTTTCATACGTATTATTTCTGTTGCTGTTTTGTCCCTTTCGGGTATACGCGTCTGACAAGTCTCCTTATTCAAAGTCAAAGTCAAAGTCAAAGTCAAATGATTTATTCAAAATAGGTAATAAATTACTCTTATTGATTGTCTGGTATAGTGTTAGATTTGTAAGATAATATAGTGGTGATAATTATAACGCAAACTTAAAACTAAAGCTACGAGGGTTCCAAACGCGCCCAGGTCTGAGAAGAGCCCACAACAAACTCAGCCGGGTATTCTTTTTATTATCACCACTTTACAAATTTATTGAAACTTATTAGAACTATCACAAAGTCGTTAAGCAACTCATTCCCAAGCTTGCTTATCATTTAAATAATCCTTTACATTGTAATAGGATTTTTCAATTAGTTTACGTTTTATGAAAACTTTGAACTTGTTGAGAGACATCTCCAATATGTCTTCTGGAAGCTTATTATAGAAACGTATGGAATTACGAGCAAATGAATTGCTAACTTTACTGAGCCTAGAGGCGGGAATTACAAGTTTATTTTTATTTCTAGTATTTATATTATGACAGTCACTTTTTTTTTTAAATTTATTTATGTTTTTATGTACGTACAGTAAATTTTCAAAAATATATTGATTATGCACTGTCATAATTTTAACTTCCCTAAATTTAGTTCTCAGCGACTCTCGTGGCCCCATACTGTATATGGCTCGAACAGCCCTTTTCTGCAGCACAAAAATAGAATTAATATCAGCAGCATTACCCCATAATAATATACCATATGACATAATGCTGTGAAAGTAACTAAAATATACTAGTCTCGCAGTTTCTATGTCTGTCAACTGGCGAATCTTTTTTACCGCATATGCGGCAGAACTAAGTCTGTTCGATAAGTTATTTATATGAGAGCCCCATTGAAGTTTTGCATCTAACGTTATTCCAAGAAAAATAGCGGTATCCACTAAATCTAATTCCTCATTATTAAGTTGCACAGTGGTTTTCACCTGCTTAACATTTGGTAAAGTGAATTTAATACACTTTGTCTTTTTCCCGTTGAGAAGCAGGTTATTAGCTTCGAACCACTGTACTAACTTGGTGAGAGAATTGTTTACTTCATCAAAAGTTGTTAAGTATCGATTGATTTTAAATAAAAGTGATGTATCATCAGCAAACAAGACTATCCCGTAATTGTCCTTAGCGAGGTAAGGAAGGTCATTGATGTAAATAAGGAACAGAAAAGGTCCTAAGATGGAACCTTGTGGCACCCCCATTTTTACAACGGATCCGGGAGATCGCTTTCCATTCACGTCTACCCTTTGTATTCTATCATTTAGGTAAGAACTCATCAATTCCAATGCTGCACCCCTAATTCCATAATGGTGCAATTTCGCGACCAATGTTTCATGATCAACGCAGTCGAAAGCCTTGGATAAATCACATAAAACGCCAAGCGCATCACGTGATTCCTCCCAGGCTTCAAATATATTTAGTATTAACTCAACACCAGCATCGGTTGTTGAGCGACCCCGTGTAAAACCAAACTGTTTGGTGTGAAATAAATCATTAATGTTGAAAAAATTAAGCAGTTGAGTTAAAATTATTTTTTCAAAGATTTTACTAAAAGTGGGTAGTACAGATATCGGTCTGAAGTTAGTGGGGTCACTAGTACTACCTGATTTAAATAATGGAATTATTTTACTATGTTTCATTAAGTCTGGAAACTCACCACAGTCAACACAATTATTGAATATTAATGCTAACTCGGGTGCAACAATATCAATTAATGATTTCACAACGTTAACGGAAATGCCCCACAGATCATTTGTTTTCTTATTATTAATTAATTTAAAAGCTTTGATAACGTCAGAGCAACTAACGTGACTGAATTCAAACATTTTATTACATTCAGGCACGTTATCCTCCAATAGTGAGAGAGCGGCGGCTGCTGAAGAGTTCAATGATTTTGTAGTAGAAACAGGAATATCTGTAAAGAAGGTCTCGAAAACGGTTGCAACCTCGGGGTCTGACGTAATCAACTTGTCATGATATTTTAGTTCAAAATTACAAGTTTATTCGTACTCTGAGACCTATCTCCTCTCTGGTGAACCATAGATAACACACGGCTGGCCGGTGTTTCCATAGATAATCCATACTAATATTATAAATGCGAAAGTGTGTTTGTCTGTCTGCTAGATTTTCACAGTTCAACAGTTTAACCAATTTCAATGGCTACAAAGCTTATATCCCGGGGAAGGGCATAGGCTACTTTTTATCCCGAAAAATTAAAGAGTTCCCACGGGATTTTAAAAACCAAAATCCACGCGGACGAAGTCGCGGGCATCATCTAGTAATAGATAAAGGTAACCACAATCCACTTACGATTGTGGGTTTATTTTTGTAGGGAGTTTGTAGGAGTTCGCCCTAAATTATTATCTACCTTGATAAAGTTACTAATGTGATAAACAGAGACGCAGCTAACCTATTTTAGTCCCTTATCGTGTAACAGGTTTTTTTCAAGGAATACAACAGTTTTAGTTGCATAACAAACGTTGATAATTCGTGGCGTCATTGTATTTCTCATTAGTTATTTACTTGTTTTCACATAAACAACGTTTAATACAAATATTGTTGAGCGGTTTATACAAATATTGACTACTAAACAATGGTAATTGTCGTGTTATTCATCGTTACGTCGTGCTTTCGCTATCTCACACGCGGTTACACAGTACTTTAGTCTAGCTTTTTTAATCAGTCTACGTGGTGGTAGAATTTAGCGCCATCTATGAAAATTTTATCGAACGTTGCCCTGAAACTTCCTCATTCCGTTTTGAATACACCAACAAGCAGCGTGCCACCTCCGACTGCCTCGATGAAGCCTTAGCTGCTATAGTCTTCAACTTTTTAGCAGCTGAATTAATTGCTCAGACGATAGTAGGTATATTTTAGCGTTTAAACTACCGTGAGTGATTTCCATTATAAAAACTATCTGTCCCGGCTTTACTCACGTGTGTAGTCGACTAGTTTCGAACCCATACGGGGTCATTTTCAAGGGAGTCCAAAAAAAAAAAAAAACTTGAAAAAGGACCCCGTATGGGTTCGAAACTAGTCGGGCTAACGTCGACTACACACGTGAGTAAAGCCGGGACAGATAGTATTTATGATAGTAGGTATACATCCAAACTCTGCTTTCGACTAAACTTGAGAATGAAATAATTAACTAAGTTTTAGAAAAACAGCACGTAATTTCGTAAATATATATATTTAAATTTATATCTTCCATCAATACATACAACACTGATAGGTACATCAATTTGGCTGTTAATACATTATAATTTAAATAACATTATTATTCAGAATTTTTAATCTCTATACATAGTTATTTCCTATCTTCACTTTTTATGTTAGCACGGGGAAGACATCGTTGAAAGAAGGATATTTATGTATTGAATGAATGATTTATTTTATTCATTCATATTCATTTTACAATACAAATTATTACTTAGCATAAAACTGGAATACAAAAAGGTGAAACTGGTGGTAAACTACATGATGAAACCGGCCTTCAACTAGTTTTCTTTATTTATACTTAACTGAAAATACTATTTTTGTGTTCTGATTTAAAAATAATATCATTAGGTGCTAATGTATTAAATGAGTAGGTAATATTTATTTATTGCATTACCAAATTTCTCTACATCCAGTTAAAAGCCGTTTACGAAACATTGGGTTTTAGATGTATTGTGTGAATCGCTCAATTATATTGATCAACGAAATAAAGAGTATAATATTGATGGAGGAGTAATACTTTACAAAATAAAACTTATCGAAATATCTTCGGTGTATGCTAGGAGCTATAAAAATTGAAAATAATACAACTAATTAATTTCATAACTATTTAGTAAGACATACAATCCCTTACCACGAGATCAGAGACAAGTTGACGTCACCCGGTGTTTCTTAATATTCTCCAGAATAAAAAATCCACCATTTTATTAATATCGAGGGTTTATAAAATAACTTCTTTAAGTTTTACAATATCGAAGTGAAGTCCCTTTGGTGATTTTACAGTCGTTTTTGACCAATTGGTGGGCACGTGGATAGATTTCAATAATCTTTGGACTTTATTGAATTTAATAGATATGTCTTGTCCGTCATCATTCTAACTACCTATGCATTAATTTAACCGCATATTGCAACAATTTGCGAATCAAACATACAACACTTAATACCTATTATAATAATATTATAATACCTAATTTATCTTTTTAAAGTAACAAAATTAACTTATATTTACAATATAATTAAATTGATAGCAGAATATTCACTATTGTAAATGAATTCTCAGTACTGCAGGAGTAATTGAATTGATAATGTATGTAATGTGATTGAAAATAATTAATGGTATTAGACAGCAACCTTGTATAGGTATTATTTGACGGATGTTTGAAAGATAATTGGTAAGTATGTGTAAAAGGGAATTGGGATCAAAAAGGGTTCCAAATGAGCGTAAAACGAATTCTTATAAACGTGTCGATAAAGGTGTTATATTTTGTAAAATGATTTTATATATAACCATTTAGCTTTTAACTAGCCCGGTATTTCAGTGCTAAGAACAATATGAGTACCTATCTAAGTTTTGTTTTTAGGATTGCATCGAACGACATTGATTTACAATAAAAACCAGAAAAATATTGAAGTTTTATAAACTCTACAATTCAAAATATCAGATCCGGTTTCGTAAAATTATATATTTGTATAAAACATAAAATACAATTTATGAATTTATTAAAATTTTGCTTGTGTAAAATTGTGATTTTATTTTTATTTTAAATCAATGTCTTATTTAATTTATATAAAAAATCAACAACAGTTTGTATGTGATAAGGCACCGTTGGTTAATCTGATACTTAAAATATGTATATTTTAGTTTTCCTTAGTTCACCTAAAAGGTAAACAAGTACAACATCGCTGAAATGCGTAAGAGACGCACTATACGCGGCCCATACAACCTTACTACCGCGAACTGACAATGAAATCATACTACGACTGAAAAATCTAAATTCAGAAGGCCTAAAGCGCCGGCAATCGTGTCGTTTACGCGTTTCTCCAAGAAGGATTATGCGATTTGTTTATCTTTTAAACAAACTAAGGAAAAGTAAAGTATAGGTATGTTATGGAGTAGGTATAGAAACATCTAGTCGTAAACCTCATTAGTAAGTAAATAAATTCCACTGGTGGATGTGCATGAGATCAAATCCGACATTTTAATTATGAAAAATCTACGTAACGTTAAATGAAGATAAAAAGATTTTAAAGATGTAGTGGCATCTGTGTACCTACTTATTACAGTTGTTATATTTTATAATACTTTTTAGATATAATGATTCTCATTAGAAAATTATATGAGAATTTTTGAGTCGGCCAAGGCGAATGCGGTCCCATAGTAGGGGCATTTGCGCTCCGCTTAAGAAATATAAAAAAATACGGTGTTTTTTGACAAATAAAAAATAATGTAGGTACACTTTTATGGCTTGATACTTGTTTTCACTGAATATGGTTGAGAAGGTAATTTCTGAAGTCCGTTTTTCCATTTATTAATTTACTAAACGAATGTGGTGAGACGCGGTCGAATGGAGTCGGGATCAGTCGTCGTCTTTTTTCTCCATTTTAGGCTCGTACATTGCGTGCAGCTGCTCTGGTGAGATCCTACAAAGAAAACAAAATTATGATTTTTTTACTTATGCCGAACATTCGGACTTCGGAGCGTTCTTTATTCAAAAGGTGTTTGAACATTAATTATTATTATTATTATTAAAAATAAGTATTATATAGTAAGCGACAGGTCGAGTGACAATCGGGCAGGGAACGCCCCGCGCACCCACCCAGCCCCCGCACTAACCCGGTGCGGACGACCGCGGATGACGTTCGGGTGTGCGCGGCATCCCTCCGCCTCATACCCGGATTGCCATGTCAACCTGTCGCGGACTAAACTTATATGTAGTTCCAAAGTTACACGAGCTGAATTTTTTCATACAAATCCCAAAATGTTTTAGCCCAACCGGGAATCATTTTGATGATTTATTGTTGTTTGTTTCATTCAGCACTTTACCGTGTTATATTTCGTTGCCACGTCTGAGGATTGGTATTATGAGGAGTGGTTCATTGATTGAAGTAATGTTTTCTTAGTCTTTTTAATGTTTATTTGATTTATATTATGTTTGGAAATATTCTTTCTCAAGATTTTTGGTGGTCGTAGATTTATTTCTCCTCTAATGTTCCGATGGTTCGTATTGAAGCAAGCTGTTGATGTATGACAGTTGTGTTTTTGAAAGCTTTATAGTATAGTTTCTTGCAATATAATCAATTACGTTTTTGTATTGTCCATCAGGTGACACCCAGGTTCGCTTGCTCTTGGGATTCTTTTTTAAGATGTTATTGAGGAGTGTCAGTTTATTTCCTTGTAGGAATTGCAGCAGCTTTTTGCCGTATGTAATAGATAGTTAGATAATCCCATAAAATAAGGTGGTAGGTAGTGAGAATTTGTTCTGACAGACAATTTGTGATAACACGCAGCTGGCTGATACCTACTTACCCGAGCAAGCTCTGTAGGTCGCAGACGAAGCGGTAGACGTAGCGCTTGCCGGCCGTCTTGTGGATGATGTTCTTGTCGTAGTAGTAGCGCAGGCCGCGCGACAGCTTCTCGTAGTTCATCTTGGGCTTGTTCTTGCGGATGCCCCAGCGTCTAGCCACCTGTGAATAAAACCATTCAAAAATTAATTAAGTGGTCGGAAATTTTAATGTGAATACTCAACTAAAAATTTATGGTTTTCGGATATTTCCCTTGTGCTATAAAACATTGAATAGAATAAAATAGAATAGAATTATTTGCTGATCTAACACATTGCTTCTTGCCCCTGATTCTAGGTTGTGTTCTAGGTCAACGCGAAGTACCTATAGTACGCGACAGGTTGAGACGCAATCGGGGTATGAGGCGGCGGTACGCTCCGCACACCCGCACGTCACCTGCGCTATCCCGGACCAGGTTAGCGCGAGAGCTGTGCGAGGCGTCCCCACCCCGATTGCCATCTCGACCTGTCGCGTACTATACGTGTTTTGACACCCTTGCGAGTGTTAAAATATGAAGAATAAACGGCCATATCTTTTGATCGCGTTGACCCGAGTATTGCATATTAATTTCAACTTGATGCCTCCACGTCGTGTTCTCGAGAAAAAGGGTCCTGACAGACAGACAAACAGACGGACACTGAAGTGATCCTATAAGGGTCCCTTTTTCCTTTTGAGGGTACGGAGCCCTAAAAATAGTAATCTTTTTAAAATAGGTTACAAGACCCTGGTCAGGAAGACAGAAGGTCAAAGAGAAAAAATCTATAAGAAATTGTAAGTATATGTTACCTCATCCGGGTCAGTGAGCTTGAACTCCCAGCCGTCGCCGGTCCACGAGATGAACCCCTGGCAGCTCTTGTCCGTGAGCAGCTCCAACAGGAACTGCCACAGCTGGATGGGTCCTGAGCCTGTGCAGATGGTACACACTTGCTTTACGATGTACGGGACATTGTTACCACCTCAGTTTGAACGATTTAAAAAGTTCTTAAAGATGGGGAGCAAGTATAGGAAGAAATCGGAATAAAAAAAGAGCGGACTAATTATACCTACACAGAGATTAAGTCCTCACTTCACCTGATAACATAAAGTAAATAAAAATGCAAAAAGGCTGTGGAATAGCTGTGTGGAACAGCAGGTACAATAAGTAGATAATGGGTCGAGGAAGTCTACGCGAAGTTGTAAGTTGTGACAAAAATCGGTGAAATAAAGAGGTATTACTCGAGGTGGTAAATAAACTGTTTTTGCTTTCAGAAAAAAAACATTTTTTCAAAATTTAGTATACCTAACCTATGTCTGTGCAGGGGTAATGGGGGTAAAGGGAGGGGGGGCGGGTTCTATAATGTTATAATATATTTACATATTTAACTTAATTTCTCAATTTTAAAACAGCTGTATTTTTTTTTAAATGGCTGTGTCACACGGATATAGGCAGACAGACAGACATACTGACTGAGTGGAAGAAACTATACAGGTTCCGTAGTAAAATACGGAACCCTTATAATTGCATTGCAAGCATTGGTGCTGATTCTAACCACACAAAATTCAACCACAAGAGTACGCATCGCGTATACAAGGTTTTGTATGAAAACAAAATCGTAAAATGTTGGCGGGGACAGAGGATAATGCTTTGTTGTGATTGGTGGAAAGTCACATAATCAAGACAATGTGCTGAATGAGATTTAGAGCCTCAATAGCTCAACCGGTAAAGGAGTGAGAGAGTGAGAGTGAGAGTTCAAACCCCGCCCGTTGCACTATTGTCGTACCTACTCCTAGCACAAGCTTGACGCTTAGTTGGAGAGGAAAGGGGAATATTAGTCATTTAACATGGCTAATATTCTTAGTTTAATTAAAAAAAAAAAATTCATCAGTCCGTCGATTTCTTCGAGTACCTTCGAAGCAAGTCGACATCAATAGCGTACCAGTGAAACAGGGCCCAGAGGTGGGGTAGGGCAGCTTGTCTTGCGGCAGCAGCGCGTGCTGCTCGCCCGGCCACTCGCTCCACTCCGCGCAGCCGCCGTACTCCGTCGCGTAAGCCTCGCCGTATACTTCTCCGCCTGCGCCGTATCTCCCGCCCGCCGCTGCAACAATACATATAGGACTAGGTATTATAATATCATCCTGATTCCTGGTACAATCGCTAACAATGGGACTCATGAGAAGCTAATAGTCACTTAGCGTCCTATTGAAAAAGCTATATATGCTCGGATTTTCTCTACGTGGTCATATCAGAAATGAGGAGATCCGTAGAAGAATCATCAAGTGACCAACATAGCTCAGCGTGTTGCGAAGCTGTAGTAGCAAAGTATGAGGCATAGACGTTGCCCGTTGGGGCCTATAGGAGCTAGAATGACGACTTTGCGAACGAGTCGTAGGGAGCCGCTGGATTCAGGCGGCGCAAGACCGTAGAGCGTGGGAGTCAATATCTAAAATAGAACTACGTCCAGCAGTGGACTTCTATGGGTTGACCGCGACGATCGGAACGTATGGAGAGACTAGAGAGCTGTGCTCGTATCTTTACGTGCTCAAATTAAAACTGAGGAGATCCGTAGAAGAACCAATGTAACCGAACGCAACTCAACTCAACTAGTCGCAAAGTAGAACGTCACGTAATCAACATGTTCTGCCTTTCACACGCCATGTTTACCAATAGATAACTTTCATGTATCCTGGATAATCAGGATGACCTAAAGATTAACCATTATTTTAGTCAAAACTACTTACTTTTGACCAACCTCTATATATTCTTAATAGTACTTTTGACTGGCTTTGCAGTTTAATTATTATTGAGTGTTACTAGTTCACTCTGGTGTTACTGTTCAATGTTCATAGGATTAGCAATTAAGAACGAATATCTTCCCTTTAAAAGGAGAGGTGCAAATACAAATGGTTAGGTATGTGGTTACGCCTGGTATGTTACAGTTAATTAAATGCAAAAAAGTTAAGTGGCCAAGGTTTAATAGAAAAAAGATTTCAATGCGATAAACTACAACAAAGGCATCTCTTACACAGCACGTTATTATGTATTTATTCATGTTCAAGGCAGTGTTGTTTTGATTGTTCATTAAAGTGTGAAAATTGCAGATGAAACTTTTTATGACGCGCTCGGAAAACCTGATTAAAATCTCAATACTTGTTTTCCTACTAAAAAGCAAATTCCAACTTCTGTTTTTATATTAATAATTTCGTCGTTCAAGGACACGAAAGTTTCAAATTAAAAAATCAGTAAGTAAACGACCAAATAAGTTGGCCATATTATTCTTCCATCATTTTTCGGAAGATAGCAGCTTGCTATCACAAGTTAGTTCGGGAGTACGTTCATCATCTACTCACTGAGTAACGGTTGCCTGTGTGCATAACTATCACCGAGATACTGAGTAGTTAATATTTCGAGCCTCAATAGCTCAATCGGTATAGGAGAGGACTGAAAACCGAAAGGTCGACGCTTCAAAACCCGCCCGTTGCACTATTGTCGTACCTACTCCTAGCACAAGCCTGACGCTTTATTGGAGAGGAAAGGGGAATATTAGTCATTTAATATGGCTAATATTCTTTAAAAAAAATAATAATAATAAAGTTATCGGGGATTACTTATTTGCGGAATGAACTCTGAATATACTTATTTTATTTTATTTTATTTTATTGGTTTGCCAACAGATAGTACACATATTATAAAATAACAATTACTTACAGTTCACAGAGAAAAAATTTAGAGTGTACACCCAATTACTGGCAAACCGGCATGCATTTTAAAAGTTTGCAAGTGCGGGATTACCAGTTAACTTAAAGCTAAAAATACAAATATGAAAAAATAAAAAATAAAAACACTGCAATTTACAAAAGTACTAAATATTAAATACTAAATTACTTACCTAGTATCTACCTACATAAGTATCTACTTCTCGGGTAAGGTTTCGTGTAGCCTTGGTTTTTATGCTCTTGCGTGAGCAGCGGTTGCACGTGGTGGTAGCAGTTTTCGAGGTACCTACTGAGACTTATGGGTGTACCGTGTATGGCAGGTAGGTAGGTACTTGTACTCATGCGTGAGCACCTGCTGCATGTGTACCGAATTGTTGAGGTATAAACTCCAAAGTTACTCACTTCTCGGGTAAGGCTTGGTGTAGGTGTGCGGCTGGTACTTGTGCTCGTGCGTGAGCAGCGGCTGCGCGTGCGCGTGCGCGTGGTGGTAGTAGTCGTCGAGGTAGGGCTGCGCGGGCGCGGGCGGCGGGTACTCGGGCTGGTAGTACTCGTCGAGGGGCGAGGCCGCGGCCGGCGCGGGCGCGTGCGCCGGGGCCGCGGCGCCGCCGCTCGCTTCTGTGTAGTATGTGTTGGTTTCGCGGGGACCGCCTGTTGTGTAGCCCCCTGGAAATGAAGATAAATTTGTTGGGTTATAATTCTTAAGGGTACAGGATTCATTGGTACGTATGCGTATAAAGTATAAACGCAGCACATATACGTACTTGAGGTAGGTAGGTTTATTTACAGGACATTGAGTTACTAACACAGACCACCCCCAATCTGTGGTTACTAATCTATACCTGACCTATCGGTTCAGTGCTAGGTAGGTACCAGTACCAAGCACTTCTATTCTTGAGAGCTTGAACGTGATTCTGAAATTGTTGTATGCGCCCTTATTGTGATTGTATTTAATTAAGTATATCTACATATTATTATTAAATTAGTTGTAAAAATAAAATGATTATACTAACATAGTTTCTAAGCATTGTCTATAGTTACCTACTAATAAAATATGGGTCTCTGTTGCCTTAATACAGAAATTATTTATTAACAAATAAGTTGGACGAACCAAACCTATCATATCTATAAATATGACCAATCTGCATAAAATAGGTACCTATCTACTAACTATTTATGTAGGCAAAGTACCTACCTACTACGTAAGTAGGTACCTATATAAAGTTAATTCAATAGATTTTTAAAAACAGACGAGAAAATAAGAACTGAAAGAAAAGCAAACAAAGGTCCTAAAAAATCAGGACGCGTATGGTATCAGGCGTGCGCAGACACACGGCGCGGCGCGGGCAGCGAGGCGCGTCGGTCGCGGTTCACGGCGCGCCCTTTGTTCTGCGCGTGCGGACTGTCCCCCCTCACCCCCTGCCTCGCTCCCGGGCCTCGCCATCGCATGTGCGTTGCCACATCGCTATTGTTTCAATCTCAATTTTTCACCAATTTTTAATGGACATTCGTACTTCTTAATCCCAATTCCCAATGTTAGATCCTTAAAATATTCTTTAATTTCAAAGAAGAACCGTCTGTTCCATCTTAAGTATGACTTGAGACAGAACAGACGGTTGTTAACCGTTAACATCGACCGATTAAATAAGTGCAGGAGGAATTTTGTTAGCCTCGGTGGCAACATCAACTAGCGTCATATCACCTAACGACGATGTGGAGGCTGAATCGCTAATCTAGGTACAAAATCCAGGTTTTTTTAACAAGTACTTAGGTATCTCAGGGTTATTCTACGCATTTTCTGACTCAGCAATCAGTTTATGGGAAATAACTCTCAGTAGGTAGGTATACCTAGTACTTACGCAACAGGTCGAGATGGCAATCGGGGTATGAGGCGGGAGGACACCCGCACTATCCCGCACCGGTTTAGCGCGGGGGCTGGGCGGGGGTGCGCCGATTGCCATCTCGACCTGTCGCGTAGGTAGTAGGTACTACTACTCATACGTATTTTACAAGGTAGGTAATGGGTTGAGCACATTTTGCGAAGATTGGCTTTCCAAATAGGTACCTAACAGCCTGTAGGCGGAAAAAACCTGGTTAACCAACCAAAACTTGGAAGAAGTCCATTGAGGCAAACCTTAAAAGAGTGGACCTCTTTTGGAACCACGTCAAAGCAATAGACAGAAGAACATGGAAAAGTACTGCTGCAACCCTAAGTTCCACGGAGAAATAGGTAAAGGGAATCAATCATCATAATCATTAGGTACCTAAGTACATAGGTAGCTAATAATATCATCGTACATACAAACATACACACACTGTTAAAAATATTTAGGTAGGTATATGTTTGTGAAACGGCTTATTAAAAAAAAATCAAAGTAGGTACCTACCTAATGAAATTAAGTTTAATTATTAACAAAAATTAACACCATTAGGCAATAAACATAAATAAAAAGAAGGTTGTTGCCCCCTAGTGGGACATAAATAGAGTTTTGAATATAAAGCACGCAATATAATTATTTCACAAAGCATAAACAGTAGGTATCTATAGGTAGAGATGCGTGACCGCTGACCGGTGACCGGTGTCGAGGTACAAAGAGGCATGCAAACTAATCTAGCTCTTAAAAATACTAGTGTTAGTGCTTATAATACGTTGAGATGAGTGAACTAATCGTACGGTTCACAGTAACGAGAAAAAAATGGTAGACCATACCACGCATAATGAGCACGAAATTGAGCTGACCTCTAATGTCAGTGTAGATATAAGAATAGCAAAAAGCACAGAAGCAATAGGATGTAGGTATTTTGATTCGGGCCAAATTGCAAAGTAGATATTAAACCTATTATTAGTTAATAATGTGGTGCTTTATTATGAGCTGATAATATAATGATTGTTGGATTTAGCTGGGTTTTACTTACCTACCTAATCCTGATGAATCTGGTCTTTTTTGGTATTCTACATGATAGGTACCTATTTGGACGAACTTATACTACTACTTAGTCAAAATATTTCTAAGATAAGAAGTAAGTAGCTACCTACAGTAGCCGGCAGGAAATATTGTACATCACCCTTTAGAAAGAGATTTCGGCTTCGTATAGAGCGTTGTCTCTGTCACTCATACCTGTGTGACGTTTTGTCGGTCTCAACGACAGAAATAACGCTCTACGAAACTACGCTATAGGTATCTCTTTCTAAAAGTCGATGTACAATATTTCCTGCCTGGTAATCTACTGTATCTAAGTAGTAGTTTTATCTGCTTTAACGATTTGTTTAGACATCCCACCAAATAGACAAATACTTACCAAAAAAAAAACACCACAAAAACTAAAATCAAGCAATTAATTTTTTAAACGTCACAATAAGAATAATGGCCATGAAAAGAACAAAGGCACGAAAACAAATCACCGTTTGGTGTCGTACGGACAAATAGAAGTATTTTAACGAAGTCATTGTGGGGCTCATTACAATTCCCTTCAGTCGTCACTGCTGTCGCTATAAATTGTACAAAACGCCGGAATTAAGTAAAAAGCTCCCGAGGGAATGACCTCTTTAACAATTCTTCGATGTTCGTACTTTTAAGTTTTTGTACTTAGTGAGATAGGGCACATTTTGAACCTTCAAACCATTTCGAATAAGACAAATTGAGATTATTCAAATGTATACTTTGATCAAATGATTGTTAAAATGGAGAAGAAATGACTTAGGTAGAAATGATTCTAATAAAGTTTTTCGATGCTATTAGGTATAAGGTAGGATTTGGAACGAATCCAATCCGCTAGGCCACAAGGAACTTATTGTTTTCAAGATAAGTACCTACATTAATTGTATCTTGAAATCAATAGGTAAGTTGAGATCACAAATATTCCTCCATCATCAATGGTAGATGTCCTAGGTAGGATAATGAATCTAACTCGAAGAGGATTTTCCAGCGCCATCAGACATAATAAGATTTATTATCCTATAGGATTAAATTCGCTTAGGTATCTAGCTAAAGCCTAAGCCAAATATTTTAATCAGCCTTAAGAAATAAGAGCTAGCTGTATAGTGTACTTAGATAATAATAATAAATACACTTTATTTGCACAACCACAAGAAGGATTACATTAAAGAATAAAAAACACAGACAGAAGGAAGATACAAAAGGCGGCCTTATCGCTAATTAGCGATCTCTACCAGGCAACCTTGAAGATTGGAAAGTATAAGGAAAATTAGACTGCAGGTGGTGTGTAATATACTAATAAACATACATTCAAATAACTGATACATACTAATACATAAACCACTAATACATGTATTAAATAATATGTATAATACCAATATACTAATAAAATAGACTAATATATACTCCATAAGAAACAAATATGATTGTCGTCTTCAGTTTGTAAGATAATGATTCTTCACTGCAGTTTTAAAGGAGTCTAGTGACTTTGATTTCCGTATGGTCAATGGTAGTGCATTCCAAAGTTCAACAGCTCGCACAGTGAATGAGTTGCCATAGAATTTCGTTTTATGACTCGGCGTTTCTAACATTAAGGTTCGGCAGGATCTTATGTCGGTTTGCACTCCAAGAAAACTAAACTTCTCCTTGAGGTAAGGGGGAGTTTTTAAGTGATATAGCACACAGTACAGAAGAGAAAGTACATGCAAATCCCGGCGACGGCGAATAGGGAGCCATTTGAGCTTTTGACGAAATTCAGATACATGGTCATATTTGCGCAAACCAAATATGAACCGAATGGCAAGATTTTGGAGTCGCTCAAGCTTGTTAAGTTGGTCCTCAGTCAAGTTGAGATAGCTTGCGTCCGCATAATCGAGAATAGAGAGAAGGAGAGAATGTGCCAACATAACTTTGGTTGGAATTGGCAAGAGATAACGCAACCGTCGCAAAGAACTCATCGTCGCAAATGTTCTTCTGCTCAACTTTTTTAGATGTACAGACCAGGACAGTTTTTGATCTAAGTGGATACCTAGGTCTTTAACAGAGTCAGAGTAAGGAATAACAACGCCATTAAAGAGGATCGGAGAAAGGCCTTGCAAGTTAACTTTTGCAATGTATCCTGGACTGCCAATAACAATAGCCTGAGATTTTGCAGGATTAACGCGTAGCCCAAACTGCAGTCTGCTCCAATCAGCAACTGCAGCTAAATCATTAGATCATACCTACCTATTGATTCCACGATGAAGAACAGTTTCATTTAAGAGAGGATGCTTCTATAATGCCAAGGTCTTATTGATTCCACGATTTCAGACAAAAGATTGGAAGCAAACAAGACAACGTGAAACACTAGGTTTCAGAACTTATGCATAAAAGAAGAAATGCCAAGTAGGTAGGTACGAAGAGACTTCAGTGAAGAGATAGACGCAATAAGAATTTTCGATGCTTTTATAACGCCAAGGTCGCAACGAGCTTATTGATTCCACGATACAATGATTGGAAGTGAACAAGATAAATGTGCGAGACAAATTCGGTGTGCGAGAGGAGGCGTGTAGTGTAGAGGAGGCGCGGGGCGGGACCAATGGAGCGCGGCCACGCCTCGCGCTGGGTCGAAAGGTCGCCCGCTGCCTCGCCGTGCGGACCATTGGCGCGGAACGTTGGCAACGCGACGTGATCAAAGCGATCTTTACTTTATAATCTGCAATCTATAGGTATCTACTGCCGTCCTTCTAAAACGCGGTTAACTGCAAAAAGTAAGTAGTTTGTGAGCTACCCCCATAAAACGTGAAAATTTTCAAAAACCTGGTGTTTCTAAAAATAATGCTACGTAGAACTTTGCTTCGCTCTGGTGTCTCACGACACATCTTTTTCGTAAGATCTATATTATTTTAAGAGCTTTTATCTAAAAGCTCTTAAAATGATAGGTATCATTCATCATCCCTTGGAACTTTTTTTTAGACTCGTGCACTCCATAATGCCTACAAGTATGAAACCATATTTTATACCTAAGTTATATTATCTCTGCCTAAGTCTAGACCCAAAAAACTGATCTTAGCATCTATTTTTAACGATAAATACAGGTAGGTAGGTAAGTCTACCTATATTTAACGTGCATGGATAAAATCATAATATGGCCATTGGCCATCTAATTTGAATTAAATAGGTCGGTAGGTAATAGATAGGTATTTACATATTAGTATGAAAATACCTAAGTACCTACATATTTTGCTATTCAAAAATCAAAAGCTCTGGTAGGTTCCTACTCGTAACGTCAAAAAGTAATTTCGTATGAAATAGGATTTTTGTTTATTTTTAAATAGGTACTTAGGTACCTACACAATATTAGATTATTTTATTTTATTTCAATGTAAGTAAACATAAAATTCAACGACAGTAATGAAATTGTGGTAAGTAGAATAGTTAGCTTGCTATTTGCAAAGCTCACACGCTAACATTGATGATGGATAATATGGATCTGAGACCGCCGCTAACTACCGGCCTCGTAAGAAAGCTCAGAGTCACTCAGTGGGCGATGGGGAGGGGCTCTATGCTTTGAGACTGGATTTTCTCTTCGTGATGAAGATGAGAAATGAGGAGATTCGTAGGAGAACCAGAGTAAGCGAGATAGCTCAGCGAGTTGCGAAGCTAAAGTGGCAATGGGTATAGGGTAATTCGAAAAACCGATAGACGTTGGGGTCCCAAAGTAGCGAGTGTGAAGAGTGGCAAAGTATGGCGAAATAGTCCGGAGAGCGCAGCGTTGGAACTTGGAAGGCTCCTCCACTTGGTGGACAGACAACAACAAAAGAGTCGCAGGAAGCCGGTGAATTCAGGTGACGAAAGACCGTGGCGTGTAGAAGTCCGTCTACAAGAGAGTAGAGACCTACATAGGTATTAGGTAGGTATTTCCTAACGTTGTTGTTGTACGTTCCTTCCTAGGTGTTCGTTAACGTAACGATGATAATGATGATGAAGTTTAAGACATTTTATGTTTGACACTTATGCAAATGAAACTTTAGAGGCTACGGCAGCTGCAAGGCGACTCATTAAAACTTTTTTTAATTTTTTCCTTACGAAATTTGAACTCCGCGAAAATGTTCTTGTGACATTCTTTTTTTAGGATGCGCACGCGCTAACAACCATATGGTGCCTTAATGACAGCTTCGGAGTGTTTCATATTTTATTAAAAAGAGCTTGTAACTCTTAAATAAATTATTATTTTGAATCGATGTGGGACATAAACTTCATAATTTTTTAAGTAGGTATACCTACCTACCTACTATGAGTAGGTACCTATATTCATCATCATCACCTCAACTCATTGCCGGCCCACTACTGAGCCCGGGTCTCCTCTCAGAATGAAAAGTTTTAGGCCATTTTCTACCATGCTGGCCAATTAGTGTAGACCTTGGAGAACATCATGCTGAACTTTCAGGCAAGCAGCTTTCCTCTCGATTTTTTCTTTCACCGTTAAAGCAAGTGATTTTAAAAAAGAGATTTTTAATTGCTGAAAACGCACATGTACCTAGATCTATCCTAGTTTCTACCTCTGAAACTAAGTCTGAAACGTTAGTGGTTCCCGGGACACCGGACCCCTCGAATAGTCTTTGAAGTCTTAACCACTAAGTACTTAGACCCTAGCGGTTATCACCAGTTTCAGGCTTGGATAAATAGTAGGTAGGTACCTAGTAGGTAAATTAATCCTGCCTAAAAATAAACAGATCTACTTATTTTAATTTTAGTGAAGCTAAATATAATTACCTTTAATAACCTAAATATAATTATTGTTATTGTTTTCAATATAAATCATATTAGAATTCTCCAAGAAAGAGCTCGCCGCGCCAATTCCAATTCGGGAGCGGAAGTTGAAATATGATTTTTAAATTTAGAAGCAATGGCGGCCGCAGGTGAGCGCCCGTTGACAGCCCCGTGTCATCCGAATGCCGCGCTGTTTTGACGTTTCGTTTTCGTTAATTAACGCAATACTTTTTAATTTTTAATTGGTTACTTTTATAGTAAAATACCAACGTTTGAATAGATAAATTTTATCCCTCAGTTTTCAAAGACGTTTAATTGGCGACGTAGGTAGAGTCGTAAGGTCTTAAAGCTCTCGCCCGTAGGTATATTTTTTTATATGAAAAGTTTTTATAATTTTTCGCTCTATTAGTCTGTTCTGGTCTTATTGGTGCAACCAAGCATATATATATTAAAACTAGAACGTGTAATTCCTTTACGGTAGAGTCAAGGGCGGATCCAGCTTTGGTGCCAGGGGGGGTCACATAGTCGTGGTCAAGTCACAACATCTCGACCTCTTGCGACAGGTCGAGTTGGTAATCGGGGTATGACGAGCGGGGGTTGGGGGGGGGGGACGACGCCCCGCACACCCGCACGCAGGGCCGTCTTTAAGGTAGGTACTATTTTCTTGGAATAGGCAAAGAAAGCAGATAAGTCACCTTCTAGACGTATTATAAATGCGAATGTAATCTATCTGTTATCTTTTCAAAGTCCATATTCTAAATCAAAATTTGGTACTATTCAGAGATAGTTTACACTCGGAAACGGCTTTTTATCCCGGAAAATTAAAGGGTTCTCACGGAAATTTTAAAAAACTAAATCTATGTGGACGAAGTTGCGGGCATCAACCAATAGGGGGAGGGGGGGCACTTTGATACACAAAAATTAAATCTCTTTTCTGAGGACCATAAAGCATTATATTTAAATATTTGTTTTGATGTGTGCATTGGCTGATATGTCAGCTTACATTTTGGCTACGCAAAAACCGCAAAAATTGGCGACGTATAGAGATAATGTGATTTTAAGAAAATAAAATGTTTGTATCATTCTGCCCCACCAGTGGGGCACTTTGATACATGGGGTGGGGCAGTTTGATACGTATTTTAGATCCATATGAAATGCAAATTTAAACTGACTAAAAACCCAATATAAACTGTATTATTACTTAAAATTAAGAAATAAAACAATTTTATTGATTGAGATCGCAAAACACTTTTTATTAAGAGTGCACATTAGCCATAATCAGTCTCTTAAGTTACTTAAGAAATATAATCACAAAAAAAAACAATATTGTCATCATAGAACAAGACTAATTCTCTGTTATTTTCTTAATTATATAATCAGTTATATACTTACTAAGTAATCAGACTTTAACATTGAATATTGTTAATGAAAATATAATATTAGAACCTCCTATCAAAATGAACAATAGTTTTCTTAAAAAATTAAACAAACATCAAAAATTTAACAAAAATAATCATAAAAACTCTCATATAAATTACAAAACAATCTACTGGATATTATATCGAGTTAAACCTACCGAAAATGAATAAAGCGACGATGTTCGAGATGTGCCTTTGGAGAAAGTTGGTTTTGGTAATTGCAAAACTACATCTCTAACATCCACACTTGCTTTGTCTTCCACAATTGGAAATATGAACTTATAAGACCCTGTTTTTTTTCTGAGATATGATACTTCATATTCTGTCACATTATACTTAAATACGACTTTGGCAACGTAGTGAATCACAGTTTTCTTCTTCTCAAACTTAATTAGTAGGAAATCTCCAATATTTATGTGTTCAGGATTAACTGGTTCTTCATTAATTACCTCTTCTTCTGATTCCGATGGCATTTCAATGTCTTCACTATCACTCGTCATCACGACTTCATCTAGACTAGAATCGGAATCTATTTCTGCAGGCAAAGAAGTTACTCTCTTTTTCTTTTTTGGCTCAGTTAACCCCAACAGATTTTTCGCTGTTTTCAATTCTTTTGCATGCTGTTTTGCTTTTTGTAATTCTCTTTTCCTGTCCTTTTCATTACGTAAGCTTTCTAATCTATTTTTTTCTGGTGTGTCAGTGTATATTCTTGATCGTCCCTTTTCTCTTCCTTTTCTTTTTAAGACACTGTCAGTAATCGCCTTTTTTGGATAAGGTCTAACTACGTCAGGAGTAAGCATAGCCTGTGATGAAGAAACATGTAGAGAATCGTCAGCATCAGACACTGAAATTGGGTCGGTATCCAAAGTAGGAGTTTTATTTTGTTCTCTATCAACAACTTCATTATTTTGAGTTGTTTCCGAGTCTACAAAATGTAAATCTTGTGTTTTGTGAGTGTTCTCATCTGTCAAATCGTGATAACCTGTGCTGAAAATGTCTATCGGTGCAAAGTCGTCGTCCCCAAATACCAGTTTATTAATTGGCCAAATTCCAGGTTTGGAAAAACCACCTATGATATTCTTTGGTGTAAATGATTCCAAATATGCTAATTTTGACAGTTCAGCAATGTTGTATATGGTCAAAGTCTTTCCAACATTTTGAATGTGCCAGTCGTTGAAAGCTATCTTCAATTTGCCTTTGAAGGGTCCGAACACACTGACATCAAGCGGTTGCAATTTGTGTGACGTGTGTGGGGGCAGACTCAAATAAACAATACCGTTGTCACGACAGTAGTTAACAGCTTCTATTGAAATGTGCGATTCGTGGTTGTCACAAATGATTAGAATTGGGTTATCTTTATTGCTCGAAGTAAGGCGTTGAATGTGTTTCAAAACTCTTATAAACAATTCTGATGTCATCCAGCCGCTTCTGTTTGCCAACCCTAGACTTCCATCAGGAGCTCCATTTAGGAAGTGATCTTTGTAGTGAACTCTTGGAAAGACATAAACTGGAGGAAGAGAAGAACCAGTAGCAGTAATAATACCACAGAAAGTAACTAACTCTCCGCGTTCTGCAGAAACTATTTGTCCCACCTGTCTTTGTTTTCTTCCAGCAATAACTTTAGGAGTAGAAAGAACTGTGCTTATGCCTGTTTCATCTAAGTTTATTATTCGATCGGGTGTAAAATTGTACTGTCTCATTATGCGTTCGTAATTATCATGAAATTGAGCTACAGCAGCTTTATTAAAAGCAAAGCTTCTTGCTGCGCTTGTGTTTTCTGGTTTTCGTAGACTCAATTCTGGGTTTCTCTTCCTGAAGCCAGCTGCCCAATCTTTTCCAGCGCATTTGTTTTTTTTTCCAGGATTTTGGATAATTACACCCTGAGGATTCTGCGAACTCGTATGCCAAAGTCAAAAGCTGTCTCAATGTAAGGCCGTAGTGCATTTTACTACAATTCAATAAATATTGAGTCAATGCCTTTTCTTGTTCGATTGAAAAAACTTGTGCAACGGTATACTTGGAACCATAGATGTTTGATGAAGTAGCTGTAGCAGTGTGTGATGATAAAGCTGCAGTAGTAGTGTGTGCTGAAGATGACGCTATTTGTGCCATCTCCATAGATGGTGCTATTTGTGGTGAAGATGGACCTGCTTGTGATAAAGAAGATTCTGCTTGTAATGAAGAGGATGCTTCATTTGTAGATAATATTCTGGTAGCTTCAAATGATTTTCTGGCTTTTTCTATGCGATGTTGTAGGGTCGCAGTTTTGATGCTATATTTGTCGGCTGCTTTGCGTATAGATAAAGTCTTTGACAATACTTCACGTATTGCGTCTTCAATGTTTTCTTCATTGATATTTTTTCTATCAGTTTTGGGTTTGTACGTGCGCACCATTTTCTGAAAAAAAGAAAATAAACAATAAAATAAACTATTATTTTTGACGGGGCACTTTAATACACTAGAGGGGCAGATTGATACGTATCATTGTACCCCGCACATTACCGTATCAAAGTGCCCCAACGGACTTTTTCCACAAACAATTAATTTTATCTAATATATAATAATAATGCAATCAAAAACATTTTAAAATACAATAATAACTATATTTACTTACCTGTAGTAACAAATAATAACAAAAACAACTAAAAGAATCCTCCTGAGACACAATTACATTTCACGTTTTTTTTTTGTAGGCAGCGGCGCACGCCACTTTCAACACGTTAGTGACCGTTGAGGTCCAACGGCAAACTGGCGGCGAACGGTGTCACAACTGTCATTCTTGTGAATGCCCTTGAGCATTCTAGTGATGTGCCGGACTGTGTAGCGTTTATCGGTTTTGAGATATAGATACTGTACCAATGTGCCCCGTGAATCAATGTGCCCCCCCTCCCCCTATAAAGTAAAAGCGCGAGCGAAGCGAGCGCAAATTTTTTCATATATTTACGAAAAAATCATAAGGTAGCTACTAATATTATAATTGCGAAAGCGTGTCTATCTACTTATCTGTTACCATTTGACGGTCTATCTTTTTGACCAGGTACTACACAGAGAAAGCTTTCATCCCGGAAACCTGCATACACTTTTTATGCGGAAAATCAAAGAGTTCCTACGGTTTTTTGAAAACCTAAATCAATGCGGACAAGGTTGCAGGCGGGCAACAACTAATACAGAACAAAAGCGCGAGCGAAGCGAGCGCGAAATTTTCTGTCTGTCTATCATCTTGTTAGGTACTTTTTCACGGCCAAATGTAGGTAGGTAGGTACTACTCAGTGATAGCTTGCATTTCGGAAGGGATTTTTAATTGTAGCGAACAGAACGTGCGAGCGAAGCGAGCGCAAAATTTATGACATTATTTACATTAAAGAAAAGATAAATGTCAGAAATATTGTATTACGATATAGATAAATGCCAGAAATTTTGTACTAAAAACTATAAAGTCATCTTTTGTATAAAGAATAGTTCTATTATCTTTAGGGGTCCCCAGATGCAACGAGCGCTTGGATAATAAAAACTTTACTATAAATAATAAACGTAAAGGACCAATCCGACCAATACATTATAGGTATATAATTCATATTATTTTTTACTTTTAGAGGTTTTTACTGTCGGGAATTTTTTTTAAAGTGTGAAAAAGAATGAAATATTCTATCATTTGCGTTATCAGTAAAGACAATAACGATCAGATATAAGTCAGTCTTGACTATTTAACAATCTCTACGGTCCTTTGTTTGAGATGGCTTTTTTGACCGTTGATTTTATCGAAATAAATATGTTTTTGGGTATTAAAATATCGGTTGGTCTGTTATAGTTTGGTGATCTGGCAGGGACTACTGGGCCCCAATCGATCGTGGGCCCTGGGCAAGTGCCGTGTGATGTTCTTCAATCATTAAAGAACGTCACACGAAATGTGACATCTCGATTAAAGGTAGCGGTGGCGCGGTAAAATTCAAATTTTGGATGCGTTTGTTCGCAAGAACATAATGTTTTTGCCATCATACAAAATATTATATTAAATTGATTAAGTATTGAAGGAACTTACATAAAATCTAGGTATATAAAAATATAAAAAACATTATGTTTAAAATTTTTAATTAGTGGTCCACCTAGGTCCCGGACGCAGCCCAGGGGGGGGGGGTCATGACCCCCATGACCCCCGCCTGGATCCGCCCTTGGGTAGAGTTTGGATCTTTAAAATATTCAATTAAAACAAGCATGGTCACTGGTCATCGAACAAAAAATTTAGGTCTGATCACGGATCACGAAATTAGATAGGTACGTAGGTTTTTTACTCCTTGAGAAACAATTCTCAATGAAATTTTACTTGTTTTCCGAACAAAACTAGAGGCGCCAAAATTGTAGGTAAACAATAAATACTTATAATCACAATATAAATAAATATTAAATAAATATAAAATAAATACTTAAAAAAAATATTAATACTATAATTTATTGTTTATTGAAAGTATTTTAGTTATTTATTATAAGTAATATTTTCGAAAAAGGTGCAAGTAGTTTTAAAAAATAATAATTTGTCGACTGACAAGCCCATTGCATAAGGAATAGCGTGAAAATCATGAAAATATTATAAGTAAAATACGAAAAATAAACGTGGGAAAGTGACATCTCTACATAAAAAATTGAAGGAAATTGCTGTCAGCGCATGGATTTTAAATCAAATATAAATTGGAGCATGGTTCGGCAGGAAGTGTTAAATATATTAAAGTCCAGCCGACACCCGCTTTGTCACGTGGACGGCCTCCATCATCAAATTGTGCCTAAGTAATCAGACGTAATATTATAAATTACTACTTGCTTACCTCATAATGAATAATATCCTAATAATAAAAATAAAGAATCGCTCCGAGCACCTTGAACTGGAAAAACTGATACAGATCTAATATAATAATAACAATAAATAGTTGCGTTGATGATCTTGGGGATAAAACACTGGACAGCAGGCACCTAGATCATCTAGGCATCTATAGTACGCGACAGGTCGAGATGGAATTCGGGGAAAGATTCGGGGAGACGCCCCGCATACCCGCACCTCACCCGCGCTCGCCTGTACCGGGTTATAGCGGTTCGAAAGCGGTTAAGACGTCCGCCTTCTTTTTGGGAGCTCTGGGGTTCCTCTAACTTTTCGAAGTAAATATCACTTGCTTTAACGGTGAAGGAAGGAGGGAACCTGCGTGCCTGAGAGTCCTTCATGATCTTAGAGTGTGTGAAGTCTGCCAATCCGCATTGGGCCAGCGTGGCATACGATGGCCTAAACCCTTCTTCTCTGAGAAGAGACCCGTGCTCAGTAGTGGGCCGGTAATGCATTGATCATGATGATGATGATGAGGTTCAGAGACAATAAAAGAATTATATTTCTTTATTGTTGTAGAAATTTTTAGGTAGATGGGCAGAGCCTTACACTAGAGCCATAGGTACACGATTTCATAAATACTTAGGTAAAGTTTAGAAGGTAAGTAGGTATACAAATTGTGTAAACGCGTCTTGAACTGTTTGCGATATTAAATTTTATAACGGTGCGGCGGCGTGGCGTGTGACTTCAACTTGGTTTAAAAATAAAGAGTCTCAATCGATTTTCCTGGACGTGGCCACGCGAAATTAACTACCTAATACCAGATCCAATATTTATGACCGATAAAAAGTATGGCACGCGGGTATATTTAAACACATTTTTATAAACACTGCTGAAAGTATTTTATTTTATATAAAAGTTGATTTTTAAACGTTTCCTCGATGTATTATTATTCTCTCAGCACCTCTTGGGATGATTTTACACGCATATGATGGAGAATTAGGTACTTACTTAAACAAGTCTCAATTCGATGAGAGAAAATTAAAAGAAAAACTGATCATAACTCAAACCGCTGTGTAGAGTTGACGTTTTAATACTAATAATAATAAATATTTTTAATTCAAGTAAACTTTCACAAGTACTTTTGAATCGTCGGATGCATCTACCACTTGAGATTATATATATAGGTTTCTCTATATCGTAGGCATAGATCATCACTAAAAATACTTATTGTATTTTGTGAAAACCCAACGGGTGAACGCGTACTTACGAAGTTGTGGGAAAAATGTAGTAGGTAAGTATCTAAATATTAGGTACTAGATAATGCCCGCGACTTAGTCCGCCTGGATTTCGGTTTAAAAAAAATACCGCGGGAACTCTTTGATTTTCCGGGATATTGCCCTTCCCCGGGATGCAAGCTATCTCTATACCAAATTTCGTCAAAATCGGTTGAACGGATGAGCCGTGAAAGGCTAGCAGACAGACAGACAGACACTAAATAATTAAGTAGATAGGTATACCTAA
Source organism: Maniola hyperantus (assembly GCF_902806685.2). NCBI lineage: Eukaryota > Metazoa > Arthropoda > Insecta > Lepidoptera > Nymphalidae > Maniola > Maniola hyperantus. The sequence continues at coordinate 5,592,707 of NC_048553.1, forward strand.
CAAAATTAAGTATATTAATATTTTCAATTAATAGGTATACTGGTTTGTAAAATGGATAAAGAATATCAAGAAATGAATTATTTAATGAAATATATGAGGATACAACAATATCCGGTAAAACTATAATATATTTTGTTAGGTCGTATTAATAAACAGAATGTCCCGGCAGATGTTAATTCGGATTTAACACAATAAAAACAACGCGTCGATAAAGCTCGATCGATAAATTTCCTTGGGGACATTTGTATGTATGTTTTTTTGTTTTTTTATCGAAAGTTTGCGTTTGACTATGATAGCGTATTTTTTTGCGACTGCTATTTCACCTGGTGGAAAATGAAGGTGGTTAATTTGGAAAGTATGGCAGTTAAAGTATACCCATATCCCATACCTACTCATAAAGCACTGATGCGGCATCGCATGAACGGCTTTGCCAGTAGGCCTAGCAATTCTTACGCCATTAGAAAGCCAGACTTTATACCATAGTAAAATCCTAACATCCTAATAATATTATGAATGTGAAATTGTGGATGTTTGGTTGTTTGAATGTTTGTTACTCAATCACTGAAAAACTACTTTACGAATTTGGCTGAAATTTAGATTAGAGATAGATTATACCCCGGACAAACACATATGCTACTTTTTATCCCGGAAAATTAAAAAGTTCCCGCGGGATTTTGAAAAATGCAAATCCACGCGGACGAAGTCGCGGGCATCAGCTAGTAGGCTATAAATAACATATATGTACCGTGGACACAAAGTCGTGGGCAAAAGTTACTTAGTTGAGTAGGTAAATATAATCTTCTGTTTCAATACAGAACTACCTATGTAAGTACCTATAGTTGAAATTATGAAGTGTTCCCTACGAATAAAGTATTCCGATAAAAAACAAAACCCATTTAGTAACAAACATGGAAATACTACAGTGCGCGACAGGTCGTGATGGCAATCGAGGAGGGAATTCCCCGCACACCCACTCAGCCCCCGCACTAACTCGGCGCGAGCGAGCGCGGGTGACGTGCGGGTGTGCGGAGATAGATCGAAGAAGATTGAAGCCACAAATCCTAGAAATCCAATCGTAGTTCAATAAAAGCTTGATGGAACTCGGCATTTGCTAAGCTATTACATTGTCTAACCTCCAGAGTCTAGACTATAAATCATAGACCACGTGAAATACTAGAGTGGGCGCATTTAATATTTCATACTACGTTATATTTCGTACTTAGTGCAGTAGATTCATGTATTTTGTTTGCCAAATACTTTACAATATGTCTTTTACGAATTATTTATTATTTTACCTAGACCACGATTAATAAATCGTTGTACGATATGACATAAGAAATATTAATTTGGTTTCATGAAGACGTTTATGCCAACCACCTCAAATTATCTTGGAAAAGTGTTCAGCGACAACATTTATAATCTAACTAGATGATGCCCGCTACTTCACTTCATATAAGTTTGTTTAAAATTCTACGGGAACTCTTCCGGGATAAAAAGTAGCGTGTTATCCAGGGTGTAAGCTATTCAAAATTTCAGCCAAATCGGTTCAGCCATTGTGGCGTGAAGGAGTAACAAACATCCAAACAATCACATTTATAATATTAAGTAGGTACTAGCGGATGACCGCGACTTCGTCTGCATGGATTTAAATTTTACAAAATCCCGTGGGAACTCTTTGATTTTTCGGGATAGCTCTTTGATTCGGAAAAGTAATGTAGGTATGTGTTAATCCAGGGTACAATCAATTTCTATTACAAACTTCAGCCAAATCTGTCCAGTAGTTTTGCGTGAAAGAGTAACACACACACACACACACACACACACACACACACACACACACACACACACACACACACACACACACACACATAGGTACCTACATACAAACTTTCGCCTTTTTATTATTTTATTTTCTTAAAATACGTAAGTTAGCTTAAAGCTTATTTCACACTAAGGGATATAAATTATATTATAGTTCAGTCAAAATAGATAATATTCAAGGTTACAATAATTCGCATAGGGTTAAAAATTGGTACGAATGTTGGGAACACCAATGTATATAAGTAAATGAATAATTATTGTGAAAAGTCCCCATCGATTTATATCGTTGTTCCCAACATTCGTACCAATTTTTAGCCCTACGCGAATTATTGTAACCCTGAATGTCAATTTGACTCGACTAAAATCTAATTTACATCCCGTAGTGTGAAATAAGCTTTAAGCTACGTATTTTAAGAAAATAAAATAAAATATATTTTGCACGTCTTTTCTAACAAACAAGTAGCGGCCATTGTCAATCGTTGTGTCGCAGGGAAACATAAACATTTCAAACTCTATGAAGTTATAGGAATTTACAAGTTTTTACGTATATTCATATTTACATGTTAACAATGGCTTTTCCTGGAATCTAACTAAATAGATAATAGTTTTTTTATTTCTTACAGGATTTATATGTTTTAGCTTATTTACGCCTTTGTCCTTCAATCACGCAGCAATAGGTCGACGGGTTCTGAATAGAAGGCGGATGTCTTAACCCTAGCCTATCACGGCTCTGTTATTATATTCATCATCATCATGATTGACCCATTGCCGGTTACAATATGGCTCAGTAGTTTGGTTCTCCTCTCTGAATGAGAATGCCACATACTACCACGTGCCTATAGTACGCGACAGGTCGAGATGGCTATCAGGGTGGGTACGCCCCAAACACCCACACAGCCCCTCGTGACGTGACGTGCGGGTGTTCGGGGCGTCCCCCCACCTCATACCCCGATAGCCATCTCGAGCTGTCGCGTACTTATAGTGGTCATAAGTGCTTTGTCGTTTGTTTGGCGTCTTCGTAGCAGTTCCAACAGCATTCTGGGTGCAATTAAAGATAGGATAGGCTGCCCAATAATTAAGCACTGGGTGGCAGTGGCCACCGGGCGCCTAGAGCTGCCACGTTAGGCCACTTTATTTAAATCAATAAGCACTAACAGTACTAACATAACTATAAGGAAATATTGTTACTAACACACTAACTCTAGTAAATATATAGTTGTAAATTTAAATATGGACTACTGGTCTGAAATAAAAGATTTTTTTTTTTTTGAGATCATCATCAGTACCTATATCATTGAGTAATATCTACATTTTATAAGGTCTATGGCCGGCCTGAGAGCATTAGTTGGTGGCAAGCTAGCAGGTGCGCGGCCACCTGCGCACGTGTCGGCGGTCGTTACAAAAACGCATATGGGGGGCGCGACCTGTTACACTGTAAACACTGACCGGCATGTCATACCCATGGCCGACATACGGGAAGCCATTAAACTCATTGTTATAACTTTAATCGGCTATAAGAGGCTTTTAAACGGTCAAAATTAAGGCTGGAGAACAGGATTCTTTATCGGTACGTACTACGTACCTAGGTACCCGACTTAGCATGAATTTTCGTATTTAAAAAATCGAGCTGAATTGCGGATAAAAAATAAAATCATTGATCTATATTCCATACCGATCAGCTTAAATATTTTGGTAATGCGTCGATTTTATCTTAAGAATAGTAAACCGTATTAACTTTTAATAAGCTAGTTTAGCCCGGCTGAGTTTGTTGTGGGCTCTTCTCAGACCTGGGCGCGTTTGGAACCCTCGTCGTAGCTTAAGTTTTAAGTTTGCGTAATAATTATCACCACTATATCTTAGAAATCCAACATCTGACTATCAAAAAGAGTTATTAATTACCTATTTTGAATAAATCATTTGACTTTGACTTTGACTTTGAATAGGTTCTATCCACAGAGCAGAAACGAAGAGGAGTTGGCCTAAGCAACTGTGCACTGTGATTTTCAACTAGGTCCTGACGTCATCACTGTGGGCGGGGCCTTAGTTAGTATGCTGTCTGCGTTCGTCAGGTTCACATATATTGAGACTCGTATTATCGGTGTGTTTTCGCGTTTTTAAGAACAAAAGGATGAAGTGTTGTGTTTTATCGTGTCAAAGTTATTCAGACAGACGTTCTGATGCTATGAATGGTATCACATTTCATTTGTAAGTAATTTTATACGTAATTAATACACTTATTGACATCTAGTGTGAGATAGCTGAACTATGTAGTGACATCAATATATCGATGTTAGGTCGCTAAGCGAGTAGTTTTGCTACTAACCCGCAGATGGAAAATTGAGAAGTGGGCGGCGTTCCACAACCCCTCACCCCGCAAAATGTCACTCGATATTTCATAGGGAAATCTTAATACAACATCTCCTCTTTGTTTCTGCTCTATGGTTCTATCTAAGCGCCTTTCAAGCGATTAAAAAACCGTTAAGCCAATTAAATGAACAGAAAAACGATATTCCCATAAGTCGCTAAACTTGCTCACGAATACGAAAGCTCCTTCATACCTAACTAGCTTATTTCCGCGACTTCTTCTGCGTGGACTAAAAAAAATTCAAACCCTTATTTTACCCCTTTAGCAAGGAGTTGTGTTTTCAAAAATCTTTTCTTAGCGGATGTTAACGTTATAATAGCTATCTGCATGCCAGCCCGATTCGTCCAGTTGGTTTGATCAGTCAGTCAGCTTTTATATATATTAGTTCTTATTTAAAACTTTATCCGTATGTGAGTAGGACTTTCTGTAGATAATTATAAGGAGGCATGGTACCTATTGCATGTTGACTTGCAAGTTGCAACACCGGTTTCGCCTAGTTCAAACAGGAGTCCCACATACTTACTCGTAGGTTCAACATTATCAGTAACTATAATCTCTCATTTTAATTAGGTATTATATTGTTACGATATTCCGTAGCTGATTCTACGTCTACTTACTAACAAAATTGTAATGTGAAAGTATATCAGACATTAGGTTAGATTTAGGTGTAACCAGACAATTAGGTGATTTTTTTCTGTCTTGATTGGGTAACAAAAAACAAAGAAAATAGAACAAAATAAAACCTCGTAAATTCTATGCGAGAAAAGTCACGGCCAACAGCTAGATTAATGTTAAATTAGTACTAGTGAAATTCTGGGTTGATTTACCTAACTGAGTTGAAAATCACGTAGGTACCTGCTAAATAAGTTAGAAGTAAAAAACTTTTTAAAGTCAAAGCCTTTTTAATGAACAATTGAAAAAGAATTGAAATTTACACATAAAAAAAAAATTTTTTTGAAGCTTTTGAACAGAACTTTATCTTAGGCAGATAATACTTAGGAAGTTACATTTCTTTTGGGTATCAAAGGTAGACTAACTAGGGTAATCATAAAAGGTGACTTAAGTGGGACTATTCTATCATCTGGAAATGAACTGGATGACAGGATATTGCGGCGCGGCGCTTCGGAAGGAAACGGAGCGGATGTCTCAATCGGCGGACGAGTACGTGACGTCTACGCGGCGTCTCTGACTATAAAGTTAAATAAACCCTTTGGTTAACATTATCGATTACTTTTTTATTGTTTTTATTGTAGGCAGATCCTAAGGGAACCTTGCAATTATAAACACGATACCCAACCATTTACGCTAAAACAAATTCCAAACAAAAAGTTGTTATAATGTGTCATTAAACTAAACCAAAATGACAGGTCTGAATGTATTTTTATCCCTTTCATATTGATGCCTGAGGAAAGGGATAACACTAGATTTCGACCTGTCAATTTAGTTTGGATACTGTATACAATAGAATTAGTCACAATGTCGAGTTAGGTAAGTTTAATTACTTGTCAGTTATGCCTCACAGAATGAACAATTCGTAGTTCGAGTCAGTTGCTCCTAAGTAAATAATATTCCAAGTTTTATCAAGGACTAGCCTATGCCCACGACTTCATCCGCGTGGACTACGCCAACTTCAAACCCCTGTTTTACACCTTAAGGGATTGAATTTTCAAAAATCCGTCTTAGCGTATTTCTACGCCATATCAGATTCATACGCTATCTGCATGCAAAATTTCAGCCCGATCCGTCCAGTAGTTTGAGCTGTGCGTTGATAGATCAGTCAGTCAGTCAGCTTTTCTTTCTATATATATTTAGATTATTAGTAAGTATTTATGTACTTAGGTAGTAAGGACTTTTTAAAACCATGTTCGTGAAAACAAAAATAGTGTTCTATGATGTTTCTATGAAACTCTTAAAATTAGTAAGACAAGCGACAAGGAAAAAGAGCTGTAGCCCGTTTTTTTTCTTGTTACGAATGACCTGTCTCATGCGTAGTGCCTATAGGTACTACATAGTAAGTAGGTAGTCGTTGTTAAGATGAAGGCAAGTTTGAGTTCAGGCGTGCCTGAGAGATTCCAGATTATATTTAGCACCTACCACAGTCACAAAAAATGATGTGGGAGAACCTAATACAATATCTCAAAAGTTGAAGTCTACGAATGATGTTATATCAGGATGAGGTACTGAAGATATTATTTGTAATTCAGCTACGTTTCTACGAAGCTTCAATAAAAAGCGTATGAAACGTAATATGTGTCAATCGGCGGAAGATATTTTCAAATCTAATTTCTATTTTGTTCTAAGAAAAAGCGTCTATTAATGGGCGTTGCGGCGGAAGGCGATTTTCAAGAAGGCGGCGGCGGCCGCGCGGGCGCAGCGCCGGAAGTGGCCATGTTGTATGAATGAACGCGTGACGTCACCGTGACGTAGTTACGATTTCCGGGTGCTGCGGTGCTTGTAATTCGTTTCAAGCATCAGCTGGGGCTTTAAGGATATGAACTTGGTAGGTATAGTTCGGAGGTTCATCATTTGTTTTGTCAAGCTTTTCGTAGACATTGGTGGTAACTTGTAAATCTTGTAGGTTTACAGCGTATCATAAAACTTTGAAGTAAACTATTTTATCATACCTACTATACGAGATATGATATTATAAGGAACTCCGGTGCCAGGAAATAAGCCTGCATGTGCCTGTGTGTAGAGTGTGCCTGTGTTTATAAGGAAATTCAGCACCCTGGATTGAATGCCCATTTGCGCGTACGATACAGACTATACAGAGCACAAAGCTGAGCTGTACACCGTTAGTTTTTGGTAGGTACTACTAGCGAATAAATTCATTCTCTTTCTTTCTTTCCTGTGCAAAATTTCATGCCTCTAGAATCTAGACCAATCGGTTTAAGCTGTGCGTTGACTGCCAGTCAGTCAGTGTAACTGTAAGGCTAAAGGTAATTAATAAGTTATGTATATACTATTAAAATAATATAGGTACCTACTTATGTATCAACATTATTTTGCATTGATGACTAGACCTGTAGACGTTGCGAGTAGAATTCTCTGTATTTATTGTTCACCATTGCTAATAAATGTAGGTACAACTTCAGGGTCAAAGTCATTTGTTATTCGCAGGTCACCTGAACAGCTGCGTTAGACAGGTGTCCCTAACGCCCGGCCCTCACTAATGATAATACTCGATTGTCTCATACCTTATAACTTATAAGCCGTATTTCGTACAATTAATGAGTACGACCATGCGGACCGTCATATTATTTTATTTTATTTTATTTTGTTTATTTGAAAGTAATCAACAGCGTAAATACATAATAATTATTTAAATTTAAATCTAGGTATAACAGAAGGCCAAAAGAGATTACTTAAAATTATAATTAAACTATTTTAACAGAATAGAGTTAGAATAAATGTAGGTATATACAATAATAAAATAAAATTACAACAGTGTGTGTATGATTGTATGTGTGTGTGTATGCGTGTGTGAGTGTGTGCTTATGAGTATGTGTGAGCGTGTGTGCATGTGTGTGTGTGTGTAAATGGGAGTGTATGATTGCATGCATATTTAGATGTTAGCTACTTTTTTTTGTTTTACGATGATAGTTTCTTAATTCCTTTTTAAATTTATTGTTTGATAGGTAAAATAAGTCAAACTCAGCGAACTGATTGTTATAAGTACGTACCAAGCGTGGAATTATAGAATTTCGCGCATAATTTGAGTTAGATTTGGAAACATTTAGAAGGCGCGTGTGACGCGTTCTTGAAGGTTGAGCATTAAATGAAAAGGCTGAGAGTAAGCTAGGACAATCGATTGAGCCGGTGAGTGCATTGGACTGAAAAACGGCCTTGATTAGCACACAATTATTTATTTGTGTTAGCTGATGCCCGCAACTTCGTCCGCGTGGATTAGGTTTTTAAAAATCCTGCGGGCTTTGATTTTCCGGGATAAAAATTAGCCTATGTCACTCTTCAGGTCTTTAACCATAGTACCTACCCATGCAAAAAATTCGATACGATGTCGATCCGTTGCGGCGTGGTTGAAGAACAAACCAATAAACTAAAAAACAAACATGATCCATGAGTCCATTCTAGGCCCCCTTTTATATAACGCCTATATATTTGACATTGGAAGCTGCTTCCACCATGCGCAATACTTAATGTTTGCGGATGACAAAAAAGTTTTCGCCAAAATACGTTCCATTGAAGATTGTTATAAATTACAAAAAGACCTCAATGCCTTGACAGAATACTACGCAAGGAACAGGATCTCAGTTAATGTTAAAAAGTGCCACCATATAACTTTGACTCGTAAAATAAATATAATTGAATTTGACTACATAATCAATGGCACAAACTTACCCAGAGTGACTACCGTTAGAGATCTGGGTATCCAAGTTGATACTAAACTTTCAATGGATGTCCATATTGATATGGTAGTAAATAGAGCTTACAAACAATTGGGTTTCATCAAACGGGTAACCCGTTCTTTTAGTAATGTGGAATGCATAAAAACACTTTACTTCGCGTATGTCCGGAGTATTCTAGAATATGCGTGTAATATCTGGTCGCCTCAATACATAATATATGCCCATAGGCTTGAAACCATACAGAGGCAGTTTCTTAAATACTTAGCTTTTAAAGACTTTAAAAAATTTAATAGTTATGAGGAAGCGTGTACTCACTACGGTATCGGCTCACTGGAACATAGAAGGGAACAATGTGATATGTTGTTACTGCAAGCAATTTTAACCGGCTCAATCGATTGTCCTAGCTTACTCTCAGCCTTTTCATTTAATGCTCAACCTTTAAGAACGCGTCACACGCGCCTTCTAAATGTTCCCAAATCTAACTCAAATTATGCGCGAAATTCTATAATTCCACGCTTGGTACGTACTTATAACAATCAGTTCGCTGAGTTTGACTTATTTTACCTATCAAACAATAAATTTAAAAAGGAATTAAGAAACTATCATCGTAAAACAAAAAAAAAAGTAGCTAACATCTAAATATGCATGCAATCATACACTCCCATTTACACACACACACACATGCACACACGCTCACACATACTCATAAGCACACACTCACATACGCATACACACACACATACAATCATACACACACTGTTGTAATTTTATTTTATTATTGTATATACCTACATTTATTCTAACTCTATTCTGTTAAAATAGTTTAATTATAATTTTAAGTAATCTCTTTTGGCCTTCTGTTATACCTAGATTTAAATTTAAATAATAATTATGTATTTACGCTGTTGATTACTTTCAAATAAACAAAAAAATAAAACAAAACACTTAGCATTTATAATATGGGCTGTTATATGGATATATACTTAGTAATTTGAGCTAGATTCTGAGGATAATTAATCAATTCAATAAATAATCAGGTTTTATCCAATAGTAACGTGTAAGCTTTACACTATATTAGAATTTTAATTTAATTTTAACACTAAATATGTTTATTTCTATTAAAATTGAAGATTACAAAAAAAAATGTTAATGATTGATTTTATTCGAAAACAAAATTCTCTAGGACGGATTAATCCAGTTCGAAGCTAATATTCTTGTCTTGCATGTTCACGAAATATTATTACTATTAAAAATCTAATAGGTTTCACTGTAAAAAAATAATATTTATGGTGTCAGTGATCCACTCTTCACCGAATACGGTGTTGTGTTCGGATCCGTTGCATCGATAGGTAACGACTTTAGATTACGAAGTACCTAATATCTATTCGTATTCGATATTACGATCACGTCAACTTGATTATCGAATAAGATTTGCGACGGACTGTAAAAGGATGGAACCTATTACTGAAAGGTGAGCGACCTGTACCGTTATTATTCGTTACTGCTGTTTGACTTGTGAGCCATCGATACTAGTTTACTGTTTACAACGATTATATCTCATGTCATATGAATATTCAGTGTGCGATACGCGTTGTACATTTTTAACGGCTGTAATTCGCACGGCCTTAATTTTAGTCTTTAAGTGCATGGCCGGTATTTACGAGTTACCTTAAGAATAATAACCCCGACGAGTTACATTTTGGAATAAAGAAGTAAATTATTATATATTTCACAATTATAGTTCGCGCAAAACAAGTAGACCAATCTGAACACGAGGTAGGATATGATATGCTAGATATGACTGTGTATTGTACAAAACAGTTGCCAACCGGGCTTGTGTATTTAATTTGTCTTTATTATGACCTGCGCAAATCGCCATATTGCAACTTCAGATTGAACTACTTAGGTACTTGTTTTGCGATCACTGTAGTCGTTATGATCGGTTTTGCGGATCTAAAAATTTTATAATAACTTGCGAAATTGAACTTTTTATACCCGTAGTTCCTGTAGGTCTACTAGGTTGATACAGTTAGTCAATTTATTGACTGGACGATCAAAAAATTCACATTTGTTTTACAGGAGGTCTCTACAAAGCGGGTATAGTAATGTACCTTAGGTACAGCGGGATATATCTATACTACCAGTCTAACAACTAGATGTAGTCTAGACGCCTGAGTCAGTCTGGCCTGATTGATAGTGACGTTTATTATTAAGCATTGTATTGTTACAAGGATACTGTATATAATGTACTGATATTCTGCTTTGAGGTTTACGTTTTTTTTTTGAAATAAAAATATCGATTTCGAATTTCCACACTACAAGAAAAAACTTCCACCCAAAATTTTTAAATTAATTTTAAAGTGAATTTATTTGGCAAGCAAATTAGTATTTCTGTAAAATATTATAATTTAGTTACTGATTGATTCTAATGATTTCTTTTTTGCTCTGAGAAACTTGTTCATAGAGTAATAAAAGACATAAAACTTGGTTCGAATATTTTGTCTATTTAAATGATAATAATATGGAGAGCTCGTTAAGAAATTTTGAAGAGGTTCTTGAGAAAAGCTGAAAATTGTTCTTTTGCGTTGCCTGATTATGATTTAGAACTCCCAGATAGTTCATGATCATCGATATACGAAGTAGATAATATACAAGTCTATGTCCACGATGGATTTGAAATTTTAGATTTTAGATGGAAATGCTCGGTATTTCTGGCCGCCTTAAGAATGTTCTAATGTTTCAGTGAACTCTACAATAATTAGCAGGTCTAATTTACTATATGGTACAAAGAACTTTCAACTCTGGAGTAGGTACAGATTTTAGTATTTAGGAGTAAAGAGTAAAGTTTTTTATAAAGAGCATTTTACATTGTCGGTACGATTAGGTACTATTTTGGCACATAATTTTTCATAGAATATAATTTGACTTCATAATATGTCTTCATCGAAGGCCTACGCTGAATATTAATAGATACCATTATATTTTTTAAGCCTTTAATGTATTTGTAGGATAGATAATAAAACGCACTACGCAGTGTTCACATTATATTCACGTAATCTAAGTATGCAAATGTAAGCTGTGTGACAATACTGCAAAGCTTTTTTATGCGCGTCACGCGGCGGAAGTGCGGCGAGGTGCGCCCGCGCCACCGGATCCAACATGGCGGCGAAAGTGCTTCCGGCCCCGCTAAAGAGTTCTCAATGAAGCTGGCTCGCGCTAGCGTAGATATCAAATTATCATTCATGAATGTGTGTTTTAGATCTTGTATTATTAGAGCTTTGTTTGAAATTGTGAATGGATGTGTGAATATACCTCAACCTACCTTTCTTATATTTAGTTAAACATTAATAATATCCTTCCTATTTTTAACGCTTAGTCTCTAAGACGTAATTTTTAGGGTTCCGTACCTCAAAAGGAAAAACGGAACCCTTATAGAATCACTTTGTTGTCTGCCTGTCTTTCTGTCAAGAAACCTACTTATAGGGTACTTCCCGTTGACCTAGAATCATAAAATTTGGCAGGAAGGTAGATCTTATAGCAGACATGAAGGGAAAAATCTGAAAACCGTGTTTTTTTTTCTCCAAACAAAATCCTAGGGGATAAAGAATTAAAGCTAAGATTTTGCAGTATTTAAAAATATGGTAGGTCCATTGTTTAATATGCTAGGTATATACTTTTTATGTTATAAAAGTATATAGCATAGTAAAGCCGTGCTGTTTTTACACAGAAGCCGCAGAAGAATAATTGTTGACCGCGATAATAAAATACCTACCATGTTATCCTCATATTTATTTCCGATTCCAATTACAACATACAAATAATAAAGTCTAATTTTATTATTTACTAAAATAAGTATGTACCTAATTACCTCTACGTATTTACAAAGTGTGTTTTAGTAAGTAGTTATATTTATTTAATTAATTTATTAGAGAATAAATCATTTCAAAAGTTAAGCAAATGACTAAGTAAGTAGGTATGCATACTATATTATCTACTTAATTAGTTTCAGTAAACTAACTGTATCAACGTCTACGGATGTCCGTCGGACTATAAGGTTTCAAGAATAATCTTTGTCTCAGCATTAAGTAAAGAAGTAAATTATGAAGGTACTATCTAGTTATATCCAGTGGACTAACCTGCAGGCAACACGTAGGACGGGTCAGGGCAGATGTTATCCACTGAAGGGTCGAAAGCGAGCCTGGTTTGATCACCATATTGCAACTTGTTCAAATTCCCTGATTGTTCGTAGCCTAACCTCGCAACACTAAGGGCTTGTTCGTAGTTTAACCTATTATCCGTTTGTTCTTCATAAGGCTTTTTTACACTGTAGTCCGTGAAATTGAGCTTAGTGAGGGTGGACATGGGGTGCAGCGGCACCGCGCACGGAGGCCCGGCGGCTTCGCGCGGCTCTACTAGAAGCATGGCGGCTTTGCACCGCCGCCGTAGAACACTGCACTTTATCTATTCATATCACTTGTATATAACGCGAAATTGTTAAATATATTAATGGGTATAATATATTTTTTTTACTTACAGTAAAAAAGTTTATTCTATAGGTAATGTATTATTTTCAACTCAAACGTATTTATAAAAGGAATCGGTTAGTGAATTATTTTTCCTAAGTCAATATTATAAAACCACTATAATATCAGTACAATAAATTAAGTTTAGTAAAGGCGATATTGTTACGACACTGTGCGTTAGTACTGAAAAGATTCGTAGCACCACAGCGCTTCGCGTCTAATCGCTGACTGAGGCGCGAGCTTTCGTATAGTTCGGCCTCGGGCGGATCGAGAGAGGGCGGCCGCGGAAAATGTACCGAGTGCAGTCACTCGACGGTCGACACCGACCGACTCGAATCGAACAGCGACGAGAATACACGAGCGACAGCAAAGCGCTCTGCGACCTGCCGTGCCACCTGCTGGCGCGACCAACTGTTGCGCGACCGTTTTTTTGCCAACCGCCCGAAGTATCATGAAAATAAGCAAAACACGTAAACCTCTCTAAGTTACGACAAAGTCTGAATTCCTTTGAACAATAAATGGAATAGCTAATTATAGTAGATTCATGCATACGATCGAGCTATCAATTAATAACAAACAAGGTAATACATTAGTAGGTACATTACTTAATATTTTACGAGGCATTTTCCCTCTCGCTTATCATTTAAGGAAAATAGTGTTAACTATAAACCAATATATTTATACGTCGGTAATTAAAATAGTTAAGTAGCATAACAAACGTTAATAGAGGCGTAGAAGTTTTAATGGTTTTAAAAAGAAAAAGACTTTGTTTAATTACACGCTTCAGTTAACGATACGTGGCTTTTGTTTTAGAGAGCGTTTTTTTCTGGACATTTCAGTGTGATCTATTTGTTTGTGCGTTTTAACACTTACCACACGTTGGTTAGAGCAAAATTTATTTATTTTCATTCAAAAAGTTTGATACATCTAAATAAAGATTTGATAAAATGTATCACTTTTCACGAGACAGGTGGGTAGGTAGTACCTACCTAAGCCAAATTTTAAGAATTTTATTAGTGATGTAATTTTAACGGGAAAATTATATTTGATTTTTTTTCTTACTTGTTTTTAAACGGGTTATTAAAATGGTGTGTAGTTTTATAGTAATAGAATTCAATATAATATTCATAATAGCTTCTATTGTTGGTTGTTACCTACAGCAAAATGATTAAATATCGCTGATGTAGAAAAAAGCAATTTTTCTACAATATTGTGGAGGTAATCCGCGACAGCTACGACGTAATCGTAATTATGTATAATGATCATGACTTATGACGCATACTCGACCTTGGTGCTGATTCCTATTGTTTGATAGAGTTGGGAAACGGTACATGAAATACATAAATAAATACATTTTAAATTTGATTTTGGGTTTTGAAACGTTGCCTCCATGTCATGCGTCTGACAAACTTACAGCCATTGTGGGCAAAAATTACAACCGTTGCAAGCAAAAATTAAGTTTTGACATAAAAAATGGCCTTTTTAGTTTTTAGGTAGGTGTAGGTTCCTACTATTCGCCTGCCCGTGAATTCATACGCGTTGAGTTAGGTTTGAAAAAACCCCGATCATAGAGTCAAACTCTTTATTTTCTGAAATAAAAAGTAGCCTTGATAACTTCTGGCATAGTCTCTACCTGCCTGCGAAAGTCCTGTCAAAATCTGTTCAACCCGTTCCGTTCAACCGGTTTAGCTGGGACAAACAGTTTTTTGTATAGATCTACGGTTTTCTACGGTTTCGCTTCCGCAGTAACATTTGTCGAGCCTTTCAAATAATACAAAACACCCTTGACTTTCTTTTCGCTACAGAGGTCACCGGCTCGCTTCGCTCGCCACCTTCCCCCCTTCCTCCACTCGGCGTCGTAGGCTCGTTTCATTTAGGACCTCCTTCTTGAGTGCAGCCCAAACAGTCAATAAAAATTTCACTAAACACCGAATTGAAACTTTTTAATTCGAATTTTTCAGTGTTTCCAAAGTAAACCCAAAAATTTACCGAGTGAATGCTGGTTAAAGTCCGATGTTAAAGATTATCTTAGGCCAGTTCATACTTTTACCACAAACGCTGGGTAAATCCTAGGATTTACTTAGCTCGTGCTTTTACAGTAACATATAGATACCTACCTGTAAACAAAAGAAAACGTGCGCTAAATTTTAAGCCATGATAGCTGAGGATCCATCATATGATACCATTATTACACTATTCGCATTATAGAACCATTTACCCTCCCACATATCGTATACCTATTGGTTTTAAGTCCAGGATGTTTACAATTTGCAGGTAAGATTTGGGACAGATGTTGGATATTAGTTTCTGATAGACGAGTGATGTTCCTTTGATTCTGTAGGAGGGCACGGGCTGAAGGCGGTGCCGAAACGGGGTCAAGTTACAGGGGTGGGTCTCGAAAGGTCACAATGGAATGGGGACGCTGGGATATTCCAGGGGATAAAATGATAATAGACACCTGAGCACGTGTGCTACCGGATATTGGGGGCCATTGTCTACGGAGGAAGCGATTTCGACGCGTCGGAAGATCCGATGCGATATTTTTTATTAATTTAAATAGTGAATAAGGTATTTAACTGATTTTCTTGTTCAAATAAAAACAAACTAAGCAAATACAGTTATTAATTTGCTCCATAAAATATCGATTTAATATTTCTTGATTTATATTCCTACCTACCGGAAAAACAATAAGCGATCCCTGTCAGGTTTTATTTATTTTTTAGTTTTTTATCGACATTTGGGAATAAGGGACTCCACATTCAATACTGCTGTCGTATTTGAGAGGGCAGTAGGTAAGTAAGTCGGATTTATCGATTTTTTTAAAATTAAGTACCTATTTATTGAACGTTCGCCCAACGATCTTTCTTAGGTTTCAGGCGTCTATGCAACATGGAAATACAGTATAATATAGTTTTTTACAAACCCAAAATATTAGAACAAAATTGTATGCCTCGTTTTCTCGAAATTGCCCTTTCTGAGTTATTTAAATCTTGTGATAAGAACTAATCTAAGCAATAAAAATTAATAGAATATTAGCTATACAATTTATTCCACAGTAAAATTAATAATTTATTCAGGCCATAAATAAGTAATAACTATCAAGTAATGTATACTGAATTAACCGGTGCTTTTGTATCGTACATCGTAACAAGAACGGGAGCCCGATGTTTGAATGCATCCGAGATTCAATTAGGTAGTAAGCGCGCGCAAGGAAATAGCGCGGGAAATGAGCTTTCGATATTTGAATAAATGGGTCGCGGAAATAAACACACGCGGGATATTGTCTTTGCGAGCAATCTTCAGTCTTGAGATCTAGTCTATGCTCTAAAAGGAAATGAATTTGAGAGAGTTCATTATAAATAAATGTTACAATAAAAAAACTTAGGTACCAAAAGCTAACTTAGCTATATCTAATTACTGTACAAATCATGTCCGCGTGGAGTGGTGTCAATTTATATTATTATGTAAATTAAGTTTGAATAAGTATTAGGTACCTATTTGGAGCACGCATGATACAAAATCACTGACGTAGTTATGAAAAACCATAATAATTCTCCAACTTTTATCAAAATTAGATAAATTTCGATTAAAGTTCTAATCAAGAATTAGAGTTTCACGATGACAGAATCAAGGGGTAAAGGTAAAAAAGCTCTCAAAATACATGGGTCGGTTCCGAAAAATTTGTAATACTTTGCTATGCTTAAAAATTTATACAGTTATATATTCTTGTGTCTTTGATTCACATCTACGTTAAATGGTAATATTGAAAAAATCGCTTATCTATTCATTAGCCATATTTTACTAGGAAAAACGGAGTCGGCATCGAAAAGAAGATGAATTACGTATGGCATAGGCGTAATGTCGATCGCAAAAGGCAATGTAATATTGAAATACCGCGGCCGATCGATATGCACAAAGTATAAGCTCGTCATTCCAGCGGCGGCGTTTAAATTTAAAAATACAATTTACCAAGGAATTCCCTGCTTTGAATTACATTAAGTGTAAACAATAAAGCGCTAGTGAGCGTATCGGCCGCGGCAGGCGACGGAAGTACACGATAAACAATCTTTTATAGATAAAACTCTGAAAACAGTCCATAAAATAGAGCGGCCCGACGGCCGAAGCCACTTCATCCAGACATGTCAACGGAGGGTTACCATCAGTATTCACTACACTGAGATTTGGTGTTAAATATTTCTTTGAGTGTTCTTTGTGTGATCAGTCTATAGGTATTTTACATAGGTACAAGTTTCGATAGGAAAGGTTGACTTGTCAAGTCTCCATTTTTGTTTGTCCATACTTCATACATAATACATACTAATATTATAATATGTATGTAAGTATTACCTAGCTACCTCTATATCTAATTTAGAAATAAACTAAGTAATCTGTAGGTATCAAACACTTGAACAAATCATTTACCTACCTTCTTGTGCTGCTGTTTAAAAATGTCAACCGATGCAACATAAATTGCAATAAACTTTTTTAAAGCATCGACAACGTAAACGATTTTTTCAATTTCTAACATTTATAACCTTGTATTTAAAAAGCGAAGCACATCCGGTAAAGCCCAATATACATAATGATTTGAAATTCAATTTTTATGTTTGCTATTATACGGGGCCTAAGGTTAGCTGCGCTTCCTGTGATTTTAAGGATGCGTTCGCCTTAATAATTATTGTGAGGATCACATTTTATGTTTTTTACCTGTAATAATACAGTAAGGTACCTACGTTTTAAAAACTATGTACCTATGTGATGTAGAAAATTGTGTTTTTTAAGTAAAGAAAAACAGTAAACTTTTGACAACAGTTAGTGGTGGGTTTTTAAATTAGAGCGCGCTCGGGACGTCACTTCCGGTACCAATAATGTATTTCTCTTGGCCTCTATCATGTGACGAGATGGTGCGAGATACGACATTTATCCACGTTTAAATTTAGAACGATTTCTAAGAAGATTATGATTATGAGATTTTTGATTTGCCTACCTCGACAAGTAGGTAGTTTTGTTTTTTATCTTTGACCTACTTAAATATTATATTTGGCGAACTGGTAGATAGATAAACATAAAAATATGTAAGTAATAGTACTATAATTAAGTTTTTAATATTTAATATGTACAAATATATTATACAAATCAGCGTTTTAAAAAATTACTGAAAATTGTCTCTGACAGATATAAAAGATGAAGGGCGTTTTAGTTTTTTTAAAGCTAAATGCATGATAGGTACAGGATTTGCAGTTTAGGTTTCAAAGAGCTTTCAGCTCTTTAAGTTCTTCTATTACTCATATTTTCTTTTTTTTCAAGAATGTACCTACCTGTGTAATTATTAGGTATTAATGTAGGCATTGGACTATCAACTAGGTAATATGCTGGTTTTTCTGTAACTTAGCAAAATCCCATGCAGATTTGATCTAACGACTTTAGGGGTTTCAGTCTACCCCATCGATATAAATACGAAGTAATGTATAAGTCAATGGTCTACCCCCTAAACTTAAGCCAAGGCTAATCTTTTTTTTAAAAGTCTAGTCTTACATATCAATACATAAACCAAAAATTGATAATAAAAACAACAGCGTAGATGACCCGTGTCAAAAGGCTAAACATTTTTATGACAGCGCTATCGCCAGTTGCGAAGGCCGGCGCCCACGGCGTCCGCCCCACCCCCGCCCTTAGTCCATAGATAAGATATTAACATTAAAAACAATTAATTTTTTCATTACATTATTCCAATAACTTTCTGCAGGGTTTTTAACAGCTAAAGTCTGGGTTTTTGCTGATTTTATCATTGAGTCATTTTATCATATACCTATCACTCAGTGAGTGATAAAGTTTGTATACATTCAATAAAAGGAGCAACCATTTTTTATTATTCGTGTATCTTTTACGATATTAAAAAGTGCAAGAGTAACTAATATACACGTGGAATAAATCTTTATTTGAGAGGAAATCTTAGGTAAGGTTCCAGGTTATTCGAGATTCATGTGATAAAATTACTGTTGGAACAAGAACAATACAAAATAATAGAACATAAGTAGTTTTATTATTAATGTACATTCTCTATGAACCTTTTAAAAGACTCAACTCACAATTGTTAAAATATTTTTTTGGAAATTCTATTTATTTTAATCGATCCAAGCCATCGAAGGCAAGTCAATTAAGGAAATCGATGAGCTAAAACCTGCACTGACTAATAATGGATAATGAATACTCATCAAATATTTGTTTTTGCGGGGGACTCCTACAATTAGAGTAGAGAGGGCCGCAAATAAGGCAATTAATTGAATTCGGCACTTCAAAGCACCGCCCCGAGCTTTGTCGGCGCCTGAAGCCGCGGTAACACGACGCTCGTATTGCAGACTTGTGTACAGCTCTTTAAAATGCTGCCAATTCGCTAATACTCCTTCACCCGCCTCAAAATTCCCACACCTTTTATTAGGACGTGCAAATCTGGAGTGTAGAGCCACCTGCAAAATTCGGGAACAATACCAACTTAAGTTACACCAAAAAAGCTCCTTTTTCGGGTTCCGTACCTTAAAAGGAAAAACGGAACCCTTATAGAATCACTTTGTCAGTCTGTCAAGAAACCTACAGGGTACTTCCCGTTGATCTAGAATCATGAAATTTGGCAGGTAGGTAAAACTGAAACTGAAAACCGTGAATTTGTGGTTTCATGACACAAAAAAAAAATTGTGGTCATGAACAAATATTGCTATTTTCAACTTTCAAAGTAACATTACTATACCAAGTGGGGTATCATATGAAAGGGCTTTATTTGTAGATTCTAAAACCGATTTTCATTTATTTTTAGGCATAATAGTTTTTGATTTATCGTGCAAAATGTCGATAAAATATGATTGTACCTACGGAACCCTCAGTGCGCGAGTCTGACTCGCACTTGGCCGGTTTTTTAACTATTGATTTATTTTTTAACACCACAAAAGGATTATGTCTGATCTAGCTTTTGAACGTGAATCCGTTGTCGTTGAATCAGTATTTTTTGAAAATAACGTAAGAATTATTTGTACCCTTCGGGTGAAAAATAACAGCTTATAACGATCTACGGTTCTACGAGTATATTATATCTCGCATAGTTAAAACATCGATGGTTGAAACCTTTCACCGAGTAAAAACTAGTTCTGACTGAAAGCATTTGTGACAACTAGTTTTAACAAGTAAAAAGTACAACAGCTCGTAATCGTAAGTTTAAATAACATAATCCACGCAAAAATTCACATCAATTCTATGCTCTGCTGCCGCGTGAAACAAGGACAAACCAACAAACGCACTTTAGTACTTATTTAATAGTAGGTATATATGGATCTAATCCATGTTCGTTATCGCATGCCTGTTGTTTGAGTTGGTCTTATACACCTTACTTCTAAACCGAATTAAAATTATAGCAATTCCATAAGCAGAATTTACCTAATTAGAAGTACCTAGTTGAAGTATTTATTACCCAATGCGTTTCAAGTGGTGCACAGTAAAGTATGTTGTACTTAAAATTTTTTAGTCATATAAAGAGCCTGCCTGTTAACGCACTTATTTGCTTGCATACAGAGTAGGTATTAGTATCACCGACCTACCAACATGTCTGCCAGTCTCATTTCGACTGCGAACACAAAGTACAAATAACACAGCTCAATAGCGATAACTCGCTATCTACAGAATACCAAGAATCGTTCCAACTTTGTATTGTATTCATTTATTTTAATTAAAATATGCTACGTTTAGGTATATGTAAGTATATACTTTATCTGTGTGGGGATTTCACAATTGTTTTATTGTTAATGTACTTACTTATAGCCCTTATAGGGAAATTGTTATATTTTATTAACAATCTATATATAAAAAAATCTGTTAAGTTCATTCCAAGATATATTGATATACCTATTAGGTATATCCCAATTTGATAAAAGAGGCAGCACTTTTTATTACATTTATCATAGTTTCAAAGTTATTGTAGTTATTCTTGCTGAGAATAAGTTCTTTATGTGAATTATCGAGGTAGATAGTAAGTAATTTTAATTTTCATCTTACTAGTGCACTAAGCTATTAAATAAGGCATGAATAGAATAGAATAGAATAGAATGTTTTTTTATTCATGTAAACTTTTTAAAAGTGCTTATGAATAGTCAGGCAGTTCTAATTTACCACTGGTTTGGTTCATGGTTTCCTTCTCACGACAATCCGGACTTGACGGCTCTTCTTTAATTCTAATAATTGTGAGACACCTCTTTAACAAGCAGGATCCGGTTTTCATGTACATACCTACGTAATACCAACTATTATGTGGTTCAGTCTATAAGATACTAGCTGCTAGCTGAACGTAAAAATAAGTGCATGTTTCTAGCTCTTTGGTTTCTCGATGCTAAAATGAGTGAATCCGATATTGGAAAAAATGACATTTCTACTCTTGCTTGTAAATTAATTAAATTAGTATTAGGTAGCTGTGATTATGTAAAAAATTTAGGGTAAAAAAACGGATAAAATTTTGGCTGGATATACTATAACTAACTATTTTGACTGGATTATGAATAGTCGTAGTCCTAACTCCTAACAGAATGTTATTATGTTTTGGCCTTGTCATTTTATACATGCTATATTTGTGACATTATCAGAAAACAAAACTATAAAAGGACAAAATTAAAGTTTATCTCAATGGTTGTATTATTTCAGTTAACATATTGAATTTGTTTAAAGCGAAATAAAATTTTATTGGCCCATGAAATGTTATCTAAACGGAGCGTTCAATTCCAACGAAAATAAAATAAAATGGCGGCGATAAGAATCACTTTTGAATATTAAACGCTTTTGTGACTGTGACCCTATACCCTTTATTACAATATTTGGAATATCAATCGAATCAGTACGGGATAGAATCAAGGACGTCTAAAATAGTTGAATGGCGAAGAATGGCCTCATTGTGTAGCCACTTCGCAAGCCCTTGTTAAGAGCTTATTGAAGTACAAGGGCCCCTTAAAGATGGCGTTCTGTATTGTAAAAACAGACGTCCAAAGGGCACCCCTTGCTCTTTTAGTGTGCCAACCCTCAAGGGCTCGTTCTTTACTTCTTACCTTATTTCTTCAATTAATTTTTTGTTAGCTCAATGTTTTGATATAACTTATTTACTTAAAACCATCTCACCTTTTACATTTTATTGAAGTAAATGAGGTCAATGTTAATTAATTATTTATTGGAAAATGATTAATTTATTAATTATTCCCAAACCTGTGGACCTAGTAAGCTGTGCAGGAAGAGGACGTTCCCTAGTCATGTAGACAAAGTATAAGGCTGGATTTTTCGAATTTTCATAGAATAAAATAAACAGAATTATATTTTCGCCTGCGACAGTGACTGTGAGGATTTATATTTGGATTCAAACGGCGCAAGACCGTGGCGGTGGCTAATGTACAGCAGTGGAGTCTACGTTTGATATTGATGATGATGATGATATTTTCGTCGCAGCCACGGGCGTTCATTAGTTCCTATTACAATATAGGTAGGTCCCTACTTTTTAGGACTAAACTGTAATTTTATAAAGAGAATTAATTACCTTCTTTGGCCTATTTACTTATCCGAATTGTCTATTAGAGTCCTTGTTCTAACATCCTTTGTGCCGATTTTCGTAATTCGGAATTTGAAAAGGTCCCGCACGTGCGCAGGAGTGTGTATCGGGTTGCACCGGAAGCCGGTGGCGCACAATGGCTGCCGGATGTGGCCGCTCGAAACGACACGTATCTTTTTATTATTGACATCTCAGGAAAGCTCAATATTTTCCCTGTCCACACTCCACGATCTATGTAAATGATATTGATTATAGATTTCTTAACAGAGGGCACGACGTGTTCGACTGAAGCACAATACAAATATTTGATATCTTCCAATCATAGTCTTTTCATACACGAATAACAATGAAGTGTAATAATGAAAGTGCGCTGAAGTGTAAAATGCGCTTTTTAATATAAATGGGTCGGAAAAGATTCGGCGTGTGTCGATAAATAGGGTTGTGGCTTAGATACGATAATGCTTATAGACTTACAATAAGTATACATACATTCTTTTTTATTCGTACTTAAAAACACGTGAATAAACAATTTCCTAATATAATTCCTCCTCCTAATATATTCCAAATATTTTGTATGTAACAGATTTGTATATACAATAATAGACAACACTATTTAAAATAAGACTAAGTAGCACAGAAAGCACGAGGTCAAACTTAGTGCTTGTAACTGGTAGGTATTTATGTGCATTGCAGGATACAAGGCGTCAACGGTAGATTAACTGCCTATATCATTTATGGAAATAAATTAACGCGATTGGCCAAAGCCACGTAGCTCGTAAACACACTAATAAGGATGAACCGTGATTTATGCTCGGTGCGTAGTGAGGGGCAAAGTTTATGTAATCGACACTCGACAGGCTACGATAGTCTGAATTTAACTAACAATTCATCGTGCCAACGACGTGCGGTTTCTTACTTCCCTATCAGCTGCTCGTCTTCTTGAACTGCTGTGTAAGTTAATAGGTTTCTTTTCCACACTCACACGTAGCCGTCCGCAGTACGTACTTACATAACTTTATCACTGCTTTAACTTTATTTAGGGTAATCTATACTTCTATACTAATAAATAAAATTGAAGTGTCTGATGTCTGTAATTTCGAAATAACTACCTCATATTAAGCTCAATGAACTGTATCATAACTGAATCGCACGTTTTTAAAAATTTTGTCTGTCTGATTGTCTGTTTAAACGGCTAATCTTGGGAACACGAACGAACGAAAAAAATCGGTACCTCCTTACTTATACCTTGCATTCTGGGGACGAGCTACTACGGATAGGCTTTTTGTCCTGAAAAATCATAAGTTCCGATAGGATTTTTAAATATCTATGTATATCCACGCGGGCGAAGCCGCGGGCAAGTTTAGATAAAGGAATTAAACTACATAATTTATCTCCATAATAATCGCTGTTTTAACTTTAATCAGTGTAATTTATGAATACAGTTTTTAACACATGTTTAAATGTTGTTATGCTTGATCTGAATTTAACTTATTCATTTGCATATAAGTTAATCGTTGTTTTAACTTTTTATTTAATTTTTTTTAAGGTGCGCACAAGAATTCGAAATGTTGTATGTATTTAGAGAGGCTCTAAATTTTTTTTTGAAATAATAATATTTTTACATAAAATCATTAAAAGAAAGTACTTAATTCCGTTTCCGTCATTCAAAAAAGTTGTTTTGAGAAAGTTGTCTATTCAGTAAACTAACTCAACTTTATCGCTCATTCACCTTTAGGTAACTACTAATTTTTTCGTGAGAAAATTTGCTCCTTATAATAATTATGTGGCACTACATTAGTGCCACATAATTATTTGACAAAATGAATTAAATAAACAGCATCCTGTAAATTAAAATAAATTTCGTAGTAGGTAGGTACATTTATTATATGTATTTTAATAACTTTCTCAAAACGATAAGATGGATGACGTAAACGGAAATAAGTACTTTTTAAGGTTCCGTACCTGAAAAGGAAAAAGGAGCCCTTATAGGATCACTTTCTGTATGTCTGTCCGTCTGTCTGTCGTGTCTGTCAAAAAAATTTATAGGGTACTTCCCGTTGATCTAGAATCATAAAATTTGGCAAGTACGTACGTTATAGTACCTACAAGTTAATGGAAAAATCAGAAAACCGTGAATTTGTGGTTACATCACAAGAAAAAATAAAATGTGTTCGTGAACAAATATTGGTATTTTCAACTTTCGAAGTAAGATTACTATACCAAGTGGGTATCATATAAAAGGGATTTACTTCTACATTCTAAAACAGATTTTTATTTACTTTTATTTCGAAAAGAATACCCGAGTACGGAACCCTCGGGGAGCGAATCTGACTCGCACTTGGCTGGTTTTTTTAATAACCTCATGAAAATAGAGTCATAAGTCAACAAGATATGATAAGTTTCACAATTTTTCACAGAAAAAGTTAGTACAGTCTATAGGTGAATGAGTGATCGAGTTAGTTTACTGAATAGTGTACACTACATCGCCCATCACTACGCCAGAGTTTTAACGACGAGCCGCGGCTCATTATATGCTCATTAATTCCTGACCGGTTAACAGCTTTATGAATGGAGGAAATTCATATTTCTTTTAATTGTACGGTATATGAGTTCATTAAAAGAAATGTGTAACAGGTTTTGTTGCGCCGGATGTTTTGCAAGTGGTTGGTAATCGAACTGCGCCTATTGGACGATATGCTATTACTGAATGAAGGTTAAATAAGGTGACCTACTTTTGATATTAGGGATATTTGCTGGTACTCTTAAGACTCAATAGCTCTACGATCATAGGGTGGACTGAAAGCAGTATAGTCATAAAAGTTTCCCAATTTACCGTCGTAGCACATACCTAAGTACAAATTCGTAGCTTATTTCAAAGGTGGCAATCTAATAGTAATTTAGGAGTTCATATAGTATAAAACGGAGAGGCCGCTATATCTTATTCTTAGTAATATTGTAAAAGCTGATGCCCGCGACTTCGTCCGCGTGGATTTAGGTTTTTAAAAATCCCGTGGGAACTCTTTGATTTTCCGGGATAAAAGTAGCCCATTTCAATCAAGTTTCGCGCGTTTATAATATACCTAGGTAGTGATGTGAAAGTTTAGATGTTTGTTACTTCACGCCACATTAACTGAACCGATTTTGTTGAAAGGAATAAATATTCTAAAGGTCTTTTATTCTGAATTAGCACATAGGCTACTTTTATGCCGGAAACCCAAATAGCTCCCACGGGATTTATAAAAATGTAAATCTACGTGACGAAGTTGCGGGCATCTTCTAGTAAGACGATATTCTGTAAAACGTCCTAACAAGGGCAGATCTAGGCTTAGTCTAAATATGACCATGAATTTCGCAGAACCGAGCGTTGCAGGCTAAGATATTTCGTAAGGGTGTTCCGAAGCTTACATCCGGCGATTAGCGCATTCGCAACCCGAGGATGTGCTGCGATGGTTGCGACAGCGCGGATGCGCGCACATTGCGCACGTTCGTATGCCACACGCCTTTTTAATATTACTGCAATTGCTAATATACGCCGTTTTGTACACTAACCTTCGCGTTGTCGGCCCAATTGCATTACTTTTCAACGCTCGAGTTGGTGCGAGGACGCGATGTCTAAAGACAAAAGCAGCGCAAAAACGTGATAGGGCGGTGTTCTGCTTCTTTAGGGTCAAAATTTAAACCGTAAACCAAAATTGTATGTTTATAAATCGTATAGTTCTAAAACCCCGCCTGCCGAAATT
Organism: Maniola hyperantus; assembly: GCF_902806685.2. NCBI lineage: Eukaryota > Metazoa > Arthropoda > Insecta > Lepidoptera > Nymphalidae > Maniola > Maniola hyperantus. Next base: position 5,619,091 of record NC_048553.1, read on the forward strand.
TTTAAAACAAAAATCTCGTGGAAACTATTTCATTTTCCGGCATAAAAAGGTAGCCTGTGTCCGTCTCCGGCATGCAAGCTAAGTATGTCTGTACAGTAGCAAATTTTGGTTACGAAGATTGGCCGTGAAAGGTTAGTTAACACACTTTGAATTAATTTAATTAAGGACTAGCTTATGCCCGCGACTTCGTCCGCGTGGACTACACAAATTTTAAACCCCTATTTTATACCCTGGGTTGATCTTTTACTATGAGATTTTAACATATTATGAGCTTAATAAAATATGTCATACTGCTTATTGCAAAAATATTAACTACAAAACTACAAAACTGACAGACTTTCATACAAACTTCAAACCCCTATTTTACCCCTTCAGGGAATGAATTTTGAAGAATCCTTTCTTAGCGGACGCCTACGTTATAATAGCTATCGGCATGCCGAATTTCAGCGCGATCCGTCCCGTAGTTTGAGCTGTGCGTTGATAGATCAGTCAGTCAGTCAGTCAGTCAGTCACCTTTGACTTTTATATATATAGATTAATATTAGTATGGATATGAATTTTATCTCTCTCTCTAATTTCTAAACTCCTGGCTATGGCCATGCTTTGCTTTTGATGTTTTTTTTTTGTATTTTGACGATCTATGGTATTTGACGTTACTTGCATGCCAAAAAACCTATAGCATTATTAACCACTACCATTTTTTATCGCGTAACTTTATGGGTTTAATCGATGCCTTGATGCTTTTAAATTGTGTTTTCACAATATTTTGGGGATAATTATTATTACTTATGTAAAATAATTATTGAACTTTATACTTACTGCCCTTTTGGTAAGATAATTATTACAAGGACATCATCTAATTTTAATTAATTTTGACAGTTTAGTTAGAAGCGACATTTATTAATACGAAATCTCATATTAGGTAGGATAAATTACGGAATTTAGGTGATTATTTATGGAGCACCTATACGGGTTGGCGCTTATACAAACAGGTGCTGAAAGTCACCATACAAATTAAAACTACGGGTTTACAGGGTTTACCCATGACAGTAGGTCCTTATAAGGTATTTTTTTATCAAGGGCGGGTTAAATTATCTTATTATAACTTACCACACCACACTAGCATCGAGTCTAGCTCAGTGGAGTCCCGGGCACGCGAGCTCGGGTGCAAGAACATAATCTTAACCGAAATCCAGTTCTCCCATATTTGTTCACAACTATCACTCAAGCTGTCCCACTTGCACTTCACAATTACCTATGATGATTACTCTAATATGTTAAAAAGAAATAAAACACTGCACTGTAAGAAACGGAAATGAGTCAAAGGAAAAACTGACCTGGAAATTAAATGTGTGAAATTATATTAGGAAACAAAAGACGGTCGGGCGTAGAGCGCGCCTGAAGACTGCAATGGTTTTCCTTCGTGGTGAGAGACGACGTGTGGAAGGGGCTCAACTTCACCTTCAAGCTATCATTAATGTGTGTTGGCAAATAGAGCCTTTAGAACACGAAAGTGAGGTAGGTATCTACTTAACTATACCAGTTTTACTTTTTACCGATACCTTATCTTTTGATGTAAAGTTTAACATGTAAAAGTCGTAACTAGTGGAGGAAATATTGGATCAAACCTTCAATTTTTTTTACCAAGTAATGCTTTTCATCACAGATTTTCTTCTAAGCATACCTGATCCGGGAACATTTTAAGAAAACTGCTGGCGGGGAAAGGGAGTAGGGTAAAGATGGCTACACCAGCTCTACTTTTTAACGATAGTTATATTTTGATGTAAAGTTTAACCTGTAAAAGTCGTACCTGCCTAAATTAATTCATATAAGTTTTTTTGGCAAAATCCCTATAAAAGCTATAAATTTGAATTTGGCGTTTAGTGATATTTTCACTGACTGTTTTATAATCTCTATCTATCACTCGAACTGTGTTTCGTTACGGATGTCTTCGGCTTGCTTCGCTCGCCACTTCCTTCCTTCACTTCACTCGGTCTCGTAGGGACCTCCTTCCCGACCTTTTTGGCTTCACGCTTTACAAAGCACTGTAGGGTAGAATAGACGAGACTGCGTGCAGTCGAGGTACGCTTTCATCCTGTTTTAGTTAGTGTTCGGACTATTGCGTGTCCTAAGGTAAAACTTAAGATTTAATGAGTATCCAAAATTTAAGATTATTACAGAATAGTTCGGACTTTTACCATTTAGATTTAATCAATCTTAGGTTTTACTACTTTAGGGTTTACCGCAGTTCGGGTTTTCACACAAAGCTTGTGAAATGGAATTGTTTTAAGGCTTTACCTACCTACACTCTACAGGTGGCTTTTTTGTTATCTTAGTTAACTACACTGCTATTGCATTAATGGAATATATTATACTCTTAAATAGACGTATCAAATCGCTGTTTCTTAAATATATTGCTCGACCTTAAAATGTAATAAAGTATCGGCGGCCATTTTCATTGTTTCCGGTCTTTTAGCTCATTTAACTTGAATATTAATTTGTAAAATACCTAAAATTGGCAAAATTAACAAAAACTGCTGCTTGTCTGGCAACTTTGTATATGTACATAAATTGGATTATGTTAAAGTTAATCTATAAATGTATAATTTATATACAAATCTGCTAAATACCAAATTCGGCGATAGGTAAATACCAAATATTGATAACATTAAATAAATTGATTAATTACTACATACTGATTACCTGTGATACTAGGTGTAGTAAATACGAAAGTGTGTCCGTCCGTCTGCTAGCTTTTCACGCCTTTTCTAGCCCATCCGTTTAACCGATTTTGACTCATGGACAGAGATATGAGTAGCTTGTATCTCGGGGATGGCTACTTTTACCACCCCGAAAAATCAAAGACCTATATCCATGTGGGTATGAAGCCGCAAGCCTTATCTAGATTCTAGTGAGAAATAAAAGCGTTGAAAACGCAGCCACGAATTTTATACTGTACGTATTTGTGAATGTAAAAAATACTTAACGGAACGAACAAACTTAAATAAAATGTCCGCAGATAAAGTCTGTAGACATTAGACATCAAAGGAATATCTACACTTAAAGCACGTTCACTAATAGTGTAACATTATAAATAATATAATTAACACAATAACATCAACATCTGAAGAAAAGATATGTTTCATTTTTGTTTTATCTGTCGGCGGGTGCGGCATATTTTCTTTTATAAAACATCTAAGCATCTAAGCTTGACATCGCAGTCATTGTACAATCAACGGTTTATTTATAATAATTAGAAACATTTAACACTTCGTGAACTCTGCATTTCACTTAAGATAAATAAATATTAATAAGTATGTTATTACCAACGAATTTAAAAACTCAGATAGATCAGTTCAACTCAGTTAAAAAATCAACCGTTTAATTTATGTTAATAATGCGCAACGGATCAGCCTGGCTGTCCAGCGCGGAAATGCAGCCAGTATTCTTGGCACCATTCCACGCGGTCATGATTTATATAGTAATTAGATAAGGCTAGCTTTAAGTTTTATTGTAATAAAAATAATAAATTTAAAGAATAAAAAAAAATAAAAAAATGTATATTATTATCTAATTAAATAAAGCATCATATATCACAAAAATCAAGTCCGAATGTTGAAACATTTCGAATCTACAACCTTAAATCCATTTTTTGTGGGTGTAATTCTTACTAAATATAATATTTTGATAAAAGTAGGCGAAAAGTAGATAAGTTGTTAGATGTGTAGATGAAGTTACATGCGAAGCTATATTATTATGTATGTATATTAACACAATTGAACAACAAAACAAACTTTAATAACATTGTTAAATTAAAGTAAAAAAAAATTATTGCATATTTAAAACAGTAAAAGCCTGTATTCGCCATCTTTGTATGGTAAATGGTATAAAAAAGTAGTAGTGTATAAAGCTTGTAACAATATAATGTACTTATTAGCTTTGCATTTGCATACATTTACAGCATGACGCTTATAGACGAAAGTAAATTAATGTACATGGTTACGCTAGCGTAGTTTCGTTATGAAAAACGTAAAGATGACACATGTACCGTGTACTAGCTACAAGACGATGGACCTCGGATCGGCTGAAAGAGAGCGGAAAAACCACGCCAAGGTCGCCGCTTGCTTCACGCGTCCGCCCAACTGGAAACTATGTGATGCTTCGCGAAACGCAATACGAACGATATGTATCTACTTGTAGCCGTATACCAAAACAATTGTTATAAATTCACGCTTAACAGACGATTATAGAAACTTAAGGATTAGTGTTTTCATGCAAATTGCTATAGTTAAGACTATTTCATAATATATCTAAGAGTTGATTAACATTGACATGATAATAAAAGTTCTGTATTAATTATTATTTACTAACTGATGCCCGCGACTTCGTCCGCGTGGAATTAAGTAGGTTTTTTAAAAATCCTATGGGAACTCTTTGATTTTCCGGGATGAAAAGTAGCCTATGTCACTCTCCAGGTCTTTATCTAATTTAATTGATAAATTTTAAATGTTGAATACCTAGGTATTTATTGGATTTAGTGTTTAGTAGGATATACGACTTACATAGATGTAGGTAGGTACTTTGGCGAGTCCCTGTTTATAAATAATGCAAGTTGCCATGCCACTTGTACGTTAGCCAAGATGTTTTAACTTTCAAGTCATAGATATAATATTCCCGAGGGGATTTAGCAAATAGATGCAGAACACGGCTGAAACGTGTAGAGCGGTCGTAATGCGGAGACCACCCGTGTTACTCAACGAAGAGGGCTCATGTCTCTTTGGTAATTTATTATTTCAGTAGCATTCACGCAGTCAAAACATCCCGCGCTATGATTTACAGTGCTATAAAAGCTCTTTTTATATCAAATGGAAATGGATTTTATCCATGAGATTACGCAGGACTTTTTGATTCTATCATTTTCAGTCTGCCGTTTCAAATAGTATGGATCTCGCTAATGCTTTCAGGTGAGAAATAATGTTAAGCTATATAATATTTCAAAGCAGATAGCAATTTCATGAGGCTGAGGCATCAATTATGTATTATTTAAGTCACACAAATCCACATTCCATTTTGAAAACCTAAATGGATCTGGAGTAGGTAAAATTTAGAGAGATATTTTTTAAATTGAACTCATGTTTCAAGTATCCCATTTTCCTACAACGAGTATTCAAACTTAAACTTTTATTCAAAATGGGTTGTACGGTGTACTTTTTGATTGTCAGTTATTGAATTTGATAAACAGAAATCACCCCATAAGCTGAGTCGTTTCGTGCTAAAAAGCTTTTGTGACTACGGTTTTGTAAACAAGAAGTGGTAGGTAGGTGTGTATTTTATTATCACTTTTGATCGGTAAAAAGCTTATTGCTAAGAGGTTTTTAAACTTTTCAACAGAGGTTGAAAAGTTCAAAACTTGTTAATTATACCCTACTGATTAACGTTTATTGGTTTGTTCTACTCGTAATTATTATACTCCATAATTACGGAGAGCAACATAAAGTATCGAATGTCAAAGGCAATCACAATAATAGTTATGAGCGCCGAGCGGTGTTATCGTTTACAGTCCTGAACTGGCTCATAATTGTAGGGTTATCCGCTGGGTTAGTTGGAGCCTTTATTAGAAAGATAAATAAATAACTCTCTGTAGACACATAATATATACACACATAATATATAATAGAGCCATAGAATAGTATGATCTCGCAGAGCTGCTACTGAGAAAAATACTTCATTATAAAGTTAGAACAAAAATCACAAAAAGATGCAAAGAAAACATGTACAAGGTTTTTGTATTCACTTTGCCTAGTCTCGACTACTTACTGTCAGTCATCCATCCAAAACTTGGCAAGCTTTGATATGTCAAATATTTCCAATATTGGGCTGTTTTTTGAGTTTGCTCAGTGGACAGAATCAAAAGCGCTCAAAAGGTTAAGTTTGAGGTCCCTGTGAGATGTTTATTTAGTAGGTAGTTGGGTATTATAATATAAGCAAAGACATTTAAGTATTATGCCTGCTTCATAACAAACTGTATGTAAAATATAAATATAGTAACTACTGTACAGTTTGACTAATGACTCAAGTACTGGATTTATTTATTATCCTAAGGGACTTGGGATATAGCTTTGATTATTATTATTCGAAAGAGCACAATAAAATTACTATTTTTTAATTAGCGTTAAGTTATGGCCCCTCAAGACTTCATTAAACTTATGCCTTATCTTTCCAAGATAACTGAGATTATATGATCAGGATTACGGAGATTTATAATATGTTTATTAATAATGGTTCTCACGATAATTATCGTTAGCCATAGCGACGATTATCTGCTAAGTCCCTCAACGATGCTATCTTTCCGTTAATTTCAAATTTAACCTTAAGATTTAAAATATTTTTAAGTAGATATCATAGTTCATTGTTCACTAATATCATAAATGCAAAAGTGTGTCTGTCTGTCCGTCTGTCTACTAGCCTTTCACGGCCCATGCATTCAACCGATTTTGACGAAATTTGGTACAGAGATAGCTGGCATCCCGGGGAAGAACATTCTTTATCCTTCCAGCTTCTTTATCCCGAAAAATCAAAGAGTTCCCACGGGATTTTTAAAAATCTAAATCCACGCGAAATGGCGGGCATCATCGGTCGTTCATATCTAAATATTGAAGACTAAATGATGCACGCCACTTCGTCCCCATGGATTTAGGTTTTTAAAAAATCCGTGGGAACTCTTTGATTTTACAGATAAAAAGTAGCTTATGTCCTTCCCCGGGATGTAGGCTAAATCTTTACTAAATTTAATCAAAATCGGTTAAACTATTGGGCCGTGAAAAGCCAGCAGACAGACAGACACACTAACTTATGCATTTATAATATTAGTATGGATTTTATAACTAGCTAGCGACCCGCCCCGGCTTCGCATGGGTGCAATGTAGATACTAATGTGGTGTCATTGAGGTGTCATTGCTTCGGAAACTCTCAAATGAGAGGATTTTTTTCCGACCTAATTCACATTATTTCAATTTCTCTAGGGATCTCTAATTTTTTGAGATTTTAACTATAGCTATAAACCTTCCTCTTGAATTATTCTATCTATTGGTGAAAACCGCATTAAAATCCGTTGCGTAGTTCAAAAGATCTACGCGTTCATACATACATGACAGCGCTACTTATGCCTCTAGAGCTTTAAGTCCCAGAGCTTATTTGTTTATTTTATTTGGAGGGCCTAGACGTGACTCGGACATAAAGTCAAAAATAATATATATAGGTACACTCTTCCGTAGATCAAGCGTAGGTCATATTTAGGGGACGTGGTGCTGGCGTAGTATTCTTTGTTCTTATTTAAAGTTTTCGACTTACTCATTGGCAACTGGTTCGAAGAAATATCCTGTAGGTGCCTACCTATATTACAACAAAGAAAAAATATAATATTGAACTTACCAGTATTATTATTGTTATTGTAGTGATGTGCAGGTGGTGGGATATAGTCGGGCAGTTCGGGAAGGCATACGTTGCTCTCGTACATGTTCGGTGGCACGTTCGCGAGCAACGATCGCTCCTTTTCTACATCTGTGGAACAATCTTTATGTCAGCGAGAAAATGTTCTACATGATACGAGCTTAAGAAAAGCTTATTCGTAGCACGCTCCAAACAAACGTAATTTAGTTCTCGTTTGAATATATCATTTATTTATAGCTTTGAAACTACACATTTTTACAACAATCTGGTAAACCACAGACTAAATTGTTTCTAAAAATTATCTGCAAAGTTTCTTTGAGCTCGAGAACCAAACTACGTTTGTGAGCGCTGGGGAGCTCTAGAGAAATTTCTCTTAAAAATATGTCGTGGCAGCCTCGCGAGACATTGATTTAAACTCGCATCTCTAAGTCAAAAGCACATCTTCCGGTCGAGGCAGTAGTGGGCGGGCGGGGCGCGGTGGCAGTACGTCTACAATCTAAGTACAACAATCGCGCTACGGAGTACATATCTTATCCTCGTAGGCTGCTGCGTCTTTAGTGTTCCGCACGCTTTACATAAGAGACCCGATCAGAACATTAGGCGATAATTACAGTAGGTATAATCACGTACAAAAACGGTAGGTGCAACATATTGTGAGTTGGGACTAATAAAATCTCTTGGCAGCGCACACAGAAATAAAGTTAGGTTATTGAACAACTAATAATACATATTTTGTAAACCGAATGTGGCGGAAATGAGTATGTTAAATAAATTATTCCTTTAAATATGACTTTGGATTTAAACTAATTTATTTTAGTACAAAAAATTCATCTACCCAAGACATCCTGATGAGTAATATCTAAGTAGTACGTACCTATCATTGGAACTGATATTATTGTTGTTCTTTAATGGTCACAAAGAAGTTATTGAGTATCAACTTGATCATGGTCAAAAAATTTACCGATAGGTACCTACTTGCCTGAATAAATATAGGTATGATTAAATAAGAGGCATCTTAAGTTTTTGCGGAAATTTAATACTTTAGGTGTACCTACAAAAATTCCTTGTTTACAGTAAGTAAATAGAGTCTTCTAGATTGGATGTTCACGTAGATTTTTGTTTGTAGAACTTGTTATAATTATTTATACCTAGATTAAAAATTAATGCGTCGCGCATGTGCTAAGTTACTACACAATCCTTTGCATCTACAAAACAACAAAATAGTGCAAATTTTAAGATTTACAAACATAGTTCAAAGAACCAAAAGGCGTTGTGGCCCCAAGGTGCTGAAATGGTATCTTCGTACCGGGAAGCGCAGCGTTAGCAGACCCCCATTGGATCAAACAAGTCACAGGGAGCCGCTGGATCCAGGCAGCGCAAGAGTGCGGCGTGTGGAAGTCCCTATACAAGGCACTTGTTCAGTAGTGTATGTCTATCGGTTGATGACGAAACGACTTTTTAATTTATTTTTATACAAGTTAGCCCTTGACTGCGATCTCATCTAATGTGCAGATGCAGTCTAAGATGGAAGCGAGCTGACTTGGAAGGGATATGGCGGTTTCATTAAACCCTTCATGCCTTTAATATGTGTCTACACGGCTTTGAACCGGAACGCTAAATCGCTTGGCGGCACGGCTTTGCCGGTAAGGTGGCTTTCCACCACACACAAACGAAACGACTTACGGACGTAAAAAAAAGTTTTTACGAACCTTTTTGTAATATCTCCAAGTGCTCCCATAGAATATCGCCCATGAAGGCAGGCGCTCGCGCCACGAACTCCTCCCGGCCCATCGCGCAGATGTCCTTGCCCTGGGCGCGTGCGAACTGCTGAAGCGCTACGCCCTCCAGCGAGAACTCCCGCGCCGCCCACCGCAGCCACGCCGCCACAGCCGCCTCGCTCCATTGTCGAGGATCTACGGACAAACATTGTATTTCTTATTTACCTACTAGCTGGTGCCCACGACTTCGTTTGCGTGGATTTAGCTTTTTAAAAATCCCGTGGGATCTGTTTGATTTTGATTGACTGGAGAGTGACATAGGCTAATTTTACTACTAGGTTTCGGTAACTACTCATGCAAAAAATCACGTCGATTCGTTGCGATTGAAATGAAATGAAATGAAATGAAAATGAAATGAAAATCTTTTTTATTCGTATAAACTTTTACAAGTGCTTACGAATAGTCGGATGCATCTACCACTGGTTCGGAATGCCTTTCCTGCCGAGATTGAAGCACAAACCAACAAACACACTTTCGCATTAATAATATGAGTAGTGATCATCATCATCATCACCGGCTCACTACTGAGCGGGTCTCTTCTCAGGATGTTTGGCCATAGTCATACATATTAAAATATTGAAAAATCCTATGGGATCTCTTTGTTAAACGGATGTGCCGTGTAAGGACAGACAGACAGACAGATACATTTTATCTGCCTTACATGATAACATTCCGAAAATAATACTTGTCCTATTTGTCTCGTGTTTTAGGACCAAATTTCAGGTAGAGATTTTACAGTTGTCAATCTTGTGCCTCACTGCGTAGTAGCAAATAGCCGAATAAAAGTTCATTTTGGGGATGACAAAGCGATGTTGTATAAAAGCAAAACGAATGTTGTACAACATTATATCTTCTGTCTCTCAAAAAACCGGCCAAGTGCGAGTCAGGCTCGCGCAATGAGGGTTCCGTACTACAGTCGTATTTTTTCGACATTTTGCACGATAATTCAAAAACTATGATGCATAAAAATAAATAAAAATCTGTTTTAGAATGTACAGGTGAAGACCTTTCATATGAAACCCCACTTGATATAGTCACTCACCTCGAAAGTTGAAAATACTAATTATTAGTTCATGACCATTTTTCCCAAATGTCAGCTATAAGATCTACCTACCTGCCAAATTTCATGATTCGAGGTCAACGGGAAGTACCCTGTAGGTTTCTTGACAGACAGACGGACAGACAGACAGACATACAACAAAGTGATCCTATAAGGGTTCCGTTTTTCCTTTTGAGGTACGGAACCCTAAAAACACTTAAATTGGGTATTATTTTTTCAAGATTAGGACACGAACATCTTTGTCGATAAATAACAGTGATCGAATGAAGCAACTTCAACAATTAACCGGGCGGCGAACCGTTGGTTAACACCGGAACTTGCCTCATGCGCAGGAAGCAGCCCGACCTTGAGCGTAGCGCGTTAGGCCTCTGCCCGATAAAAGTGATTTCTAATGCGGCTTTCCATACGATTCTTTCCAAACCCTCTTCTTTTAATTACCTCTCTGATAAGCTTTAAGTTTCAATAATTCAGCTGTTTACCTCGGCAGTGGACTGCAATCCGAATTTTTTTGAAAGAAATTATAGTATAGTGCGCGGAAAACAAGTACCTACCTAGTCCTATCTAAAGTTGCAACATATATTTAAGATTAGCTAATGGCGCGACTTCGATTCGACACACAAACAAACCCCTATTTTTTCAAAAACCCTTTCATAGCGGATGCCTACGTCATAATAGCTACCTATCTGCATGCCAAATTTCAGCCCTATCCGTCCATTAGTTTGAGCGGTGCGTTGATAGATCAGTCAGTCAGTCAGTCAGTTAAACTCCTTTTCCTTTTATATATTTAGATTAAACTCAAAAGCCCGGCTGAGATCTGTTTTGTACCATGCACAGTCATACGCCTCGTGTTCAGAATGTACCTACTTGTTTTGCTCGCACTATTCCTACTCATTGCAAAAGCTCTATTATACAAGCTTATTCGGAGCATGATTGTTCAGCATAGGTAGGTATCTAATATTCTTTTATTTGAAGATTTTTTTTGTTATTTTTTGGCTTTTACTTTCTGGCAAATTGATAGTTATTTTCTGTTTATTGAGCTTTTTTTGTACTTTTGTCTTATATTAATTAAATGGGATTTTTATTCCAAGTTTATTATTGAGTTTAATTCACAAATAATTTAAATTAAAAAAAAATGGCTTATGGCCCGCTATCCAAGGCATTTTTTAAAACGAAAAAGCTATTTTTAACCGACTTCAAAAAAAGGAGGAGGTTCTCAATTCGTCGGAATCTTTTTAATAAAAAAGAACATTCGCATGTACCTATGTTTTGTTTTCGATCAATCTAAAATCTTTACGTATAAGTATTTAACATCACTTTTCAATTAGAAGTAGTAATGTAAAATCTCCCACTAGCAAAGCAAAGCAAAAAACTAAGGTAGTTAGAAGTCTTGAATATATGGCATGCTTTTCACTCAAGATTTATATCTCCAAGCAAGCGGCATCCCTGTGTTCTATAGCGCAATTTTCTAATAGCATTAATTTATCCAATAGAATTTTCATTGAAATAGTAAAAAACGCCAATTTTGCGTTCTATTACGGATTACAGAAATAAATAATTAACATGTTTGATTTTTACGCATGTTATTGGCTAGGTTTTTTAAACTTCTAATCTTTCTTTTCATTGGCGTACAGCGACCATTCATCTTATTTTCGTAGCCCAAATGGGAACGGTTAACACTTTGGACTCTATTTTGAAAACGCTGAAAGAAAGTACGAGGTAAGTTAGGAGGTAAGAGTGAAAGAAACTAGAGAGGTTGAGTGCGGTTTTGAAATTGCTAAAGTAGATTTTTGAAAGAGCGATCAATGCAAACATTTGTTTGTCATCATCATCATCATGAGCAACCCATCGCCGGCTCACTACCGAGCACGGGTCTCCTCTCAGAGTGAGAAGGGTTTTGGCCATAGTCTACCACGCTGGCCAAGTGCGGATTGGCAGACTTCACACACCTTTGAGAACATTATGGAGAACCTCTCAGGCATGTAGGTTTCTTCACGATGTTTTCCTTCACCGTTAAAGCAAGTGATATTTTAATTACTTATAACGCACATAATTCCGAAAAGTTAGAGGTGCGTGCCCGGGATCGAACCCCCGACCTCCGATTGGAAGGCGGACGTCCTAACCACTAGGCTACCACAGCTTTTTTTGCACATTTGTTTGTATTGATCGCTATTTAAAAGTATGTTTCTATGTTACAAATAACGCGACAGGTCGGGACTTTTTCCCCGAGCGAAAAGCGGGACGAGAGCTGGCTAATAATAAGTAATTACTTAAATTACGGCTTTTAGCGGCCGCCTTCGAGACACGCCGCTGTATTTATGCTACTGGATACTTCGACCCTGTTTGTAAATGACTACGCGGTATAAAATAATAAGTATGACCAGAGAGATGTCGTATTACTAGATCGTCCCATGCCCCACAAAATGACCTCAAACTGACTGGTGTACAAAGGCACATCAGTGGTGCTTTTTATGTAAGACTATCTTATACTCGTGACTTCATCCGCGTGGATTACATAAATTTCAAACCCCTATTTTAACCCCTTAGGGGATGAATTTTCAAAAATCCTCTAATAGCGGATGCCTACGTTCATAATAGCTATCTGCATGCCAAATTTTAGCTCGATACGTCCAGTGGTTTGAGCTGTGCGTTGATAGATCAGTCAGTCAGTCAGTCAGCTTTTCCTTTTATATGTATAGACAGTTGGCGAAGGACATCCTTTTCCTCTGTCTGTCAATATCACTATTTTCATCATAATGTTACCACTGCGCCATCAGGGAGGTCGTCACACTACCCTGGTGCAGTTTAACTGGCGATTTATAGTTTACTCTATCTACTTTTCGTGAATAAGCCATGAGTTATGTAAATAAAAGAAATTTTCCAAAAAAAATTTTTTTAGCTGATGAGTTTTGTTCCTATATTATGTGCGACTAAAACGAAGGTAGATTTTTATCAATGATCAGAAGTCAATAAATGTTATGAAGGTTTGACTTCATATCGAGTTACATTCCACACTAATTTGATGTCTAGGACATATTATGTGGAATGACTCAATCAATAAAGCTATTTTGTGATAATATTTATTGCGTTTAATAAATGTGTACCACGAGTGTTTGTTTACATACTTAATCAAATCGCGATGCCAAAGAAGGGGTAATTTTTTCTAAATTAATTTTTACGTAATTAGGAAGTTCCTTTTAACCAACTAGGCGTATCTACTCCTACTTTCTAAGTGTCCTTTAGCGTCCGCATAGTTAACACGAGTTGAAATTGCAATAAACATGCTTAACATATTTTGGTATGAAACTAATATGCTATAAGTAAGTACTTCAAATTATTATTTACTAGCTGATGCCCGCGACTTCGTACGCGTGGATTTAGGTTTTTACAAATCCCGTGGGAACTCATCAATTTTCCGGGGTGAAAAAGCCTGTCCTTTCCCGGGATATAAGCTAACTCTGTACCAAATTTCATCAAAATCGGTTGAACGGTTGGGCCGTGAAAAGCTAGCAGACAGACAGACAGACAGACACACTTTCGCATTTATAATATTAGTATGGATAATGGATGTATAGCACCATAAGTGTTAACCGTCTGTACAGTTTACAGCAGCTCCTATTATATTACCTATATTTTTTAGAGTTGTCCTATAAAAATAATATTTTGCATTTCCTTTAAAATGATTTGATCTCAGTTAAGGTGAGTCAATCGCATGACCAGATGCTCCTGATACAGCATGATTATAAAATTGCCTTCATAAATCTTTATTAGACGAGTTTATTACGCTCTAGGTCATATAGATGACAGTCGGTTATGCTAAGTTTGTAACAACAGTATCTACCTATTACGTGGTATACCTACTAGTTCGATATAAGGATGTATAGAATGTACATATCGGCTCATAAGTATAATAAATAAGTATATTATAACGTAATTAATGATTATATGTACTTGTTCGTTTTCCTTAAACTTACTAACTTTCGTAATATACTTAAGAGAGGGTTTCAATTCCATGTGTATTTTTTAAAATAAAAACGCAATAGATAGCCCACCTTATGGTAAATAATTACAGTTGACCATGGAAATCTAAAATCTAGGTAGGTACATTTCTAGAAATGTATGAGAGTGTGCCTATGCTAAGGTTCAATATCCACCAAAGCGGAGATATGTTTAGCAGGCCAATCAGATCCTATTGATAGATGAGGTGATAATTTTTCACGTCATTTACTTATCAATATAATCCGATTGAAGTGCTAAATGTAGATACTGGGTATTATGCCTAAACCAGTCTTTATAATCTAATTTTAACACATTTGGACTATCAATCCGTGACTCATCTAACTCTAGTCTCTACCTATAACAGCTTAGAAAAGACAAAATATTGAAACAATACGTACTCGTAATATTCGACAGAATAGCATTTGCTCAATTTAAAACATCGTTTATATAAATAAAATGTTATAAAACATACATAAACAGTTTAGTGTAATTTATAGACTTAATTAAAAACAGTTGGTATACATCACAAGATGACCTAAAGAGGATCTTTAGGTGTTTAATCGAATAAAAAACGCATTTACAAACCGGTTGTACTGAATTTAATGTTATGAGTCACTTTATTGAGCTGAACCATTTACAAGGCAGGCTAATACGTAATACGAGTGCAAATGTTTTCTTGAAATGCGTTTTAGTGTAAAGCACCTTCAGTTATCGTAAAAAAGTTAACAAAGAAGGTACCTGTGATAAGGTAGGTACCTACCTTAATTGTCATTATTATACAATTTAAAACCGAAAACGAGTAAGCTACTTCAAATTTTCTATATATTATGTATCAGAATTAAGAGATGGCCTGTACACTTTCCTCACTAAATTCGTTACAAATTGATGAATTGATTTTTTAAAGCATGTAATTTATTTCTAATTAGGTATGTCAGATTATATATTTTATTATCTCTTATATTCCAGTAGATATTTCTTTCTATGTCAGCTTAGATAACATATATTATGACGTAGATATGCGATAGATAACAGCTTATACGGTCGTCCTGCCATGCCGGCCGGCGTGATTTCGCTGGGTGACGGAAGCGCGAATAGACACGCCGCAGACGCACGCGCTTCCGTCCATGCACGGGCATCGAACTCGCCACCCGTGTGTGTTATGGCCACAGGTATTATCATTATCATCATCATCATTATCAACCGATAGACGTCCACGACTGGACATATCTGGTCTCTTGTAGGGACTTCCACACGCCACAGTCGTGCGTCCGCCTGAAACCAGCGGCTCTCTGCGATTCTATTGATGTTATCTGTCCACCTAGTGGGCGGTCTCCCAACGCTGCGGTAACTTTGCGGTAGTGGCTTTATAATATTTGATACTTGTAAGGCCTATAGTTCTTAAAATAATTTCTAGTAAGTACCTTAAATAATAAGAGTAGCACGCACCTCTACTTTGGTAGGTATCTGCGTTTTAAGTTGTTCATAATATCACTTGTTTTAACGGTGAGGGAAAACATCCTGAGGAAACCTGCATGCCTGAGAGTCTCCATAATGTTCTCAAAGGTTTGTGAAGTCTGCCAATCCGCACTCGGCCAGCGCGTAGACTATGACCAAACCCTTATTATTCTAAGAGGAGACCCGTGCTCTATAGACAACCGGCGATGGGTTGAGATGGTGACGATGGTTTCTAAAGTATTAGACACGTCTTGCAAGTCCTTGTCATGAAAATAATCTCTAGTAGGTAGATACTATACCTACATATAGGTACATGAGCAGTCTCTTATGCTTATAAATCATCAAAATGGTCTATGATAGAGTTATGAGAGTACTTAGCTACAGCAGAACATTATGTAAGAAGCAAAGACCTTCCTTTATTTTTTGGAAGTCAGTTTATATGAAGGAATTATGTGTTTTAATATTATGCAGATTTATACATTTTATAACAGAAATAGATTATTTATGTACCTACTCGATATTATAACGACTATAAGTCCCCTAAAGTTTTTAAATAAATGACGCAACCAGACAGATTTGTTGATTAATTTAAATAATAAGGAAATTAATAGACAAATGTACTAAATATCTATTATTAATTATCATTCATAGAAAAGTATACCTATATGAGAAAAATAAATTGTCAATTTATTATATAATGTAATATTATATCTGATCCCTAAAACAGCTTTTAAAATTTTATTTATATATTTTTTTTTTAAATATAAAAAAAAAACAGTTTCGGTTTCTAATCGATATTATGTTGTACAGAATACTTCGGTTCGTATGATGGTACACTAGTACCTACTTACGGTATATTTCATACGGTGTATAAAATTTTATTGTATATGTATAACTATTAAGCCAACCGTAATAGGTACTCTTATTTATTTATATTCAACATTTACAACTCTTTTGAACGACTATGTCGAGCTTCGTGTGTGCCGATTCTAAACATTTTGTTCCCGTGTTTTTGATCTATTGCAACTAAGTTTAAAAAGTATATTTTAGTATTTTATTGCTTTTCTTTCTGATCGTTAAATGGCACGGCTCGGTGACTCAACGATTCCAAATGAAAAATTGTTTATACAACCTTAAAATAAAGTCTACCATATTACGCTAGAATATTATTTACTTGATGCCTGCGATTTCGTCCACATGGATTTTGGGGCGTTAAAATCCCGCGGGAACTCTTTGATTTTCCGGGATAAAAAGTTTATATATTCTTGGGAGACGGCTAAGTGAAACAAGCTATCTTTGTACCAAATTGATTGCGAATTCATCCACGTGGATTTAGATTTTAGGTTTTTTTAAATTGATTTTCAGGTACAAAAAATAGCCTATGCAAACTATCCCTGTAGGTATCAAATTTCGTCTAATAATAATAAATGATGAAAACTTTCGACTTTGACTTTACAGCTCTACCATTTTCAAAATGGCTGTGACACACCGACAGTCGGGCAGATGAACTCAGTGGACAAAGCTTCAAGGGTTTTTGTTTTACTTCAGAACCCTGAAAATGTACTATTGTACCTACTTACCTTTGGGCACGCCGAGGCGCAGCTGTTCCTTCTCCCAGGAGGCGAAGGTAGCCTTCAGCGCCTCGGCCATTTTCTTGTTGGTGCCAGGCGTGAGCGGTGGCACCTGCGACGGGATGTCTGCAACAATACCAAACAATTGCTTTATCACCAACTCAATAGGTCATTTTACAAAATACCTTGTAAAGAGGCCTCGTTCGAACTATGGGATGATCATTGAACGAGGGATGATCGATATTAAAGATATACAGCCTTTACCGGCAATGCGTTATCGTGGAGCAGGAGAAGACCTTTAGAGAGCTTTCCCCTGCTTTTTCGTTTACCATATTTCTACTGCATCTAATGGCTTAACACAATGCGTGTTTATTTCGTACTAGCTGATGACCGCGACTTCGTCCGCGTGGAATTAGATTTTTAAAAATCGCGTGGGAACTATTTGATTTTCCGGGATAAAAAGTAGCCTATGTCACTCCACAGGTTTTTATCTATACCCATCTAAAAATCACGTCAATCCGTTGCACCGATTCGACGTGATTGAAGGACAAACCAACAAACCAACTAACAAACACACTTTCGCATTTATAATAAGGGTACTGATAATAAGGGTACTGATTTTCAGAGAAGATGAAGATGACGATGAAGCATAATTATTTATGTCACAAATTTTTGGATATAAATACCTATATCGAGCCAGGTCATTCAATTCAATTCAAATTTCTTTATTGCGAATATGGGTAAACAGTGATCATCTGGTAAATGAACGATGTCGAGTAAAAGCTGCCAGTTGTTGGTCGGAAAATTGTAGTAGGTAAGGCTATTAGGGCTTACAAGAGATCCTATTTACAAAATCCTCCTCCACCTTTTACAATAACTGCTGAGATTTTGTATATCTTAGCAAATAATATGGTCAATATCAAGATTAATTTTTGAGCTTTTTGTGCTAGATGTCTCAGCTTTACGTAAATATTTTAACGATTAACTCTAGGAATTATTAAACACTAAACAAATGGATGGTATTATGGAGAAAGTAACGATGGATAAATAATCAAAATGCATAAATGGTACACCGTACAAGATTTTTATCGTAATATCTAACAGAATTGAGAAAATTATTTACGTTTACCATATTTGAGTAGAAGCGGATTTAATTAAAATGAAATCTTTTGAATCGGGTTTTGATGCAATTACATGCTATTACATTAAAGCTTATCAGATAAATAAGCTATGCTATAAACAGAGATAACACTAAGGGTGCCTTCAGATTGAACGATCGATGTTTCTTTATCTTCAACCGATCGAAACTCGTTTTCTATACGTTCGACAAAGATTGGCCCGCGTGTGGTATTCCCTTTACATAAGATGGTAATAAAATGGTTTTGTATTTGATGTTTTAAGGCTCCCGGTTTTAAGTTTTTATAGAGTTTGAAATATCGCTATCCCACTAAGTACCCATATTGTAAATACGAAAGTGTGTTTGTTTTTGGTTATTGGTGTGCCCTTCGATCACGCCGAACGGAGGAACGGATCGGCGTGATTTTTTGCATTGTTATATTTAAAGACTAGCTGATGCCCGCGACTTCGTCCGCACGGATTTAGGTTTTTCAAAATCCCGTGGGAACTCTTTGATTTTCCGGGATAAAATGTAGCCTATGTCACTCTCCACGTCTTTATGCAAAAAATCACGTCAATCCGTTGCACCCTTGCGACGTGATTGAAGGACAAACCAACAAACCAGCAAACTAATAAACCAACAAACCAACAAACAAACACACTTTCGCATTTATAATAAGGGTACTGATTTGCAGAGTGACATAGGCTGCTTTTTATCCCGGAAAATCAAAGAGTCCCCATGGAATTTCAAAAACCTATTTAGTTTAGCCCTATGTAGAGTCGCACGTCGCGGGCATCAGCGAGTAATTAATAAAACTGCTTCAAAAAACAGGCTTCTTTGTAAAAACATTAATAAGCTCCTAAGTGGATCTCAAGCGAGTCGCTCGAGGCACAAGACCGTGTGCTATGGAAATCCTTTCAAGATACCTTAATATGTCCAGCAGTGGATGTGATAAAACGACGACGACAAAACTTCGATGTTCAATATTTTGCTATCTTCAGTCGACCGAAACTAGTTTTCGTAGCACGCCTTTTTCGCACTGAAATGATGCAGTTTTAAAACTATTTTTTTTAAAATTAGTCGTTGAAGTAACTAAATCTGTATACAATAAAGTTCAGCGTTTTATAAACAACGATAGAGAAAAGGGTGCATTTCGATTAGGTATAACTAGCTGTATAAATATATAGTTGTTCGTTATCTCCAATCTATCGAAAGAAAACTCGTTTCGGTCGAGATTGACAAAGATTACAGGGCGTGTGGCATTCGCTTTGTATGTAATGGTAATGACATTGCTTTGTTTTGATTTTTCTGGCCACTGGTTTTACTTTTAGATCATTATAAACTCGTGAGTGGAAGGATCTTTATAAAAAATTGTAGAAACAAGAAAACCGCAATGACCCTGAGGTTATAGCTCTAATATACTTATTATGAGAATTTCAGTGTAGTATCGTTCAGATCAGAAATGAGATGAAAAACAAAAGTACATTTTATTATTCAGATACAAGTTAGCCATTAACTTCAATCTCACCTAGTGGTAAGTGATGATGTAGTCTAAGATGGAAGCAGGCTAACCTAGAAGGGTTATGGCAGTTTTTTATTAAACCAATGCCCCTTTGGTTTCTACACGGCATCGTACCGTAACACCAAATCGCTTAGAAGCATGGCTTTGCCGGTAGGGTGGTAACTAGCCATTGGCCGAAGCCTCCCACTAACTAATAAGACCACAGTGCTTACAACTGGGGTAGGGAGGTCGTCAATATACCTACATCCTATTAATATCACAAATGCGGAAGTGTGTTTGTTTGTTGGTTTGTGCTTAGTCACAATATAAATAAATACACCGCAACGAAGCATAACTGACGTGATAATTATTTTTAAAAATCTAAACGAAGTCACGGTCTTCATTTAGTATTTATGTAAGGATTTCTGTTTCAAGATCTAACGATACCTACAATACACCGTCGCACTCGCAATATAAAGGAAGCTATCAGTTAACATCAGTGCAGAAGCGCTAAAGTTAATTAGACCGATTGAGAAAATAAGTACTTGAGATGTGCAGTGGATAGTTAAAGGGTTTGATTAGAGTAGGTAGCCAGCGATGGCGTCGAAATTACTGATCATTGATTACAGGTGTAATACCAGTTACCAACAACTTGCTTTTCTCCCATTAATCCTTAGCTTTCGAGACATTCACTCCTGCATAGCTATCTGTAGGTACCTATTTCGTTGCAATTCAATATTTATTTATAAACGCTTTGCGCAAAAACTTATGAGTACATTATTAGGTGCTCATTTAAAATGCTAATTTTGAGTTTACTGTTAACTCTAGTAGCTATGTGATCGTGTTATGAAGCCATTAGCGGTTATTCTTTTGTAATTGAACTCATGTATCAACTCGTGTATTATTTTTTGTTGATCAATTTTATTCTATCTAGAGACGATTACATTAGATTGAGAAGATATTTTTATGTAATATATAACATTAACCTCGGTATCTATGCGTCGGCATCAGTCACATAATCCATTCGAATGTTCAATTTTTATTACAAACGACATAAACCGTATCGGTAACATCAAAGCTCGCCAGTGACAGAATATTACTGTCCGCAGCGGTACATATCCTCTAATCAAATGTGAACTTCATCAACCGATGATTATCAACGTATTAATTACTTCATCTGCGCTATTTATTTAACTGGGTAGTGAACAAATTAATAGTTGATATCTTTCTGGATACTGATGGCTTGGAATAAAATAAATCGGAGATAAACAAGCGAGATTGGTCTCGTTGTGTGCGCGTTGCGCGGACGCAGGCTTCATTCATAAGTGCGTCTGGTTTGTTGCTAGATGTGTGCGTGGGCGTGCGCGTGTGTGCGCCGTGCACACCTGCCGACCAGTTCTGAGATGTTGAGATTTGTACTGCTCTCCCACGGTCGGTGCCCGCTTCGATCTTCTAGCTGAACCGTTCTGATATCATTTAAATGTTTTATACGAGTTAGTTCACGACAATTTTGTATCTTGCAAAAACTTAGGACCAATTAATATGTCACGGTTGACGATTTACGTCATTTTAATTGAAAGATTGATGGAATTGCTTTTAAAAATTTGCATTCGTTAAAGTTGAGTAATCATTTTGTTAAGTTAGTAGGTACAGTTAGTGAATGGGTACGACTTTTACATACCTACTTACACAAATTAATACTGAAAAGACATTTATGTATGTATAAGAAAGTTATAAAGGTCTTATTAGAAAATGTTATTTCTCAGATTACTTTAGTTATCGGGAAATTATAAAGGATGAATCGAATGAAAGTCCATCTGTACGGAACGCCAATACCTTCTTGGGTAGTCAGGTACAAAAAACTGGACTATTGATATTAGTTATGAAGTCAATGAGACAGACTTGTGCCTTTCGCTTAACAATTCCTTACACGTTCGCAATAACTGTTGAGATACGCGTTCGTGAAGAAATTCAAGTATGGTCAAGCTGGTAAAGTGACGTTGGCAACATTGTTGCCAGATGATATGATTTCATTCATACATCACTCAGGATAATGGTTTGACAAGTATTGAAGTTTTATGTTGAAATTGCTTATATCTATACTTACATCTCCTCCAAATCAAACATTACAATTATTAAAAAGTAGATAATGTTAAAACGAAGTCGGTGAAGGAAAACATCGTGAGGAAACCTGCATGCCTGAGAGTTCTCCATAATGTTCTCAAAGGTGTGTGAAGTCTGCCAATCCGCACTTGGCAGCGTGGTAGACTATGGCCAAAACCCTTCTCACTCTGAAAGGAGACCCGTGCTCTGTAGTGAGCCGGCGATCGATTGATCATGATGATGATGATGATGATGAGATAATGTTAAATTGAAGCATATTGTAGAAGATAGTAAGAAATCATGTAGCTTATTCTACGGTTAAGAATAATAAGCAGACCGTACTCAAACTCAACGAAGGCTAGTTGGACCGAGATTACAAACATGCTAGGAGGAAAAATAGACTAATAATATGATTATTGGAGATCTTCGAACCTCTTATATGAACAGGAATTAGGTGAATTTGTCTATAAAGAGGAAAGATTTGTTTGTTTGCAATCGGTAAACTCTTGAAACTACTGTACCGATTTTAATAGGTCTTTCACAATTAGTGAGCTACTTTATCTAACGGTAACAGTCTATAAATTACATATGGCGGACGAAATCGTGGTCAAAAGCTAGTATACCTTATATAAAAAGCTTTGGTTATGACTTATGAGGGACACCTGAAGGGATTTAAAGCTCATGGATAGAAAAGCTCTTTAACCTTTTGTCTACCAATGTATGTATGTTCCGATTTTAGTCCCATTAAGTGCAGAGTAAAAAATATGGCAACACTATAGTCACGAATCACGCGGCAATCGGCATTAATTGTACTGGCACGACGTGATTTACTCCTCGAAGCCGGCAGCTGCACTTGACTCACGCATCCTTGTGCAGAGTAATTCCATAGGAACGATATATCCTTATACAACAGATAGACATCAGGCTTTGTAAGCTGCGATTGCGACTAAGATATTATTTATGCAAAGAATTAGCTCTGCCCTGTGTATGAACTTCAAT
Organism: Maniola hyperantus; assembly: GCF_902806685.2. Classification (NCBI taxonomy): domain Eukaryota; kingdom Metazoa; phylum Arthropoda; class Insecta; order Lepidoptera; family Nymphalidae; genus Maniola; species Maniola hyperantus. The sequence continues at coordinate 5,642,120 of NC_048553.1, forward strand.
ATCGGTGGGTGGTTTGATGGTAAGCACTTTTTTTGTAAGAAAATTGAGAAATCTTTTGTTATTTTTCACACAACTGCCAAGAAAAGGAGAGTAAAATTTTCAGGGTTCATGTATGTATGAATTTACGTGAGATTTTTGTTCAATCATAACTTACAAATGCCTGCCTGAGCAGATTACGATGTAGATATGGCCATATGGGGGGGGGGATATCGTTAGAATTCTTACATCATTCCGAGTGACAAAGGCTATAAATTTTTAGAACAAAATTCTATAAAGCAGAACATTCGTTTTTTTTATAATTATTAATAAGTACTACCTACCTACTTGTAAATTGTTCATCTTTATGTATTCTGTAGGTTTCAAGGCTATAATACTTTGTACTGAACTCTTATTAGGCATCTTCTTGGCAAGCGCGCTCTATCTTAGGCTGCATCATCACTTGCCACCAAGCGCACTTGATTGCAGCCAAGCGCTTATCTATAAATTTAATTTAAAAAAAACTATGATCTGAGATTCCTGTAGTAATTTAAGCGAAATACTTGATTAGTTTCTTGGTTGTTCGTATTGCTCCTTGAAGGTTTTTGTTGGAAGGTTGAATTGACTTTTTATTTACTTACTACTATTTACTTAGTCCAGCATTTTTATAATCAAATATTTTTATTATGGTCAATCCGAGATAGTGTACAAATCACAAATCTAGTTTTAAAATAAGGAAAAAATAAGATAAGCGATCGTGTGAAACTTAAATGTGCAAATATTATAATAGATTGATTTGAATAAATGTTCGTTGATTTAATTTATTGGTTTTGGATTGACAAAAAATTAATTCTATTTGCTTTATTTTTTCGTTCATAAAGTTCAATCGTGCACAATATAAGTTCTATTGAGATCAAGTTGGCTTAGCATGTGATTAAGGATTCATTGAGGACATAATAATATCGACAAAATGATGATGTCCAAATGTTGTGACACTTTGAGGATTTATTATGTCTATTTATTACTAATATGGGCCTCATAAGAAAGCTCAGAGAACTCAGCGGACGATGGAGAGAGCTATGCTTGAAGTTTCTCTACGTGATCAAATGAGGAGATCCGTAGAAGAACTAGAGTAACCGACATAGCTCAACGGGTTGTGAAGCTGAAATGGCAATGGGCAGGGCACATAGTTCGTAAAACCGATAGACGTTTGGGTCTCAAGGTGCTGGAATGGCGACCTCGCACCGGAAGACGCAGTGTTTGAAATTTTAGTTTTTGATTTGTTTATTAATAACAATTAGGTATTACTTAATTTGAAAATAACACTTTTCTTTCATAGTTTTAAGTTTTCATTTCTGTCGGCAGTTCCCACTGACTGATTCTTTTAGATACCATACATATGGATACAATAAAGACAGACAGAAGCTAGACTTAGAGCTTAGACAAAAGCTAGTGGTCAATATATTTAACTATTATGTAAAGATATGATACATTGATGCGTGTATCATGTAGGTATACACCTGCGTCAGTAAAATAACACCTTTGAACACATACATTATCATATTCATTTATTTATCGTAATAATTCTTGTTTTTCTTATTCACATTTAAATAATAGATATTAATAAGGATATAAATAAGTCAATGAATAGTGACTGTCACAATCAACTAGGTACACAATAATTATGCCTTTGAAGGCACTTTTCTAGACTTTGCCTATTTACTGAAAACTTTGTACTTTGCACAAAATTAAAATGGTAGATAGAAATGTAACAAAATCAGCTTAGTTTAAGTAAAAAAGGTTGCCTGGAAGAGGTCGCTTTAGCGATAAGGCCGCCTTTGCATGCTACATCTATTAGATTAAGATCCTCGTATGTTTTATTATGTTTACCTACTTGTGTTGTGTGCAATAAAGTATCAAATAAATATATTTTTTTAAATACTAAGCAAGCAAGTTTTTAACTACGGTTATTTTTAAGTAGACAGAAAATGTAAGCCATGTTCAATAACATTCCTCACCAGAATTAGGTATTCCTATAGGAACTCTGGAATATAATAGCTTAGCATCGGGGTATGATACCTTAGTTTTTATCGAATAACGAGCCTATTATTTATATTAAACTTTAATTAAACTAAATAAACTTTAAACCAATATCATTAGACATGCTTTCGCATTTAAAATATAATATAAGTATGTTATATAATATTTTAAATGCGAAAGCATGTCTAGGTATCTGTCTGTCTGTCTGCCTACTAGCTTTTCATGACCCAACAGTTAATTAGTTTATTGGTTTGTTGATTTGTCCATCAATCATATTAAGACATAAGCTACTTTTATCCCGGAAAATCAAAGAGTTTAAAAAAAACCCCTAAACGGATGAAGTCGCGGGGACCATTTCGTTAAGTATAAATGCGAAAATGTCTGTCTGCTAGCTTTTCACAGTTAATTTTTATACTGGAAAATCATTTATTTAAATCTCAGGATTTAAAAAAAATTATACCTATATACGTGGACGAAGTCCCGGGCATCATCTAGTAAAGAGGAATCGTGTACATTTAAACAGCATACTAGTAGTGTAAAGTTAAAGAATAAAAACTGCAAGAATTAAAAAGGGAATTCGCAAAAGGGGTTTCATTTACTTAAGGAATGGTGTATTGATGTAACAAAAACAACGTAGCAAGAGTTCCGTTTCCGTCATTAAAATAATTAGTACCTAAGTGATTTGGGCATAATTATCGCGTACGGCTTCCGATGGCCACCATCCGCCCAGCTGGACCATAACTGTTGGAGTAAAAGATCCCGCAAGAATGTGATTAATTTAAAGTAAATCAGACAATTTATACAAAGCGTCATATAATCAAGCAGGATAATAAATTACCCAATTTTTTATTTCATATCAGCCTATACTCTCTCTCCAAGGTACCTACCTACCTCATTATTGAGGGTCGTGATCTCTATTCAGATTTATCTCAAATTGGCGGAAGTTTTCTTGGGTTAGTAATTCGATGGGATTCCAGTCCCAGATACGACTCGATTAGACATCGTGTCGACTCGTTCATCAAACGATAGTAAGCCGGGCTTACTAGGTGTACAGCATCTTTGTCAAGAGTGTCTGTTAAATGTTAGTATAGTCGACGCATTTTAAACTGAGTCGTCGAGTTATCTGTCTGTTCCGCTCGCACTTACCTACGACCTGTAAGTAAAGTAACTAGTAACTCCACCACGGAGCAGTTCTTTACAGATTCGTAGTTTTTATTGTGTCACTGTTATTAGGAAGCATTATTAACAAAACCATTCAATCTTGAGGTAGTAAATAGGGCTTGAAAATTCATACTATTTTTCATCCATGTACTTAGATTTTGATGCTGACCGTTCCAACTCCGGAGTTCTAGAGTTATGAAAAACATAAACTTGTGATGAAATAATTTAATTTTAATTTTAAACATCTTTATTGACTAGGTTTAGGAAAATCTTCAAGAAGGTTGTTACTTGTTATTTATTGCTACGTGTTAAGCTTTTTTACAGTGTAGGTATAATCTATTATTTATGATTGTTTTAACAATGCATGTTTGCAGAAGATGAACACATTTTGAGGTGCATTTATCTACGCGAGAAAAAACTCCTGAGCGTCGAGATTGCTCTTAAGTAAGTACTAAGTGCTGTTTCTCAAAGCGTTTATTGAGAGTTAAAACACGTGTTCTGCGCAATAAAATGTAAGTGTCCGCGGAAATAAAGACAGTTTCAGTTTTTCTATACACTTCAATGCACACATTATAGCTTAATGGAGGCGCGACGCGGCGGTTTAAAATCTCTTCAACTTGTTAATGGGGTTGTAGCTTGTAGCGTTTGCTTTGGACGAGCGCTTTTTGCCGCGAGGAATTTGAGGAGGCTCTGTATCACTTTACACATATCCCTTTTCTGTCCTGAAAAGATTAGTATAAAGGTTTATGTAAGGGGTTTTTTTTACTCACTATAGTCACACGCTTGACCACTATCACACCTGATGCAACAGTGATAATGTGGCCCAGAAGGGACGCGTTTCCTTAGAAGATTCCTATTCTCGAAAAGTTTCTGAGCACGCTTACGAACAATAACAGTTCTCATAGAAGATGATAGAAGTAAGAACACGATTTTTGTTTGAAATAGCTTTTGCCAAAAGTAATGCCACTGGACATCAAGTCGAAAGTGAAAACATGTTGCAGCCTGATTTTTTTTTGTCTGGAATTACCTATCAACTGACTACATAGAAGTCGTTACTTTAAAACGAGCATCATCCTGTATCACTCTTAAAAGTTATTTTCGTAAATCAAATATAAGAATCGTTAGTATAACAATTTGGAGGTTGAATGTTAGTTGAAATCGGTACAGTCGCGTATAGCGTGCGCCGAATCGTGAATGGCGTAGATAACGGCAACGGACAATAGGCCGGAGATGCGGATGGACGCAGCCCTAGCAGAATTCGGCGCTGTTTTTGAATAAGTCAATCACTAAAGGAGCCAGTTTTGCTTGCTTGATCTCCACGCATTTTTAGGGTTCCGTACCTCAAAAGGAAAAACGGAACCCTTATAGGATCACTTTGTTGTCTGTCTAGAAACCTACAGGGTACTTCCCGTTGACCTAGAAACATGAAATTTGGCAGGTAGGTAGGTCTTATAGCAGACATTCGGGGAAAAATCTGAAAACCGTGAATTTGTGGATACATACCACAAAAAAAATTAAATTGTGGTCATGAATTAATAATTAATATTTTCAATTTATAAGTAAGATAACTATATCAAGTGGGGTATCATATGAAAGGTCTTCACCTGTGCATTCTAAATCAGACTTGTATTTATTTTTGTGCATCATAGTTTTTGAATTATCGTGCAAAATGTCGAAAAAATACGACTGTAGTACGGAACCCTCGTTGCGCGAGCCTGACTCGCACTTGGCCGGTTTTTGAGATGTAGAGACACTAAGTTCACTTAGTTTCTCTACTTCTGTACATGGACAATACGTGGATAACGACATAAACAGCAATTCCGTCGACCTCCTAGTCCGTAGTCAGGGGGTCGGTAGTTCAATCCCAGGCATGCCACCTCTAACTTTTTTTGCATACTTTGTTGTGTGCTGGTATTTCTTTTAATAACAAAATTACATTTTTTAAACTATAGTCCTTATAAAAACCAAAAGATTTTCAAAGGATCTAATGTATGTAACATTAGATAATGTATGTAATAATATCATGTATTCTCAAGGTCACTGCCCAGGAATGCAATGTTCAAAACACAAACTTATTATCATATAAATCTAACATAGTTCCTTGTACTTAACAAGTAATTTACCGGTCACTTTCCTTAATTTCTAATCAAACATCAAAACGCCCTACGTTCCCCACGCAAGCACATTGAGCAGTGAGCAGTGAACACGTAAAGGATAGCAACAGGTGTGTACAATAAGTACAATAACGCAGGGGAGAGACACTTGTTGCGTAGTTTCTACAACACTATTGCGTTCAAAGATTTTTTAAATAGGGATATCGAGCAAACGAGCAGGCGGGTCACCTGATTACCGCCACCCATGAACATTTGCAGCACCAGAGGAATTACTGCCAATGCGTTGCCGGCGTTTCAGGAATTTGTTGGTTCGCTCTTGATTAACCCCATGTTGTAATCTAGTGGAAACACCGCCAATGGGAGTTGATTCCACAGTTTGCATGGGCGTGGAAAGAAGGATCTGGCACAACGGACGGTCGAAGTGCACCAGACACCCAGGTGGTGAGGGTAAAATTGCTTACGGTGGCGTGCGGTGCGGCTGTAGAAAAAGGAGGGTGGAATGAGGTCAAAAAGCTCTTCAGAGCACTCTCCATTATAAAGTCGATAGAACACGCATAGAGAGCTTACATCTCTGCGGTACTCCAGGCTTTCCAACGAGCCGGTTAGTTTGGGATCGTCCACAAGTCGAATAGCCCGTCCGACGGATCCAAAGATCCGATCAAATGGAAGGAGTTGGTACTGGGGTGTTCCGGACCGAAGGTGTGAGCATTACTCCATATGTGGGCGGACTTGCGTTTTGTAAAGAAGGAGCCTGTTCTCGGGCGCGAAGTACCGCTTAGCTCTGTTGAGCACCCCAAGCTTTTTAGAGGCTAATTTGGCTTTACCTTCCAAGTATACAATTGCATGCCTCCCATGATATATTATATCAATACTGATATTATAAATGCGAATATGTGTCTGTCTGATCTTCTAGCGTTTCACGGCGCTTCCGTTTCACACAGAGAAAGCTTGTATCCCGGGCACACCGGGGAAGGACATAGGCTATTTTTAAACCCGGAAAATGTCAAAGTTCCCACGAGATTCTTAAAAAACCTATATCCACGTGAATGAGTCGCGAGTATCATCTATTTGGTTCATGCATCCTGGACTTTTATCCCAAAAAATAAAAAAGGGGAACGGGATTTTTAAAAACTTAAATCCACGCGGACAAAGTCGCTGGTACATCTAGGATTAATATAGAGAACCCAAATTTTTATATCAATATAAGAGTCGTTTCCAAAAGAGCTTTAGTTAGCTTTAGCTTTAGTGTTTGTGGCCTGTAGGAAAGCCTTCGAATTGGTTGAAACTTGTGTATTTAGGCTGTTCAAGTTGCGGTAGAGACACATGGAAGAAATGAGGACCGGTATATTATCTTATTTTTAGAAGCTTATATAAAAAGGTCACTATCTTATTTTACACCAAACTACGTGATCAGACGAATTGAAGCAAGGTATGTGACAGGGAAGCGTTATCTCCCCGAAACTGATCACCGCTGCGTTGGAAGTTATTTAGTTAAATAAATGATAAATATGCTAACTCAGATAAATAAATTTATTGTAGCTAGTTCTTTTTGTTTAATTATTTATACTCTATGGAACCACACTACGCATGGTGACGGTTACAACAGGTGTTGTATTGAACTAACGTAAAGGGGGAAAAGCACTTGTTGCGCAGTTTATAGGTACTATGACAATTATTGACAATCGATGAAACTGACGTTGATTTAATGATGACACATTATACAGAAAGCTATATTATTCCCATATTCCTGAGTAACATAGGCTATATTTTATTTTCAAAAAATTAAGAGATCCGTACGAAAATCTATCCGCGTGGAGCCGGGCCACGGGCGGGTCGCTGTTGTTACAATAAATCGAATTGGTATAGTTTTCAAACCAAAACCGTGAAACGTTTTATACTTACCACAATATTCTAACTAATGAAAACGTTACTTACAGTTATTAGCGTAATTACGAAGACGGTGTGAGTGCGGGCGATATAAGTGCAAATTATACATGTTTATTATTCCTACGTCACGCAATGTTTCAAGTTCAAATATTTTTTGCCTTTTTACCTCGCAACTTCACTTCTGCATTTTTACTGTTTAATTTTTATATTTTCTATGATTCCTTTCCAATTGCCGCTGTTCTAAGTTAATCTTGAAATGGTAATCTGCATTGCTTTCCTAATTGTGATTAATTCACTGCTTAAGGGTATTTAGGACTATAGGTAACTTTTACATTATCTCTAGTTCAGGTAGATTTTATTTTAAGTAGGCTCTCATAAAAACTTTAAGTTTAAGGTCACGTGAGAATTTTGTAAAGTAAAGTAAAATATTCTTTATTGTAGCTACACCAAAACCAAAACAATGATTGTTTAAGATTTTTGATTTATTTTTTATTAGTGATATTTTTTGTTAGTAGTGAACTGCAATCTTTGGAAATCTGGGTTTTATAAACTTCCAAAATAAGCTTTTCAGGGTAGCGAACTACAAGAAATAATTCATCGTCATTAACTCGTCGGCTCATTACTGAGAACGGGTCCCTTCCCAGAGTGAGAAGGTTTTGGCCATACTACACCACGGGTTGGCAGACTTTATACTCCTTTGAGAACGTTATGGCGAACTGCAAGGCATGCAGATTTCCTCACGACGTTTTCCTTCACCGTTAAAACAAGTGATATTTAATTGCTCAATTTTTTTTACAAAAAAAATAAAAACCGACTTCGTTACACAAACACTAAAAATTGAAAAATAATTTAATTTAATTAGGCACCGGCACCAAAAAGTATTATTATGGAACTATATTAACTCTTGTATACATAATATATTCGGTAATAAAAAAAAAAATTTTTTCACAATTTTTGTGGCCCCATGGAATTATGCTATGACTGGTTAAAAATCTACTGTTTACTAAGCTATTACACTGATCGCGAGCAATTTACTCTTATCCGTTGAGGAGTTCCAGTATCTATCTTCGAAGATGTTCATCAGATCTTCACCAAATTGAAATGGGACCAACTTTGAAGTATACCCTTTCAAACAAAAAAAGAATTTTCAAAATCGGTCCAGGCGTTTTCGAGTAATCGGGGAACATACATAAAAAATAAAAAAAAATAAAAAAAAGATTCCGACGAATTTAGAACCTCCTCCTTTTTTTTGAAGTCGGTTAAAAACGCACATAACTGTGAAAAGTTAGAGGTTATAGGCCCGGGATCGAACCCCCCACCCTGAATAGGTAGAGCTCAAGAACATACTTATCATCAATCTCATAAAAAAATAACGCAATTATATACTTTTATAATAATGATATTAAAATATTAATTACCATTTTTTGAATAGGTAATTACTACAAGCAAGGTGCAACTGGCGTGTGGGTATTTGAATAGGAACGCACGCGTCGTTGACGTCACGAGACGTTCCAAGTTCGAAAAACAATACCAACGGTGAAAATGACGCCAGCATTGTTCAGTGATATTGTGCCAAGTCTATTCTTTATGCACACGTCATTTTTCTCGAACGAAAATTGAAAATTCGTCGAAATGGCAATCGGGGAGGGAACGCCTCGTACAACCCCCGCGCTATCTCTGTGCGGACGAGCGTGGATGACGTGCGGGTGTGCGGGGCGTCCCCCGCCTCATACCCCGATTGCGATCTTGACCTGTCGCGTAATACCTAATACCTATGTTAACCGTAGGTACTTATTACCAAACTTAGTTGGTGTTAATTCGCCTAGAAAATATAGATAGACGGAAGTTTTATTAAGTCCTTTGTCCATAAACACCAGTGGTCATGATTCTAGTGGAAATTAGCGCGTGAGTAATTGGGTATTTGATTCGATTTTCAAACAGTATTTATATAAAACATCCTATTGTGATTCGATATCCGTATAAGTTACTTTTCTTATCTTTATGATATCGAATACAATAGTAATTACCTAGTGTGTGCTAAATGTAAGTACCTACCTATAAAACATTAATAACTGACACCATACAATAGAGACCGTTGATGTACCTATCTAAAGAACAAAGTAGAAAAAACTGTAGCTAGCTCTAAGTATTTAGTTCTACCATTTAAAACAGTAGCCAACAATAGTGGGCACATTAATCTAGAGATCTGTAACGTTGATCACGAATGTAGGCGAGAGACCTTTGCTCAATGACAGAGGCGGCGCGGGCGCATCATCTCATTGAGCGCGCACCGGATGGGCCAATCAGCTGCGTGAATGGACGCCCCCGCGCATGCGCGATGCTGCGCTGTATTAGCTCCAGTACTAGATGCCACTTCTTTGTTACATCAAATTGTTATGACTTTTTATGGCCCCCGTGAGTCGCCGCTACTGTTGACTATTGTTCGACCGCTTTTTATTGTGACGACGTGTTTATTTTTCTTTTTAGGGTTCCGTACCTCAAAAGGAAAAAGGAACCTTTGTAGTACCTATCACTTGATTGTCCGTGCGTTTGTCTACCTGTCAAGACCCTTTAGCACAAAAAAAATTGGGCCATATATAATGCCGTGGGTTTTGACACTCGCAAATTAATCAAAATCTATAGGAAACTTACCGTTAACCTAAATAAAATTTGGCAAGAAGCAAGGTCTCATAGCTCAAGTAGGTAAAGGAAAAGATCCGAAAATCTTTAATTTGTAGTTACATCATTAAAAAAATGTGTATTTTTTTGCAATTATTGCGGCAGAAAATAATGTGCATCGACCTTTCGAAAGAGATAGTGGTTATGTAAAATGTAGAGCGTTGTCTTGGTCGTTTAGACCAACAAAACGTCACATAGGTACGTCACAACGCTATACAAAGCCGATATATCATTCTAAAGGCCGATGTACATTATTTACTACCCATACTGTACATTTTCAGTCAGAGATAATTTAAGCAGCAGCTCGTATCTATCCTTTCAAGATACGGAACCCTCGATGTGCAAATCCGACTCACACTTGTTAGGTTTTTTATACCTTGACGAGGAGACGAGTCACCTTAATGGTTGTCATCTAATGGTTAGAATCGTCACCCACGGATATTCAGTAGCACTGTAATAACTACCATGAATATGTTAACATGCGACTGGAGTGATGTTTCGTCAGGGAACTTTTAGGGAATTTTTTTGGGTACAGCAATAATTTGTCATTTGACTATGATGTAGGGACCTATCACAAATCCAGGTGCGTATAGCATGCGTATAGTCATGTTTGAAAATGTAGGGCCCAACCACATCTACTGGAATACCTTCGTGTATAGGTAAGTAATAAGGGTACCTACACTATAGCCAAAATCAAATAGGGTCAATAATCCACTAGTTGACCATGTACCTACCTAGACCAAAATGCAAAAAACCTTGTGATGAACATTACTAAATTCAGATCGGATCATAACGATATTATTGTGCCTCAAAAAGAAGAATTAGATAAGTGATCGACAAATTGGTACCGGTACTCGGTTCGGTACTGGGCTACTGGGGTTTGATGGTTTCGTTACTTTTGTTATATTTAGTACATTAGATTTTTTTATTTGTCAGTGTAAGTAATAAACTAAGAAAGCCTTTAGCCACAAGGTCGATAATGTCAACTACAATAAATAATATTAGGTATATTATTGTGCCATTTATTTGATAAAATAGCGTAAATTGCCAACGAAGCACTGACCCTAGATAGTCGAAAAACGAATCCTATATTTCCAGTATGTTTATTATTTGCTTGAAAATAACCATGTACGTACTAAATTTTGGAAACTCATGCGTAATATTTACATTACTTCAAGTTACCCACGTTTTTCTATGGGCTAGTTGTGCAGAAATAAACAATGTTTGGCTACAATTCTCAGACCGCGGCGGTCGGCAGCAAGGTCTTCACTTTCAAGATCAACAGAGCATGCGCGGATCATAATCACCGTAATGATGGTTGCACAACCGCTGCCCTAAGGTTGTGGACACGCGATGTGGGTTTGCGATTTTCGATGTATATATGGCTTCAAACAATTTAGAAAGAGCTGTGAAAGGCAGGGCCGTCGCAGATAACGTATATTATTATGGGACCGGGAAGGAAATAGGTATAAGCATATTCTGTCTTTGATAGTTCAAAGGGAAACTAACCTCTATTAACTAGCGACCCGCCCCAGCTCGCATGGGTGCTTGAAAATAAAATATAGCCTATGTCCCTCAAGAAGAATGTAGCTTTCTATTGGTGAAAGAATTTCCAAAATAAGTTCAGTAGTTCCAGAGATTATACTTCCTAAAAACAAACTTACAAACTATACCTCTTTATAATATTAGTAAAGATTTATTGTATTACGTATGCTTTCATTGGAAAAATGGCGCCTCACCTTCGTCTGCATTAGCCTTTATTAATGTTAATTCATTCTAGTTGATTTAATTGTTTCGATTTGTAGATATTTTATTTTAAGTATTTACAATTTTAAAAAAACCGTCGTCAAATCGAAATCACTAGACATCGTGGTATGAAAGTTATTTAAGTTGAAATAATTATGTTGGTTTAAAGAAATAAACACTAGTTTTATTTAATTATACATTTCCATTACTTGTCAACTGTATCTGCCATCTAATCTAAGTCATAATCTGAGATATCGAGATGAACATAATGATATCCTGTTTATGATTAGTTCAGTAGCTTTTAGAGGAAAGTCCAATCGAAATAAACAAGCACATCAAATCAAAACCTTTCCATATTGAGTTTTAAAATTTAAAATAATAATCAAATACAACTATAATATATAAAAACTTCCGCTATTCTTCTAGCTGACGCCTGAATATATATCTATTCGTGTGCCTGAATTGTCTATCTATCAAAATACCTATCTACTTAGTTATGATTTTGACTTTTGTATCTGGAGATTGTACCAGCAGTCAGTACCTCATCACCATCATCATCAACAACCGATAGACGTCCACTGCTGGACATAGGTCTATTGTAGGGACTTCACGCCACGGTCTTGCGCCGCCTGAATCCAGCGGCTCCCTTCGCCGGATGTCGTCAGAGCTATTCTCAATACCTACCCAGTGTCTATTTTTAGCTATAGTAGGTAAGGTTATGTAGGTATATCTGTTAAGTGGCTCAAAAAACGGCGTCATAAAATAGTTTAAGATTTCGCTACGTCATTCGTTATAACGACTGAACAAAATCGAACAAAAAATAATTATGTTCGTTGCTATTTTATTTTAGCTTTTACACTTTACAGAAACGAATTAATCTGGTTTTCACTTTTCAAGTATAGCCTACAAAAGTTTAAGGGGGTGTTTATTCACGCATATCCAACTATCCGACAACGCTTCACGTGCGTTTATACGCATTAGAAGTGTCTTCATATTATAGCAAAAGAGTTAGTGGACGTCTATGGTTGGTGGGAATTATTTGGCTTAGGATTAGCTCGTCGTTACACTGGCAGTGAGAGGTTTTGGAGCTCTTGAAGCTAGTCAAATGTCAACAGAGTTAACAAATTGGCGACGCGACGTCAGGTTTTTATTGATTTACGGAATGTATAATTTTCAAAGAGTAATAGGAGTGAATAAAAAAAGCATAGGTAGGTATACCATACCTATACAATATACTTATCATAACGCACATTGTTAACATACACCAAATTAATAAAACATTTGCCAGTCTAAAAAAAAATATTGCATTTGGTAACAGGATTTCAGGGAGTCTTTTAAGGACTCATAGTGAAAAAATACCACAGCAAATGATTTATTACAGCAGCTTTTTTATTTTATTTTTGATGCAGCCATAATGGTCAGAAGTTTACGTTTTCTGCCGTCCTATTACTAAAAAGAAGTTAAGTAGATTTATTCCATTCTAATACCAACAACTTAAGTAATTGCAAATAGTAGTTTTTGAGTTATTGCCGAAAACTGTAGGAATTTTTAAAAACTGATGTTTCGAAAAAATAATGAATAAAATAATAATTAATAATAAAAATTTAGTTTGGTCCTACGTAGCATTTTTATTCGAAACACCAGTTTTTGGAAATACCCTCGTTTTCGGCGATAATTCAAAGACTATATTTTGCAGATTACCGCTTTTTAGAAATAGGACTGCAGTTTAATAATCAAAACTTCATGATTCAACTTCTGCCGCCAGCTCTTCGCTGTCAGAAGTATATTCATATACATATTTGTTGCGGTCACGCCGCGTTCACATTCGGGACAAGAGCAGTGGAAACCGAGAGCGTTGCGTCACCGAGGATGATACATCGCCTTTTCACAACCGACAATAGTGTTGCAAATTTGAAATTCGAATTCTGCAAATGGCCGCCGCCTGCTATCATTAATGATTGACAGCTGTTGTTTTTAATAACAGTCAGACACTGGTGGTGGCGTTAAGATACATATCACGCTTGACTTAATTTTTTGTTGGAAAAGCTTTTTAAACATCATTTAGCAGTATTTCTGACTGATCTACTTTGCGTACCATTTTATTGAATCAATGAGTAAAAAATAACTTTCGAAAAATGCGTAAACATTGCTAATATAGACAGAAATATAGAGTAGGTAAAATTGAGTAACTTTTTATCAGACTTAGGTAAAAAAAGGATTTGCTTCCACTTTCACAACAGTAATCTAGTTAATTATGTAAAACAATATAATATTGAGATTAATAAAGAATTTCCAAAAACAACAATGGGTTGAAATATCGACAAATAAAAACACCAAATTAATCGTGGTATGTACCCGTTTTCTACATTAAAATATGGCTATTAAAACCACGAAATAAGCTTGAAAAACGTGGAATTTTTTAAAAACTAATGTTTCTACAAATAATGACAGTTTTTAGAGAAATCACTTTTTCTAACACTGCATATTTTTGGCGAATGCTTTTTAGATATAGGACGATAGCATAATATTTTAAGTACTAACCTTTTGGCTTATTGAAAGCTTTCATCATGACTTTGATTCCCATGCCTGCAATTGCCGCCTTTGCTCCGATGTTTTCTGCTGCGGGCTCTAGAAGTCCGAATGTACCCGCCAGCAAGTTTCCTCTACCGTTTATTTAAAGATAGATAGTCTTTGAGCACTGTTTACTTATTATTTACCTAAAATAACGTTATTTAGTCTAAAATTTTTTCTTCGTTATTCACTATATAATATGATAAAACTTTTAACTCTACTCTATTTTAAATAAGATCAATAAATATCACACTTTCTGTTGTTATAATTGTCTTGAAAAATCAGTCTAAACACTCTTCACTGTTTTTCATTTTGCCGGTGTTCCTTTGTCACGTCACGATGAAAAAGTTCATTTATGTTTTCTCACTGTTCATTGTTTGAACCTATAACAATTTCGTGACTGAATTTTACACTTGACTCCACTTTACCTGCATTTACATTTAGTATAAGTATAGTGTAAAGACCTGCTCACACACAAATCGCTTAGGCCGCGCTGCAGTCAATTTCTAAAAAATGAGTAATTGCAAAAACATTTCGAGATATCGACAAAAATGTAGAAATTTTCTAAAACTGATGTTTCTTAGGATGTAATAACTAAGTAGGACCAAGATTTTAGATTTTAGTTTGGTCCTACGTAACATTTTTTTTTAAAACAGCCGTTATTGAAAATTCTCGTTTTTTGGCTTTAACTCAAAAACATTTTTTTGCATTTAATCGCTATTTAGAAATAGGACGATAGAGCGACATGCAACAGCAATAATAATATTATGGTAAGTCAAACTAAACCCGTGTCTTATTTGTAATTTACGTAGGTAACTATATTATGAAGCATATCGCGCTCTTTTTATTTTATTACAGCTTCTTGAAGCCACATTGGATACATCGCCGTCACGAGTATTGTCTGTTCAGACCTTTCTGCGTTCACTTTAGCAAAACTCGCATATGTATGGTGTAATTAAGAGATAACCAATGCGTGAAGTTACAAGGTAATGCTCTCGAAACGGAGTCAAGGGAGCAATATTCAAATTGCAGGCAACATTCCCACAGGTGCGGGAACGATCGGTCCCAGGCGTTTCCGGCCTGCTTCCCCACTTACCACCCGCACCCTGCCACCCTCTAGTCACCCCTCTAACCCCCGCCGCGATCGGGTTCCCACAAAGACCGCTAGCCCGTGACGAGCAATTTCGCTAAATTTTGTGGCTCTAGGTTCAAAGTGCACCTTCTACTTTCCAAGCTAGTAGTACACAAAATTCGATCGTTCCTGAATAATTGATGTCATAATTTTGCTACCTGCTTGCTACAATAAACGGTGGCCGGTCGGTCTGAAATTCAAAAACAGTGCAGGTTCGAACGAAATCCGTTGATCTTAGTCCCGGCATAAGCATTGGATCACAATGGATGTAAAGGGAATTACTTCTTACTCAAAAGTTTTATTTAGGTTTTGGCTAAATGTTTGTATTTTCGCATCTTTGATTTTCGCAACAATTTTTTTAAAGAATAACATCTTTTTATTACCAACAATGGATGTACTGTTAATTTTACTATCCATACTAATGTTATAAATGTGAAAATGCCCCATTTAACCAATTTTTACGTAATTTAGCACAGGGATAGCTTGCATCCCGGATTGGTCTAGACTACTTTTTAACCCGAAAAATGAAGGAGTTCCAACGGTATTTTTAAAACTTTAAACCACAAGGACGAACTCGCAGGCATCATCTAAAAATTAATAAGTAATTAATCGATATTAAACCAGCTATTTATCTTAAAGTGGTTCTAATTTAATAACATGCATACATTTTAATAACGTTACAAATTGATGCCATACCAAGTTCAAGGGTTAAATAGCGGTAAACATCTTCATTTCTATTTAATAACAGTGCCAGAGGGGTCGGAATTGAATGCATAGTGGTTGTTACAAATATCAACCTTAAGAGTATTGTTAACGAGTTAGTTGTAAAGCATTTTAATGAATTCGTAAGAATTTTTTTTATGCGTTCACACGGCTATTTGGATTTGTTGAGAAGCACAGGATTATCTGAGTTTTGTATGTGTTTCTAATCTATGTTGCTTTGTTATTCTTTATAACGATAACATATTAAGCACAAGCTATAAAAAGGTAGATAATTAACTCCATTTTCTTGGGTTTTGTTACTTTCAGTTAAACAAGAGTAACTTTTAAACTCATAAATTTCTCATAACCACATGACAATTGTGAACAAATGGGCCATACTGTGTAGGTACAATATACATACATACATTCAATCTAACTTACTTAGCGGTGATGGGGGCGACGAATTGCCCTCAATAAAAATCAAATTTAGACACCGCATGCATCTTATTGACCACGGACGGATCGGTCAACTTAAAACAAAAATTGTAAAGTTCGTAGTAAGTATTTTAAAAGGAAATTTTAGCACCAAAAGCACCACCATTTTTGGCTTGTTATTTTTAGTTGAAAGGCAATATAATTTCGAAATTGATGTGTGATCTTTGTTCATATTTTTTTTACTCTATACTGTGTCACTCATATCCCAAATATTTTTTTAAACATTTATTTTAAACCAACTTCCAAAAAGGAGGTGGTTTTCAATTCGGCCCGTTTTTTTAGGTTTTTTTAAATGTAGGTATGTAGATTGTAGGTACATAGATTTTTCGAGGTTTCTGGACCGATTTGCAAAATTTTTTTTAATCAACAGAAAATGTTTCCGTGATAGTCCCATAAAAATTATGGATTAAGTCCTGATGCTGCAGGGTTACTGCCTGCCTAAGTTATCAAGATTCAGGAAGTGTTCATAGTGAATCAATATTGTAGGATTTGTAGGTACCAAGCAACGACTTCATGCTTGGACTCCAAGTCCCAACTCCTCAACCCTAATGATTACTTATTTTTTTTAATGTAAATTACGTTATACTAACACGAGGTCTTTATTATAAAGACGATCTTTATTCTTTATGATGATCAAAAGATTAATGTACACAAACGCGAGCATGTGAATTGGTCAGCTCCTTTGTATGGTAAGTGTCATTCAATAACCCTAGTTGACTCGACCAATATTGGAGGACAATAGTTCAATGTGTACCTAACTACAGTGGTTGGTAAGTATAGCTATGTATTTATTTAGACTCATATTGAGCGCACTCGTTCTAGAAATTCAGATTGAAAAGTTGTGGTGAAACAAAGTTTTCTACAGAATCCAAGTACAGAGAAAATAAAATATTTTTATTTGAAAATAACGATGGGCCCGATCACGTTGAACAAATAGTTGTACTTGCCCTACTCCTACGACAAACTTCACTTGGTCAGTAAATTAATTCATGTTTGAAGAACGTGCTTAGCTCTAATAAAGGACTATAACAGTACGCGACAGGTCGAGATGGCAATCGGGGTATGAGACGGGGGGACAGCCCGCACACCCACACGTCACCCGTGCTGTCTAGCGGGAAGGCACCCGATTGCCATTTCAACCTGTCGCGCACTATAGGTGGTAGGATGCATTTTGGAACTAATTTTGATCATTAAGATAACACACCACAATCACACTATTAATAGGTATTATAAAGGCGAAAGTTTGTATATCTATGTGTCTATTTGTTACTCTTTCACACAAAACTACTAGTCGAATTTGGCTAAAATTTGGAATGGAGATAGATTAGATGTACCCTGGGGTTCATCTAGTGATTCATAATGCAGTTAGTTACTTAGAGTGGAAAACACTCACTAGGTGTGTGTGTCAATTTTTGTAAATGTGATCAGTCAAGCTGTGAGCCATAGTGCAGTGGTGTGACTGCGGTTAATCGGGCGGTCGAGCGGAGATTGCCGGGTCAACTAACTCGATTGTCGCGCCCAATTTGTCCCCTCAGCCGCCAACGAGATCGTCTGCATTAAATTTGTCTTATTTCATTTATTTGTAACATAATCTTCTCACAATGTTTCGTAATTGGAGCTTTAATGTATATGTAGAGCCGGTGCACGACCAAAGAGCAGGTAATTTCATTTGAAGGGCCACGAAGAAACTATCAAGTAGGCATTTTTTGAACTTTGAACTCTGTGATTTCTGTGTATAACTAACTTATCGCAGAGATTAATAATATGTTGCTTATGCACGTTCAGATTTTTTTATTTTTTATTATATCACTACTTGCAGCTTTTACCCGAAAAATTAATTTATCAATTCAAATTGAAACGTTAAATTCCTCTTTCTTTAACTTCTGTAACATGGATAAATCGTCCTTAAAATGTTTGATCCCGTGAACAAAAGAGCAATTTGCGTCGTGGTATATTAATTAATGCCAGTGGCTACAGCAAATATGTACTAAGCGGTGGGTGTCAATTGCACTGCGGGATCAACCGGGGTCGAGTCTAATTCTAATCTTCGACCCCCTTGGCCCCATAATAGGAAAGTGGACACCCGCATCTACGCTAAATAACTTGTATTTGGATTTTGTATTGTAACCAGCTTTGTGCTATCATATTTTACGATTATTTTACGTAAATTAGGCACTTTTCAGCATCTAGTTAGGTCTCTAGGTCTATATTACCTTGACCTACTTAGGTATGCTCTATACTCTATAGTTCATAGGAAAGCATTCATACTGTGAGCCTGTCTGTTTACTTGTTAAAGGTACAGAGAATGTAGCTTGCATCCCGCAGACTAGGTAACTGCCGGAAAATCAAAGAAAATTAGAAAGAAAAGACAATGAATGAATCGCGGGCATCATGTCCAGTATCAGCTAAAACTAAAAATTCATAATAGGTCGGTCTTCAAGATACATTGAATCAGAAGTTTTTATTAGTGTCATTCTTCTTTTTCCTGTGCCTCTATTGGCCGTCAGCTCAGCGAAGTCTTGACTCTTGCCCAAGCAAACTAGTTCTTCTGCGCTTCTAGTGTCATTACTTATATATTTACGAAACTCAGAAACATACATTTTATTAAATGAATGGGCCGGGCCGTAAACGTTAAGAATGCTTGTTAAAGCAGGAAAAGATCGTAACCGTTTAAAAATACAGACACGTATAGATTCAATTTATTCAGTCACATCAGGTCAAGCTGCGTGGAAGTTGGAACACGTTTGTTTCTCGTGTTTTAGTTCGCGAGATTTTGAAGGCTTTTGGATCGCGCAAATCAACAAACATTACGACAATGGATGCTTCGCCGAAGCGTGTGTGACGCGGGAGCCGATACAAATGTGGAACAATGCTTGTATAACAATTCGGTATTGGAAACTAACAATGTTTTAGACCGTGTGCGTAGCTTGGCTTTTGCACAAATTGTCGGATACAATGTAGGTACAAACGTAACAAACTTTGTTTGCGTGTTAGCCGATCAATTCGCACGTCGACGATAACTTTGGGTATGCGATTGGTATGCAAACAAATTTTCAGCACACAATCAACATAAGTGTAAGCAGCGCATAAAAGAATCGTACTTAATAGACGATTCGATCTTATCTTTGACACAATGTAAAATCGTTTCGAAGATTTGAACTTCTCCGAAAGTAATTTTACGGATAGGTATGCCATTTTTTGGTATTCAATGGCATACCTCCCAGAGCATCTATTAGGGTTTTGTGTGCAGTGCAGGTAGGGTTCATTCCCGGGAATTCTCGAGCCGAGAATTCCCGGGAAATCGTTGGGCTTTGTTCCCGGGAAATTAAGCTCGAGAAAACTCGAGAACTCGAGAAATCATATTTGAGTCTATGAAATTATAAAATAAAACGATTTGCGTTTGCCGTTTGTTTTAAATGCAAAAATTTCATTTGATTTTTTTTTCTAATTAACATGCCAAAAATGGTGCTGTGATTGTAATTTAATTATAAGTTAGGATAAGGTTAACGTTTTCATGTTGAAATTTTTGTTTATTGTTTGTTTTGTTTAAAAGAAAGAAGCTAGAAGTTTTAAGTTGATTTTTTTTCTTTTTAATGCTGTGCTTGTGCTGTAATTGTATATATGTATAAGTCACAAATGTCAAAATAGCTTATTTTTTTAGTTTTCTTTAAGAAACAGAAGCTAATTATGTTGAAGACTGTCAATAAAAGTTTTATAATTATTTTGGTACTTTTATTTGAGAGGAAACCACTGAATTTGTTGATTAATCGCATTATTGGAACCGAAGAATATGCAAATCCGTACGTAAATGTAAATTTCTCGACAACCCGAGAAGACCCGAGAAATTAGCCTCGAGAATTCTCGAGACCCGAGAAATTGATAAGCTCGAGAAATCATGAACCCTAAGTGCAGGTAATATGTATTTAACCCTATGCGCAATGACTACATTAATAAGATTTAAACGACCTACATTAAATTTTATTTGTACAAGTACCTAGGTATTTTTAATACACCTAGCGATTTAGACAAACAGGTAACATTATTTTGCCAAAAAATAATAAATAAATTAATTAATCGTTTGCTTGTGAAAAGTTTCTAAAGCCAAGTTTAGCTTAGCTTTAAAATACAGCTGGGGGAAGCCATGTCTGAAAATTTTGGTGGAACCTCTATACATATTATGCTAACTCTATGCCCCATACTTTTATTTGTCTATGACCATTTATTAATCTATGGTAGACAGTAGACTAACAAATAGGACAGATAATGCTGCGGCCGCGTCCCAAGTGATTTGACCTTAGCCCGCTCAATTAAAACGTTATGGCCGGCGAGGGGCGATGGGCGATGATAAATGTGCCTACAATAGGTAATTACTGTTCACTGTACTACCAACTTGGATTTATTTCGATATTCATTGTTTAGACGGACGAATAGGTTATGTTCTTACTTTTAATTTCTTTCCTTATGCGCTTGACTGGAAGGTACCTATATTAGGTAATAGGTATGTGATAAATTGGTGATACACTGAGCTCACTCTTGAATTGGAGGTATAAGGTATTTAATGTCATTTGTATATTAAGTGGTGAGAAAACAGATCCGAAAAGATCATTACAGATTTTAGCGTTAGGTAGGTACATGAAGCTTACAGATAAAGGAGCAACTACTACTACGAACATAAGCTTTGTTTCCTATTTAATATTTTTTTAAATTATTAAATAGGAGCTTTCACATATATACTCGTAGGTAAGCTTTATTTCACAAAAGAAGTTAACATTTTTTATCAGCTGATGACCTTTGGCCCTTTTGGCACTTTTGCGACTAAGCTACTTCTATACTGTTCAACAATAATTATATGTACATACTGTACAAAATAAATAACATTACAATTAAATAACATAACATTAAATAAGTAAATAAAAATACTTGAAAGGAAAAGCGATCGGATCGGTATATTTATATAGTTGTTCTTTAAAAAAAACTTCAGTAGCTCATAAAATTTGTCAGAATTGGAAGCATTTCGATCATTATGATAAAATAATTAAGTTTTATGTATATAGATTAATTGATTCTACTGATATGGTTTGTTCTGAGCCATAGATAGGTTTAAACAGCTTTTTGTCGAAAGGGTTCTTAATAACATTTCCAGAAACGATCAGTTTCATGTATCTACTTTTAGAAACTGTTAGAATTTTATCATAGCTAATTAGCAACACCTAGATGCGATCATAATATTGCAAGAGTTGTCATAAAAACCGGCCAAATGCGAGTCGGACTCGCACAGGAAGGATTCCGTACCTACCTACCATCGTACTTACAAGATAATTAATAACAAACACTATGCCCCTATTTTTTTTTTTGCATGGAGACCATTTTGTTATTTTTAGTTAGCTGAGTTTGTTGTGGGCTCTTCTCAGACCTGGGCGCGTTTGGAACCCTCGTAGATTTAGCTTTAAGTTTGAATAATGATTATCATCACTAGATAGGTATATCTTACAAATGCAACATCTGACTATCAAAATGAGTAATTTATTACCTATTTAAAATAAATCATTTGACTTTGACTTTGACTTATTATTTGTTGCTATATTGCTTGCCTCTGTGAAAATTTCGACTCTACCTAATACGGATACAGCCCGCTAACAGACAGACAGACGGACGGACGGACGGACACTGGACAGCGAAAGGTTTAGTAGGTACCTACTTAGCTAATAGGGGTCCCGTTGGCACCTTTCGGGTACGGAACCCAAACAAGTGTGCTCAAGATTCAAACTGTTACAGATATGCTCGTTAACTTCATATACACACAAATAAGGTAATGCCGTTAGAGTCGCAGCGTAGCTAAGTATATGCTACAAAAACACGCAAGTTTTTCTAGCCCTCGCCTCATTTAGGTACAGGCTAGATCTATGCTTGTGACCTTACAATGTGCGATACGTCAATTATATTACCAAGGGTGACCCCGTTTTAACTTCGAAATCTACATATTAATGAAAATGGTAAGTTTCTGCGAGCACGTCAGACAGCTTGTTAATCAACTCATAAAAATGACGTTTTACCAAACGTTGCGTAAATGACGAGCAAGAATGCAAGTGCTACACGTTTCGATATGTGTAATGTACCTACTTAAGGCACCGATATAGAATCTAGTAATTAAGGTATTACTTTAAGGAATTCAAACGTTCTGAAATACCAATATTTGTGTGTATTACGGGTTTGGCACGTGTACAGAGCAGGTTTCCTTTCTGTCAGATAGATACATTGCAACTGAGTAATTTATTACCTATTTAAAATAAATCATTTGACTTTGACTTTGACTTATTATTTGTTGCTATATTGCTTGCCTCTGTGAAAATTTCGACTCTACCTAATACGGATACAGCCCGCTAACAGACAGACAGACGGACGGACGGACGGACACTGGACAGCGAAAGGTTTAGTAGGTACCTACTTAGCTAATAGGGGTCCCGTTGGCACCTTTCGGGTACGGAACCCAAACAAGTGTGCTCAAGATTCAAACTGTTACAGATATGCTCGTTAACTTCATATACACACAAATAAGGTAATGCCGTTAGAGTCGCAGCGTAGCTAAGTATATGCTACAAAAACACGCAAGTTTTTCTAGCCCTCGCCTCATTTAGGTACAGGCTAGATCTATGCTTGTGACCTTACAATGTGCGATACGTCAATTATATTACCAAGGGTGACCCCGTTTTAACTTCGAAATCTACATATTAATGAAAATGGTAAGTTTCTGCGAGCACGTCAGACAGCTTGTTAATCAACTCATAAAAATGACGTTTTACCAAACGTTGCGTAAATGACGAGCAAGAATGCAAGTGCTACACGTTTCGATATGTGTAATGTACCTACTTAAGGCACCGATATAGAATCTAGTAATTAAGGTATTACTTTAAGGAATTCAAACGTTCTGAAATACCAATATTTGTGTGTATTACGGGTTTGGCACGTGTACAGAGCAGGTTTCCTTTCTGTCAGATAGATACATTGCAACTATCGGGAGATAAATTTGACGGTAGGGTACCTAATTTTGGCGTCGATCTGGAGTGGGTGTTTTGAAAAGTTAGGTAAATGAGATTAAAAGGCGTGCATACTAGACGTGAGACGTGGGGCGGGCTAGCTGGCGATTGGCGAACGCCTCCCACCTCCTACGCATGCGCCGCGCCGCCCGTCTGAAAAATCTCCGAGAGGAAAACTCTACAACCACGGACATTCAAATTTTTATGTTTATTTCATTACGTGGGCGGTGGTATAATAAGCGTTTCGGATCGCAATGATGCATCGGAACGACCGCTGCGAAAACGCCAGCGCTTTGGGTAGGTGAATGTACCTAGGTAGGTAGGTATACCTATATTTTTTACACCACTGCCCAAAAAAAGAAGCGTATGTTTTCAGGGTTCATGTACATACATGTGTCTTTTTATTCTAAGTACCATAACTCCTGAACACCTGAACAGATTTGGATGTACTTAGGTGTTAAGTTTGAGTAACGCGTTATACAATTTTTACATACATCCTGAGCGACCTACTTATCTATAATTTTTTTAAACAAATGTGTTTTTTTTACTTTTTAGTAAGTTTTTGGCAGAACTGTCATATTTTTCAATCGTATCTACCTATTTAAAAATTGTTTTGTTGACAGCAATTCTAATCTAAAACTTTCATTTTTAAACAAATTCCGAAACGTTCTTATTCTGATTAGTAACTGTGGTTTAATATTATATTATAGTATGTTACATATACCCATTATCTACTTATTAAACACAACTCAGCACGTCTCTAAATCTCAACACGTTGAATGTAACACTGCATACTCATTTCAAACAACAATTCGGGTTATATTTGTACCTATGGGTTCATTAGACATTTAAATGTATGCAATTTCAGTACTTTTGTATGTTAATTCGGTAGGTATAGGGTGAAGTTCAGTGTCGCAGCCATTATAATGTAACGTTTTATTTTGAGCGCACAACACACAATGTCTTTTATCAATAACTCTACAATAATTATGATAACAATACTTTACCAGTGCGCGTTCTTTCTTTTCCTTATAACAGTATTTTCATTAAATAAATACGTAGCCTATTTGCCTACATTTCAAGATGAATTATTGGAAAAGATAAACTTCTCTGAATATATTAACATATTTTACGAATTTTTATAGGAAGAACATTCCTTGTAAAAATGAATTAGGCACATAAACTTATACACACACGGACACATTGTAAGTATATTTATTTAGCCCGGAAAATTGAAGAGTTCCCACAGGATTATTAAAAACCTAAATCCACGTAGACGAAGTCGCGGGCGTCATCTAGTTCGCCATAAATGTGTCCCTAATTAAGTATGGATAATAATTTAAAAAATAAATAAAAATAAACCTCATGTCGCAACTTCTAAGTCATAAATCCGTTAAACTAGATGTGAATCGCTAATAATTTTGGAGTTTGAATTAATTTAAATATACTTAGATGCCTAATTTAGCCTTGCCGTAAATTCCCATTTTGACGCTCACAGAATTAGGTTACTCCGTTTTACTGTGCCATTAGGGGCTATTAACAGAATGTTAACGTGAACCCAAAATATTCTCTAACAAATTTATAAATGCGAAGACAGACGGAACATACATTATCGAAAAAGATGTATCATAATTCCGTATATTTTTGATACATATAATTTTACGTAGCGCATCAATAAATAATTACAGACTTTGAAGCTGTAATTTGGAATTTATATCTACGGTTTTTACCTGGATAACAAAGATAGTAGGTAATCCAAAAAAAATGAAATAGGTATTACTTAATTAAATAAGTAGTAAGTTCTTCGACAAAAATAAATAGTCAAGTACTCATTGAAGACTATACGTAAAATACAAAGTATTCAAAATTATGGCCTACTTAAAATTTAAAACAAGCTGATGTCCGCGACTTCGTTCGCGTGGATCTGGTTTATTAAAAAACCCGTGAGAGCTATTTGATTTTGCGGCATAAAAAGAAGCAGATATCACACTCCAGTTCTTTATCTAAAACCATGCGAAAAGTCACGTCGATCTGTTGCCCCGTTGCGACGTGATTGAAGGCAAACCAATAAACTAACATAAATAAATAAATAAATAGGTAAATAGGGGTAGTGACATGGATTGTGAAGGGTTTACTTACTTACCTATACTTATAAATTAATATCCGAAATAAAAAGAATACTCATAGAAAACTAAAAAAAAAAATATATAAAGAATAAGTTTGGTATTTTTGTTTATTATAATTTCTTACTAGTCAAAAAAAATATAATATATTAATTATTATTAATTTAAAAAAAAAACAGCCCAAAAACCACTCGTTACCTACCATGACTCACTGTCACTACACGGTTGGCTGGTTGGGAAAATTTGGCGATTTTATTTCATACGGTGACAAAAAATTATGCAGCACTAATTTTTATGGTTCCGTACCTCAAAAGGAAAAAGGAATGACAAGTTACTAAGAAATATAATAAAAAGCGTGATTTTAAGTGTTTACTTAACCATCACCAGTATGTCGATTATAGCAAATAAAACCTAATTAGGATAGGTAACTATTTTTAGCAGACGTGTTTTTTATTAGGATCAGGTTTATTTTATGTAAATATTTATGTAATTAATATGGTGTGAGGTGTTAAATACTTATCCGGTTGATAAAGCTTGTAGAGTTTATGATAAAATTTTATAGAATAGGTATCCTCCAAAAGAGATCCAAAAGACTGCTGTCTATCTGATGAGTGATGAGAAACATCACAACGAAATTGATTTTGTTAGATAGATAATTATAATATTATTAGGATTAGAAAATCCTAATGATATAATAATGTGAAAGTTTGGATGTTTGTTACGCCTTCACGCCGCAATGACTGAACGAATTTGGCTGATAGTGGAGATAGTTTACACCCTGAAGACACAAATTATTATCTCGGAAAATCAAAGTTTAAAAAGAAGACCTACATTCACGCGGACCAAGTTGCGGGTGTCATCTAGTATAGAATATATAAGATTTAATACCTAATGGCCAATTGATTTCGGAAAATCGTTGTTATATTAAAATAATAGTTATGCGTATAAACTACTATCATATATTATTTAAAAAACCAGCTGAGTGCGAGTCAGACTCGCGCACCGAGGGTTCCGTACTCGGGTATTGTTTGCGACATTTTGCACGATAAATCAAAAAATATTGTGCATAAAAATAAATAAAATCTGTTTTAGAATGTACAAGTAAAGCCCTTTCATATGATAGGTACTTGGTATAGTTATCTAACTTTGAAAATTGAAAATAATAATTATTTGTTCATGAACATATTTTAACTTTTTTTGTGATGTAACCACAAAACGGTTTTAGATTTATTTCTTTACTTGTGTAATAAGACCTACCTACCTGCCTTTCATGATTCTAGGTCAACGGGAAGTACCCTATACTTAGATTTTCTTGACAGACACGACAGACGGACAGACAGACAACGAAGTGACCCTATAAGGGTTCCTTTTCTTCTTTTGAGGCACGGAACCCTAAAAATAATACACACTGAAAGTTTTTTTAAGCTAAGGATCCTACTTCTATAAAAAGGTTTACCTATTTATATATCTTAGGTATACCTATTTCCCAGATTTTCCACTCTGGTTGTATAACATTGTGTCTAAACTGTTGGCTGGTAATGTTGCAAGCGGGCGTGACCGGGGAAACATGAAATAGTTTACTTTCAGCAACTAGTCGCAGTTCTGTGAACCTGCAGTAAAATAAACAATTGATTCGTGATTCATTGCAGGCTGCGTCGGACCGGGGTACGACTCTGATTTACGTTTTTGTACGAGTTTTACTCTGGCCAATTTACGACGACAATTTTAGGAAAATCCTGTCAGTGATGAAGAGCGTAATTTAGATGGCCTATGTAGTACACCTGTATTAGACAGGGAGTGGAATACGAGTTCGTCCACAGTTGTGTGCGCATTTTTGTACAAGTTTCACACTAGCCAATTTTCGATGACAATTTTAGGAAAATACTGTCAGTGATGGAAGAGAGTAATTTAGATGGCCTATGTAGTACACCTGTATTAGACAGGGAGCGGAATACGAGTTCGTCCACAGTTGTGTGCGCATTTTTGTACAAGTTTCACACTAGCCAATTTTCGATGAGAATTTTAGGAAATGCTTATAGTGATGAGAGAGATATAGAAGGCCTATTACGTATAGAACAGTCAGCGTGGTACCGGGTACCTACATGCTGATTTACGTTTTAGACGCGACTTGTAATACCCAATTTACGATCACCAAATTAGAAATAGAAATCCTGTAAGTTAGATGAGATGAGAGAGGCTCGACCTCAACAAGGTGAGTTGTGCAACAGTTGCAATCTGTCATCTTCACAAAATAAATGATTTGACAACACAAATCGTCGTCGCTGAGCTTTACCTGAAGATGACTCGACTAATAATAAATATAAAAAGTTACAGGTTCCCAGAAGCCGCTCGCAATGTGCATTGTTGAGAGAATCATCATTACTGCTTCGGAGAGGCATTGCAATTTTTTATGAAACTTAGGAGTATAATAGGTACCTAAGTAATTCTTGCAGTCAAATTAAGTATGGGGATTGGGTTAAGGATGAGAATGGGAAGGAATTAAAAAGTTTAGCACAACGATAACACGCTTCGACTTTTTTTAAACATCGTAAACGAAAGGTGCCTCTACAAAAAGGTTAAAAAATTGGAACACAAAGGGATTTGGAATATGATACTAAAATAAACTGGAGGACACCTGTATCCGCGGCTGGTGTTTGGAGAATAACATAATTTTATCCTATAAGTGAAAAGCTTTACACTTTTAAAACTAGAAGCTGGTGCCGGGGGTGATCAAAATGTGGAGTTAGAAATAAAACCAACGAGTATTTGGTGCTTTTTATAGAAATTATACTAATGTCAAAGTGAAAAACTTTTACTAGGTACTTAGGTTACTTTATGGTAACAAGTAACAAAGTGAAAAGCTTTTCACTTTTGACTAGAAGCTGGTACCTACTAGGAATATCAATGAGAATTAATTATTTGGTTAGTGATATGATCAAAAAGTAAAGTTTGAAATAAGACCAATGAGCTTTTAAAGGTTTTTACTGAAATGATAATGATATGTAAAAGTGAAAACCTTTTCACTTTTAAATAGAAGCTCGTAGGTACCTACCTACTAAAATAGGAAGGAGAATAGATTATTTAGAGTGTTGATCAAAAAGTGCAGTTTAAATTAAAACCAATGAGCTTTTGAAGCTGAAGCTTGAAATGATAATATGTAATATGTAAAAGTGAAAAGCCTTTAACTAAATGCTGATAGGTACCCTACCAAGTAGATGTAGGTAGTTGAAGGAAAAATAGAGATTGAAATAAGAAAAATAGGTGTTTAAAGCGTTTATTAACCAAGCTATGACTGAAACTAAATGAACATTAGTTACCCATGAGGCAAGAAATAAAAAACTGGCATTGTTTATCTTTAACCGCATATAAATTATAAATTGTGCAATAGGTACGCATACGAGGTGCTTGTGTTGCTACGAAACGCATTTAGTGAAAACACAGTCACAATTACTGGAAGGCACCCTAAATGGGGTCTGACGAGTCTTATCTGTAGCTATTGTTTAACACGCTTTTTTCATTCCCACGGTCGTTGGCGAGCGTCGACGCTGATAACGCTTACCTGTCGCAAGTACCTGATCGTCTCAAGGAATTCTGACTAAGAATGAAGTAGGTATGTAGGTACTACTTTAGTAAATATGACAGAAGTAGGCTTAGACCATGACGAATTTTGTTTCCTACTAAACAACAGCTATTATCCGGTTAGATTAGATTATGTCATGACCTGCAATGTACTGAATTAACTAAGTAGTCGTATGTAAAAAGTAGGTCTAGTTTATATATATATATATATCGAGTTTAATTTGTTGGTATTTTCACACATTCCGTTTATCGCGGTTTCCTAAGTCGCAGAAAGACCGATATCGCTCGACGTAAATTAAAAACGAAACATTAAAATGCCAATACTATATGAATGTGAAATTAACGTATGAGTGTTCGGAAAAACGATTCCGTATTTGTCTCATGGCTACAGAAAACGCATTGTTAAAATTTAAATGGAATGGCATCAAACAAAGAGAGTCGGGAGTCGGGAGTCAAGTGCAAAATTCACCGGCGACCCACGCATATTAAAAGGACATATGCAATAGGTATATGAGCCGAATCCATTATCCAATGACGTACACCAATTACCCATTTAATGTAATTTGGGCTATTGTAAATGTCCAGCGCGACTTCTCGTACATTCTCAGCGTCACTCACTCAAAAGCACCAATAAAAGAAATCACTGAGCAAACACTCTGTGAGCACAGATTGATCGCGAGCGTTCGTGGTCGGAACCGGTCATTTCAAATTCGGTATCCGAGTTTTCAGAGGCAGGTTGTGAGGGCGCGCGCGAGCGTGTCTGCGGCCGGTGCGCAACTACTCGCTGTGAATGGGCGCTCGCGGAGGGGCGAAGCTCGCTACGTCTCACTCCCTGTGAGCTTACGAAAATCACCAATTGCGCCTGTCCCCTCATTAAACGATGCTCACTTTGCATTAATCGCTGCACGGGTCACTTTAACACTGCGACAATGTCGCGACTTCAGCGCGCGACTGAAGTCATCCACGGATTTTGTAACGCGAAAGAGTGCAAGCTTTTTGTGAGGAGCTTCCGATAAAAGCTACAGTGCGGCTTTATGCATCCGGTGCCACCTGCTCGCACTCGATAAGAGCCAACGCGTTAGAATGAGATGAAGTGATCGATCAGAACACAGACCGGATGGCGGACTCGGTTATGAATGAATGCGCCGTCCTTTTCTCGCGTATGCATTTACGTAACGTAGTCTCGCTTAGCTACAGGTTGTAGAGGAAGTGAAAGGGACAGGAGGTGCCGTAGTAAATATTGGACCGGGAGTATTTCTAAGGGCCTCAAATTTTTTGTCCCATCACAAAAGGTATACGTCGAACTTCATTCATAGGTTTTTGTAATCCTAGCTGCACTTTTAGAGCTTTTAAATATCACGTTGAATTTGTTAAAAAATTGGCCAATGTTCTGAACAAACTCCTTGATCTTGGTATCCATATTCGTTTTCCTTTTTTTTTTCGCAAGACGCAACTCGACTCTGCCACGGTAATGTTATACTCTGTTTTTGAGTTCCTTTATGCTAAAGTGGAGGAAGTTTTATCCGCGGGTTTAGCAGTTTTCCCAGTTTCCACTATAACCACACAATAGAACCATTCCATATTTCCGACATGCATATAATATGGAGGTTCGGGTCTAAAACTGCCCTACTGTAATTTATGGTAAAATCAGATGGTTATTTTTTGTTCGTTTTTGTCTTTCACTTGGCATCCTCCATTCGAAATGAGACGTCTGGACACAAAACGACTCAAAAGTGACCAACAAAATGAGACAATCACTTGAATAAACATTCACTCGAATGAATCGTCTGATATTACCTTTAGAGCGTATTTGATTTAAGACTTATCATCAGGTGAGATTGTGGTCAAGTGCGAACCTGTCATCATCAAATAAAATAATTAAACAAGGGAAACAATAAAGCATCTTAGGTAAGCTCAAAGGAAACATAAAGAAATAACGTGTTTAAGATTCATGAATGGCGCC
The DNA here is from genome assembly GCF_902806685.2 of Maniola hyperantus. Taxonomy (NCBI): domain Eukaryota; kingdom Metazoa; phylum Arthropoda; class Insecta; order Lepidoptera; family Nymphalidae; genus Maniola; species Maniola hyperantus. Next base: position 5,673,322 of record NC_048553.1, read on the forward strand.
GCGGCCGGGGCGACCGGCGAGAGTCGTGATTGTGCAATCTACGGATTATGCTCATTATATTCAGCACATTGAATTGTGAATGACATCGATAGATTTGCTAATCTTCTATTTTATTTAGTGGTTTATTTTGTGAAGATCGGAAAATATTATATGAACCTTATAGTAAGAAAAAGTGTTTATTTGGAACCACAAATAAACTTTAAATTTAGTTTGAACCACAAATTTTGTTTTAAATGAGTACTTAGGAGTACTCATTTAGAATCTCTCATTTAGGACACGGCAGACAACGAAGTGATCCTATACAGGTTTCTTTTACGGGAGGAGGTACGGAACCCTAAAAAACACTGTTCTGATGATGGAGGTAGGTACTGGAACTCCCTAATGGCATATTATGGTAGGATAGTCGTGCTTGCAAAAACGTTTTTCTTTTCTTTTATCTAAGCTTTTAATCATGTTTTAACTTGTTTCAATAAAACAGATTTTCTGGACAAGTAACAAAGCAAACGAAACGTTCTTTTTAAAACGTCGCCCAAGGTGCGGCTCGGTTCGTAGGGCATTGTTATCTGTGGGCGCGGACTAAACGGCCCGTGTCAATGTTTGACTCCCCGCACGTGGACGGAGCAGGGTAAACATCACATCTTCAATGGGCCACGTTTGTGATTTTTTCACCTTAGAGTTGTTTTAAAACGATTCGATCGAATATACTTGGTATTGTACTCGTATTTATGTGAAAGACACAACTGCCAGTATAAGAACTTTAACTTTAAGAGACTTGCACAGCACGTACACTAACCACTGAAGACATTGTGCATCAAGTACGTGATCATATTATGTGTTGTTGGTACTATAAAACTATAATACTTAATATGAACTTTTTATTCAAATATTGCTGTTAGGGCGGTATGACTAGATCGATCCGAATCCAAGAATATACGGTCCACAGGCTGTTCCTTTAGTAGGTATCTGCTAAACGAAATAGGCACTTATTTAGATCTAGATGATGCCCAGGACTTCATTTGCGTTGATTTAGTTTTTTTAATCCCGTGGGAACTCTTTGATTTTCCGGGATGAAAAGTAGCCTATGGCCCTCCACAGATTGCAAACGAAATCTGTACCGAAATTCGTCAGAAATGGTTTAGTAGATAGCCGTGAAAAGTCAGCAGACAGACAGAGATCCTTCCGCCTTTATATATAATATGAAAAGTACATAATATAGATTCGGAGATGGTGTCACCCTGACCCTTCTCGGATTCGGCTTGGACTAATACACAGCCGCCTTTACTTAACTACTCCTTATGATATTTGTAATTAGGTTGATGATGAAGCCGACGAATCGACTTTGAAAAAAATTATAAGTAGAATCCTTTAATAGGAGTATAATATTTTGAATATAATTAAGTAGGCATAACTTTTTTTACGTAGGTACGTACATGGTTTATAAGTATGGCCTTCTAAGTATGCAAAATTCTATTTTTGCCTCGTGTATTAGGAACCATGATTCCCCATTCAAGCATAATTATAATGTTTAGTACGACCATCGCAAAAATCGTTTCGCAATTTAGTCAGGTCGCGTACAAAATCTAAGTTACGAATAATTGAAACTCCTTTGTCGCCAAGTTGCACAACAAAGCGGGTTGCTTTGAAAAGTTTCGCCCAAACAAATGCCGGCCAGTAACGCAACAATCGGCTTTCGCTTAGACAAATAGAGGATGTGGCCCGTATTGTCATCATCGAAGCTTGAATACCTCGATTGGGTCAACACTACATTGTTTTACTGTTTTCCTAAAATTATACGTTTAGAGTAAACATTTGAACTCTATTACCAACTCTTTACAAAGTTTATTATTGTTATACTTACCTGAATCAACTAAGTTTTGTTCTACCGTTTTTGAGACACGGAAAATTTAGGCACGGTTGAAGCACGCAATTTAAACTACATGATTTTTTTTCTACATATTTCATGATTTAGGTAGAAATTGTTCGAAAATACCTGTCGTTTTTCATACTTGTGGAAAATTTTAGAAGCCTCGCAGTTTTGGTGTAATAAGTAGGTACATCGCCTAAGTATGAAGGATACTAATGTATTTTATATTTAAGGTGGGTTTGATGCTTTTTATAACTTAAGTAAATACCTAGGTGTGGACTAGTTTTCTCTACCGTTTTGGTAACACTGGAAACTTACGATTGGAGCGGGCAATGTTCTAAATTAGCTTTCAAGATACATGAGAAGATATTATGTGCGAAAACTTGTCATGTTTTGCATAGGTACCTGTAGGTCTCGCAGTTTTGGTATAATAAGTACATTGCCTACCTTAAGTATAAGGAATAGGTAGATACTAATGTACCTCTACCTATTTCTTTTGACAAACTATACCTATTGAAAATTTAAAGCATCAAAAGTAGCCGTGTCAACTCTCACGTAATTATATAAACCAACTAACTATATTTATTTATTATCGTAAGAAGTGCGCATTGGGTTTTATAATGTTTGAAATGAACAAAGATGTATGGAGCGTTAAGAGAAGTGCCTCTTGCCACAAATCAATGGGATCCCGTCGAACCATGTAACCTCTGCGCGCCAGGTGCTACGCGGGAAGTATCTCCTCCCTTCGCCCACCCCGCTGAAGCTTCCTCACACCCGCACCCTCCCTGACACTCACACATAGGTACATTTATACAGGATGTATGATTTTTGACTTATTTAACTTTATTATCTGTGCGATGAAAACCCTAAAACAACGGAGATACTTACAAAAAACTTTCATGTTACTTTTGAAAAGAATCTTTTTAATGAGAAATATTTGTTCAGTAATTCAATTTTTGAAAAAACGTAGGTACGTATTACGTATAGTACGTATTACGTACGTATAGTATTTTTTTAAATAATAAGTTTTTAAACTTTTTACATACGAGAAAGCACGATTTATTTTGCTATAATCCACAAAACAGACAAATCTTTATAGGAATAACGTGCAGCAAATAGCAAGCTTTAAGACATTACTACTACTAAATACACAATACCACACAAATCGTTCATTTTCTTTGTCTGTTTTGACGGATTCCACAAGGTATACGCCTGCCACTATCCATCAAACTTTTTACAATTTATTCGAAAGTAAGGTCCAAAATCTGAGCAGCTAAAGTGGTTAATTTAAATTGTGTGGTACTTATAAATGCTATAGGTACCACCAATAGTACACGAGCTTATTTTTTATCATTGTTTTCATTATAAACAGAACTACGCACTTCTATATGTTTCTTATACATTTGTACAGGCATGTTTCCCGTGGATCTCTCTTTCCTAAAAAACAATCCATACCATTTCAAATTAACAAAACACCCTGTATAGATATGTAAGGCCGGAGGAAGTCTACACACAGTCAAGTAATCTCTATGCGGTGACTTAAAAATCATAAATGTGCATGTGTGTTTCTGTAATTTATTAATGGCCTGCTTTTGCGTATGCACCGTTCGTTGCGCTTGCTAATGAAAAATGGTAGATTTTATATCTGGTTTTAAGTGGATATAGATCAATCTTAAACTCTAACGATGCTATGAATTGTGAAATACATATTAGGTAGTTTAGTAGAAGGTAGGCAATACTTAGGAGCTACAAATGGCTTTTGATTAATATCTCTGATATTGTTGAGCGCTATAGCCTTATAAGCGGGCGGTTCTGGGTTCGATTCCGGGCAGTAGCAGTTTTGGGAATTTGTAATGCCTAAATTGTCTCAGGTCTAATTTGGTGCGAGGCTTTGGCCGTGGCTAGTTAGTATCCTACCGACAAAGTCGTAACGTCAAGCGATTTAGCGTTCCGGTACGATGTCAGGCTAGTAGGTACGTAATGAGAATTTCTTGACAGAAACACGCAAAACCTACCTAACTATTTTTTGCCCGACTCGGGAATCGAACTCAGGATCTCATCATCCGTAGACGAACAAGCTAAACACTAGACCAATGAGGCAGTTAATAAGTTACAAATATCATCATCATGATCGACCCATCACCGGGTCACTACAGAGCACGGGTCTCCTCTCAGAGTGAGAAGAGTTTTGGCCATAGTCTACCACGCTGGCCATGTGCGGATTGGTAGATTTCACACACCTTTGAGAACATTATGGGGAACTCTCAGGTTTCCTCACGATGTTTTCCTTCACCGTTAAAGCAAGTGATATTTAATTAATTTAAAACGCGCATACCTCCGAAAAGTCAGAGGTGCGTGTCCGAGATCGAACCCCCGACCTCCGATTAGAAGGCGGACGTCCTAACCACTAGGCTATCACAGCTTAAACAGTTACAAATATGTATGTACATAATTATGTGCGTACGTATTCATAGTGTTAGACGGATAAAAACTAGGTGATTGTATTATCTGGGGTACTCTGCAGAGTAAGTAGCGAATCTATGGAAAACGTCACTCTGAAATGGCGCGTAAAAAACTGGTGTTTGCTCTTGTGTTGATATAAATAATAATAACTATGTGAAAAGTGAATAAAAGCCTACTAAAGCATATCAAAGTGGTTTTCATTCTAATAATAGATAGATAGTTTTTATTTTTTATCACGTCGGCATGCAACAGGTTGGTCATCTCTGGAATGTGTCTTATTTCATGTCCCATGTATAATTGTCCTTGTCCACTGTTCACAATGAATATTATCACCAGGTAGCGAAGTCGATACAATGTGTTCTTCCGGTATCCCATTCTGGGTGGCTCTACAATTGAAACCATGTCTTAATCCTTCAGTTTAAAATTGAAATTTCATCACTAACTTTGATGTTGTGAGTGATAGTTGAAACAACGTTAGGAAAAGGTACATATTTGAACGAATTTGGTGATACCAATAAGATAATATGGTTCTTATTGTATGAATGCTTCGGTGTAATGTTCAATGACAAGATTTCGGAGGTTGTATGCCCGGCAGGGTTACCTGCATCCGGTGTAAGTCGACACCGTGGGGAAGCGGAGACTATTTGAAGGCATAACCCACCCTTTCATATAAAAGCAACAATTAATATGATAATGCTGGTGTTATAGCCTTTTATAATAATTGCTTGAATGTTTTAATAATTTAATTACTGTTGTTCATATTTATACCTAACCTATCAATAGAATAATAATTGAGTTATAGAGACCCATCGATACCACTTGTTTACACTACTTTGTTTGCGCACAATTTACCTACTTAATCTACTAAAACTTCGATTAAATTAATTGATATATCGCCAAAGGCTTTCTAGGAACTTTTAACTTTGTCTGTTTTAGCGACCATTATTATTAGTCAAATGGCGCCGATTCTGTTTTCTTTCTCTAAACTAAGTATCTGCATCTTTTTCTTTTTGATATTGCTAAAAAACAATGGAATATGAATTTTACATTTAAAGTCTGTAAATTTTTAAAACTCCAAATTTTAGTACAAATTAAAACAATAGGGTCGCGACTGGCAGCTAAAGTCACGAGGTTTGACAGCTCTAAATTAAATTTTAAACTATCACACTGTGTCTGTCCTTTTCAAATTACATTAGTAAGAAGAGGATGCAAATATTCAAAAATTTAGCTGGGCGCAGAATCCTGGCTAATTCAGTTGTGCACAATCTGTAAATAAACTAAATTAGCATGGTAATCCTTTTCATCACAGAACATTATGCAAGGGATAACAATACATTTAATTTACTATTTATTTTAAAGCATTAGTTTATGGCGAATGAATTTATCAGAACCATTCTATGAAATAATATAATAAAATCGATTACGGTCAATGCCTTTACCATCTATACTAATCTATACTAATAAATAAAACTGAAGTTTTAACTGTTTGATTGAACGGGCTAATTTTCGGAACGGCTGAACCTATTTCGACGGGACTTTCACAGATAAGTAGAAGATTAACCAAGGAGTAACATAGGCTACTTTTAACATAGGTTACTTCGAAATCCTGATAACATTCCTATTTGCATTGGGCTTTGAGATCGGTATGTACCTAATTTGCCAGCGGGCTAGGAGTGTATAAGACGGGTAGAGAGGCGCGATAGGTGCAACAGATCGACGTCATTTTTGTATGAATATTGGTAAAGCTACTTTTATTCCGGAAAATCAAAGATTGCCCACGGGATTTTTAACAACCTAAATCTACGCGGGCGAAGTCGCGGGCATCAGCTAGTTCGTCAATATTATTAAAAACAACCACAGTAAACAACTCGTTTCCTATCAATACTCTAAAGAATCTCACAAATTAATAGTGTAGCTTTTAGTTTGAAAAGTTATTTATTAACAAAATTAGTTTAGTAACAAATATAAACAAGTTTATAGTAGCTAGATAGTTTATATAGTAGCGAGACGACCCGCACACCTGCACACCACCCGCACTATCCCGCACCAGGTAAGCGGGGGGCTGTGCGGGTGTGCAGGGCGTCCCCAGCCCGATTGCCATCTCGACCTGTCGCGGACTATATATCTAGTGTTTTTAACATGGCAAGCATTAATTTTTTAATATTTACTCTTTTCATTAAATAAATTGTGTAGTCACACGGATAAGAATATTCGTCAGTTGTATTCGTCATTTACGAATGCTTTAGAAAATGAAAAGAGCCGCGGTCCTATTCTGCGCAATACAATCATCACTCGGCATTATTCCTTCAGTCTAGACTTGAATCTCGAACAGTAAAATGTCGAACGGAACCATAAAAAGTTGAGTAAAAGGCGTCGAAAGAAGGCAGCGAATTTTGAGCCAAACCAGTTTAATGAGGGTCGTATTTAAATACGAAAATAAAGCGGTTCCCACGGCGTCGTGCGCGGGAACGGAAGCCTCTTGCTTGTCGCGTCACCGCGCGACCGTTCGTATCGCGCGATCGTCGCCTCCACGCCTTTCGCGATCCGACCGCCGCAGCATCACCAGCCTTGAGCGAGCTCCACCTACACTAGGGTTATCATCAATAACCGTGACTGGCATCTCAAAATGCTTTCACTGAAGCTTCAAAGCTCTGCCACTAAAATTCGAATTGTTCGCTGATACCATAATATTATGTCCAACTACAATAAGTAGTTGGACATATTATGATATCGCGATTTTTTTTGTAGATATTGATATGTTCTTTAAACCTTAGAGTTCTCTATAATGTTCTCAAAGGTGTATGAAATCTGCCAATCCGTACTTGGCCAGTGTGGTGGACTATGATCTTAGCCCATCTCATTCTGGGAGGACAGGGGTCACCGAACGGGTCGGTGATGATGAAATAAGAAGGTTAAAGAGAATTCTCAGGTATTTTTTTTTTACGATACTTGCCTTGCTTGACAACCCTATTTCACGTGGTCAAAACCTTACAACTTATATAGTCTTTAATGAGTTTACGAATTCAATGAGAGGTCGATGTAAGCCAGTCGATTGTACAGGTGATCAGACAGACAGGTCCCGTGAAATAAGAAGCGATATCAAGTTTTGCGATTCGGTTGTTGACATGCCTTAGGGCAGCAGCGTGAGAATATATTTTGTAAATGCAAAATCACCGGCCGACTATATTAGTTGAATTGAAAACAAATCTTTTTATTATTTACTAGCTTATGCTCGCGACTTCGTCCGCGTGGACTACACAAATTCCAAACCGCTATTTTACCCCTTAGGGTTGCATTTTTAAAAATCCTTTCTTAGCGGATGCCTACGTCATTCATAATAGCTATCTGCATGCCCAGCCCGATCCGTCCAGTAGTTTAAGCTGTGCGTTGATAGATCAGTCAGTCAGTCAGTCACCTTTTCCTTTTATATATTTAGACTAGATGATAAATGCGACTTCGTCCGCGTGGATTTAAGTTTATTAAAAATGTCGTGGGAACTGCATTGATTTTTCCGGAATAAAAAGTAAGTATAATACCTACGCTACGTAGTACGTACGTCTCCAGGATTCAAACTATTTCTGCACCAAATAGATAATGCCGCGGCTTTATCCATGTAGATTTGGGTTTCTTAATAATATACAATCCTGTGGGAACTCTTTGATTTTTCGGGACAAAAATAGTTGATGTCCATCTCGGGATGCAACTATCCGATCGAAGATATTTTCCTGATGATCTAGCGGAGATTGTGGATAGTAAACAATACAGACAAGACATTACATAGTACATATATTGATTTGTAAATTGTGATAATATGGTGATGATAAGTAAGGTAAGTCTATCTCAGAAGAATAAATCTTAATTGATAAAAATTAAACATCACGTTTTATGTTTTTCCAGATCAAGAATAATCTTTGTTATATTTTATTTATGTTAGGAATTTTCTTGGTTCAGAATCGGATGCGAGGCAATGAAATTGTAGGTGGATTGTCATATAAGATTTACTCAAACGGATTTTGAGTTATATTTTTTTTTTACTTTTTTTGTCACAAGTTTGTGTCTGTTTCTGTTAAAGGTTTTACTTTAACGATAGCCTTCGAGGAAATCTCGCGAAATTTACTCAAGGAAATATACCTACATGCTGTAAACATGGTAAACTGATCTTTCTTTGTTTGAGCTGGCTTTCGATAATGTCAACATGACCTTAGTCAACGGAACTCGTTCCGACGCTATTTGTGTATTTTTACAAAAGCTATTTTAAACACAGAGAGTAGATACAGAATCTTTAAGGCTGTTTTTAAACTGAACACTTCCTTTCCATGAACAATTAATATATTTAACCAGTTAATATATTTAACTCATGAACTAGTTACATGGGTAGTAATAATAATTGTATTGTACCTATGTTATATCTTCTAGCAATAGGCATGCTTGTTGATTGATCGCAATCCGCAACTTCATCCGAAGCTTTTAAGCTCTCTTTTTTAACCTCATTCAATAGACATTGTTAGTAGGTACACGCCAAATGTTGGTATAATGCGCTGTACTATTCTGACGTTCGACTTGGTTCTGCATTTTAAATATCAACTTCATGATAAATGACATGACATATCCATGATTTTAAAGATATAAGTACGTTTGCTATTGTGTTGATCTGTTATATAGCTTTACATCACTATTTATTGTGATTAAAGATAAAACGTTTATAGAAAACTATACATCAGTTCTATGCATTGACCTGTACTGATACGAGTAGGTACGCTGGACTTACTTTTGCCGACCTTCATGAAGCAACTTGATTATAGGCATTTTGGCGCTGCTGATAGCAGCAGGGAGCGTCATGTGAGCGTACTCGAAACTAAATATTTGTGTTTACTGATTAGACATCAATAGAAGTGTCAACACGAAAATCATTTGGCACGAAAAATTTTAATTTTATTTTAATAACTGTAATTTTGTTTGGTACAACATTTTCAGCGTACTTGTATTACCTACCTATGTCCGTTTCAGTGGTTCTATGTAACAATAAATCTGCCCGTACCCCATGCAGATCGACATTAAGCTGCATGAAATGATGTGTAACAGAATAAATTCCGATGTCGCAAGTAGCTCGGTTCATTAAATCTCGTGAATGATATGGCCATTGAGTGCGCCGGAGCAGATTGCTAGGTGGGGGGGAAACTGGGCATGAATGAAACGCTTCTGACCCGCTTAGCTACGTGTATCTTGGCCCGTACCTATGTGTATTAACTTTCGACATGTTTTATACGTTCTTGTTTCTTTCTCTACTGTCGAATTGACTTTTTGTTTATGTCTGCATCCGTTGCGTTCACTAAAGCATTGTGACATGAGCACAAATCCATATTCACACCTAATAATATTAATGCGAAAGTACGTCTGTCTGTATATCTGCTAGCTTTTCACAGGCCATCTGTTAAATTGATTTTGACGTTTGGTGTAGAAATAACTTGCACCTCGAGGACTACTTTTTGTCCCGGAAAATCAAAGAATTCCCATGAGATTTTTAAAAACCTAAATACTTAATACGGGATATACGCGTAGTAGCGTAGAAAACGGATACCTATACTAATAATCCCGAAAAAACATTGAGTTGCCACTTTATTTTTCAAGATATAACTTATAACCTAGTTAGTCTATAACCTTCTCTTCTCTACCTCTACTACTATAAAGGTTTTTTGTGTGCACATACTTAACGTGAAAAGTTTTTGAGAGCGATTAAGATGAAACTAAGTTACAATTTTGAAGACATTTATTCAGACTTCAATACTCTTCCAACTCTAATCAAATTCTGCCACTGAAATATTATGTTACAAAGCACAGCATTTCAAATGATATAAGTAAGTACGTAAAAACCTTGTAATCCACAAGTTCTATCTCCAATATTTGTCAGGGCAACATGACGAACCGTCATTCCGAGGGTCTCGCAAAAAAACGATGACTCAGTGTACATTGTAACTCATTTTATCTCGGCATTGTCTAAAGGAAAACCATTTAGTACAATGTTATCTCTGCTTAGGAATTATTAATAAAGGAAACACGATAAAATTGCCCTTACAATATTCAACAATAACATATTATCTTTCCTAATCTCGATTTTGCTTCGGACGTTCAATCGTTTTAAATTTCTAAATTATATTTCCTTTGTAATTTCTATATCCTTATACACGAATCTAATTATAAGTAAACGTCTAACGCTTTGAGATTCAAGGTTATTTCCCCCTTTCACTACAGTTCTTTCTCCGCATAGTTGAGGCTCAAAGCTGAAATATAATTCAACATATTTTTGAGTTCGTCCCATTTTCGAATCTAGACTGATAAAGGAAACACGGTAAAATAACTCTTATAATACACCATCTGAATAATTACTAACAAAAAAATATTATCTTTGGTTATCTTTATTAGATTTCGAACGTTCATAAATGAACAGAAGCAATTTGTGTTTCCTTTGTAAAATCTATATCTCCCATCGCATTAATACCTTCATCTCGTCATCGGAGTTTTCAATTAGTTTCGAATAAGTAGATGTAATCTCAAAGTTGATCAAGAATAGGTACAGGCTACCATGTTGAAATGCTTAAGCATAATTCATATCTTCTTTTCTATTACCGTTAATGATCTTCCGATATGAGCATTGAGTACCTAATATAAAATTATTAATAGGGATCTTGAAATGTAATTCTATTAAATTAATTATTTTAGAGAAGTAGCTGTACTCTTTAACCTCTGAGGCTTTCTCAGGCGTAGCAGTGACATAATTTTGGGGAACAATCTTTCCTAGTTTCTTATCATCGTCATCGTCAACCGATAGACGTCCACTGCAGGGAATCCAGCGCCTTCCTGCGACTCGTTTGACTCGTTCCTATTATATGTCTTTAGTTAAACATTTTTCCTTCTTTGAGCACAGAATAATTATCTAAGTTAGATATGTATACCCATTCAACTAACTCTTATAGAATGCATTCTTTATTGCTATCAGAAAGACACATATCCCTAAATATGAACTGTCTCCGATCAGTTCTTTAGACTGCTGAGATTCGCTTTTATTAAAACAATTTATTGTTAGCCAGCGAAGTCTTAGGATTGCTCGGCATTACCAAAGCTAGTATGCTGATTCCCGTCAGAGTGAAGGCTATAAAACATATCTTGCGATAGCATCAAATACGATAGCATCTTAGACTTCTGTACCTAGACTACGTCAAGATAATAATGCAGTTTAATTAGATCAGATTTTTTCATACTACCATTCTAGAACACGAGATAGCGATGGCTAGAGTTCTATAAAAATTAAAAAAATCATCAGAAACTAAAATTAATGTCATGTACGAGTGTGCAAGTTGCAACATCTATATAAGTAGGTATATAAAACGAAAAGCTGACTGACTGATCTATCAACGCACATTGCACAGCTCAAAGTTCAAACGTGCCACAGGACAGATCGGGCTGAAAGACATGCAGATAGCTATTATGACGTAGACATCCGCTAAGCAAGGATTTTTGAAAATTCAACAAGGGGGTAAAATATAGATTTGAAAGTGTAGTCCTCGCGAGCATAAGCTAGTTTGCCTATAATATCTTAATATTGTGTGTATTGTACCTACTCGTAAATAGTTAACTATAGGTAATATAATCTAATAATACTTTATTGCTCCTTTACATTATTAAGTAATTTGTGTAAAGTTTTAATTACCACTCTTAAAATATATTAATTAAAATAATTGATTTTTCATATGGTAATTTCAATAGGAGGTCAGTATAGCGGCGAACCGGTCTCGATTGTGTTGCAACACAATTTTATAATTTTTGTCCAGCTACGGACCCAAGCGCCTTCGTGAGAACAAACTAATGTGCCATTATAACTTGGTACATCACCTGTTAATGCTGATGTATGGATCTTTAAGGCATGTAGAGTTCTTTATTCGTTGGACTCGTTACTACAGGCTTTCGTCGCACCCATCAAATGTTGGGTGTAAAAACGTTGATTTGTTACCAACCTGAATTTGGCGGTTTTAGTGAGTGATGAATATATTAAGACGATTTACCGTATTCGTTGCTTGTCTCGTGAGAAAATTGATTTGTTTGATACAGATACAAGGTAAAGAACCTCTTAATTTTATTAATAGATACAAAAAAAGCTTGTGTAACTAAAATTAAATGAGCACCTAGAGATAAAAAATGTCGTTTACTTTAGATGAGAATATATTTGGTACCGTGATTTTCACGAGAAAGAGCCATAAGCCCACTTAATGGGTACTGTCGTAATTAAGTTAGACGGATAAAGATTAAAATAATTAAACTTTACTTACATACCTAGCATTATTTATAGTTTAAACAGCTATGGTGGGTTATGTAAAATATTTGTCTTTCTCAAACCAATAATTTTGTTAGTTAGGCAATTAACAAAATTATTGGTTATTGGGTACATACTAAGATTAATTAGATGATTTTTAACTGCCGATATTTCGACTCACTTCTTTGGAGAAAGAAAGGTAAAAATGCGAAAACCGTGAATTTGGTTATATGTATCACAAAAAAGTGGTATGTACCTCGTATGATGGGACGGACCTAGGGATAACCCTTCGTGTGCGAGTCCGACTCGCATTTGCCCGGTTTTTTTATGCACCAATATTTTTTCCTATATTTTTTTCTTTCAGAAGCTTACATGATAAAATTGGCCGATTAGCTATTTGGTATTAAATGTATAAAAAAGGTAGGACGTGTACTCACGTACTGGGCATTGGCAGTAAATTGCCGTGTGGTACAAAAATACTACCTCAGTTTTCACCAGGGTTCATTTGACCACAGGGTTGACCAAAGATACTTTAGGCAATGGTTAGTGGTCTCCAATATCAGATAATAGATATCCATATTGCTTATTGTTGAGGCTAATAAGAAATGTGTACATATACATATAGAACGAAAGGACATCGGCCACGGCGACTTTTCGTAACGATACATCCGCGCGTAGGTATCTTGAACACGAATCTGAATCGCGACAGTGGTAGCAATGCAGAATTGTGGGCAAAAGTACACGGGAACACGGGCCAGCGACGCATCGTTACTGCATCGCGACCTATTTGCGGCTGTGTCGCTGGAAAAAGTCGCGGTGGGCGATCTCCCAAAGCCTTTATCAAGCAGATATATTTTGCAATTTTTATGTATATTCCAATCGTATATTATACGATGACCTACTTGATACTGATCTGACCTGTCCTCGATAAAAAAAATGTGCACGAGTAGTATTTTCATTGATGCAAACATGTCATGCAAGTTGATATTATAATGTGATCATGAGGTTTCGATTCGCGTTTCACCAAAGCGGACATATAAACTTGTAACTTAGAATCAGGTACTGTTAGATGGACAGGAAGCGTCCGACTAAAAAACCAGAAAGTCAACATCTCCATAAGACACGGGAATATCGCCTTCCGTTAATTATTTACGATATATTGCGTAACGGTGAAACGACGGGAAGGAGGCTGGAAAAAACACGCTCTACAGGACGTGGAGTCGCCAACACTAAACTGCCGATCCAAAGTAAAATACACCTTATCACGATACAATGAAGTCTGAATTGCAACAATGACAATGTAGAGACCAGTGCTTAGAATATCTTTATTCATATTCCGAACGATCTCGATAAAGCAGAAACGGAGGCTGATCAATAGATTGTTCAAACTAATTTGCACTTTAGTATCTTAACATTTAAAATTCGAATTACAACACAAGCAAGCGGAACACCCGTCTGTTTATACTGGTACATAATTAAAGATACCATAGCAGGAACCAGGAAGAGTGTCGTACTATCTCAACAGTTAGCCGGAAGTCGCTCGATCTGTGAGTTCATTCATAAATGAGCGACTCGCCGCGACAACGTGATATCACGGTGTGACGTGCTGAGCTATAACAATTTCTATTTATATCACGTCAAGAACTATATTTGCGAAACAAGGTAATTGTAATAATTAAGTATGAATGAAACGAACCATTTAATTGAGTAGAAATGTGAACAAACATTGTGTTAGTTTGTTGGTTAGTGTAGTTAGTATGTGACACATAACTTTATGTTGGATTGCCAATAATTTGTATACTTCCAATCCAACTGGAACTGGCCCTAGGCATACAGATTGGTGAAACAAAGAACAAAACGAGAGTTCCTTATATCATTATCTGGGTATGTAACATAATAAGTTGTCTTTTTGGTAGGTACGGACTGTAAACTTGATAATATGACAACTGTACGTACCTACTATTGGATGACAGATTGTGCTGAAATTCAGCAGAGATTCTATGATTATACTTACTATATCTAGGTACTAATAGCTATGTAATGAAAGAAGTTCCTCTTGTAGCGAATCCATAGTTTGCAGAAAACAATTTGCTAAAATCATATTGAAGTAGTAATTAAATGTAGGTATGTATAATAAGTAAAACTTACAAATGCATACGTATAAGAGCACTTTCAATATACCTACCTACTAATTTTTTTTTAAAGAATATTAGCCATGTTAAATGACTAATATTGCCCTTTCCTCTCCAACTAAGCGTCAAGCTTATGCTAGGAGTAGGTACGACAATAGTGCAACGGGCGGGGTTTGAACTGTCGACCTTTCGGTTTTAAGTCCACTCCTCCACCCGTTGAGCTATTGAGGCAAATTGAAAACAAAAACAAAATAAATAACACTCACCCTAATTATATTATGCCATTAGGGAGTTTCAGTGCCCACATTCAATCTCCATTATCAGGCTATTGTAGTTGTATTATTGCACCTGACTAAAAAATGGGAGATAAAAATAAAAGGGCTACCTACTCATGAAAACAAATCAAATGCGTCCAAATTAGATTCTCCTATCACAAGCCACATAAACTCAAGAGAGTTTCAGGATGTGAAGCGGAAAATGTACAATTTATTTGGTTGAAATAAAGTTAAAAAAAAACCATCATAAAGTTCCAATATTCACAATTCACCTATACTATCGTCATCACAGACGCTGAATACCATATAATAATCATATTCGATGTCCCTCCAAACCACAGACAGGTGTTTGCAAAATTGGAAATAGGTAACAGAAAAATCAATTGCTAATTTCGACTGAATGACAATAATAGGTACCTACAAAGGAACCAAAACATACAAATCTGTACGGTAGGTACAACGTGTAGCACAATGAGGAAATGTACGTTACTACATAATAATTGAATGGTGTATCATGCAATAGGAATACACAGCCCGTCTTCCCACTACTAGAGAAGCAGGAAAAGCAAGCAATACACACCACCAACTCACAACAGCACACAAAATAAAATCTTCTAGAACACACTCGACGTTTGTTTCACTCCGACACCGGAGCATCTTCAGGAGATGTAGGTTCCTCAATGCACAATAGCAAAGTCACTTTGCACTATTGTCGTACACACATAAGCCGTGATGATTCGAGAGGTCGGGGGTTCAATCTCGGGCACGCACGTCTAAGTTTTCGGATTTATCTGCGTTTAAGAAATTAAATATCACTCGCTTTGACTGTGAAGGAAAACATCGTGAGGAAACTTGCATGCCTGAGAGTTCTCCGTAATGTTCTCAAAGGTGTGTGAAGTCTGCTAATCCGCAAGTGCGTGCCAAGTGGCTAGCGTGGTGGATGATGGCCAAATCCTTTTCATACTGAAAGGAGACCAGAGCTCTGTAGTGAGCCGGCGATGGGTTGATCATGATGATAAATACACACACAAGTTAAACTAAGAAAAAGCTTTAAAAAAATCAATGATCGCCAGGCGGTAATCAGTCTGGAGCATCTGAATCTCGCATCAGATGCCGGGGCGTCGTGTGCCGCGTCTCGAAGGGCCAGAGGCCAGGGCAAAGGGCGGCCCTGATTGCTCTAATCGAGTTAAGAGGGGACAATAAACAAAAAGAGTGCAATTAGCACCGCGTGGGCGCAGGATGCTCCAACTAGCCCACTAGCGGCGGAATCTAATTATGAGACGCTTTTGTTCCTTGGACAAACAAACAAGTGGATGCGTAATGTAATCATGTCAACCATCGCTAGCCCACTACAGCTGAGAACGGGTCTCCTCTCGGTGTGAGTCGATTTTAGGCCATAGGTCAAGAGCGGATTGGCAAACTTCACACATCTTTAGAGAACATTATGGAGAATTCTCAGGCATGCAGATTTCTTCTACGGTATCTTCCTACACCGTTAAAGCGTGACTTGATATTTAATTGCTTGGAAGTCTTGAAACGCACCCCAAACCCCGAATATGAGGCCAAAGCCTATCATCACTGCTTTTGTAATCGTAATGTAGGTATAGTGTCACAGTACTATAAAGACGTGGAGAGGTCACTTGGAGTTAGGAAGTCTATTTTAATTGTGGTCCTATAATTTATGAGCAGGTATTACTACCTGATCTATTCCAGCTTGGCTTGGGTGGATTTTCTGAATATCTTTTCTTAAACTTGAGGTTTCGAATAAAGATTCGCCACACCTACCGTGTATGTATGACATTACTACATTCAAAATTAAAAGTTTTCGCACCCAGTGTTTTTTTTAATTTTGTAATAAGTTGTGAAGTTTGGATCGCAGATGGTGAATTTACTCGTACATCTTCTGTTCCTTAAGTCTACCTCTTTCGCCGGTCTATTGGTTTCGAGTTCCAGTTCCAACCCGCGTATTCAGTCCATCCTTACTTTTTAGCTTTTAATAAAATCCATTTGCAATAATGTCTGCTGAACGGAAATAAAAGATTATTTCTGGGATAACAAGTCAGGGAATCCATTAGACAAATTAACGTTTTTTTTGTAAAAGAAGCTTGAGCAGATTTTGTTTTAAAATCACTCATTACGATCTACACTATTAATCGAGAATATCGACACAACAGTCGATATAGCAGGATGACTACACTATCCTCGACAGGAAGCGGCCGCCGGACGCGCGTATCTAGCCGACCAACTACCGCGTTTACCTAGGGCTATCACCCCTTAAATCATAGTACTGTTATTAAGAACTAGCAAAATAGGACGAAAAATATATCATCCACTAGCTGATGCCCGCAACTTTGTCTGCGTGAATTTAATTTTTTAAAAATCCCGCGGGAACTCTTTAAATTTCTGCTATATTATAAGATGGAAACATTGAAATTATAGTAAAAATTAAAAAAAGTAAGGGGTTTCCCCCAAAACTTACAATTATAATCTTGGTGGCTCCACTTCTTTAATCAATTCTTGGGTGCTAAGGAAAAGAAAGGAAAAAGGCCTGCCGAAGAAAATCTTTTGTTCACGAAATGGCGTTTCATGTTAAGAAGATGCCCTGAAAAACCTTTTATTTGTTTAAATGCCTCTTACAGCTCTTATACTTTATTATTGTGGCTGTAACGCACTGACAGAAGAACATACCTACAGACGGACTGGACTAAACTATAAAGACTTTAGAGTATTAGGGTTTTACTATCGAATCCTGAAAATGAGTCTAAATAAAAGAGGATTTTTACGGTGTCGTCGTTCAGCCAATATCCACAAGCCTGTTATTTTTAGGGTTCCGTACCTCAAAAAAAAAAACGGAACCCTTATAGGATCACTTTGTTGTCTGTTGGTCTGTCAAGAAACCTACAGGTTACTTCCCGTTGACCTAGGATCATGAAATTTGGCAGGTATTTAGGTCTTATAGCAAACATTCGGGGAAAAAGCTAAAAACCGTTAATTTAGGGTTAGATCACACAAAAAGAATTAAATTGTGGTCATGAACTAATAATTAGTATCTTCAATTTTCGAAGTAAGATAACTATATCAAGTGGGGTATCATATGAAAAAGATTTACCTGTACATTCTAAAACTGATTTTTATTTATTTTTATGAATTATAGTTTTTGATTTATCGTGCAAAATTTCGAAAAAATACGACTGTAGTACAGAACCCTCAGTGCGCGAGCATGACTAGGCCGGTTTTTATTTCATGCATCAACAGAATTTAATTTTATTTCGTGCCAAATGGTGGCAACCCTACATACGTATATATGTCTCATTCACTTACAGCTTTGTCATACACTCGAAACGCCTATCTCTTTCTAGCACACCAAATTAATAAATCCACCTCTCTTTCCCTCCAGTACTATTCCAATGACGTTGCGTAATGAGCCTGTCGAAATTCATATTTTGTGACTGTAAAAAGTACTGACATACCGACTGGTCAGCAGCTCAGTGCTCATAGACCGTATTTATGCCACACTATACAGTATACATACTTACATAATAATAATAAAAAGAAGTCGTAGGTATTATAGATACATAATATGAGGGTGTTATCTTCGCATAAAAATAGTGTGCAATCTTTAAAAGTAGAAAGTGGAAACTGGCTGCAATATAGGTTCGGTTGATTTGAGGATGTAGGTACCTAATCTTTTCATATACTTACGTTGAATATTTCTAAGTTTATTTTAAGTTCCTGTAAGTTTTAATCATGGTGTGTCTAAAAGTACCTTCATACCTATTTAATTATGATTGAGGATTTTTCAAAAAATCTTTCACAAAACCATTGTTTTTTACGAACAAAACAAAAAATCGGCCAAATCGGTCGATTTGTTCTCAAGTGATGATCTTCTGATCTTCTGATGTTTTAAAGGAAATGTTTTATCTCTGGTAACACAGAATTCCACCGAATTAAAAATCAGAGTAGGTAAAAATACATAGGTATAGGAGGAAGGTATAGGTATGTCGTGTTGATAGTCGATAGACCGGAAACTAAAGTCGTGTTTTAGTGGCACACTTGAACTGTAGTAATTGAGAAAAGAGTTGTTTAGATTTACGTGTTGTTTTCATATTATGTAGGCCAAATCATTTAAGTGGTTGCTACAGTAGCAGAGACTGCGCCCATGTACCAGGACCGGCTACCGGCTAGAAATCATCTCCACGTCCGGTCATTCCGCCGCCAGCTTTTAATTATTAATGAAACTGCCCGCGCGGGAAAGCCGCACTACGCCCGCTTCGCTTCCGCTCACGACTTTGCGTTTCATTCATAAAATCAAACTCTTCAACACATATAACATAACTCCTCTTACACAGCGCACAAAACTAAACCTTATAGAAATTTGTTACGGTTCATTTTATATTTTCCGGGAAACTATATGAGCGACGATAAGAAATTGAACAGCTCGTGGTCAGAAATAGACGTCGAAAAAAGTAGTAACGCGCAACGCGACCAGACGAAAGTGGTTACTCTTCCAAACGCAGAAAGTTGTTTTCCGTTTGTGGAAATATTGCCGATGTAACCTTACAAGGCGCTAATGTTCTCGGTTGATTTACTCGCTTGTCGTGAATGAGATGCGTTTTGTGGTCGCCGAGGTGCGAAGATCTAGTAATGGAGTGTTCGTTGCTAGCTTTTTACGGTTGCTGCGCACTCGTGGCTCGGCAACCGCCGGAAAACTGGCCAATATCACATTTCCATTTTATACGAATATCAAGTATCATTCATGTTTCCTTTCGAGAAACTGGTAGTGATATCGGTGGCTTGATAAGTATGTTACGCCTTGACTAATGCGATTATCGTATCAAAACTCGAATATTTGCTAGCGTTTACTTAAGCTGTATATAATTGCCTATCAATCGGTTTTAGTAATGTGTATAATGCAGTTCTTTAGCCATATCTGCGTATCAAAGTTTGAGTCATAATAACATGCTTAACTTCCAAAGATAGTAATTACTGGACGCATTTGTAAGCCCGCTGAGGCAAGTCGTGTTGTAACCGAACATTATCCTCATCAGCATACACAGCGTTGCAGCGGCAGGCCCGCTCAGCCAGATGCTCCCTCATTTTGTTATTAAATGATACCAGAACCCTGCCACCTACTTAAACATCAGTTTGTTTCGACTTTTTCACTATGTAAAGATTGTTGGGAAATCACGAAGAGCTAGCCAGTACTACCTATATGCAAGGTTTTCGAAATGATGCCTTATGTATTTTTCACGTTGTTCTTAGTTTTAATTTTTTAATCTAGGTGATACTTGTTTAGGCATTATAAGTAGAGATCTGTTAAAGTAAGTAAACATTTATTATCACTAGGTACAATAAAAGTGCTCTCCATATAATATTATGTACTTAGTAAAATTTCAAAGTATGTATAGATAGATATCTATACCTAATCCGGTCTTACTAATTTTTTTGTTCTCACATCTTAGGGCCACAGTTAGGGCTTCTGGTAGAAAACTCTTAAAGTTGTACTCGTGCATGTCCTTTCAATGTTTATGTTTAGTTGAAGTTTTGGTATAAAATAAATAAGATAAACAAATAATAACTGTATACCTACTTATAGGAAATGAGTGAAAAATACCTTTTTATAGATGGTAACCGGAAAGTTATCTTATATAGATAAATGAACCATAAAATGACCATAACTTGAAATCTCTAACGTCTTTTGAAACGGACATAAACACGTTATGTTTTGTGAATGTCAATGGACGTCGATTAATACGAACATTACGTATACTGATGGAAAAAAATGCAGCAGCGCATCCGAATTTCTTGGAAGCAATCGATGGGCTCCAAAACCTTGAGTATTTCGCACGAACAAAAAGAACTCGGTGCCACACTGTCTGTAGCCACAAAGGGCTATCTTTTTTACAAAATTCTACCTTAGAAATGCAACCTGTGCGTCAAGATTAGCGAAACTCACCTCTATATTGAAGTTTATCAAGTTTATTATGTGCTGCAGGTAGCTTTTGACATAATGAGCATCGTTTTTGTGTTTCGACCGAGCTAACAATATGGTGCTTCGGCTAACCGGATATACTCGGATTGTCCTAAGAATGGGGAGTATAAAAAGCATATTTACGATTATGCACGAGCGATTTGTCGTCACTCGATCCGCGGGAGAAGCCGCTGGCGATTATTGTATCGCGTTACGCTAACATTAAAAGGAAGCGTTCTTCCCACTATTAATGATATACTTCCCTCGTCTTATGAATACAAATGGCTTCGTTTTATATATCGCTAACTCTCAGGCTAGTTTCAATAATAATGGAAACATTTTTCGCTACTTTTACCAGATTAGGTCTGTTTACTCTAACAGCCCTTTCACACGGCGCGGCGTCCAGTTGTTTTGCGGGATGCTCGCTAGCATATAAACACATTCGCCATCAAACGGGATCCTGCAGAAAACGCGATCCTGCAAAAAACTGGACTGCCGTGTGAAAGGGGCGTAATTGCAAAATAAATTCGATCTTTATCAATTCTAGATATGTGTAAAGTCTTCTAATTCTTGATACTTTTCATTACATATCTAAACCTGTTATACCTATCAAAATAAATTCTACTGGATCTGACAACCGTACAATTACGTAATTGTGTAGAATCTAGAAAAACCACCCGGCAAAAATGTTGTCCAAACAAAAAGTGCGAATTTTTTAATCGATGTTTGCTATGATGTTGATAATTATTGTCCTCTTTGAGTCAAATACTTTTTTACTAAGGTTCCGTAGCCAAAGGGTAAAATGGGACCCTATTATTAAGACTCCGCTGTCCGTCAGTCTGTCTGTCTATCACCAGGCTGTATCTCATTAACTATGATAATTACACAGTTGAAATTTTCACAGATGATGTATTCTGTTGCCGCTCAAATACTAAAAAAGAGAATAAAATAAATATTTAAGGGGGCTCCCATACAATAAACGTGACTTTTTTTGCTCGTTTTTATAGATAATGGTACGGAACCCTTCGTGCGCGAGTCCGACTCGCACTTGGTCAATCATATTGCTAATCATAAGCGTTGCGAATTGGTCACCTAAATGAGATCGTAATTCGCAAGCGACGAAGTCGGAACGCGCAGAAGTGCATTGCTCCAGAGTCCCCGCAGACCACAAACTTTTTATCGGCCGATAGTTTGGTCGGTTTCATAATCAGTATAACGATGTATGTAAGTGCGCAAATTATACATTACATATCTTCATACTGAGTAAGAAACCGCCAAACTATCGGCCGATAAAAAGTTTGTGGTCTGCGGGGACTCTTCGACGCCATGCTCCAGACTATTTTTCATCCCGGGAAAGCCACGGAAATTTTTAAAACTTAAGGGCCGAGACACAAAACTGAAAACATTCACACAACAGAAGTCAAGTCTTTTGGCTATCACGTCCAGTATTCTGTGTCAGACTGAAGTTTAGCTATTAGGCTTGAATATAAACCCACCATCGAAGTCATAATTAACCTGGCTGTATGTACCTGCGTTGTTTCTGTATTATTTATATTTTGAAAAACTCATAATATACAGCCAACGACGCCCGACAAGTTGTAATGCCGTTTCATAAACTATCTCTGTTTTGTCGCCTGTGCCTCTTGTGTTTCATAAATTTATAATATGAAGTATAAAATGACTCGGGATGACGGACGAGATTGTTTTATTAAATGTATTTATTCTGCTGTAGCTGCTGTTTTTCTTCTTAAGTGTTTGCTGAAGCTGAAAGCGCTTAACACACGCAACGCGCGATTTCAGGGTGCGATGAAAGTACTCGGCTAGACGCACGGGTAGGTATACGATTTTTAAGACAAGGAACTTTAGACTGTAGAGACGTACGTCAAATTGCTGTATGCAACGAAGACGGCAGAAGCACGCAGGAGTGCGACACCAATACGCGCTTCCATTATGAACGCCCTTGTACGATTCCTTGTAGGTACGTACCTACGTACAACTTCGCTAAAAGCTACATTGGGATGTTATCGAAAGTTTTGTGTGTTTCAGACTATGCGTTTTAAAGTTGATTGCATACTACGAGATGACCCGCAAGAAACGCAAGACCTGATGCGCCAAATAAGTGCAAGAGATGACAGCGTAAGTCGGTGCGTCGCGTTGTGTAGTCGACTTGTGCTGCTAATGTCATTTGCATTTTAAGTATTTACTGGAAAATGCGTCGTGTACTGCTTAAGACGCAACGCTTAGGGACGGAGTGGAGTGATGCTGGGGCACGGTTTCTTGTGAAAAATAAAAAGTGAGGAGACTAAAAGGACTAAACTTTTAAGTTAGTGCATAGTGTTTAGTGTAAGCGTCTCTAATGTAAGTGCTGACAAATCACATGAAAAGAGTATCTCTTTAATCAAGGAAGACTAAGACGAGTCAATAGACAACTACTAATTAGTCATAAAATTAGGTTAGATCGTAGTTCAATTCAGTAGTTCATTGCCACTCAATAATACAAAAAAATAACTTAAACTCAGCCCGTTTATTTTGTCGTATGGTTGGGATTGTTAATGTTGTTGTTGGGATGAAAATGAGCATACCCTTAGCGACTCGTCGTCGGGCAAACCAAATTTCGCTCATAACCTTGCATTAGCCGCGTTACGAGTCTACTTTACTCTCTCTCAACCGCTCGGTCTGTGCTGACCCTAAGAACCGCACAGTGCCATAAGAGGCAGTGTGTGAACAGCCTTATACCGCAAGTTATGTTGCTTGTGTTACACAAATCACGTCATTTTTAAAATACCATCACGAAAATTGATAGCCTTCCACTGCTTCTTGATATATTTTTTTGATATATGAATAAATAAAATAGGTTCATTTATTATGTATCTAATAGAAAATAACAAGTTGAATGAATAAAATCTCGATCTACGACAAAAAATAGAGTTATAGAAAAATAAATGGTAAAATACAATGTCAGGACTTACGAAGAGGTGTAACTTTGTTAGGAGCCTGTAACGAGCCCCCATTTTTTAAAGCGCGTACGTATGTGTCATGTCACGCACACAAGCGTACGAATTTGTCTTCACCTTTAAAAATCTAAAAATACAATTCGCATGAAAAAAATGTCATTGTCCAAAAATTGGCAGTTCTAAGTTACAACTTAGGTACAACTAGATCAGCTAGTTCTTCTTCGATTCAGTAATTCTTTCAGTTCTACGACTGAAAACATTTCCTTTGTAAAAATCCTCGTCTTGATAACTTCTATGACCTATGATAACAACTAGTGGCACTTTATACTTTGTCGTTATAAGCTCAATTATTGCTAAACGTAAAGCTTTAAATGACCATATTGAAAAATCGCAGATTGCGATTAGCTCGCTTTTGTTTTCAATGTGAGAATTGTATAAGTTTTGCCTATGGAGTTTTATAATATCTTTGATAGGTATAATTTGAAGTAAACATAGTCCATTACATTAACGAGCATTCCGTTGCTAATCATAGCCTTGTTTATTCACAGCAATAACAAAACGTCGCTGTAAATTATCGCTATATCTCATTCGGTCGTTTTCAACAAATCATCACATTATATTTCCACAATATTGCCGCACTCTGTTTCGAGAAATGATCAATCATATAGCGAGAGGTGATTTTTCATAAGGACACCGCGTTTTGTTTTTCCAGTGCACTAAATAAAAACTGAACCGATGCCGATGGTTAAATTTAGCGACATCGCGAAAATAAAGCGAGCCGTTGACACTCGACGCGACGGCGACGCTCGTCTCACCTGGTACAATAATAAATAATTTTCTTTCTTTCAACACCTTCTGTTGGTAACCCTAGCGCTTTCCATACAATCGAAGTATGTTATCATATTTTGAATACTAGAGCCAGCGCGTGCCAGACCTTCGGTATTATCTTTATAAAAGCTGAAAGTTTCTCTGCGTATTGTCCCCAACACAGAGGAACGATCAGGGACTACGAAGTTTGGGTCATGGTAATTTTGGGAAATAACAGGTAATTAAAGTGTAAAAAATATTACGTCATAATATAAAGTCTATTTTTTTAATTTTTTTATTTGAAACCACGTCATGCATTGCCAGACACCTAGTGTCGTGGCAACCCTCTGCCAGACACCCTTAAACTAAACCTAAAGGGCGTCTGGCAACAACAAATATCTGTGTCTATCGTTAGTTATCTATACTATTAGTTATCTATATTCAAAATTCTGTAAAATGTGTAGTTTCTGTAAAACACAGGTTCGAAGATCCAATTTCACTTGTTTTATTTATTTAACAGCAGTTCGCGACTTTATTTGCGGCAAGTAACTGTTTTTTTGGTGGAACTGAGATTAGAAAATAAAAATTCTGTAATCTAGAGATCACTCCTTACAAAGTTTCTCTACTTGCCTGTGAAAATCCCATTTAAATCGGTCTAGTCTATCTATCTAGTCAGATTGCTAGACAGATAAAAATTTGTTCTTACCTAACTATGTAGTTAAAATCTGTAGGTAACGGTGTACTAATAGGTACGCAATATTGTGTGTAGGTATCTAATCGAAATAACTAATTGGATCATTTCTTTATTAATTTTATTTGTTGTCATAAAAATAAGATTAAATTAAATAAAACTTTAGAAAAAATATCGTATTGCATATCCGTTCCGCTTAATCGTTGAATAATTATTCTAATTATTCAGTGTTATTTTTTTACCCAACTGGTCTATGAGTCATGGAAAGATATCAATCACAGCCAGGCGATTATTCAAATCACGCATATAAAATTACTATTAATACATTAGCATATTTGTACTGAGCAAATTCTCAATTTAAGAATAAATCTTTTTCAAAGTAAACAAATAGTCGCCTATGTGGTCTACTTGCGAGAGCGCATATCAGTCGATCGCACTGGGTTAGCAACGTTGCCTCAAGTCGATAACCAGATGGGTGACCTACTTTCAAGATCCGCTGAATTTAGCTTAGGTATATAAATAATGGCGAGAGTGGAGAGAATCACTTATACAAAAAAAAATTTTTTAGTAGGAAACACTATCCATTACATTTTCCGAAATTCCGAATTTTAGGTAGGTTAGTACGTGCCTATCGAATTTCGAATGTACAAAACCTATGGTAAAACGCGGTAAAACCTAAAAGTAAAACAAAATTGAAAATTAGAATTGTTGTAATCATACGTGACGTGTGGATGAGGCAGAACTTTTTCTAGTAGCCGGTTGGGTCCGTTAGTGAATGAACGCGACCGGTTTGACCATTATGTAGCACTACCACTTCAGAAGCAAGAGGTTTATGGATCGAATTATCGTGCACGTATACACACCGGTCTAATAAGAAAAGTTAAAGAATTCGTCTTAGGCCCCGATCGCAGTAGGTATCTGTACTTCTATACTTATATAACTTTATTTGTATGTAGTCTAATATCAGGAAACATCTGCATCGGGAGGAAACCTGCATGCCTTAGAATTGTCCATGATGTTCTCAAATAATATGAAATCCGCACTTGACCAGAGTGGTGGAATACCCGGGCTCAATAGGTAGTGAGCCGGCGATGGATGGATGATGATATAAGAAAAACTATAAAATATAACAAAATAAATAATGAAACACATAGATATTATATATATATATATATATATATATATAATATCTATGTTAGTCTAGTCTTTTAAAGTCTAGTCTAGTTTTTTAAAGAATATTAGCCACGATAAATGACTAATATTCCCCTTTCCTCTCCAATTAAGCCTCAGGCTTGTGCTAGGAGTAGGTACGACAATAGTGCAACGGGCGGGGTTTGAACCGTCGACCTTTCGGTTTTCAGTCCACTCCTATACCGGTTGAGCTATTAAGGCTCTCAAAATGATCTACTATTATGCTTGCGACTTCGTCCGCGTGGCTTACACAAATAACCATTATTTCACCCGCTTAGGGGTTGAATTTTCAAAAATTCGTAAGTAGCGGATGCCTACGTCACAATAGATAATAAATTAAAAAAACTGCATGCCAAATTTCAGCCCGATCCATCCAGTAGTTTGAGCTGTGCGTTGATAGATCAGTCAGTCAGTCACCTTTTCCTTTTAAATATTTAGATTTAAGGTACTCTACTTACTACCTACCTCTAGTTTCTACAATGATAAATTACTATATTTTATTTATTGGTTTCTTATATTTTTTACTAGGCGTCACCTATTTATGTTGAATCACAGAGCGAAATAATATTATGATTATAGCTAACATTTTAAGTAAACTAACAAGCATTGACATCGTGTAATTTACACTTTAAAACATTGTAGCTGTGTTACTTTATGTAATTACTTACTTGTACATAAAAGACATAGGAAGTTACGCCACCTGTATATTGTCTCAGGATGTTAGGTAAGTTTTCATAAAGGTCCGCGTATCCTGTATCGGATTGAAAGTGGCTAACGCCTGAGAAACGAGCTATTTGTAAAGATTTGCAAGCGGCGGGTATTGGATAACCTTCGATTTGGCTACATAGTTTAAAACGGTATACGTCGCATATTTATGCAATAGATTTCGAAAATGGTATCATGTTACGATTGTATAATCTCGAATGAATGAAAAGACGTTTATGACTATAAAAATTATATTTGGTAGAAAAGCTAAATTTTATGTCTAAAAGAGTGGCATATAGATTTAACGAACTTTGGAAAGAGATAGCGGTTTCATAGAGCGTTGTTTCTGTCGTTGAGACCTATAAAACGTCACATAGGTATGAATGACAGAGACAACGCACTACAAAGCTGAAATCTTATTCTAAAGGTCAATGTACAATATTTCTTGCCGGCTACTGTATCATAATTACTCTGTACTTATACTCGTACTAGCTTATGCTCGCCACTTCGTCCGCGTGAACTACACAAATTTCAAACCACTATTTCACCCCCTTAGGGGTTGAATTTTCAAAAATCCTTTCTTAGCGGATGCCTACGCTATAATAGCTATGTGCATGCCAAATTTCAGCCCGATCCGTCCAGTAGTTTGAGCTGTGCGTTGATAGATCAGTCAGTCAGTCAGTCAGTCACCTTTTCCTTTTATATATTTATTATTTAGACTAAGCGTGTAGAGGCAGCATTAAAGTTCAGAGCTTTCGTGCTATTATTAAACATTACATAAACAGCTTTGCTCGTAACGTTAGCTCAAAAAACGTATTAAAATAATCCAGTAACTTTTAAACATATCCCGCCATCTTTTGTGTTAAAGGTGAAGGGTGAGACTTGTAACTGTCATCTCATAATAGTAATGATTCAGGAAGGGGCGTGGCCATCCGGTGTCTTCCAACGGGACTTCAGTTGTAATCTGAATATAATGTTAGTTATCTTTGTAACGACCCCTTTTGGGAAGAACTTATATCAGGGGTTGAATTATATAGATAAAACGGGACAATCCGGTTTGATAGATACTCATGTAGAAGGGGTGAATATATTATTATTTTATATTATTTATTCACATAATGACTTCATGATGATTTTAGTCCAAGATCAAAGTAAAATAAAATAAAATAGTAAAAAAAAATAGTTAAGGTTTAGTAATTATTACTTAGCACTCATATACCTACCTTATCGCTTAAATTTTAGTTAATTATCGCTTATATTGTAAGTATGAAATTGAGTTTCAAACAAAAATATTTTAATATGCATTTTACAAAAAATATGTCCATAAAAGTTACCATAAAATTCGCATTAGTAGATAAGTATATTGAACATTGTAAAAACAAAGATAAAAATTCAATTAATTTGTAAGTAAGGTCATTAATAATAATGTCCCATTAGGTTTTGTTAACGGTGATCTTCAACAATGTCTTTAACTATTTCTCACGCTAATTTGTTATCGGTTGACAGCTTGACAACTGAAAGCGTCAAACAACACAAAAATTAAACTATTTCCTAATTAAAAAAATTAAAAAATCTTCATCGACACGAAAGCGCCTACTTCCGCATTAAGTTATTTGTGGTTAACCCTTTACCAGCTATTAAGGGAGAAGGGTTAAATGAGACATTATTCAAAGCGGGCCCGATCGCTGACAGGCTTAATGAGATGTCTTCACGGGTTATTTTCAGAGGCGGAGGACACGAGATGAGATAAAAGGCTATTGGAATAAGAGATAATGAACTTTAGAAAGCGTTAAAAGTGTCTTCGTAAAAACAATTAAAATCGGTAGCGCGCTTTTCAGATTCGGTTCAGATTATGAGCTTGAGCCACGAAACAGCAAACAGACATTTTTGCATTTAAAATATTACTAGTATGAATTGTAAAGGACAGCCCACTGAATGTTCCCACGGAACTGAGGTGAGCCAGACGTTTTGACACGACCGGTAAGAAAATTAACTACAATGAAATTAATAATCTGTTCATTAATATCATGTTACGATACGAATGAAAAAAGCTGGCGGCATTCGAGGCTTGAGCGCCGCCGGACACGGAAAGCCAGTATTGATCCACAATATAGATTTCTTTACCATATATCATAATCTTTTTGATCATCAGGTTTGATTGTCTTTGAATGAAATGGTCACGACATCTCATGAGAGAATTAATGTTACTTTCATAATAAAAAAACGTGGCACTAAATACATTTTATTTAGTGCCACGTTTTAGTGGAACATAATTTCGTATCAATTACTAGTTCTTTAAAACATTGTACCTACATTGTACTCGGAAATGACAAATTAAACAGAGTATAAAAACGCTAGATCTAGTCATAGACAACTGAAAAGAGATCGTTCGATCTTTTTGCAAATGAGACCGAGGCAGGAAGCTGTCACCGGTGCACTAATTTAGCTGGCCGCGTGGTTTCAGCTTATCTGGAACCAGTTTCGCACCGTGGGAACCACACATGCGCAATCATTTACGCTGCTTCGTTTGTAGGGTTGCCACTTGGCCGCGACGGTGCTGGCGCCAACCAGAGAGATGTTGTGTTACTAGAGAGTGCAATATTTTTTAACTCAAGATATGCATCCGCTTGAGACAATAATAATTGAGGAGTTGGTAATAAAACGGTGTAATTAATTGCACAGAATAAAACTTTACACGAGGAGCAAAAAACTGAATGACAGTTTCTGAAACTCTAAATTGTACTGTTTTCTTCACGAACTTTGGACTCAAATTTGGCGCAGTTTTGGGCCGTTTTGCTTGGAAATAAGTTCAAGTTTGTATTCAGTAATCGAAATTATGAACTTTGGATTCAATATTCGCACAGTTTTGGGCCGTTTTGCTTGGATATCAGGCCAGATCTGTATTCAGTAATCCACGTTAACGAAAAAAATATTTTAATCAGAAGTGGAGTTACATCTAACAAAACTTCTAACAAAACGTCGAGGCTTCGACGTATTAGCAGGATACATTTAACGCAGGTAGCCTTAAACTAGCTCTATTTTTCTTTGATTTTACGTCACCATAGCCTAAAATTTGACATAATCGTCGATTCAGAATCAACGCTCACTCTAGTTCACTCTGATATTATTATCTCACCTCGCTGGCGCCAACGAATCGCGCGCTACTATAATTCTATATTATCAATGGCGACTGGACATACTTTCACCTTTATTGATAAATAAATCGTGTTATTTCCTCTCTACATAACGGATCGGTTTCCTCATTATTATAATTCGGATCTATTTCGGTAAAAGCCTGTTAGCTGTTTCCTTCAAACGCTTAAGATTTGATTGATTAGTATCTTTTTATCAGGAAATAAGGTATTAAACAAATAGACATAGGAGTTAATTATAGCTTCCTCTATAGGTAAAATTAACCTATTTGTTGGTTTTAAATGACTTAAGTAATCCATGAGAATATACAAAAGGCAAAATGAGTGAAAGAAAAGAAGACAGTGTGAATTTAGGTATTTTATCATATCACTCCTGTGATGTGATGTTATAAATACGAAAGTGTTTGTTGGTTTGTCCTTCAATCACGCCGCAAAAGAGAAATGGTTTAACGTGATTTTTTGCATGAGTATAATTATTAAGGGCGTGGAAAGTGTCATAGACTATTTTTTATTCCAGAAAATCAAAGCATTCACTTCGCTCCACTCGACCTCACAGGCTCGCTTCATTCAAGACCTCCTTCGCGAGGCTCTGGCTTCGCGCTTTACAATTAACAAACATTAGGGCTAGGACATACCACACTGCGTGGAGTCAGGATGCTCAGATTTCGTTCTAGGCTACATTTGACCCTTATGTTTCATCCCAAATTTAATACGTTTCTGATTGCTGCTTAGGAAATGTATAGAATTCCTAGTAAATTTCCGTTTCCTGCTAATTTTAGGAATTATATACACATTTCGTAAGAATTGTTTACAATGATGGATTACATATATTTTCGGTAACATATATTTTATAATAAAAGGTAAAATTAGTAGTAGGTAGCCCTGTGGTACTGTTCACTGGTCAGTGGCGGGCCCGGTGGCGCGGCGTCCCATTCATAGTCGGATGAACCGCGTTACTTAAAAGTTTATCTGAGCTCCATGCAAGTGTGCGTGCGGTCAACATGTTACACGTAGAAAAATTACCAATGGGTCCCAGCTACCGTTAGTGTATGTACTGTGTTACATACCTAGTCCACTTTTTAATAAATTGCTTGTACCTATGCCAGACCACACGCTCGACCGATGACCTCTTTTGTAGAGTAAAATATGGTTAGTGAAAAACTCATTAACTTATTTGTAAAAGAACAAATGCCGGATTGAAATTGAAAGATCACTACAAATATTATAAAATTTTGCGAAAGTGTGGTTGTTTGTTCGTCTGTCCTTCAATCACGCCGCAAACGGTTCGACGTGATTTTTTGCATGGATATAGTTATGAATGAATGACTAGGCTATTTTTTATTGCTAAAAATCAAAGGATTCCCACGGGGTTTTTAAAACAGATCCTCGCGAATGAAGTCGCGGGCACCAGCTAGTTAAGAATAAAATAAAAGTAAGTAGTGTGTGGCACAGAGTTCTTGTATTGCAGAGGCAGTGATGTTCCGCAAAATGGCCTAGTATCTGTCTGGTCCCTACCTGTGCTTTTTGTCAATCAGTAAATTGGCGCTGGGCTGCTTTTAATGTCTTTCAATACATAATATTGCTATATTTATCCGTGTAATAAATTATGTACCTAATACATTTTGTTCTAATAACAATACATATTAATTAGCATGTTTTGTAAATATTTGGGGCGCTTTTTTACGCCTGATGTGTGACGTTTGCTCCTCTATAATATTATATCTCGATGGTAGAGTACTTAAATAGCTTTATTTTCGTTTGAATGAATATAGATAGGCGACAGAGTAGTCGTAAAAGTCCTAAATTGAATAAAGTAACAGGGTAAAGGATGTTTTTAAATCGGTGTTCGTTTAAAGTCGACAGCGTCGTGTATCCCAGTAAAACGCAAATAAATTTTGAATGCATTACGTGACGCCGGTGATGAATAACGTCCTCCCACAGCCCGGTTAACCCTTTCATTGAATTGCCCTGAGAGATCGTAGGAAATTTTGAGGAGGTGATTAATAATCGCTTGGTGTCATTGAATTAAATGTAGAACGGTTATTCCGAAACCGTATTCCATAAAGCTGCAAAAACAAACATGCTATTAATTTTTAATCATAATTACTAAAATTTTAGCAACTTGCATAAAAATATCATGTTAAATCATCTTTGGTAGGTAGGAAATAGGAATAGTCGATAGTGGTCCTTCTGTATTTTCTTGATAAATGTATTAGAAATTACTTAAGTTTAATTTTTTATAAAGTATGTAGGTACTAAGTAACACGCCTATCACCTATAGTTTATTTTTTAATCCCAGACACTAAAAATGTGAAATAATTTTTTTTCAAAAATAAAATAAAAACCGACTTCAATAACCACAAACACTAAAAAGTAAAAAGTAATTTAATTTATTACCCAATATATTATGTATACAAGAGTTATTGTAGTTCTATAGTAATATTTTTTGGAGCCGGTGCCAATTAGCCGTACGGAACCGTCTATCTACTCTTCATATTGTTTTGTGACTCCACATTGGCACCTCATTTTCGTCTGCGGGATTAAAAAATAGACTATAGGCTATTAGATCCTGGTAGATTCGTCTGTCACTTGTTTTTGTTAGATATAGGTATTTTAGATAAGTACATTTCGATATTTATAATTTTCGGGTTTTACTATGTAACCTTTTTCAATTGTTTTTTTTATTTGAAAATATCACTTAGATTTAGTATTTATTTTAGTATTATCCCTTAGCGGTAACGCAGAAAAAAGAATTTCAGCTTTTAACAAACTTCTCCTCAAAAAATTTCACGGGCTCTTGGGCCAAATGGATACTCGTACCATTATCTGTATTCTCAAACAAAGTGTGCATTGTATATTCGTACCTGATGATAATAATATACAATACGAAACATTAATTAAGACAGATATGAATTGAGTGTAAAAACGTTTCGTGATACGACTTTTTTTAGAATAAATCTGAACAATACATGTGTATTGCGTTTTTTTGGATAACAAAAAACTTGTAAGTTTTGTAAGCGTTGATATCTTTATAGCCTGTGTCATTGGGTTTGGATGTGGCCCCCGAATGTTGTTTTTTCTTTACAATCACCGTGTTGGTTTGTTCTACAATAAACGTGATTGCACACTAGGTCGAAACGAGCACTGACCACGTCTACTGAAGCATTTTTCTATAAATCGAAATGAATGTCATCGACTCACCAGTACTCCCTTACAAGTTGTACGCGCCGCGCAATGCAGCCACGTGAGTAGATATACTACTAACCTGACCTCATCCACATTTATTTACGCATATACATTATACATTATACATAATGTGTAATATGGTATAATTGCGTTCGACTTATGCAATTTTTATTGATGTTTGATGTTATTCGCATTTCCATTACCTATTGAGGATTCTTAGTTTTCAAAAGTCGAAGGAAACTGTTTTAGACAGGCAATACATATCTTGCATAATGACCTAGCAGTTAGATTGTAGATAACACAAATGATGATAATATTATGTATTAACAGCTTCTGAGACGGTCAAGCGGATTGACGTTGACACGTATATTTTTGCTTGAGTCAAGCATTTACGTGCTTTACACGTGATTGATGCAATTTTATATTTTTGCTTGACGCGACGTTCGGACAGTGTTTGAGATATGAAAAAAGTACCGTTTGCTTGACGGGCGCATCAAGCAGCTTGGTCGAGCAATTCAAATCTACGTGCTTGACGTCAAGCCTTTTAAAGAATAGCTTTTAGCCAGAGATTTTTAAATAATACTCTTTCTACGTGTGCGGTTCTTGCGTCACGTTCCCTCCTGATGTGATCTGCGATCAGCTTCAGACAACTGATAGTAACTGACCCAACTACTTTTCACCGGTTTATACATTAGTTCGTTTTGTACGTACGTAGAACCGCAGCGAGGCGAAGGTATCAATTTGTTTGTTCACAATTGGAGTCTAATCCGATGGATATAATAAAAGATATTGTTCGCTCGGCCGGTCAATGGCGTCCGTAATTATTAGGAAGGCTGACGTTTTTAGAGGTCCACATTATGATTTGAAAACTATCTATTGGCTTGGGAGTAATAGTTTAGTAACTAGAAAGGCATTCCGAACCAGTGGTAGATGCAAATAACAATTCAGAAGTATGTACTTGTAAAAGTTTAATTGAATAAAAATTATTTTTGTTCATTTATTGAAAAAAAAAAAATTTTAGAGGTACCTTCCTAAAGAAATTACAGTTTAGAGGACTATCTAGTTTCATCCTAGGTTACCATTAAGTATTTTAATAGGCTCATTTTGTAGTAGGTAAAGCTTATTAAAATTACAGAAGGAGCTTTTGATTTTATTCCTTTCGCGTCGGTCGCTCAGTTTAGGATTTTATAGTAGTCTATAAAATATAGGTACCTAGACATCGCATTTTTTATAGTTTAAGTAAGTTATTAACTCTGCTAAGCCAAGAGGAGAAAAAGGAAAATCAAAGGGAAGATTAGCATTACTGGTATTATTCAGTAGAGCATACATTTTGATTTCTTTTAGCCTTCTGTGTTCTTTATTTATTTTTCATCAGTTGATTTGTTTAAAGTTTAAAGCATTAGCGGACTGTTTAAGTTATTGACCCATAGATAGGTATATGATATATCTATCACATTAACTAGTTTCTACGTAGGTACCTACTAATATTTTTAACACGTTCTTCGCCATATTCACGCGTAGAGATCGCCGTCACGTATTTTAGTAATGGCCATTAAGAAATTATTGCTCACGATTTAATTACCTGCCCACAAGCTACACAGTGGGGCTGACTATTACCGGTAGCGAGTAGTAATATGAATTAGAAAGTTTTGACGCGTATCTAATCGGCCGTATGAGTTTATTGTTATAAGATAAGAGTTGCATCTTTTATAAGGCTGAGTATTTCTCCTTTTCCTTGTCGCGGTGTTAAGTACAGTTTATGAGTGGGTACTTACGTATTTATTTTTAAAAAGCGGTGACAGTGGATAGGATGTCGGCCTCCTGGTCAGGGGGTCCGGGGTTCGATTCCGGACACGTACCTATACCTATAACTTTTTATAATTAAATGCTAGGTATTATGTGCGTTTTAGGCAATTTCTTTAACGGTCAAGGAAAACATCGCAAGGAAACCTACATGTCCAAAATCAGTACCCTTTACCCTTATTATAAATGCGAAAGTGTGTTTGCTTGTTGGTTTATTGGTTTGTCCTTCAATCACATTGCAACGGTGCAACGGATTGACGTGGTTTTTTATAGGTATAGATAAAGACCTGGAGAGTGACATAGGCTACTTTTTATCCCGGAAAATTAAAGAGTTCCCACAGGATTTAAAAAAAACATAATTCCACGCGGACGAAGTCGTGGGCATCAGCTAGTTTTCTTGTATCTGAGGCTCAGCTAAAGCTGTTATCTAACAAGAGATCACCCAGTTCATAGCAATTACCTTATACTTCCACAAGAATAATCGTTACAACATAAAATACTTCTTAATCTGTTTACAGGTGCACCCTGAGGATGTTGTACACATCTATAGCGAGCATAGTCTGCAATGCCTAAGTAAATCTCGACCAGATCATTGATCTTTAGATCGTGAGACGGCGCCGGCGCAGTGGGAGGAGGCCTGCTCTGAAACACCTGCCGCCCAAGTACTATGGACCAGTGTCCGTACCACAGAACAATAAAATAGTCTAACTAAATAACAATACAATAAAAATTAAACTATAAATGTTACAGTATAAAGCCTATTTCAGATCAACTGTACTTAATAACTTAGGTCCTTCTATAATGTTGAATGCATAGCCAACCTAGTCAGGGCACAAATCTTTCGCTAGATTATCTCTAGCTACTTTTACTGCGAGCATGGAATACGGCTGCCTTTTTAATAGGTCCTTTACAATGCCAGGCGGTTTTTAAGATCGCAATAGAAATATTATCGTTGTTGATGATATTTATTTTTCCGACTTCGTAATTGATAGTCAATTCCTTACGTGAGTTCTGCCATCTGTGTTTCTGTGCAATGTGCATACAAGCAATTATACTCATAAGGTTTATAACAAACATACACATACAGGAAAGAATCCCTTTGCCACCATACGAATGTTTTAAGCCGCGTCCACACCATCCGAATTTGTGTTGTGTGTTGAACGATGCATCCGACGTAAAATAATATTTTCACACCACTCGCTCTAGGTCTTTTTACAGACTTGTTAGCTACGGGTAAAGTACGGGTAAGACTGCACCAAATTGAGCAATTTTTTTTTTGTGTTCGTTATTGTCTGGAGAAGGTTTGTATGAAAAAATCACGGGCATCAGCTAGTTCTTAAATAATAATTGTAAAGATCCACCATTCTTAGCAACGAGATATTCCTGTCGTAGTTATAATTTTACGAGCGTCGGCAGCCGCCAAGAAGCGATAAGGTTTTGTCGCTGCACTGTGCACCGGTCGCGTCACCTTGCAGGGCGTTATCAATAACATGCAATCTGTACCTAGCATAAGAATCTACCTATTAATTTAATTCAATAGGTACCAAGACTAACTAAATGTTAATTTATTGCCAGAGTTTTTATAACCCAAATTAAAATATTAAATTTTAATATACCTACCTAGGAAAAAATCTAGAAACCTCAATAAATAATGGTGAGTCACTTTATTTAAGGACTTGAACAGGTACGACGCGTAACGGCAGCGACGAGCGATCGAATCTAAGGTTGTTATTTGTTGCTAAAGTCTTGGGGTGCCAACGAGGTAACCTCCCAGTGTGCCTGGGTGCTGTTGGTTCCTTTAGGATGCGTCCGAGGGAAGCTTGGTTTTAATAAAACTAGTCAAGTACCTGTCAAAACACCATAAGGTAGGATTCCGTAGCCATGCTAGTTGCTAAAAACCATGATAGTCTTTACTTTTTAAATAGTATCACTCAAAGAGGAAAACGAACGTTATTTTATTTAGACCACGATTTCATGTTCAGGAGATACCCTTATTAATATTATGTAATTTCAAAATTTAAATGTGTAGTGGTAATACGTTTCTATAACCGTATTATTACATATATTTATATTTATATTTTTATATTTATTTATTTGGCATCCAAAATAGATTACAATATATTATATGTAGTTATAACCTAATTCCACAATACAATATCTACCTTACAGCTCTTAGTCGGCGCTAGATGGCTCCCCCGGGCGCAAGAGGGATATGCAAATTTAAGCTAAGCTAGTAGTAAGTGAGTGTCTCTTAAGCACAGATAATGGGTTATATATATGTCTGAAATAAAAA
Source organism: Maniola hyperantus (assembly GCF_902806685.2). Taxonomy (NCBI): domain Eukaryota; kingdom Metazoa; phylum Arthropoda; class Insecta; order Lepidoptera; family Nymphalidae; genus Maniola; species Maniola hyperantus. The sequence continues at coordinate 5,711,114 of NC_048553.1, forward strand.
TAATATTACTACTGAACCCTAAATATTGTAAGTAGTATGCCTTCTATGTGACGTCCTACCGCGCTGCTGCGAGTCCAGCGTCGCTGCGGTCGCGTTTTGTCTATCCGGGCCTTAAAATTAGACAAGAACGTCATTTAATGTTTTATTAGAGGCCGGAAGCCATTTTGCAAGTCACATGTTGAAAATACCTACTTGTGTTCAAATTTAATGGGAGATTGGACTCGTTAGCGCAACGTATCAGTTACACATTCACTGCCGTTCAGGCATGAATAGGTACCAATTAAAGGCTGAATTTCAAAATTTGTAATACCTAGGTGCTGATCGCTCAGGCGATACATTACCAAGGTAGTAAGAATAGGTACCTAAGAGGTAAGCAGGTGCTAAGCAGATTTTGTTACCATTGACAAACATTGACGATTCTGAATTATTTATACAAACTTACCTACCTATAGTCCGTGACAGGTCAAGATGGCAATCTTGAACCCATCTAACTTTGAAAGTTAAAATTACTAATATTTGTTCATAAACACATTTTAATATTTTTTTTGTGATGTAACCACAAATTTACGGTTTTCGGATTTATTCCTTTACTTTACAAATTTCATGATTCTAGGTCAACGAACTTCCCGTTGACCTAGAATCATGAAATTTGGTATCCTATAGGTTTTCTTGACAGGCACGACGGACAGACAGATAGACAACAAAGTGATTCTATAAGGGCTTCTTTTTTCCTTTTGAGGAACGGAACCCTTAAAAAATCGTATTGTAGGTATATTAATATTATAATAAACGATAAATACCGGAACGTTACAAATCGCTACATCTCAATCAGAGGATCGTGTCGATCCGAGCACAGATAACAGGTAATGGTCATCCCATCAGCAACTTAAAACTTGCTCACGGGTTCTAATAATGATGCTTGAATTGCTACGCTGGATTCCAATTTGATTCTGGTCTTATATGAAATGAAGTTTTATGCTATAGGTATAGCTAACGTACGTAGGTACAGACTACAGAACGCGGCCGAAAGTTTTACCTTTAGAAGGTGATATAAGTCCCGCAAATTGCTATTGCGCTGGAACCATGTCTCATTAACATTGAAATGACGTCATTTTGACATCATTTGACGTATATTTAAGTAAAAATATACCATCCATCCATCCATCCATCAGCCTGTTTGCGTCCACTGCTGGACATAGGCCTTTCCAAGAGCGCGCCACCAAACACGGTCCTCCGCCTTCCTCATCCAACCGCTCCCCACCACCTTCTTCAGGTCATCGGTCCAGCGCCTATATCGGTCGAGCGTCCTACACTGCGCTTACCGGTACGCGGTCTCCACTCCAGAACACGTCTGCCCATCATTAAAAATATACCATCAGCTTGAAACTTCAGTCTAGTGCTGACATCACTAAAATGGCGGCCAAGCGCATTAGCAATTTATGGGACTTATAGCAGATTTGTAGAGCGTTGTCCCTGTCGTTAAGACCGACAAAACGTCATAAAGGTATGAGTGACAGAAACAACGCTCTACAAAGCCGAAATACCTAACATTCTTAAAGCCAATGTACATTACTTTCGGCCGCGTACTGTACATGTTTGATGCATCTGTGTCTAGTTATTAACTTATTACAATAAATGAAAGCAGAATGAAAGACAGTCAGGATTTTTTGATCAAAATAATACATATACCTAAGTCCATAGATATTTTCAGCAATCAATAGTTATTCAAACAAATTGAACGATATATATAACGAATATCTAGGTACTAACAATAATAATACAAAATGAAGGACAATAATCATAGACTCAAAAAGCTTTCTTATACCTACTTAGGTACTTAATTTCGGAGTGAATCAAAATCGTAGGCACAAAACTGCACAACATGGTAAAACCGTTCAGAATATTTCCACGAATAAAGATAATTTGTATATAACATCCAACGCATAAGTGTCCGCGACTGGTTGAGATGGCAATCGGGGTATAAGGCGAGGGAACGCCCCGCACATCCACACGTGACCCGCGCTCGCCCGCACCGGATTAGCGCGGTGGCTGTGCGGGTGTGCGGTGCGTTACCTCCCCGATTGCTATCTCGACCTGTCGCGTACGATACCTATTGCCATCATAGTAATCGTCAATTTTTACATACGTTTCCAATCTCATTCCAGGAATTGCGACGTATCAGTCTCTGATTAGCTTGCGACTACTGTACTGTATACCCTTAGTATGCGTTTACACAATATGTCGATAAAGTTAATCGATTACATGTGTCGAAAGTCTAAATACTATAACTTCGAAGTAAAATGGTCTTAAAGTTCGTTTTTTAAAGTCGTTAATTATACTATTGTTTTTTTTTACAATTAGATAGCATCCGCGTGGATTTTGGTTTTTAAAAATTTCGTAGGAATTTACTTTCGCATATTTAATAGTTTTTTGTTTTAATTTGTGTCCACTTTTTTGTTCTCCGACATGATGATCGGAGATTTTATAATATTACTCGTAGATGGTAGTATGGTTGCTGCGCTTAGGCTAGTGGCTGAAGACATATAGACGAACTGGAACCTTAAAAACAAGTAAATTCAGGTTCATATTACTCTGAATTTGGTTGTGTTTCGAGACTAGAAATATTTTAATGTTGTCGAGACGTGCAAACTTGTACTAATCTCACATGAGTCCGCGACTCTTGTTCTTCGAAACACCATACACCAAGACGCGTGCCCGTCTTTCATGTCCGCCGTCAAAGCCGCCGACGCTTATCTCGTGTGAGACGAATTTTGTTCCAACAAGTGACAATAATGGCCTTTGTGGTTGAAAAATATTCCTTACATGGTAAACTATGACCTAAAAGGAAGTGTGTTTTAGTTTTTTAATCATTAGCATAGGTAAAGAACACTTATTATAAATCTAGCTTAGGTCCCTATTTATTTAAATCGTAAGCTAAGTAGTTATAATATATTAGTATGGAAAACAGAATAGGCTTTGGTCGACTCAATATTTAACTTTTTAAACCACGTAGGTATTTCCAGTGCTCCTCGTTTATCTTTCTTGAGGTTTTTACTCATCTGTCACGTTAATTATATGTAGTAGGTATAGAGAAAAATACACTAACTAAATTACAGCGGGCGGGCTTGTTATTTAATTAGAGCCGCATTAATTCCGTTACAGTAACTTCCGGCGCGGGGGCGCGTCTAGACGTGCTTATTATAGTCCTTTATTATTATTTTGTATATTATCTCTAATATTATTATCTCTAGAAGAAATCTCTGAGACTCTGAGCTCTAAGACCAGTGTGGACAAAACTCCTGCATTTGTATCCAGTTGCACGACCCAAGAATGCCAATATGCTTGTCATTATATTGGTATAAGAATGTGAAGTTACCTACTTATTAGCGCTCTAGAGAATGTTTTTAATTGATTCTTGCAGAAAAAGAGATTGCCTTAGCTTCATCATCATCATCATCAACCCATCGCCGCGGCCGGCTCACTACAGAGCACGGGTCTCCTCTCAGAGTGAGAAGGGTTTTACTTAGTCATAGTCTACCACGCTGGCCAAGTGCAAAGGAGGTGGACGACCTAACCACTTGGCTATTACAGCTTAGCCTTAAGCCTTAACTTAAATAAAGCTAATTATTTGTTGGACAATTCTCGTTGAAGCCAAAAATTAGTACTGAAAAACTTGTTTTGCAGTAACTAACTAAAAACGTAAGCGCTTACTCATTAACAGTTTTGTTTACTTAAAATTAAAATCCCCCACTGCCACTCCACTGGTGCGAAGATCGTGTTTTGTTCAATTGTACATGAATAGTTACAGCAAGGTCAGAGTGGAGCAACATTCCCCTTTCCGCTCCAAAAACTACGTCGGTTATGCAAGCAGTAAGAACGTCTTTTACTGGACGCACACAAGCGCATCTGCAAATAAACATGATTTATTATGGCTTTTTAATATGTGGAATTATCGGTTAGCAAATTCTTTGCTTTACTGAGTGACGCACAAATAGGTGGTAAATGAAAGTTTGCAAGTAGGTAACTAACTGGATGGTTTCGAACTTTCGTTGATTGTGTTGTGCTAGCGTAGGTAGATATAACAAACCTAAAGCACCTAAAGCTTATATAAAGTTCTACGTAGGTATAAGGAAGTTTTAGCAAGTATGCAGTTTTATCTTTTCTTTAGTTTTCAGTTTTTTGGAATTCATTACTAACTCTACATTGGTAGAAACTCTAAATCGTGCATCAAAACTTAACGAATTTACAAGACGTGCAGACGTCCCGAGGAAATATTGTTTGTCGCGAAGTAGCACGGCAATAAAAATCAGAATTAGAAAATATAGAGCGAAAAAAAATCATGAACCATAAATATGACATGCGATCCGGAAATGCAGACGGCGCGAGCGACCGGACGTGAGATCACGCAAGTGGGTCAGTTTATTTCTGTTTTGGCGGGAACCTGGCCGGAAGCGGCGCCATTGTGGATGCGCTGGGAAGCCCGGAAAAACAGTCCCCGGATTTCTAGCTAATGAAATCTTACACGGTGCGCACGGTAGCTGTGATTGTGATGCCGAAAACCGCGCCCAATTTGAAGTTAGGGCAACCACAGAATAGCACATCAGCCAGTCACGGGTAGGTTTCTGTATTATTTTTAAACAAAATAAAATCATGCTCGTTTCGTTTACTCTTTGATGAAAATAGCTAAATAAACCCTTTTAATGAGTTGAGAGTACGAGAACCATAATATCTAGAAAACAGTATCGTGCAGGTCACAGATGGCCGAAAGCTTAACCAAGCTGAAGCTTAGTGATCACTTCATGACAGTCAGTAAATAGGTAACATAACCAACAAATGCTTATCATTACTTCGAATCCATGTGCACGCCACTATCTGAAAGTCCTTGCTTTGCTTAAAAAAATTAGGTGTTTTTTTTTAAAAATAAAATTACATACCTAACCTTTATTAATTGATACAATTTTCTTAATTATTATTAAGTAAAAGTAAAATAATAGTACTTTATTGTACACCATAAAAAGGTTCAGTAATGTCATTAAAATGAGTACAATAGGCTCCAATTATTATGTTTCCTTAAACTCAAACATTTTTTCGAGTTTCTTGCTGGTACCTCTCGACTTAAAAATATATAGCCAGTATCACTCGGGATGATGTAAAAATTCTAACATACCTCATGTATCCAAATCTGTTCAGGCATTTAGTACCTAGCACATACATGTACCCTGAAACATAATAACACTTTTTTTGGGAATTCGTGTAAAAAGAGGTGAATACTGCACCAAGCTTTACACCACACTTTTCTTAGGAAGTAAATGTAGCCGGTCATTTCAAGAGTTAATTTAGATGCCTGTTCTTAGTATGAGAACTGTAGCGATTTTGTGTTAGTGTTCTATTTATGGGAATAGGAAACGATTAGAGCGGTTGTTTATTTTATATCCATTAAAATTTTACTGTCGTGAATTGACAATTGGTTTTAAATAGTTAATTACTACAATTGATTTTAAATAGTTAATTACTTAAAAGTATGTTTGTGAAAAGTTTATTATAAAATTTTTAAAACGTAATGTCTAGTTAACCCAATAGTGTGCAGAGTGCAGAACATCTCATCTGAGTTTAGGAACCTCCGCCGGACACAAGATGCCAGAGATATGAAATCATATAATAGGTATCTTTGCATCAGTACTAGACTAGGGGAATCATGGAATGTGGATACTCATCTGCCGATGACAGCTTTTGTTAACATAATCGTTATAAGTAATGAGAATAACGAAAAGTTTGCATAAAGTAAAGAGTTTTAATTGTTCAGCACAGCCATTTATTGAGCTACTGGAATTTGTAGTTCTGATAGTAGCCAAGAGAATTACTAAGAACTAAGATAAAACACTAACTAATTTTATACTACCGTTGAACGGTAACTGACATAAAATATTAATTAATTGTAGTAAAATTTGGAGTGAAAACCCAATGATGAGGGTATTCGTATCCCACAGGGCATCGATGCGGGCGTTCGCAATAACGCTTCTCGCAAAGGACTTAAAAGGACTCTCAATTAGAATTAATTAAAGACAATTCAGCAATCCCAGAAAATAAACGGTCACTTGACGATAAACGAGATTTATTATTCGTTTAAGAGATTTAATTCTTTACAATCTCACTTTTTGAGCCATTGCACTGTGATTCATTTTATGCCAATATAATTTTAAGATGTGGAAATACATTAAAAAACCTTCTAGTTATCCACTAGATGATACCCGCGATTTCGTCTGCGTGGATTTAGCTGTTTTGAAAATCCTGGGATAAAATGGATCCTTTTTATCCTGGGAACTCTGTTTCCCAAAAAAAAAGTATTTTATGTCACTCTCCTCCAGGTTAAATCACTTGAATCCGTTGCTCTGTTGTTGCGGGATTGAAAGGTGCGACAAATGGCATACCATCCTGCAGGAACCATTTGTTTCCCCGGGATTAAAAGTAGCAAATAGTGAAGGGACATTACTAGAAATAAGTGTAGCGAGATAGTGCGAGCGTAAAAGCTTTTTATTCTTCGCCTTGTCCGCCCAGATTGAACTCTCCTAACATTTAAATTTTCAGTAGGTTGCAAATCCACGCACTCGGCTTTATTTCGCCAAATCGGCCTACTTATATGTTTAACTAAATACCCCACTGTATATAGAGAGACGAATATGTGTTACGGAAGAACTAATAAGTAAAAACTATAGCACGCAGTTCTAATAAAGGTTTCTTTTTCTGGAACACCTGGTATCAAAATATTGGTATCCAACTATTTCTAATTTTCTAATTAATCAGGGATTAGATGCCGTTCTTTTCTCTTCGTGGTCACAAAGACAGGAAGTCAGCAATGTCGTCAATAAGTACTTAAACAATGTCTGATTCAAGATTCGATACGAATTTTCCTATTGTCAATTATTTCAGGGAAAACCTTTGCACAAGACGCTATTGCTAAAGATACTCTTTTGTCAACGTCGCGTCGCCTAACTCAGGTAGGTAGGTACACTTGCACTTCGTTGGTAGGTACAATGATCCAAAGAAGATATTTTAACACTCACTCATGTGTGTTTTTGTCACTCAGAATGATGTAGGAATTCTAACGATATCCCATACATCCAATTTTCTTCACATACATAGTACTATACCACATGAACCCTGAAAAAATTATATCCAATTCCAATAAATGAAAAGAAGAATAAGTAATGAAAATATCGAGTACTTAAACTTATTTGATGAGGATCACGCGAATACGCAGATAATGCTAATGGTGGGCAAGTGGGCAATCACAATCAATTAGTAGCATTTAAATCAGTTTGATTGACGAATTTAACTGGTTTGAAAAGCAATTTTGATTGCTTTGAAGTACGGAGGTACCTAATATGCATTTAATACTTACAGATTTTTTGGCTTCACAAACGTGAAACAAATGTGATTTATCGGACTTCATATCAATCTTTTTATTGAATAAAACTTATTTAAACATACGAAATATTTCGTCAAAAAAAAAAACAATAAGTAAGACAAGCAGAACTTGTACATTTTCCACTTACGCATTGATACATCTATACCTAGTTAATGTTTTACTTTTATTATAATGATAATGATAACCCGAATTGCATAGGCATGCATGTAGGCATGTGCCTGTTACTAGCCTACATCTTGCTCGATTACGGTAGAATGACAGCTACATTGACAGGTAGAATCACCGCTGATTGGTTGACGCTCGCTCACTATTGTCTTCAATGCATTGTTGCAACAAGATTACCATAAATTCAGCCAATCACAAAAATTGCGATTATAATGCAGGTTTTTCGGAATCGACCTAAAGGTCCCTCCCAACTAAGCCATAGAGATCAGTAGGTAGGTATCTACCAACTGATCTTTATGGCTAGGAACAAATAAACTCATCTGAGCCTAATTCAAGGCCAAATTCTCAATTTAGCGTTTGATTCATCTTAAAATGCATTCATAATGACAAAGTGACACAAGTTTAACTCGCGCATTGCGTGCGCGGGCGCACTTTGGGTTAATTTGAAATTTGACGATTCCAAATGTCCCAAATGATTCCTATTGAAGGCGCATTCGTGGAAGCGTATGTCATCTTTGATTTTAATATACGCGTAAAACAAGCGGAACATCAAAGCATACAAGGTTTTTAACGACCACCCTGGCCCAGTGGTGAGCGCTGCTGTCTTATAATTAGTAGGTTCTGGGCCTGAGTTCGATTCCCGGCTGCGTCACTTTGCAAATTTACAATTTCTATATTTGCTCAGGAGCCAGGACTGATACGGTAGGCGGCTTTGGCCGTGGCTAGTTACGACTCTACCGGCAAACCATCCTGCCAAGTGATTTAGTGTTTCGGATGCCGCGTAGAAATCGATTGAGGTATGGACGTATGGGTTTATTTTACCCAGGTCAACCTGTACGGGTCTAGATTTTTTTAATTCCCTGGGGACTCCATTTTCCCAGGGTACAAGGTTTCCTTTATAAGTAAAGATAAATCATGTTCATTTTGCAAGCTATCACTGTGATTATGTGTGAACAGACTTCGTTGAAATCGGTTGAGTAGTTGAAGCGTCACAAACAAATACAAATAGACCGACTCGACTGTCTGATTTGTAATATTACGGCATATGGATTATGGAAGTCCGAATGATCTAGATTGATGATTTATAATTTTTTTTATTAAAAACCATTACAAGAGTAATTGAAACGAAAAATAGTAGATATGTACAGCACAAAAATCATAATCGGTAGGTAATTTACGAAGCAACATTAAACATTTTATGAATAGGAAAAAAGTAATTAAAAATCCATAAAACGCACCCAGATAAGCAACTAATTAACTTCAACAGAACGCTTTAACACTTCGCTCATTAAGTATGAATCAATTTAAGTCTTGGGTTCGTTCCCGCCCTCCTGCCTCGGGCTGTTTACTGCCCTAAATTGCTTCAGAGCGACTGGTACTATTACAATATAATAAATTTAAGCCTACCTGTAATTATTAACAGTTATACTCATCTAGTATGGAAGCAAATCGTATTTATAAATTAGAACTACAAATCTTAATGTTAATTGTTCAAAACATAAAATATGATTCTGTTTTTTATCTTTGCTACATTGTGCTTGACTATTTTTACCGGGGTAGACAAATATGGACTCGAAGTATATCCAAACCTCTCCAAGAAAATCAGGCAAAGTAACTTGGTTTCAGATGACAAGGTAGGTAGGTAGTTAGTTTCTTATTGCTTTTATAGAGGACAAAAAAATCCATATTTATAAAATCCGAGAGTGTGTCTGTTTGTTTATGTCTTCTCTACTCAACTGATTTCATACAATGCTTGATTATCTCGAGAAAGTAAAGATTTTTTTAAATCTTTGTGTTTGTGGACCAAGCTATGAAAATCATACAAAAGTTGATTGATATTATATATCGCATCGTTTATAGAAACAAAATAGGTTCGCAAGAGGGTTCCTTATTACAGCCGTATTTTTTCGACATTTTGCAAGATAAATTAAAAACTTTTATGCATAAAAATAAATACTAACCTGTTTTAGAATGTACAGGTAAAGCCTTTCATAAATGATACCCCACTTGGTCTAGTAATCTTACTTTGAAAGTTGCAAATACTAATTATTATTTACCAGATGATGCCCGCAACTTCGTCTGCCTGGATTTCGGTTTATAAAAATCCCGTGGGAACTATTTGATTTTTCGGGATAAAAAGCCTATGTCCTTCCCCAGGATGCAAGCTATCTCTATACTAAAATTCGTTAAAATCGGTTGAACGGATGGGCCGTGAAAAGCTAGCAGACAGAAAGACGGACAGACAGACAGACACATTTTCGCATTTATAATATTAGTACGGATTAGTTCACGACACATTTTAATTTTTTTTTGTGATGTAACCATAAATTCACGGTCTTCGGATTTTTTCTTTACTTGTGCTGACCTGTGCTACCTGCCTTTCATGATTCTAGGTCAACGGGAAGTACCCTATGGTTTTTTGACAGACACGACAGACGGACAGACAGACAGACTACAAAGTGGTCCTATTAGGATTTTTCCTTTTGAGTTACGAAAGGTAGGTAGGTATAATGTTTGTTAGTAGAAGAAGAGGTGAACGTTATTAAAGGACATCAAAAGGCAAAAATTTCCCTAACGAACGGCCAGAAATCTAATTTTTCGCGACTTTGATTCAATATCGGTCTTCTGTTTACCCTACGTAACTCGGTTACGGGTCGTAGGCTTTTTAAAACTTGTTACTGCCTGCCTGTTGTTTTCTGATTTTTTAATCGAATTACAGGCGAGATCCAAATAGAGGTTCAACGTTAATAGTATTATTTTACGGCAGGCAAAGTTACTGATAGACTAAAAACCTTTTAAACAGTGAGGTCGATTCTCTTGTACTTACACAATCTCTAAACTAAACTGAGAAATTCCAAGCTAGCTCTCTTCATCGCCGCTAAACTTATTGGACTCATAAAAATGCTTTTTTCGTATGTTTATTGCAATAAAGTTTTATTTAGTTATTATTTTTTATTCGTATAAACTTTTACAAGTGCTTACGAATAGTCGGATGCATCTACCACTGGTTCGGAATGCGTTTCCTGCCGAGAAGAACCAGCAAGAAACTCGGCGGTTGCTCTTTTCAAATATTTGATATAGGTACAAGATTATGCCATGTATAAAATACTATTTGCAGTCTTGTGCGTTGCTGGAACGAGCTGCAGGTCAAATCCACGCTCTTTTATCATTTAGATAATCTTCAATTGTGTAATATGCTTTTTTCAGGAGCATATTTTTAATAGATTTTTTAAACTTGTGCAAAGGTAAGTCCAAAATAGTTTGCGGGATTTTATAATTTTCTTGTAACTAAGAATATTTTGTCTTACAAAAATTATGTTATTATAAATATATTGAGAGGCTACAGTAAGGATATCTATTTCCTTAAATTTCTCTCGAAGGGAATCGCGTGGTCTTAAGTTATAAATTGCGCGTATTGCCCTTTTTTGTAATACAAAAATTCTCCCAATATCTGCCGCTTTACCCCATATTAAGATTCCATAAGACATAATACTATGGAAGTAAGCAAAATATACTATCTTTGCGGTTTCCACGTCAGTTAACTGCCGAATCTTTCTAATAGCGTAAGCGGCAGAGCTTAATTTGCTAGCAAGAGTTGATATATGGGTGCCCCATTGAAGCTTCGCATCTAAGGTTGATGTTGGAAGAGGCAGGTTTTATTATTCTAGGGGTAGACCGTGCTAAATTATTAAGTGGTACCTACATATTATCTATCTATCAATATTGTAAGTTGTAACAAGTCTGTTTTGAACATCCGTAACTCCAAAGTTGAATACAGGAGTAAGTCGGGAATGAGAGGAAAGCGGAACTTTCTATCCAGCTTGCCGATATACCTAAGTAGTTACACGTAGCTAGATGTTCAGGATCAGTGGCCGGCGCAGCGCACACCTGCCGCAGTTCCCACGCCCGCCTGCGCCCGCGCCCGCCGCCGCCCGCGTCTGACGTCACACAACGGTTCGATGCCGACTCGTTTTTTATTGCCCCGCGAGGGTCCCGTCAGGTTTTATATAGCCTATTTTTTATAGGATTCATTATGTTTACCGAATGTTTAAAAGCACCTAAAACTAGGGCCTAGAATAAAACTATACAAGAACAAAACATGGAACCTATTTTTTGTTACATAAGTACCTATTGTGTAGGTGCCACTACCTATACATTATTTTTGTTCTAATACGTAAAAAATCGGAATCGATCGAATCGAAGATCGAAAATGAGTTCTTCGGCATCGTACTTTGACCGCACGGCGGCAGCGGCCGCCGCGGCGCGGCGGCAGGCAGCGCAAAAGGTCTGTGTCTCGCTTGTTGTTAACTGTTGAAAATAAGAACGACAGTATAGTACCTACGCGGTCTTGTATCAACAAAAAATATAGATTGTAGGTACATTTATACCTATTGGTGCCTATTAAAATCTGTTTTTTATTAATTATTTAAATTGTATGTAGTCTCTACCTTTCGATAGTTTATTAGTTAGAATAAAAAATAGGGATGAGTAAGATTAATAAATACCTATACTTATATAGATATCTAAGAAAATATTAATTAAAACATTATCATTGTTCCCGTGCTATCAGGTAAAAATCGAAACTTAATAACATAATAGAAATATTCGGAATGGTACCAAACTGAAGAAAGCTCTTGAAAGCTCTCAACCAAACAACGTTTTCAGTTTTACACATGATACACCGACGCCATCTATCAGTGATTTGTGAAACTACGAAGTAGCGCCATCTAGTAAAGCGCTTTAAACATTACGACGCGCGCTTGTACAGCAACGTGATTTTACAGCCTGCTAATAGATGGCGCTGCTAACGCAAAATTTAAAAAATACACTTAAATATTTTGCAAATTTTTGCTAGACTTAAAAATTGTAAAATCGTAAAATTTCCCAATATTTTTCACCACATTAGTACTTTATTTTGATCTTGGCCTAAAATAATGTAATTAGAAATAAGTACAATTACGTTGAAATATTTTTATGGCTAAAAAAGCCTAGTCCTAGGTAGTTAAAAGAGTTGGTTCGATGGTGTCACAAAGCACTATTATTACCATTTACAGTCAATTTAAATTTAAATAAATTAAATTTGTTTGTTTGGGATGCAACTTGTGTAGACACTTTAGCTGCATCCCACATTCAGGCGACCTCCTCTATGGCGGGTGCAGCGGCCATCAGGCCAAAGGCCAAGAGGCGCAAATATGATAACCTCGATGGGAGCTTCGTATTCGTGCCTTTTGGTGTGGAGACCTTGGGGCCGTGGGGCCCGGGGGCTCGAGCTCTTTTTGAAGAAATTGCGAAAAGAGTTATCGAGTTAACCGGGGACCCGAGAGCTGGCAGCTACCTTGGCCATCCAAAGGGGTAATGCTGCCAGCATCTTGGGTACAATGCCTCGCTGCGGTGGTCTCGATGAGGTTTTAGATTTAATTTAATTTATTTTAGTTTTAATTTAATGTTGTTTTTTTAAGATTTAAGTTTATTAATAGTTTATTTGTTATCCATAGGTAGTTACTGATATTAAAAAATTTTTTTTTAATGCAAAATGTGTTCGTGCAGCGCGAGCAGGCAGTCATTTGCCGGCAAGTTGGCAGGTTTTCAAACGTATTCGGAATATCATAACGAGTCAGCAACAGATTTATTATCTGCATAAATCATATTTAGGGCACAACACTTCAAAATGATGCGCGAATTTATAAAATAAACGGCATCCAAATGTAGGAAAATGTACTTGTGATATTATTATAAGCTCTTGATACTAATGGACTTTGGTAATCTAATATACGAAGTTGCACAAGCTACTTACCTATCTACAGACCTATCTTCTATTTGGTCCTGCCTGAAAACCAAAGTTTTCGAATAGTGCACATTGCACTTCATGACATACCTACAGAAGGTACGTAGTGATTTCTATTCTAATACTATTCCGAAGAAAATATAAAAAATTAGACTTTATACTTTGACATAAGATTTTTTACCTGTTATCTCCCAAAACCACCATGATCCAAATTTCATAGTCACTGATTATTCCTCCCCGTGTTGGCGACAATACGCAGAGAAACTTTCAGCTTTTATAAAATAATGAAGGTCTGGCACGCGCTGGTTCTCTCTCTCTGTTAACATTATTTTATTGCTTAGGAGCTTTTGATTCTGCTAATAGCGTTGTCACGCACAACGCCCGCAGAACGTTATAAAATATGATTTTTAGACGTGCATAAGCTTATTTATAGTTTGTTGTACCTTTTGTATAGTTGAATACCGATTAGTATGCATACAATACGGTAGCGAGTCGCCGAGAGGTGACGACGAGCCCATTTGGATGCGCGTACACACCGCCCTACGCCATGTGCATCGTAAAACAACTCGTCATCACGATAAAATTATCTTCAAATTAATAAAACCTTTATAAAAAACGTTCTACCTGAGGCCTATACAGCAAGAAACGATGGCAACAAATTAAAATTTCTTCACTATAGTGATAAGATTTACTTAGTAGATCATCGATATACCTGCGTCCCTAATACCTACATCGAAAAATGTGGAATTAGTGATAATAATATGAACCCAATTCCTGTACTAATACTGTGATGAATGCGACGATTGAGTAATAACTAATTACTTCAAGGCGCACTGCACTATACGCGGCCCATAGGACCTTGTTACTGCTCACGGAGAATTTTAGTGGTTTGTGTTACCGCTATACCTACAAGAGTCAGAACCTACCTATAGAGTATAGACATAGACAATGAAATCATGATACGAGTAAAAAACCTAACTCTAGAAGGTCTAAAGCACCGGGAGTTATGCGTTTCTCCGAGAAGTTTCAGTGATTTGAGGGGAAAGCAGCTATAGGTACCATCATCACTAGGTATAGGTACGTTAGTACTATTATATCTTCTGTGGTATAGGTACCTACCTAGTACCTACCTACTTATTTTACAGAAGTGAGTATTTTTTATACATATATACATATATTTTATTTCAGACATCTAATATGAGGGGCAGTAAGTAATCTTCAAACTGCTGCTAAATGGCTGCTAATATAGGTAATACTTTTTACCAGAGTTTTGTAGTTAGAGCTTGGGTAGAGCAGAGAAGTCGTTTTAATTATTAAAGTCTTTGCTCCGCTTAAAAAACTATACATTTTAGCAAATAACTTTAGTGACTTGTTCTCGTAAAACTCGTTGGAGGATTAGTTGTATCGGTTGTGTAGTTTTATAATCGTTTTGCGTTGGCGGCGGTCAGTATCGACGATTAATAAAACAACATGTCCGCTGACTAGTCCGCCCGCAGTACCAGGCGATCATAACTTGTACAGAGCTTTCGCCGCGGCCTCTGCCATTCAAGTATTTCTTCATGAATGAGTTTTCTGTGTGTGCGTCGGACATTAACTCGGTCTCGACAAAGTGCGCTGTGCTGTGTACTGAACACGTGTGGAT
Source organism: Maniola hyperantus (assembly GCF_902806685.2). Classification (NCBI taxonomy): domain Eukaryota; kingdom Metazoa; phylum Arthropoda; class Insecta; order Lepidoptera; family Nymphalidae; genus Maniola; species Maniola hyperantus. The sequence continues at coordinate 5,726,132 of NC_048553.1, forward strand.
TTGAGTCAACATGGTAGGCCGTTCATGAGAATTTTCTTGTGTCAACATCTGAACTTGCCGAGACAGAAATAACTGGCAGCTTTGTTTCGCGAAGAAATAATATAAATGCCAGCCTCTTATTCGAATAAATTGCGCTTGCGTGTTGCTATTTTTGTGCTGTTACTTGGCAAATTTTACTGAAGTGACAAAATATTATGATGATTGATGATGGATGAATGATTATGATGCTGAAAGTCTGCTGAAAGCAAATCGCACATTGAAAACACAAGTGACCTTATCCAAAATCTTGACTATGACCATTGAAAAAGGTCTGCATTTAGCGCCCTTAGACTATTTACTGACGGACAGACAGACAGGCAGACAGACAGACAGACAACGAAGTGATCCTATAAGGGTTCCTTTTTTCCTTTTGAGGTACGGAACCCTAAAAAGCATATAATAACTCTCTGATTTATTTCACCTGAAATACTAAAGTTATACCTGTCCTATTTATCACATTTTCAATGTACCTATTAGCTTAATTCGAACCACATTCGATTTATAGCGCGTACAATTTAACTCCTCACGCGCCATTTTAACTTGGATTAGTAAGTTTTTTTCGAAACCAGGTGACATTCGAGCCTTTCCACTTGGTAGAGCGTAAAAAGCTGTTCAACACGCCATTGCGTATAGTGTTACTTATGAAGTTACGGACTTATTCAGGGGTAAAATATCCATACTAATATTATAAATGCGAAAGTGTGTCTGTCTGTCTGTCTGTCTGCTAGCTTTTCACGGCTGAACCGTTCAACCGATTTTAACGAAATTTGGTACAGAGATAGCTTGCATCCCGGGGAAGGACATAGGCTACTTTTTATTCCGGAAAATCAAAGACTTCCCACGGGATTTTCAAAATCTAAATCCACGCGAACGAAGTCGCGGGCATCATCTAGTTAGTAATATTTATTGGAGGGTCGATATTGAAAGAGTTCTTACTGTCTGTAGACACCGTGAAAAGAAACGTATGAGCTTTACTCTACGGAAGGTAGCCATCTTTATTTTAGTTGTCAGAGTTGGACTTTGACACGCACGAATTTTGTTGTCGTTCACAATTTTCTCTCGCGTTAAATTAATTAAGTATCAGATTATAGCTTAGCTAATTATTATTCTTTGAGATAGGTAGGTAGTTTCTTAATCGTGATATTTAATTCGGTGATTGTGATATAGTTAGAACAGTAATTGTTCGATGCTAATGTACATTGTGTTAAATCGTAACATCTAGTGCCATCCGGTGACTTTGTCTGCAAAGCACTATTAATAATGTTCGCGTAGTTGTTTGACGAATATGGAATACTAATTATTGGTGAATATTAGAGTAATTCGTGAGTTAACGTTTGGCTCAGTGGATAGATTATTATAAGGACATCCGTTAAGGTTATTTCTGCAGACGCTAGTGATTTAGAGTGTAATTGGAGATATACCGGCAGTTGAGATAATGATTAGTTTGAAGTGATAGTTTAGTGCGATAGTAACTTGAAGTTAACTTTGATAGTAGGTACCCGCTTTAGAATCGTATAACCCGGTTGGTAAAGAATCATTGATGACTCTCGTGTAATGTTGAAATGGATTAGACAATGAGTTGCCCATGAGATCGAATAGCTTACATTCTACCTGGTCTCTGTTGTGATCGCTTATTTGGGTGGATAGTAGTCGTGGCGCGTGTGGCGCACGATGCTATGGTGTTCTGTATGCAGATGTGCACAGAGTGGAGAAGGTAGAGCTATTGCGATATTCTGAATTAGTAATGAGAAGTCAATTATAAGATCTGGTTTAGATCGTAAGAGAGTCGATGCAATGATCCTTTTAAGAGCGTTCATGAAGTTGTAATTGATTACCTTGAGATGATTAGATAACGGAGTAGGTCGTGACTTGATTGAGAGGTTGCAATAGCAATTGCGCCCTAATCACACGATGTAGTGTTTAGCTTAGGTTAGCTAGTTTAGAGTGAGGTGAGGGGTCGCTGTGAGGGGTGGTTGGAGGCGACCATAGGTAGGGTTAGGTTAGGGTGATCTGGTTGTGTTACGTTGATGGTTTCCATGTGCGATACGTTACTGAGAACTATTTGTAAAGAACATGGATTAAAGTACCTACTTATTAATTACTACCTTCTGATGTCGGCTAAAGATGAATAATAATTATCAGCCATCCTCCTGTTCTCCGACATCAGAAGTGGGATATACGATTTATGCCCACATTTTCGAAAATCATTGCAACACTAGCTTTGTTTAAAAAAAAAAAAAAAAAGTTACAAGATTTTTTTTTTTTTTTATTTATTTATTTGTGCAAGACATGTTTTCAATTTTAATACCCACACGTGGTCTTTCTTGAAAAGCTTGATTTACTTTTGTGTGTTTTGAATAAAAAGAGAAAGAAAAAAGGATTATTTTGTGTAGAGATGCGCTAAGGAGTGGTGAAAGTGGCCGTGATTTAATGGAGTTAAACTCAAACTCGAATCATTTATTCAAAATAGTTAAGTTTAGTTAATTTACAATTTTGACTGTCAGTTGTAGGAGTTATGTGGTATGGTGGTGATGGTGAATTGCGTAAGCTTGGAGCTAAGGCTACGAGGGTTCCAAACTACTTGGTTTCCTTACTAAATGGTTATAGCATTGGGAGTGTGATGTCCCAGCACGGTTGTCATCTAATTTAATAGCTAGTGGTCTGATGTTTTCAGCTGCTGAGATTGACTATCTAGCACTCTGAGATCATGATGCTACTTGGGCATTGGCAGTAAGGGTTGAAAAAAAAGTGCGATATAGGTCTGCATGGTCTTAATATGGGAGGGACTACAACGGGGATAATACGAAATAATTTTATTCATGAAATTTATCTTGTCCCTTACATTTTCGAATATTCGGAAAGCGTCGGCGAGGCATTTGATTCCTTTCATGATGTTGTATAACTTTTCTATGTGCTGTGTTTACCCTCTAAGAAGGTGAAAATGGATAATTGTAATAATAAAACGGTATGGTTGACTGAAGGGATTTTTGGTATAATAGAGTCACGGAGTGACACTGAAGCTGGGCTAAGATGAGATGAGGACTGGCTCTGTAGAGGAGTGCGCTATTCGCCTATGCAGTGTATTTGCAGACATAGTGAATCAGTCGTTTGAATAAGGGGTTTTCCCTAGCAACTTAAAAATTTCTATAGTTACCATTCCTGTAGCCCGTGTTCAAAAAAAAGGCGATTGATGTCGCACCGTCCTATAACATTGGTGCCAATATTAGCGGGAATGATTGGAAAGGTAATGGTGAAACGTCTCAAAAAAAAAAAAAATTCAATGCCAATGGTGTGCTCGTGGATGAACGATTTGGTTTTTGCAATGACAGCTCCACTGTCGAGGATTGTTTCTGTTTAAGTGGAATAGATAATGATAGCCTGAATGACAGGGTACCTATTGCTATTATTTTTCTAGATGTGACTAAGGCTTTTGACTTTGTGAATCATAAAATATTATTGGATAAATTAGATGGATATGGTGTTGCAAGAAGAGCTTATGAATGGATAGAGTCGTATTTGAATGGACTGAAAATGTGCGCTGGGATTGCTAGAATGAAAAATAATACCAAAGGGTGTACGAATCTCCACTGGAATGTGATAAGCGGGGGGTACCTCAGAGTGTATGGTATGTGTGGTGTATTAGAATCCTTCCGTTTGAACTGACTTCAAAAACGGAGGAGGTTTTTAAATTCGCCGGAATATTTGTTTTCTTTTTGTAACTTGTATTGGTGACATTACGATAGCGACCATTGTTCGTTGTGTATTGTTTGCAGATGATAGAATAATGTTGAAGGAACGTAGGAATGGGAATTGAACGGCGCTTTGGAGGATAATTAATTGAATTAGTAATAATGACTTGGAAGTGCGCTTAAATAAAACTAAAATGATGCAGTTCATGATCATGCGACGATGGAGAGGGTTGATGAGTTAAAGTTTTTGGGAATAATTTGCGACAAGAACTCTAATTTGCGGGTGCACATTAGGTGTGTGTGCTGAATTGGACGAATTTGTGTATGCGTGGGGGTCCTTCCACTGTGATGTATGAGCATAGAGGATATGGGCGTATTTATTAGGAGATGTCAAAAATATTTCCAACGAGATTATGAGGTAAGGATGAGTGGGTCGGTTGGATGCACGCACGAGCTATGCATTTCAGAATGTCACAGTGGTACATGCATTAAAAGCGTTTGCGCTATGGCTGTAAAAAAAAAATGAACAATAAGCTGCCGATTGACCTCAAAAGGATGAGTTTGGATGTGTATAAGGAAGAGCTTAGTGAATTGCTTTTGGAAAAGTGCTATTGCGACGTTAAAGAATATTTGATTTATAAAAATGGGTTGTCTAAACGGCGAGGTGGCCATTTAGATGATAAACGGCGAGGTGGCTGTTTTTGAAAAAAAAGGGGGTTATCTAAAAGGCGAGGTGGCCATTTAGATGATAAACGGCGAGGTGGCTGTTTTGAAAAAAAGGGAGTTGTCTAAAAGGCGAGGTGGCCATTTAGATGATAAACGGCGAGGTGGCTGTTCCGATAATGGATGGACGGCGGCGTGGCCGTTTCAGCTGAGGGGAGTTAGCTTGGTGTATAGTGTGGTGGGTATTTGGAACAGGTGATAGGATCAGTAGCGGGGTACTGCTGGAGTTCGGGTTTTATGAGACATAATTATGAGCGGTGAGTCTATTATGGCAAATGGTGCAGTGTGTTTTAGAAGTTGCTACTATGGATAAAGTTGGGCTATGCTTTGGTTGTGTCATGCTTGTTTTATTTGTGATGGTTGTGATATGCATGCTTTAGAATATGTGGTTTGTGTGCTTGTGCTGATTGTCAGGATGAACGAGCGGATGTTCTGACGTTTATAAAATGTTTGTGCTTGATACATACTAGCGCCCGAGGACGGTCGCATGTCAGAATGGCCGTATTGGAGGGTCGATATTGAAAGAGTTCTTACTGTCTGTAGACACCGTGAAAAGAAACGTATGAGCTTTACTCTACGGAAGGTAGCCATCTTTATTTTAGTTGTCAGAGTTGGACTTTGACACGCACGAATTTTGTTGTCGTTCACAATTTTCTCTCGCGTTAAATTAATTAAGTATCAGATTATAGCTTAGCTAATTATTATTCTTTGAGATAGGTAGGTAGTTTCTTAATCGTGATATTTAATTCGGTGATTGTGATATAGTTAGAACAGTAATTGTTCGATGCTAATGTACATTGTGTTAAATCGTAACATCTAGTGCCATCCGGTGACTTTGTCTGCAAAGCACTATTAATAATGTTCGCGTAGTTGTTTGACGAATATGGAATACTAATTATTGGTGAATATTAGAGTAATTCGTGAGTTAACGTTTGGCTCAGTGGATAGATTATTATAAGGACATCCGTTAAGGTTATTTCTGCAGACGCTAGTGATTTAGAGTGTAATTGGAGATATACCGGCAGTTGAGATAATGATTAGTTTGAAGTGATAGTTTAGTGCGATAGTAACTTGAAGTTAACTTTGATAGTAGGTACCCGCTTTAGAATCGTATAACCCGGTTGGTAAAGAATCATTGATGACTCTCGTGTAATGTTGAAATGGATTAGACAATGAGTTGCCCATGAGATCGAATAGCTTACATTCTACCTGGTCTCTGTTGTGATCGCTTATTTGGGTGGATAGTAGTCGTGGCGCGTGTGGCGCACGATGCTATGGTGTTCTGTATGCAGATGTGCACAGAGTGGAGAAGGTAGAGCTATTGCGATATTCTGAATTAGTAATGAGAAGTCAATTATAAGATCTGGTTTAGATCGTAAGAGAGTCGATGCAATGATCCTTTTAAGAGCGTTCATGAAGTTGTAATTGATTACCTTGAGATGATTAGATAACGGAGTAGGTCGTGACTTGATTGAGAGGTTGCAATAGCAATTGCGCCCTAATCACACGATGTAGTGTTTAGCTTAGGTTAGCTAGTTTAGAGTGAGGTGAGGGGTCGCTGTGAGGGGTGGTTGGAGGCGACCATAGGTAGGGTTAGGTTAGGGTGATCTGGTTGTGTTACGTTGATGGTTTCCATGTGCGATACGTTACTGAGAACTATTTGTAAAGAACATGGATTAAAGTACCTACTTATTAATTACTACCTTCTGATGTCGGCTAAAGATGAATAATAATTATCAGCCATCCTCCTGTTCTCCGACATATTTAATACTATTTCTATGTTGAAACAATTTTAAATACTTGAGTATTAGGTTTAGTGTTGGTTAAAAGTGTGTACGATAAAAAGATAGGCAGAATCAGAAGAGCTTTGTGTAAATCTTTGACCCAGTGTAACTTTTAGACTACATATACAGAAATCTGGTAAATCGCAGAATAGATTTATGTGTTTGTTTCTAGAACGTGTCTACAATTTTTTGCGAGTTTGATTGGTTAATATTCAAATTAGAACCATACTTTAGTTTCTTTACTCCTCTTAATATTATTTGCTGACTATAAAATAAGTACATTATGATATTTTTGTGTAGTTATTTCCAAAACAATGTGCCTAATAGGTATCGTGAACAGTTAATTTCCAAAAAGGAGGACATTCTCATTTTTTAAATAAGTACTTGATCTCTTAATAAGAATAATTTGATCATTATTTTTGTAAACTTTTAAATTACAATCACAATAGGTATTATGAATAAAAAAATTATACTTATTGTAATTTGTAATTTCTCTTCAGACTTTTAGCGACCTGCGGGGTCCAGCAAATACCAGGATCACGCGAGATAAACATACCCAGTTCCGCAAATATTGCGTGAGATTGATTGCGGGAATCCTTCATCATCATCATGATCAACCCATCGCCGGCTCACTACAGAGCACGGGTCTCCTCTCAGAGTGAGAAGGGTTTCGGCCATAGTCTACCACGCTGGCCATGTGCGGATTGGTAAGCTTCACACACCTTTGAGAACATTATGTAGAACTTTCAGGCATGCAGATTTCCTCACGATGTTTTCCTTCATCGTTAAAGCCAGTGATATTTAATTATTTAAAACGCACATAACTTCATAAAGTTAGAGGTGCGTGTACGGGATCGAACTCCCGACATCCGAAAGAAGGCGGACATCCTAACCACTAGGCTATCACAGCAGGAATTCTTAATAGGCCTAATACCACAATATTATACAAAAGTATTCATACGGCCCAAGTCGTGGGTAAAAGAAATGTAATGCGAGGTGCAGGGTAAATGAAAACACGTTTGCGTAGTTTTGGCAACATCCTGCGCAGCGATCAACAGTGCAAGGGAAGTGGTCACCGCAACATCCGGGGGTGTCGTGTGGACACTCGTTATGCAGAAAGAATTTTCATTTTATACTTTACTAGGCTTTAAATGAAGGTAATTTGGGGGTAGACTATCTAATCTAATCTAAATTAGCCTGTAAGTATAATACACGACAGGTCTAGATGGCAATTGGATGGGAACGCCCCGCACACCCGCACAGCCCCCGCGCCATAATTCGGTGCGGGCGAGCACGGGCGCTGTGCGAATGTGCGGGGCGTCACCCCGCCTCATAACCCGATTGTCATCTCAACCCATCGCGTAGTATACAAAGCTGCCTCCCTCCGATTTTTCCACCACTCTCTGTTCTATGCCTCTTCACCTGACTGTAAATTTAATTCATCACGTCATCGTCACGTATTCCTCAGCCTGCAACGCTGGCGTTGATGTTTCTGGAGAGTCCATATCATAAATAATAACACTTCAAAATAATGTTAATTAGAACATTTCTTTACTCAAAAATAATTTAACATAGTCTCGTTCGTTCAATTTCGGCGCTTGCTAGAAAGCTTCGGCTTACGCCGAAGTTTCGGTCCATTCTGGTCGAAGCCATAAGCTTGGCGGAACGGAAGGAGGTTTTTTTAGAAGGTGGTCAAAGCCGAATCCGAAAATTCGGACACTAGTTGCACCTCCGTCCTCACGCCTCACTTCTTACCACCAAATAGATCGACAAATCACCCTCGTAGGCTCTAAGTCAGAAGTCTTCGTGACGCCTGATCTAAGTTTCAGTAACAGTTAAATTAATCTGCATGCCATCTATGAATAGAGTTCATTCAATGAAAAGATGACTGACTAACCATTAGTTCCCAATGCAAATTAACGTTTTGTGTGATACAAATGAACCCGTTTTACACATGAGTCAGGGTAAGGGAGCAGATATGAGATAGTGCAACATTATTACAGCTTTGTTCAGCCAGAATATTGATATATATCAGCTGACAGTAGGTATTTTAATGAAGTTTCATTAATAAGTAGGTATGTTGCGTGAAGATAACCCAGTTTTTGTGCTTTATATTTCTATAAACATTCCTGGAAATGGTATGGAACTTTTATATATTATTCATACTAATATCAATACTAATATTATAAATTATGCGAAAGTGTGTATGTCTCTCTATCTGACTGTCTGCTAGCTATTCACGGCCCAACAGTTTAACCGATTTTGATGAAATTTTGTACAGAATTAGCTTACATCCCGGGGAAGGACATAGGCTTTTTATCCCGGAAAATAAAAGAGTTCCCACAGAATTTTTAAAAACCTAAATCCACGCGGGCCGAAGTCGCGGGCATCATCTAGTTAGGTATAAATGCGAAAGTGTCCGCATGTCTGTTACTTTTTCACAGACCATTTGCTTAGTCGATTTTGATAAAATTTGGTACATAGATAGCTTGCATCCCGGAGACGGACGTTTTATCCGGAAAATCAAAGAGTTCCCACTGGATTTTTAAACCTTTAGTGCACAGGACGGCATAATTTTCGAGCTAACGGGTTGGGGCTTGCAATGTAGAGGCTGAATTCAACAACGATTCTACATTATTTCGCGCCGGATAGGTCGTAAAAAGTATCATTTCGGTCGTATAGAAGGTCAGTAAACTTTAGTATCTACTACAGTCGTGGCAGTGTGGCCCACCCTGGAAGGATAGGGGCCTATTGTTTCACGTCGCAGTTGTGACGTGGGAACAATATTATGCTTGCTGTATCTATTTACATATCCTCTTAGCGCCAGATTATGTTGTATGGGAATTTTTAAAATCAAAGACGGTGCCTACTCTACAATGTTAGCCTACAGTAGGGATAAGCACTAAGTCAAATAAGCGACTTTTTATCAAACGTCAAAACGCTTGCTTAGTAAGGGCGCTTGGATGAAATACACAGATGTTACGTCATAAACGTTTGACGTGATTTGACGTACTTTTTAGGGTTCCGTAGCTCAAAAGGAAAAACGGAACCCTTATAGGAGTACTTTGTTGTCTGTCTGTCGGTCTGTCAAGAAACCTACAGGGTACTTCCTAAATTTGGCAGGTAGGTAGGTCTTATTGGAGACATTCGGGGAAAAATCTGAAAACCGTGAATTTGTGGTTTCACACAAAAAAATTAAATTGTGGTCATGAACTAAAAATTAGTATTTTCATATTTCGAAGTAAGATAATTATATCAAGTGGGGTATCATATAAAAGGTCTTCACCTGCGCATTCGAAAACAGATTTTTATTTATTTTTATGTATCATAGTTTTTGAATTATCGTGCAAAATTATGAAAAAATAAGACTGTATAGCGGAACCCTTGAGGCGCGAGCCTGACTCGCACTTGGCTGGTTTTTTTAGTTAGTTGTGTTTTTCACCGAACTCTAACTTAGAAACCTCTACCTTAGTGGCTGGGACGGACAGACAGACAGACATGACGATTCTATAAGGGTTCCGTTTTTACGGCTACGGAATCCTAAAAAGGAGGGGAAAACTGATGCCAGAGTTATTATATCCTGGCAGTACGAATTAGGAACGAAGAAGTAAATAGCTTCATACGTGTCCTTGGAATTTAGACTACGTAGATGACTGTAGGCGCAGACCTTGAAGACGCCTTGCGCTGCGATAGCAGAAAGGCGAAGGAGGTACCAGAACAGAGCAGAAAACTTTTTCTTTGTTCTAGAACGGAGGAGTTTACAAGTAGATTTGCTGCTTACCTTACCTTGGCACAGTTGGAAAGGAAAAGGAAACCGAAGTTCAAGTGTACGAAACACGTAAAGTGGGCTACAGTGAAGTCAGGCTGGTGCATCGCGCGTAACGAGGATGCGCCGCATTATCCTATTCGGGCTTCACCTATTTGCTAATCATTCTAGCCCCCTTAATAGCAAATGTTCTGCGTAACCATAGTAGGGACTAGAGATAGACCATTTCACAGGTCACATGTGAAAAATCACAACGCCTTTTCATATAACGTTTGCCTCACTTATAAGTAGCCTGTGAAAAATCACGAAGCAAATCTCATAAAATACCTATAAAAGTTTAAATAGAACGTTAAATCCCAGTGTACATTTAAATTTCGCACGTGTATGGTCATCGACCCGAGTTAAGGCGCTAAAGAGTGTGCGAGCGAGAACACTCGCATCGCTGCGTGTTAGAAAGAATGTGCAAAATTTCACTATCCGTGAAAACCACCTGTTATACCAGTGCTATTGATTAGCTAACGATTGTAGTGCGAAAATTGAAAAATCATTTCCATGAAAAATCACTGTGAAAAAATTAATTTCACCAAATGAAAATGATTAAAAGTAGCAATAATGCTGATAAGTAGGTACTTAATAGCATTAAATTTTGTTGAAGAGATAGCTGTCTCTATCTCTACTATATGAATACTTATGTTTAGACACACAATTGTCCGTTTTTCCAGTGCGAGTAAAATTAATTATTATGTTTCAGTTCTCCTTCATCCTTCGTCATTCAGCTTCTCCATTTTTTAAGTAGGTATGTATCAGATGATGCCCGCAACTTAGTCCACGTGGATTTAGGTTTTTAAAAATCCTGTGAGAACTTTTTGATTTTCCGGAGCAAAAATTAGCAAATTTCGACAAAATCGGTCAAACGGATGGGCTGTGAAAAGCTAGCAGACAGACAGACAGACACATTTTCGCATTTATTTATATATAAAAGGAAAAGCTGACTGTCTGATTGATTAATTGACTGACTGAATGATCTATTAACTAACAGCTCAAACTACTCGGACTGCAAATATCTAAGGGGGCATTTAATAAATCTGTTGATAGGTAAAGATACAAAACTCCACTATTTTTAAAAATCTCCAAAGAAAAAAAAACACAACGTATGGCATATTTTCTTTAGAATTTTTTGATTCACGATTAAAAAATATTCGTTGGTGAAACCCTCAGACACCATATGTCTTACTTCCCCTGACGAAAATTAAAATAATATTAACTTGAAACAGTTGTACAGCTTCTTCCTCCATACTGTCGGCCGCAAGGCCGTACAAGTTAAAAAGAGTTGATTCAAATGTATGTTCTAAGAATAAATGCTATAATTTTAGGTAAGTACCTAGTAAAGTCTTCAGCGTGCAGTAAAATAATATAATGAAGAGCTAATACGTCTTAAAAACCTAATTCATTTTCCGAAATTGATTTTGCTTTCATATTCGTATTTCGAATATCGATTTACGGGTACGTGGACTGGATTTATAACTTGATTTATTTGTTTGATATAATAAATTATTTATCGTAAAATTTTAATTGTTCCCGAAAATCCTGATTAGTGATGAAATACATAACATAACAAGAAATTCTTCGCACTATCTTGCCTTATATCACCTGATATTAATTACATCATAGTTATTAAATTATTTTGCTAGACTTAGTTTATCTCACCTACCTAATTGATATCTAACTACTCGTCAGTACTAAGGATATCAAATGGAGAGGAGAAGTATCAGTATTCATAAAAGGGAGCTCAAACCGGACTCCTAAGACGGATATTTCCTCTCATCCAACGTTTACCGTTCTCCAGGGGTGATTTACAAGGTGTGATGCTATGATTGGACTTGTCATACTCAACCTTCGGGCATAAAGGAAATTGCGAATAAAGCTGTTGTCTGACTCCTGAATCATGACACGTGCTATATTTAACAACAAAAGGGATTCCAAACTATTTATGTACTTCTATTCTAGGAACGATATGAGATAGTGCTTGATTTCACTTTATTTTTTTAAATAAAAAAAATTTGCGTTCAATGGATAGAAGTTTTGACTTCTATCGGCAGTATCCATTGAATGCCATTTTTTTTGGATTTTCAAATCAATAGTAGCATCAAAAATTAAAATTTCACAATTTGTAAATTAAAACCATTAACATAAGTTTAATAGTTTATAAGAGTTCGATTCCTGCCGGTTCGCAGTTTTTGTATGTAATTGTATGTATTTAAAATTATGTAGAAATTTCCTTAAAGTGTAGGTAAAAAACTATAAAAATTATAAAAAATATAACATAAGTTTAGTTTATACATCTATCGGCAATCCGAGCACTATTAACATGTCGGTGACGCGACATTCAAGATTTGATCAGCCCAAAAATGTCCAATGCACCTAAAGATGTCTTCAATTCAATAAGAATTAAATTATATAAAAGATTTTCCAATGTTTTTCTTTTCATTGATACCCATAGAACTGTTTTCATACCTACTGCTAGACGGAGCTTCAACATCGGAATTTATCATGACGTGGTGTACCTACCAAATACATACCTAAAGCTAGAAGGTCTACAATTACTCGTACCTATATATCAATAAAGAATGAACATAGATGTTTTGAAAATAATCCAGAAATAAGCTTAAATATAAAATGGTTTAATGAAATTAGTTCTAAGTACTTACCAAGAGACGCTTCAGGGTCTGTGAGGTCGGACAGCGAGGGGACTTTCTGCATGGTGCGAGGCTCCTCAGCTTCTGGAGGCTCAGTCTTGATGCCATCTGCTGCACCACCGCCTTCATCGCACTGTTGTCAAATATAAAACAAAACATGTAAAATAATATAATAATATTCTTAAAAAGGTCTTATTACATGTGGTGGGCTCCACAGCGCATTTCAGCCGATTGCATTTTCACTGGAATGACGGACTTTGGCATTTCAAATTTGGTCTTTACTATCACTCTGTAATCCGGAGCACACATCGAGCTGTCCACGACAGTTAGGTAATATCTAACACTTGATACTAAGAATTCTTAACCTAAGAGCGATATCATAGCCTAGTGGTTAGGACGTCCGCTTTCTAATCGGAGGTCGGGGGTTAGATCCCGGGCACGCAACTCTAACTTTTCGGAGTTACATATGCGTTTTAATTTATGTAATTAAATATCACTTGCTTTAACGGTAAAGCAAAACATCATGAGGAAACCTGCATGCCTGAGAGTTCTCCATAATGTTCTCAAAGGTGTGTGAAGTCTACCAATCCGCACATGGCCAGCGTGGTAGACTATGGCCAAAGACCATTCTCACTCTGAAAGGAGACCCGTGCTCTGCAGTGAGCCGGCGATGGGTTGATCATGATGAAGAACGATGTAATGCAGGTAGGGTGTGGAATTTCTCTCTAGATAATATTATGCTCGCATGCAAACTACCTCTTGTCTGAGATGTTTTCCTTCACCGGAGAATGTGTGCCTTTTGGATAATTTGTACACGTCATATCAGTCTAATCAATAGAAGTTTTCATTACATATATCTTTTGACTAATATTGTTAACCGTACTCTCTATTTCTAAAACAACTTGATATAGAACGCTTAAAATAGTCAATGAGTCAACGGCTTAATTTAACCGATGCCAGCATAAACAATAGGTACCTCACATGACGTAGGAGTACCAACAGTCTACACCAGGACAGGAACCCATTTTTTTAAGCCTTCTCATCGGCATCAAAGTAAATATACTATTCACCGAGCAAAGCCTACTTCCGTCGACGATTGGGACATGCGTCGCGTTGGCAATACGACACGCAGAATATTCACAAACAATTGAAAATCTCGAGGACACTAGACTTGAATCTGCAGTATAGTCTACTTGCGTATAATATACTAGCTGATCTGCCCCGGCTTCGCTAAACTGGCATTTTTTTTAAATCGGTGAAGGGGTGGAATTTTTTAAAAATCCAAAAACACATGTTTGTTTATTTTTAACTGAAATTCTAAATACCAGTTTTCATGGTTACAATTAAAAAAATGACTGACTTTATACAAACTTTAACCCCTATTTAACGTACAAAGCACCTGAATTAAGCTAAGCTGATTGATACTTTCCATGATTTAACCCTCGTAGGGGTGGATTTTCCAAAAACATTTTCTTAGTTCTTCACACATCTCTGACAAAATTTCAAGTTTCTATTTTTTATTTAGGCTGTGCGTTTATAGATCAGTCAGTCAGTCAGAACTAGTGTTTCTAAGTATATACATATATGGAATAGATGTCAGTAGATTTCAAGGAATAATATCAATTCATGTTATTGTGCGCGACACGAATACCAAGAACTAAAATGCCGCTTTATCTTAAATTCAAGTGCTTACCGTTTTTTCCGTAAGTTTACTTATCAATGTAATTGATGTAGGAGAAATCTAAGTTACATAAAGATTTTTATTTATCAAAATTCTCAATTCACTCTTTTATTTTAAATTATAGACAAGCGCTTCGCTGCAAGTGATGATGTAGCATAAGATGGAGCGCGTTTGCCCAAAAAATGCCTTGACTTGAAGTTGATATTAAAAGTGGTCCTATTTTTAGATATACAAAAGATAAGAAAATATACAAAAACTTCGTTTAAAATTCGCCAGAATGCATTTAATTGCTGGTAATCAGGGCTCCAGAGTGTTGAACTTCGATGCGTGACGTGTCAAACAGAACCGCCTTCTGTACCCGTCTCTTGGTCCAATACAAACACAAAGTCAAACGAAATTTTGAAATGTTGGCCGAAGGCAGTCGCTATGAGATCGTTTTTCAGACACTTGGAAAAATACTACATACATACTACACTCCGCTGCATTTTCATTTTTCATTTATTTTCATTTATTATTCATGCATTCCAATATTGATATGTAAATGTCCAAAGAAAACGAGCTTCCTCCGCATGATGGTGCACCTGAGTTATCTGAGCCTTTGTCGGTTTAAAAATAAGTTCCAGGTGAAAGCCCGGCGCAAGTACCTAACAAAATTAATGCCAATGTGACAGTGACACCTGAACACGATTAACTTGACTTGCGCCCCTCCTTCTCAATTGACCCCTGATACAATACGAGGCTATACAAAAATCTATCCAATAAAATTACAATATTGAATAGGGGTCCCCCGAAATCAATCCTTGTGATTAACTTATCATACCCTCCTCCATCTATTTTAAACTTTGTAGATAACAAGTAAAGTATTTTGTTGACAAACGATTTGATAATTGAATTGAAAAATTATGAATTATGAATTATGAATTATGATAACGAGGTGTCGTCATTGCGAAGAAAATCGATTTCTATAGTATAACAGTTAAGAGAAGTAACCCTAGTACACTCCCCAGAGCTTTCCATACAAACGTAGTTTAGTTCTGAAATATTAATCAATCAAAAATCAAAATCAATGAAATTTTGTAAACACATTCTAGAAATAAATATCTGTGTGTGTCAACAACAATCATAGTCAAATTTCTGTTAAAATGTAATGTTCCACAGTTAACCAGATTTTTACATTTACCTACCATTTTTAAGCCCGTGTAATTTTAAAACTACATAATTTTTACAGAAATCTGGAAACTACAAACATAGATATTCGTTTCTAGAAAGGGTTTGCAAATTTTTATTAATTAAATTCAAATTAAAGCCAAACTACGTTTGTATAGAAAGCGCTGGGCATGGCGCTAGGTTCGCTTCTATTTGCTGGCTTATTAAGGCACTTTCGGCTTCGTTCGCATAAAATTCCAGGGGTTTAGTCTTTACTGAAGTGTGGAGTAACATGTACTCACATAACATAATAGATACCTAGATATGTTTTCGAACTGGTATTGCGTGATTCCCGTAAAAAAATATCAGACAAACTATTAAAATTTTATAGCAGTTAACTATGACCACAACCCGATGGTTATACGGTATGATGATAATGAACTATAGAACGCAGAGATGGATACAGAACCTAAGGCAAAAAGTGGTGTGGTGCAAAAAGGCACATAAAATAAGCAGAGTCGAAAATCCGTTGAACTCTGTATTTTTTGCACGTAATAGGTAATTTAAATAATCAAGGGAATAAAACTGGAACTAACCGCGGTACTCAGAGTCGCTAATGGTTAATTAAGATTGAGTTAAAACGAGACAGATTTATGTGGGAGATATAGATAGAGGGAGTTAGTGTTTTAGTGTCAGTTATTGTGAATGAATCACTATCAGCTCGCTAAAACGGACGAATTTAATCTAATCTAATCACGTAACGTAATCACGAACGATATTGGCTTTAAATTATGCTTAGTAACTTTTGTGTTTTCTTATCTATAGGAACGTGTAAATGGGTAAATTAATCTTATTTTTAATACGAAGTCCGTTTTTTTTAAAACTCATCTAGGCTTTTTTTTAATACCTAGAATCTAGATATTGATAGTTAAAATATAATTAAAAAGTTTTTCCTTGAGTTAAATGGCAAAATATTTTCCATGAGTTAAATACCTAATCTGCTTATGTTTTCATTGGAAATAAAAGCATTTTCACGATTACCTGTTTAAGTTTTTACTTCTTCTGTATTTGATTTTTGAGTTATAAAATGCAATATAATATTTTCGTCTTCATAGCTTGTAATTTGCAAAAATGGGCCCATTCGCAAAATTAATGTGTTACCTAGAGCTGATTCAGAGCAGTTCTACATAATGTATTAAACAGGTCAGTACGTTAATAGAAATACTCATCATCACCACAAGTATGGAATATGGATGACTTATATCTGTTGCAGTCAAAATTCGTATCCAGTCTAAAACTTTTTTTAACTGAGAAAAAGCAGTCAAAACTAGTTTTGATCAACGATATTGATTAAAAGTTATTTTGAATTTTTGACAAAACAAATTAGTTGGTATCTACTTATTACTATTTACCTACTACTTTTGATTGAGTAATATCAGTTTTAAAAGTGATTTTAAATTAGAGTCCCTCAGCTCCACGCAGTACCTATTTTCTGTGGTACCCCTAGATAAATGGTATATGCAAGAAGACATGCATACTTTACCTTGCCTCGTCGGCCCTATATTCACCTTTGCGAAGAGTTTTGGCTGGAAATTTTGTTAAATCTACTTTTAACCGAACTCTGTAGTCAAAAGTAATTTTGACTGCTTTTTTCAGTTAACAGTAGTTTCGACCGCATCCGAGTTTAGACTGTAACATATCTACCACTCCAGTTCATTGATGCGTACGCGATGATTAACCAGTAAACAGTGGGGATATTTTTACGCTCTGCAGCGAGGGGTCGAGCCCACCCCTGCTCTTGGCACGTGATTACCGATATAGGGGGCACGATCCCAATTTATACTTACCTATGTCGACGATTGATAAACCATTTGTTATTTTTTTTGTAGAATCTCGCACCTTTAACAGTTCTAATGGACTCCGTTGTTAAGTGACACATTCCCTTAGATTGTATTGTATTATGGTAAACCTACCTACTAGATGATGCCCGTATTCGTATGCATGGAGTCAGGTTTTTTTAAATCACGTGGGAACTCTTTGAATTTTTGGGATAAAATGTAGCCTATTAATTGCCTAGTCGGTCTCCGAAAAGCACGCTATCTCTGTACCAAATTTTATCATAATCGGTCAATCGGATGGCCCGAGAAAGGGACAGACAAGCTCACTTTTGTATTTATTCTAGTAGGTATGGAATTTGTCGTGTTACCTGATGTCTACAACTTTATCTATATTCTAGCTGGTTTAATGGCGTTAAAGTGTGTTTGGTTCTAATGGGTCTGAAGGGCAAGGTCAGTCTGAGGCGTAAAATGTGATTTTAATGATACCTATGCCTTATCATCATTAAAGCCTTACTCAACAAAAAAGGATTGAACTATTTCTTTGATTTTTAAAACCATAATAAATCAAAATTAATATTTAAATCTTGTCCTTAGATTATTCTTAGATTAAAATGACCTATGTACTTATACCTTATTTAAGTAAATAAGAAATAATTATCTAAGTTTTTGCCATATATTTATATTTATATTTTTGGAACCCTCGCAGCTTTATTTTTAAGTTTACGAAATTAAAATTATTACAACAATCATCTATAACTCCACTTTAAAAGAGTACCTACAATTATTTGTAGGTAGCTACTTTTAATAAATTATTTCAATCTTTGAATCTATTGTTTCATGGCCCGTGTTTTAAGAAATTTCGATTCTTAAGTATAATAACTTCGAGTCACACATTTGATTCTCGCTGAATCACATGGCTATTGTAGCTAATGGAACGGCTAAATTAGGCGAGCTAACGAACGATAAAACTAATCTAGCTACAACATACATTACGTTGAATAATAGGCATGTTTTGTAAATACTAGGAACTCTGTAACTCGAAAGGCTACATTTTCTGCAATTAGACATTTTTGAACCATATTTCGTGAACCATTAAAGTTCTCTGATTTCCATGAATACGAGTACGTAGGTTCCTAGATTAGCTCATTTCACAAGCACAAATTACCATATTCTACTTTAAAAAGAACGTTGGTCCAAAATCATAATCTTGAAAAAAATATCTCTATTTTCTTCCTGATGCTGTATGTATTTGATTGTTCATACTAATACAACTTATTATGTTGATTCTGTAATAGGTACATTATATGACATCTATAGCTACACACCTGTATAACGTCCGCGTCGCTTGAATACTAACACCAAGTTATTTTTTCGGTTTTAACATTTCGAAGTCATTCGCTAGAGAATCGAGAGACGTGTCGTTTCGTTTCCATATAGTCAGAAACAAAAAAACGTCCAACAGCAACCCTTAAAGAATTAATTTAAAAACCAGTTAAGTGTGAGTCGGACTCGCACACGAAGGGTTCCGTACCATCGTACAAGATATAACACTTTAATGTTTTTAACTTTCATGGCGGCTATTATGATATTTGTATTATTTGTTTCTAAAGCAGCAATTAAAACACACATTCTGTGAAAATTTCAAGTCTACCTATTACGGTTCACGAGATACAACCCGCTGACAGACAGACGGACGGACGGACAACGGTGGCTAGGGTTCTATTCCATACATAACGACCCGAATCTCTGGAAACACCAAGTTTTTCCGCTTACCTGTAAAATTGCTGATTTTGACTCGTTGCTTAGTTAGAATAACTGGCTGGCCATGCCGAAATTTCTTAATCTTAATGGAATTCTAACTTTCATTCTAAATGACCCATCATGTATGTACTACATAGAACTTGCTGTGCGCAAACTACAAAATAATAGGTTTATATAATATTGCTTCAGTGCTGAACCACTTTTGCGCAAAATTCTACGTTAAAAAAAATCGCGTTAAAATGAACACCTCCTCCTATTTTGGAAGTCGGGTTAAAGACAAGAACCAAAAATAATTTATACATACAAGTGGACTAAATCCTAATTTATTAAGATCGTAGTATTACACTAAGCTCATAGATTATGTACGCGCGTTTAAAAAGTAGTGACATGTGATATAGTGTGACAAGTTCGAGAGAACTCACACTTCACTGCCGAACGATGTTGCGCGCGACAAATAGTCAATTAACCTCACTATATATTATCTACTTCCTTTCGAGGATTCGAAATGTGACAATGAAACTAATTTATTGCAGTGAGAGGATATAGGGGACAGTAGGTATTGTAAAAATAACAAGCTACCTAGAGAGTAGAGACATACTCTAGGCATAACATGATCGACCCATCGCCGGCCTTCTGCGCACGGGTCTTCTCTTGGAATGAAGGGCTGAGGCCATAGTTCGCCACGCTGGTCTATAGCGGGTTGGCAGAATTCACACATCTTTGGGAACATTACGGAGAATACCCAGGCATGCCGGTTTCTACGCAATGTTTTTTTTCTCCGTTAAAACTATTCCTTCAAATGCATATAACTCCGAAAAGTAAGAGATGCGTGCCTGGGGTCAAACCCCCGACCTCGAATAGAAGGTGGATATCTTAACCAGTAGGCCATCACGCCTCATTATTATCATCGTTCCGTGTCATAACTTAAGCAGGACTCGTCTTGGACTGACCAGTGACCACTCGTATTTATTTGACATTATCAGTGAGATCCTCGTAGGTACATTCTGCCAATGCTTGGTAAAACCTTGCCTTTCATTATCCATCCGGGTATTTGCAAGAACGAAATGCGTGGTAATGGATAAGTGTGAAAACCACCAATAGGATCGTTCACTTTCAAAAGTTCATTGAACTCTTTTTCACCAGAGCGAAGGTGAACTAAAAAGGCAAAGGCTCTATGGTATTAAGTATATCTTGACTGATAGACTGATCTATCAACGCGCAGGTAGGTTTGTTATAGGTAGGCATCCCGCACCATATGATCTTTAGAAATTCCACCTCTATGGGGTTTAAATACGGGATGAAAGATTGTGTGAAAACCCATCATTTAGTTATATCCATTAAAAATAAGCTGTGATAGCCTAGTGGTTAGGACGTCCGCCTTCTAATCGGAGGTCGGGGGTTCGATCCCGGGCACGCACCTCTAACTTTTCGGAGTTATGTGCGTTTTAATTAATTAAATATCACTTGCTTTAACGGTGAAGGAAAACATCGTGAGGAAACCTGCATGCCTGAGAGTTCTCCATAATGTTCTCAAAGGTGTCTGAAGTCTACCAATCCGCACATGGCCAGCGTGGTAGACTATGGCCAAAACCCTTCTCACTCTGAGAGGAGACCCGCGCTCTGTAGTAAGCCGGTGATGGGTTGATCATGATGATGATGATGATTAAAAATCGTATTTGGGCTTTCGGTTAAAAGTTAAAAAATACGTGATTCAGGATTTTTGGGAATTCCACTCCCTCACCGATTCCACTTGAGCGAAGCCGGGGCGAGTTAGCTAGTTAGTAAATATAGACGGTAATTTATTAATCTCGGTAATAATATGAAGAAAAATCACAACGAATTTGTCATATCCTGCAAAGCGGACGTAACTATCCCTTTAATTAGTTACCGGATATCGTAGAGCAGCCCTTAATGAGAAACGCTTGGTTGAACCTACTAACTCTTACCTTTAACTTGATGTACAATTACTAAATATTACTTTTTTTTTAAGAAAATATTAGAATAAAACTTAAAGCTAGTCTTATCTAACTACTATACAAATTATGCTCGCGTGGAATGGTGCCAAGACTACTGGCTGCATTTCTGCACTGGACAGCCAGGCTGATCCGCTGCGCAAAAAATAAGCCAGCCCTTCTGTCACCAGATGAGGCTATATTACCTATTTGCAAAACCTTCGTCAGGTATCGCTCCAACGGAATCGTGTTTCTACTGAGTGACCCAGGCATGCCCTTCTCACAACTCACAACACGCTTAAAGTATCTGTCCAGCGGAGTCTTGCTGATTTAGTTTCTCCAATTCTTATATTCTACAGTCTTGGTAGAACAGACTAGTTGTGGTCATCATTTCAGCTATGGTTTGCTTGAAATCCCCCTACACGAGTGTGCAAGACAGGCAACCGTCAGACTGGAGTAGAGATACATACTGTCTTCAATTATATTGGGTTCAATATCTTCCAGCACACATAAATCATGTCAAGTTATTCTTTATGGTGACAACTGGGAGCTCGAGAAGGTGTCAACGTCACGACATGACAGTCGGCGCTTTTTATTTTAACTGTGGTTATTAATGACACCCGCTTAATGATTTAATGATAAGTAGTTTAATAAATCAAAATAAATCTGTCGATCACCACAGCAGCGCAGTTCCATTGCATCGGTTGAGAGTATGGATAATATATTATGCACGTAGATAGTAAATCATAATTCAATAATTCATTTCACTTTATTGCGAACTTGGGTTAATGAACACTAGATCTTAATTTAATTGTTATTGTTGTGCCAAATTCTACCCTACGGTATGCAATGAGAATAAATAATCCAAATATGCATAATTTCGTTAAATATTCTTACTAGTCATTTACTATACCTTGACGGAATAATATACATACAATATACATACTACAAAAGTTTGTACCTAATCTATTTTTCCTTAGCTGAAACAAAAGGTAACAAAACGTATCGAAGAACATTTTACACTTCTTGTAGAAATGCGAAAGTTTACTAATGTAGAGGCGAAGCGCGCCTGCCCAGAAGAAATTCCCTCTTCTATTTTTTCTACGCGCTTTAAGTAGTCGTTTCAGATTTTTCACTATTGTAGATATCATGGTTTTATCGTTAACTCGCGTGAAAAGTGATGCACTATGACGCGTATCTTTTCGTTCTTAGATACTAGGTACCTACTTATATCTTTAATCTGTGCTTTTCATGTCTCTGCGAGAAGCGGTTTATTTACATTTTAAGTCAGCTAAAGAAATATAGATTGTAGAATTACTGGATACAAAATCAAGCACGTCTTTTAACTCATTCGTAAAAAGTCCTAACACTTTTCCGTCGCAGCAAGCTAATGTCGAAACTCATTAGTGCAGCTTAGCGTCAGTGTCACGGGCAAGTTTAAAAATAAAAGTAAAAAGCGGCAACTTTGAAATAGAAACTTGTTTGTTTTTCCTTTTTCTATGCCGATGATTGATCGGTGCCGCGTTTGTATGAACAAGTTTAATTATTTGTTTATCAAATAAAACTATTTGGTTAAATATTAATGATGAAGGTAAGGATTAAAATCGGGGACTAAACAAATTACATTTAATTGTTTAAAACGCACATAAACTCGGAAAAGTTAGAGGTGCCGGCCCGGGATCGAATCACGGGCCTCCCGATTCCGTCTTAAACACTAAGCTATCACCCAATATTAAAAGATGTCAATATTCAGATCATAAGGCCACATAAAGGAGCTTTGTATTCTGGCGTGGTGCGGTGGTTGGGGCAGGTTGAGTGAAACACCGCCGCCGCGCCGGATGCGCAGGCGACCAGCGGAGCGTGATCAACTGTCGTTCTTTTTGACACCGTACGCACAAGGTACGCAGCGTAGGGCGAAACGTAGCCTTGATGACAATGTTACTTTATTTAAGACTAGCTTATGCCCGCGACTTTATCCACGTGGACTAAACAATTTTCAAACCCCTATTTTAGCCCTTTAGCATATGTCTGCGTCATAATAGCTATCTGCATGCCGAATTTCAGCCCGATCCGCCCAGTAGTTTGAGCTGTGCGTTGATAGATTAGTCAGTTTTCCTTTTATATTTATATAGATTAGCGACCCTCCCTGGCTTCGCACGGGTAGCTTGAGAGGAACAATTCGACTACATTATTTTCGTGTAACGTTAACTATTTACAGAATGCACGCCACGGAAGCTCTCAGATGGATATTTTCCGAATTGATTCACAATCATCATAACGGTTTCGCAACATGTTCATAAATTACCGATCTATAACCAAACTCACCTATAACCGAAACCTATATCCGATAACCGATAACCTTCTCAGATAATCCCTCTTTCATTTATCAAGAGCAGATTTTGCCCTTGATAAACGATAGGTTGTTTTTAACCCACTAAGAAAGATTTTTCTAAAAATAAATTTTAAAAGTTTGTCTGTTTTTTGTTTAGGTCCGGATCTCGCAAAATCTTTATGAGATGAAACAGAAAAATAAATCCTTTAAAACGAAGAACTAACTCCATATAAAGCTTTAATTATTTTTGATTACTTTTAAATTTTATATTATTTTATAGTAGATTAGTAAATAACTCCTAACTAACTTGAAAGTTTGTTTCCTAATTTAACCTCAGTATCGAACTCAAGAGTTCTTATATTATTAGCAAATCTGCACCGCAAGTTCAATAAACTCTGTGGATGTATGAATTACTCGCCAGAAAATTATTACAAAAAAGAAGAATACATTTTTATATGGACATGAATTACTAGAAACGTTCCAGAGATACATTAGCTGACTCTATGATTGGTATAAAATGGCGGGTAAGAGCCGTAAGATGGAGTTACTTCACCGGTTCTTCTGCATCGGCTTTATTATTAACTTGCCAGTAAAACTAAACAAGTACAGCGCTCGTTTAACCACTACCGATAATTATGGCGATACCAGGGAGCAAGTAAGTACGCATTGGAAATACATGTAGGACGTAGGTACATCAGTAGGGTCCAGTTGCATGACAGCCGGTTAAAATTGTGGTTACGGGAAAAAAATTCCACCAATAAAAACCAAAGTAGGTTGCATAAATATGTAGTATATAGTACATATGTACATATAATACAGTAAGTATATTATACTTACGAGTACCTCCATAAAAATATTTGTACCTAATAATTCGAGCTTTTTGTTTACACCAAAACAAACGTAGCTATTCTAATAAAGAAAAGTGCTTATTTTCTTTATTTGCATGGCTATAAGGCAATAACTTAGGTATATCCTAATGTATAATGTGTTACCGTTCTATATAGGTAAATCTTAAATTTTTATAGCATACAAAATTTAAATTTCGCCTTTATATTAAAATCTAGATAATAAAGTATGTTTTTTTGAGATGAGATAACATAATTTTATTACCAATATCCTTTTAATATGTAAATACAACCAGTTTGGCGTATCATCTTTTAGAATTAATAATAATCATTTCCTGTTATTATAGCTGCCTATGAAACACGATTAAATTGATAGCCGGAAGGTGAAACCTAGTAAACACTAAACAGGAAAAACAAAAATGAATAGCCTACTTTTCACTTAACTTTCCTATAATTTATTCTAGAATAGATGATGCCCGCGGCTTCGTCCGCGTGGATTTAGGTTTATAAAGATCCCGTGGGAACTTTTAATTTTCCAGGACAGCCTATCCGTAGTAGCCCGTCCCCGGGATGCAAGGTATCTCTGTACTCTGTTTTAGCATAAACATTTAAAAGTATGATTCTTTAAAATCCCGTGGGATTGCCAAGATTTAGGAATGCTAATGTTGAGGAGTTGGGTCCTCAAGTTCAACGATAAAGTCTTTAGGTACTTGATAGTACCTCCAATATCAATTTATAAGCGACAGTTTCTAAATCCCATGTGTTTCGGTAGTCAGATCCCCTGCAGCACAATGTCGCAGTTTCTCTTTCGATAGAAAAAATACACAATTCGGTTCAGAGAACTTGAAGATTTCGATGTATTATAGGTAGAAAACACAACTCCTTTTTCTAAAGTCTGTTAAAAAGTAGCCTATGTTACTCCTTGGTTAACCTTCTACTTGTCTGTAAAAGTCCCGTCAAAATAGGTTCAGCCGTTCCAAAGTTAAGTGTTCAAACAGACAGATAAAAAAATTTAAAACGTGATTCAGTTATGATACAGTTCAAATAGCCATATATTATGAGTTTAATTTGATGTAGGTGTTGCGATATTACAGACAGACAATTAAATTTTATTTATTAGTATAGATAGATAGATTGATGATGCCCGCGGCTTCCTCCGCTTGGATTTAGGTACGCCGTCGTAAGGTATTTTAAAAATCCCGTGGAAACTCTGGATAAAATGAATCCTATGTCATCAATCAAATAAACCCGGTCTGGTAACTGGGCAATTATAATTTTCGGGGAACTGTGCTAATTTATGGCACTGACCAGTTCAAGTCGTAAGCTGAAGGAGACATGTTTGCGCGGGGCCGGCGGTATAGAGGCGGGCGCCTCGTAGAAGGCGGCTTCTTCTAGTCCATAGTCGGACTCGCTCTCCGTCCACTCCAGCTTCATACTGCTGGGACTGTAACAAAAATAAATCTGATTATATAAAAGGTAAAGCTGACTGACTGACTGACTGATCTATCAACGCACAGCTTTAAGCTGGACGGATGAGGCTGAGGCATGCAGGTAGCTATTATGACTTGTAGACATCCGCTAAGAAAGGATTTTTAGGGTTCCGTACCTCAAAAGGAAAAACGGAACCCTTATAGGATCACTTTGTAGTCTGTCTGTCTGTCTGTCTGTCCGTCTGTCTGTCAAGAAACCTACAGGGTACTTCCCGTTGACCTAGAATCATGAAATTTGGCAGGTAGGTAGATCTTATAGTTGACATTTGGGGAAAAATCTGAAAACCGTGAATTTAGGGTTAGATCACACAAAAAAAATTAAATTGTGGTCATGAACTAATAATTAGTATTCTCAACTTTCGAAGTGAGTGACTATATCAAGTGGGGTATCATATGAAAGGTCTTCACATGTACATTCTAAAACAGATTTTTATTTATTTTTATGCATCATAGTTTTTGAATTATCGTGCAAAATGTCGAAAAAATACGACTGTAGTACGGAACCCTCATTGCGCGAGCCTGACTCGCACCTGGCCGGTTTTTTAGGATTAGGAAGAAAATTCTACCCTAGGTAAAATAGGGGTTTAAAATTTGTGTTATTCACGCGGACGAAGTTGCGAGCATAAGCTATTATTATATAATCATTAATTAATACAATGAATATATTGAAAAATACCGTTTATTGATGTCGCGATTAATCCTTTGATTAAAACTATTTCAATACAAAAAACATTTATTTTAGAAACTAAGAAAATCAATTTTTTTTCAAACCCCTCGCGCACCGAGGGTTCCGTACTACAGTCGTATTTTTTCGACATTTTGCACGATAAATCAAAAACTATTATACCTACATAAAAATATGTAAAAATCTGTTTAGAATATACAGGTAAAGCCCTTTCATAATATGTAATATGATATCCCACTTAGTGTTGTTATTTTACGATGAAAATTGAAAATACTAATTATTTGTTCATGAACATGGGTTTCGGATTTATTCTTTTACTTGTGCTATAAGACCCACCTGCCTACCGAGTTTCATGTGTCTAGGTCAACGGGAAGTACCCTATAGGTTTTCTTGACATGCACGACGGGCAGACGGACAGGCAGGCAGACAGACAACAAAGTGATCTTATAAGGGTTCCTTTTTCCTTTTGAGGTACGGAACCCTAAAAAGGATTATGATGTACATATTTACCGAAACAATTTGGGTCAATATCGAAACGTAATAACGTAAGAGGAATACTTAATTCTATAATCGTTTCAGATAATATTATAATGTAACCGATATCATATTATTATCGGTATTAAAAAGTCGGCGCGAAAGGCGTGCGACTTTTTTCGCTCATAGTATTTAATTCTCCAAACATGGACTTAAAAAACCAGCCAAGTGCGAGTCGGACTCGCGCACGAAGGGCTCCGTACCATTATCTATAAAAACGAGCAAAAAAAATCTCGTTTGTTTATTCTGTTTTTTAGTATTTGTTGTTATTGCGGCAACAGCAATACCTACCTAATCATCTGTGAAAAATTCAACTGTCTAACTATTACGGTTCATGAGATACAACCTGGTGGCAGACGGACAGCGGAGTCTTAGTAATAGGGTCCCGTTTTCCGTACCCTAAAAATCATGTCTCCAAATAAATGGACTTATATCCTTCAAAATCATATATCGTTTTACCCATCTTTACCGAAAAACCACGCGCTTATACCACATTTAGCTGGCCTGGTATAATTTCATCGTATTTTATGACCGCTTCTTATGAGACTCGAAACAATAGGGCTTCGCTAACCGCAGCCACCGCCTGCCTGCGTGAATTCTGATAATGGACATCGATATCTCTATCCTATTTATTCCTCCTGATTTGGAAAGGGATAGCGTTCAATCTAATAATCGTGCTATGCATACCTGAGTAGGCGGTTTAAACCTGTTCTTATGTAGTCGATACTTTGAATGATTGTTCTTAAGGCTTCACTTTTTACAAGACGTAAATAAAAGAGCGATGTTTTTTAGGTTAATCTAAATTAAACTTTTGAGAAACGAACAGAAGAAGAAAAGAGCCCATAAAATGGAGATATAGGTTAGGTACACTGGTAACTGCAAATAGGTTAGATTAGAGTCCGACATGACCTCTGTGCCTCCCTGGGCGAGGTAGTACTTATCCCCACGAAGAAAAAAGGTTAAAATCAAAATCAAAAAATTATTCTATACTTAGGACAACTAGTGTTGCAATGCTTCGTCTGTGACTCTACAGTCTACCACAACACCGGTTCAGAACTACCTACTCTGAAGAGCCTAAAGAGAGTTTATAGCTTAAAGCTCCTTGGTTAAATTTTTGTTTGGTTTATTGTTAGGAAAATGTCGGAATTTATAATAGGTACTTCAGATAAAGTTTATAGTAACAAGCAACTATAAAACTGTATTTCAATGATATTTTTATTTCACAATCATAAATCCGTAGCCGCCCTACATTGAATCCATTAATAACCCATCAAAGCGATCGAGATTAGTTAACACTTTCGAATATAGTGAGTCGATCCGGCGGAAACGGTTCCCGAAAGCACGTGTTACCAAACCCTTTCCCTTTACTTTCAGGAAGTGGCCTTATGGCCTAAAAAATAAGATCGAAAATCTCATGACAATAATTTTAAGTGAATACGTAAAAAGATTAAGAATTTATTTTGAAGTTCTTATTGTTAGAGGAATAAGGGATATAATGTTTAAGTTTTTCAGGGGATAGTTATAGTTCAGTGCTCAAATAGCCGGCAGTGATAGTGTAAATATGTCGTCGGAAGAATTCGGTGCTCGAGCCGTGTCGTTTCGGCCAATATCCGCAGGAAATGGTTCTCAGGAACGACACAGAGTGCATCATTGTCTTGTAATTGAAACGGCGTGTCGATTTCGTCCCTAATTTGTAGATGAGGGTTGTAATCATTAAAATTTGTTTTACTTATACAGTGTGATTATTTGACTCGGATACCTTTACCACGGCCACCTGCGTGAATTCAAATATAATGGACATCGATTAGGTATTCCTCCTGTATTGAAATGATCCACAGTTGGCCTGGTTGGTTCCTTGTTTCCCCAGGAGCTATGGTAGCTACCTACCTACTCAATGTTTGTTTAGTGTGAATAAAGGACCTTCCTTGCGTCGCTCCCTCATTACTTAGGATACTTGGCTACTTTTTGATAACACCCTGTTGATGATATTTTTCCAACGTAGCTCTCTGTACCTCTCTCGGTACGACTAAATTTCTTGAATGAAATATTTATCTATTAGAACAACACTTATCTAGAAAGTAGAAGTTATCAAAATGAAACAAACTGTCCGTTATCTAATCTAGTCGAGATAACACGAAAAAATTTTCAGTAGAAGCTGACACGCTGACGTCTTTCTCTACCACTATTGTGCGTCGCTTCAAGCCAGTTTAATGGACAAAGAACCTTGGGTACGATATTTTTCTATAAGAGAACATTGCTTCGCTTCGCTGTAATAAAATATTGATTAACAATCTAGATTCTAGACGAATGAGTCGGATGAAGAGCTAAAATAAGTTATTGGAGTATGGAGAAGAGTCGAAGTTATATATACCTATAACTCTTCTTCTAGGTAGGCAAAGACAACGAAGAAAGTTATTGGGAATTTCAATTAATGTTTTCACTGAAGAAGTTAATGCTTTCACAATATAGGAATGCAAAGTAAGATACATACTTAATTATTATAAAGGTACAATACTCATACAAATTGTCTGGCGATTAAAGAGAGTTCATACAGTACACTTTATAAAAGGTTTATTACCTTTATGTCTGGACATGCCGATTGCCAGACATGTTATTTACATGAGTAAAATTCCGTATAATACATAAAACGCATACTTATGTGCCTACCAATTATTTTGTCGTGGACTCTCCTGAAACAAGTTTTTTCCACGAAACGAGAGCTACTTATGCAGATGGGTGTTGGAAACTTATGGTAATTATTCACCATAAGGTTCCCGACCTACGGAACGTTGCCCGAATAATTGACCCACACGCGATTTCGCATGTCGGTCTAATCGTGTGCATGGCTGATATAATCGGTTTATATATGCCTGAATTGATAAGTGAAAGAATTTTTAAAATAACGCTGACGTTCTCGGAATAGTTAAATATCTTTTAGACATGATTTGTTAGTATGTGGTCAAATCTTGCAACTGAATTTTAATTTACACCACACTGTTGCAATACATAAGTAATATGTAAGTGCGGTAACAATGTTAGACTAATAATGATGGAGGCGTGAGGTGGCCATAGGAACTCATTAACTTCGTCGTGTTTGGGCTCATTAGATTTCAAGATCAAGTACTAATAGGTACCTAGATATCGACCACAGTCTCATGATGGCGCCGAGTGGTGGGTGATTGGAACTCCTCAAGCATCGTAACTCTGTTGTGTTTGGGGCTTGGGCTCGTTGGATTTGCCTTGGCATGTTCATTTTAATACAGGGCTTAAATAAAAGCTTGTTTTAAAAAGGCTGTTTTAAAATTGAGGATATTATAAAAATTTAGGACATGCATTTATTGTATAGGTTGGTATTTTAGTATTCCACAAATTTGTATGATATAGGTATCGCTTAAATCTCTGATTTTTTGTCCTCCTACACCGGCGTCTCCCAATACTGCACTTTCTGGTTCGAAACCACCAGCACCACTGCGCACTCAGCAATTTTAAAGTAGTGACCGGGTCAGGGAAACTATCTATTACATGCCTGAGAACCATTTAAGACCACCCGAGTACATATTAGTTGGTTTTAAGTATACACAAAAGAGTTTTATTGATTACTAGCTGATCCCCGCGGCTTCGCCCGCGTAGATTTGGGTTTTTAAAGATCCCGTATAGCCTATGTCACTCAGGAAAAATGTAGCTTTCTACTGGTGAAAGAATTTTAAAAATCGGTTTAGTAGTACTAAAGATTACCCCCTACAAACAAACTTAACAAAATACCTCTTTATATAATAGTATAGATATACGTACAGAGCGTAGCGAGACCATAGAGCGAGACCAATAATCTATGACCTACAAGTATTTTTTAATTGTAAAAATACATTGTCATTTTTCCTGTGCATTTTTCATTTTCGGACGTAAATGTCAATTTATTAAACAATTTTATTAGCATAAGATCGTCCAATTTCCATAAAAAAAGCTAAATAAACAAAATAATAAATAAAATAATCGTATTATTAACGAGAAGTAACAATAAGTTTATATTCTAACCAAGAAAAACTGAAGAAGACGGTCCAATAAAAATGTCGAAGCGATTTACAAAACCCACCATAAATTGGATAGAGTTTATGAAGAGAGTCCCACCTGAACAGAAAGGAAAATTCTTGGCGTTTAAAGCCAAGGCCGATATGTATTTGCGGCGGTAAATATTTGAATAGGTTTCATAGAATGGTTGATTATAATTTGTGTTATCTAGTTTAAAATTGTCCACAATAATTGATGAGTTTAGTTTGAACACCAGTTCTAACTCCATGGTCAATATTAAACGCAATTTTACCAAATAATGTAGTTCTTGATTTTTAGGGTTCCGTACTCTGTCCATCTGTCTGTCTGTTTCTCTGCCTGACTGTCCGTCTGTCGCGTCTGTCAAGAAAACCTATAGGGTAGTTACTACCCGTTGACCTAGAATCATGTTTGGCAGGTAGGTAGGTCTTATAGTACGTAAAGGAAAAAGTCCGAAAACCATGAATGTGTGGTTACATAACAAGAATACAATTAAAATGTGTTCATTTTGTTTTAAATATAGTTTTAAATATTTAGACTAGCGCTTGCCTGCAATCAGATGATGCAGCCTTTGGTATTGGTATTTTTAACTATCATACCGAGTCGGGTATCATATGAAAGGGGTTTACTTGTACATTCTAAAACAGATTATTGTTTTTTTATACCTAATAGTTTTTGATTTATCGTGCAAAATGTCGAAAAAAATACGACTGTAGTACGGAACTCTCGATGCGCGAGTCTGTCTCGCACTTGGCTGGTTTTTTGAATATAGGTAGTATAATTTTTTACAGGGTGCAAGCAAACCCTCCAGAGCTTCCAAAAATTAATTGGGAGGAATATGCAAAGAAAGTACCAGTACAAGGTCTAGTAGAGAAGTTCAAATCGGAATACGCACAGGTCAATATTCCCTATCCTGAAGATACACTTTCGGTCAAAGTGGATGAGCAATGGAAGTCTCTACAACCACAGATAAAATCTTACTGTGCAGATAGACAAAAAGACATTGATGCGTACGTTATATTCCTGTGTTGATTCAATGTATCTCTAATCACCAATGTACCAGATAGACTTAACATTTTAAGATATTGAATGAATGTTCCAGTGCGCAAAAGGAACTTGACAAAATAAAAGCATTGCCAAAGTTCGATGATATTACACTGGAGATGCTGTACGATATGAATGGGGATAAGGCCTTTGATCCCGTAAAGCGACCGACTTTCTGGCCTCACACGCCAGAAGAACAACCAGGATATATGACGCCTGAACAAAAAGCACTCAAGGAAAAGAAACACTGAAAAAACTATGGATTGCTAGATCTAATAGATAAAGTATTTGAACAAATTAATCATTTTATTTGTTACTCATCTATTACGTACTCACCTATAAAACAATTTTTTAATAGATACGCGTTAGATAGCTGGTAATTAAAAGATGATTGTAGTTTTGTCATAACATTTTTTTGCGAGTTTGATTGGAAACTACATGCAGACAAGAAGTCAATGATCGATCAGGACAACAGTGTCCAAACGACAAAAGTCATTGTCTATGGACACACATGAAAGGGCCGCAGTCTATATTTAGAACCCCGTTCAGGGTCGAGGAATATCAGCCAAGAAGTTGCACGCCGTGGCAAATTGTGACTGATCATTGGTTAGGGTTACGACATTTATTTTTGGCTTTATTACTTTCAGTAACTGGACTTTTGATTGTGATGCACGTGCAGTTTAATGATCATGGGATCAAAGTTTCTCATTTTTAGGGTTCCATATCAAGCATTACAAAACAACACTAAACAACAACGGCAATATAAAATACAACTGCGGAATATTTTTTGAATATCAACCAATATATGTATTTACCTAGTACGTACTTGCTCTTATGATCCTCATTGGTGAGGATCGTCACCTCTTCAACTGAAGATTTGTGTACCTCGATTTTTTTAGAATTATGTAGATTGGCTAGTCGAGAGCTGTAAAGATTCTATCAAACGAAAGCATATTCGGGCTAAGTTCTTGAGGTGTTTTCTGTCCCACTTTATTTTTTCAAGGTTTTAAAATTGTAGTTAATGGGGTCATGTAGAGATTATTTAGATTAATTAAAGTAAGGGATAAGTATTCCGAGAAAGTATCGAAATCGGTCGACAGAATGTTTTTATCAGAGATAGTGGATGGGTGTAAACCAGTTTCTACCGCCAATACTGATTAACAATCTTTAAGTCACTAAAGCTACTTATTTCATCATAAAATTATAATTTATAACTGTTAAAATATATATCTTTTTGGAGCACTTGTGAGGTCGAAAGACTAGGTCTTAGATACCCAATTCCCCATGACTAGGAAAAAATTCCTCTAAATAAGCTTAGCTCTGGTTTTTTTTGGTCAGAAGATTCAAACGCTATGAGATACTGAATTCGGCAAATTCTCGATCTTATTCTGTTTGTAACTTGGAGGCTTCGATTCATTCACACTATCGAAGACACCAAATCTTAATAATAATTCGTGTCTTCTAAAGTTTTAATATCACATTCACATTTTTGAATTGGCATTTGGCAAGCCCATCCGTATGTTAGCTTTGATAAGTTATCTGTCTACATTATGAAGAGGTAATTTTTTTAAGTGTTCATGTAGAGGGTTATCTCCGATCTCTAATGATCTGATTCTGAGAATTCCTTCACTGACACACTATAAATAATTACATTGCTATAAGATATAAATAGCTAGAAGTAGCTGGTACCTTGACACCTGTTGAAATCTAGAAAAGCTTTCGCACTTTTGTCAGCATTCTGATGTATTATTGTCCTAATTTTAAATGTGTCTGTGATCTATGTAAACACGCCCACTTTTGAAGTCAAAGATCATTCAACCAGCGGAATTGGTGCCAAGCTAAATAATAATAATCATTATCTTTAATTACACCTATTTTATAGTAGCGTAAAATGTTGCTGAAAACTGGAAATAGTGCCAATATTTTTGCACATCGTAGGTACCTATATTTAACTCATAGCTATGACAAAATCATCAAGAAGGCTCTTGCCAATTTTCCATCTCTTGTTTCCACCCTTTTCATGAAGATTGAAAAGTGAAACAGAATGCGGAGCAGGTTTGAACCGCTTGACTTAGGTAAGTAGATAATAATAATAATGTCTGAAGTTGCAACATGGTGGTTTGCGCAGGTCATAGTAATGAAAATATAATATTGTTTATATTCTTACAGAACACATTACATTATGATTCCTATTCAAGTGAATCAATGTTGGTAAGTACCAACATTGATTAATTAGAGATTGAGATCTATATGTAAGATTTTAAGTAGGTAGGTTGTTCGATTTAGATTAGTGGTCAACTAATAAGTTAGTAATAACAAATTGAAGCATTTTTAGGGTTCCGTACCTCAAAAGGAAAAACGGAACCCTTATAGGATCACTTTGTTGTCTGGTACTTCCTGTTGACCTAGAATCATGAAATTTGGCAGGTAGGTAGGTCTTATAGCTGACATTCCGGGAAAAAATCTGAAAACCGTGAATTTGTAGTTCCATCACACAAAAAAATTCAATTGTAGTCATGAACTAAAATTAGTATTTTCAATTTTCGAAGTAAGATAACTATGTATATGAAGTGGGGTATCATATAAAAGGGCTTTACTTGTGCATTCTAAATCAGATTTTTATTTATTTTTATGCATTATAGTTTTTGAATAATTATAGTGCAAAATGTCGAAAAAATACGACTGTAGTACGGAACCCTCGTTGAGCGAACCCGCACTTGGCCGGTTTTTATTTCGTCTTAGGTTTGATAACTTTCCGTAATTTTATGTGATAACAGCTAAGTATTATTTACAATATACGCGGGAAAATACCTAATCTTTATATTAGAAGCTTAGCTATTTTTTTTGTCAATGTTGATAATATTGTTTTGATTCTTTTTTGTAAAAGCTATTGAAGAAAAATATTCTTTCACGCGTCCACAGCTGGACATAAGTCTCTTGTAGGAACTTCCTCACGCGTAGATGTTGCGTTGCCTTATCCTAACGTCTCCTGGGATTACGTAAAAATACCCAAAATAGCGATCATGGAAGATATTTGCTTCAAGTATAAATAATCCATATCCATCGATTTTCTATTCTATTGCTCTTTTCTAAAAGTAAGACGTAATCCCCACATCTTTTGCCTTCTTGAGGTATATTCGCAATTCGCAGAGCATTGAGTAAGAGAGATCGTTAAAAACTTAATCAGAGACGAACCATTAGGTCTCGTTTCAATGTATCTGATTCAAAGCATTCGAATCACAAGTAGGTATGCAGCTGCGTATGCCAGATGCCCGGCGTGTTTCCAAGAACTGCAACTCTTCAGAACTCTATGTGGTCTAATTTTCTAAAACGGTAGGTACGTATCGATAGCTAGCTATGTTGTTTTTCATGGAATAGAAATTCAGGGAATTTCATACCTAGATTTAGAACTTAAACCTTAAAGAAAAAACTTCGTTATAGAAAACTTTTTAAAAGC
The DNA here is from genome assembly GCF_902806685.2 of Maniola hyperantus. Lineage (NCBI taxonomy): Eukaryota > Metazoa > Arthropoda > Insecta > Lepidoptera > Nymphalidae > Maniola > Maniola hyperantus. Next base: position 5,761,638 of record NC_048553.1, read on the forward strand.
TCTTTTGAAACTGAAAGTGTAAGTATAGGTTGGTATAGCCACAACTTGAGCGCATTGTAAATAACGAACTTGGGGAAGATTTGTCGATAAAAAACGCATAATGTGGTATGCGGAAGATTTTTAAAATACGTCTAAAACGCATCGTTATGTCGCATGCGGGGAAGACCACGTTTTCGACCGGCTAGTAACTCTTAGCTATCAGTTATTTCGGCTGCGGAGAGTCCCCGCATGCTGTTTGTCATCCGAGTTATCGACCACTGATAAATAATGAGCCTTACTGGTGGTTTCCTATTCTTATACGAACCAATCCAAGCTAAAGTAAATGGGCGAAATTTAAAAATAGCTTTCAATTAGCGTCCCTTTAGCACTTTCACGATAATAGCTTCGTAGGTACGTCGTAGGAACTAAATTGCCAAGGATAAAAATAAAACTTGCACAAATAGACACTAATTATGCTCAGTTTCGTTTAATCCCGTTAACTAAGTACAGACTGGACAGAGTGCGGGTTCCGTATGTCGTGGGTGGAAGGGTGAGAGCACCTGTTGCAGGCAGGCTATTTTTAACATCCCCCCCTTCCCCCCTCACCCCTCTGCCCCGCATCCCACACGTCAGCCGCTCATAAATCCATGACTAATATGCGAAGTCAAGAATGCTTGCAACTTTGATGAAGTTTTTAGTGTGATTAGGTTTGTAAACTAAAAAATAAATCTGTCTGTCTGTTATGAAAGCCCGTCCGCCTATCTGACATTTGGTACACAGAAAACTGCAGCCCAACTGCATCATCTGCATGAATCGGACAGGAGGTATAGGTATTACCTACTTTTAATCCCGGAAAATCAAAGAGGCTCTAAGAGATTTTTAAAAACCTAAATCCACGCGGAAGAAGCTGCGGGCACCATATAGTAATACTAATACTAACGATGTGCAAAAATATAAAATATAATACACCGACCGGCGGAAGATTGACGCTCTGGAAATGTGGTGCTGGAGACGCCTCTTAAGAATAAAATGGACCGCACATCGTACAAACGTCTCCATCCTCAAAGAACTAAAAATAAATCAGAGGCTTTCATCACTTGTACAATTGCGAATCCTCAAGTTCTTTGGGCACATTACAAGGAAGAGTGGTACCATCGAACACCTCGTGGTACAAGGTCGAGTGGAGGGCACACGTCCGCGGGGGCGTTCCCCAACTAGGTGGACGGACTTAATCCGCTCTGCAACAAGCACACCTGTCTCCGTGTGTGCACATAATGCCACCAATAGAAGTCGCTGGAGGGAGATCGCACGAGCAGCAGTGAAGAATTCATAGCCACGACCACTCTGTCAAGAGTGAACGATTGAGAAGAAGAATAATACACCCATTTTCTTTTATAAATTTCCATTTTGCAAAACCTTTTAGGTATGCCTTTGCGACCTGTTACATACCTACCAATAAAATCATGCATTTAATATTGTGGGAACTGATTACCCATCAAATAGTGCATTGTTTCGTAGTTTGTACCTACGTGTAAACTGATCAAAATCCTGCTCATCAAAATAACATATTTCTTTTGTTTACACTACGTATCAAGCAATCAGCGCGTGCGATTTTTATAAATGGGATACTTCGCGCGAAAATAAAACTGATGTGTTTATTTCTACGCCTGGTATTGGAATTTAAATTGCCGTCTACTTTATTTACATGGAAAATTATATTTGCAAATTGTTTATTCTGCAATGTTAAAAATTAAAAAAAAACTTTATCGTATTTCCTACATAGAGATAGAACAATAAGACGACTACACGACGACCGAATTCGTCCGAATTGTAACTAAGTCTTTTGAAAATTCCGCGCGAACTCTTTGATTTTAAAAAGTAGCGTACATGTAAATAGGTTCGGTCATTGTGGCGTGAAGAAGTAACAAACATCCAAACATTCACATGTAATATTTAAAAAGGCCTGAAATAATGTTTAAAGGCTGCCATTAAATAAGTTAACTAGATTTTTATGCTTCTATCTTTGATAAATGCCCTTTATCATAATCATCTCCATTGAGTGCCATCTTCAAACTAAAACTCGGAGCCTGAGAAATTTAATTATGCTCTATAGGTAAGTAAATATTCGCTGACTGCCCTACGGCTTCAGAGTTTTCTTCCTTTTTTAGCCAATACCATTAACTGTGGTGAATTCATATTATTATTTATTCAAACAACTCGCTGATGCCTGCGATTTCGTCCGCGTGGAATTCGGTTTTTAAAAATCCCATGAGAACTCTTTAATTTTCCGAGATATAAAGTAGCATATGTCACTCTCCAGGCCCTATCTGTATTCTGTACCCATGCAAAAAATCACGTCAATCCGTTACACCGTTGCGACGTGATTGAAGGACAAACCAACAAACAAACACACTTTCGCATTTATAATAGATAAGGGTACTGATTCACATCAATTTAGTACGTGGCCAAACTCAAGAAGTTCTGCTAATAGAAACATATTGTCTTTTAAAGATTTCTACATAAAACTGTCGATAAAACGAAGCGATAAACGATTCTTGGCAGTCAGATCAAACATAATAATATTGTATCTTCTTGTTTATTCTCGTATTATAAAGCATTAAATGCGTGGTGTGCATATGAATAATAAGTAAATTGTGTTATGAGATGAATTATATGCAGCCTTATCTCTAGCGAAGCCTACTCAGTATTCTTTTGAGTCGCTGATCGGGAAGATTAAGAAAACCTTGGACGAAACTGACCTATAACACCTACTTAAACTGTAGGCAAGTTTTGTACGACGCTACTATTCTGTCTATGTTAATGATTTTAGGCTTATCTTATACACATCTTTTTATTATTTCGTTTTTAACGTAAGTAGATGCAGATGTTTCTGTTATGAGATAAGCTTACATTTGATTTGTCTACAATCATCTTAGAAAATCAGTTGCATGGTAACATAAAGACTTATTGGGTGTTAAGGACTAAGTTACCTTCGACCTCACTGATTTTCCAATCACATCGCCATCTTGTAACAAAAAAGTTTGTTGGGAAAAGAATAAGGTTCATTTATTGAGGAGAATTCCCGCATAATATGTTTGACATACCAGCCTAAAAGAATAACTAACTGCGTGTGCCATAAATGCTCCGGCATTATTACTCCCTGAGCTGTCTCAACCGATAGACATCCACAGCTAGACAGAGGTCTCTTGTATCTCTCTCTCCGGTCGTTCCTTCATTGCTGAAGATCGTGGTCCTGGTAACCTGCCCTCGAATGGATTATCTGTTTCCATCGGCTTTATGGACAATCAAAGCAAGAGAAAGGCAAAGAATAGATGCGTTCGAAATGTGGTGCTGGAGGCGGATGCTACGGATTCCGTGGACTGCCAAGCGCACAAACGTGTCTATCCTTTCGCAACTGGGAATCACTGCTCGACTCTCCTCCATATGTTACCAACGATTGCTCTCATATTTCGGCCACATCATACGGCGGGGGGACGACAGCTTAGAAAAGCTCATAGTGACGGGTCTCTTGTATAAGCACAGTAAATTTCGCCTATATCAATGGTGGTAGGAACTTCTACAAACCACGACTATTTATCCATCGGCTCCCAGCGATTTCTTTCAGACTTTCAGATCGTATATGTCTACTTGAATAGCGTCCTTCGAACACTGTATTTTCTGTTCAGCGTTTTCATTTCAGCACCTTTTCACCCCAAAATCCATTGATTCTCAGAACCCAGTCCATTGTCACTTAGGACTTATGAGTAAAATTGCCTTTAAATAAGGAGATTATAGTTGCGGCTTTATATACCAACACTAGCTTATGCTCGCGACTTCATCCGCGTGGACTACACAAATTTCACACCCCTATTTCATCCCCTTATAGGAGTAGAATTTTCAAAAATCTTTTCTTAGCGGATGCCTACATCATAACAGCTATCTGCATGCAAAATTTCAGCCTGATCCGTCCAGTGGTTTGAGCTGTGCGTTGATAGATCAGTCAGTCAGTCACCTTTTCCTTTTATATATATAGATTTGTCAACTTCTGTGATCCTGAATTTTGTTCCCCATCACATATAAGTACCATTATTGGGAGACATGTAGCCCTTCGAGATAAATAAACAATTATATGGCACGGACCACTGTGCGGACATTGATAGTGGCTGTTATCAGAGTCGTCGAACTCGCACCAAGGCGACGGGTGCGTACATTATGTAAAGGTCTTTGTTCATTGGTGGCATTTATAGTTAAGGCAATCTATTACATAGTGATCGTTATAGGTAATTGTAAACAGTAAGGATTTTAATGAGCATATTTTATTACTAACTAGATAATGCCCGCGACTTCATGCGCTTGAATTTAAGTTTTTGAAATTCCGTAGAATTATTTTTCGAGATGAAAATTAGCCTATATCCGTCTCCAGGCTGCAAGTTATCTCTGTATAAAGTTGCTTATGTCCTTCCGCGGGGTGCCTGCAAGCTATCTCTGTATTAAATTTCGTCAACATCGGTTAAATGGATAGGCTACAAAAGAAAGCACACAAACACTTTCGCTTTTATAATATTAGTATGAATATTATGGATTTATTAAATGAATTGGGACATATTATGACCGATTGCAACATTACCTAAGCTTATTTTAAGCATGCATTGAGAGAATACCGAGAATAATATTATTATCACTGAAAACAGGAATGATTGGCGAAAGTAATAGGTAAGTAGAGATGCAATGTTTAAACTTATGAAGAAGCTAGGTTTGTCCTTTTCGCTCACAAGGGATTTCTAAATTCAGAAGGTATGTTCAGCTGCCTCCTTTGTGGCGATTATGGCCATATGTCGCTTCATGCATTTGGTTTGTTTAGCTAAAGGTAAAAGTATCGCCTAATGTGCCCTAAGGGCCCTAGGACTATTATGTGTGGACTCAGACGTAAAGACTAACGAAGATAATAATTATTTCAAGTTGGGTTTTTCACGGTTTTTTCGAACCACCACGAATAGACAGATATAGAGGAGATAGTAAAACGCAATAAACAAAAAGTACATAGGTAGGTATATACACCTATTTACTTACTAAATATTACGTAGTAGGTATGTTGAGTCATAACTGCTATGATCGCATCTTTCTATACATTTATACAATCTATCACGTATAACCTAAAAAACTAGTTGACAATAGAGTTTAACTGAATGACGCGGATTAGGCAAGTTTGTGATGCGGATCGTTACTAATTAATTCATAATTAAAAATTCTGGTGCGCCCGCGCAGACAGCATCAACCAATTACACTACCATAAAGGTTACAAAGCGATATAAACTCTAAACGAATAAAAATTAGGTTCAAATTACATTGTTATGAGTGTGGAGAGTTTGTATGAAGGGCAAGCGACAGTTGTTTTATTTTGAACTATATTTAGTACTTGGACTGAATTGTTACTGTGCCAGCTTTGTATAGATGGAGCAATGTGTGGCGATCACGCTTGATGAGTGCATAGCTTAGATAAGTATGTGGAAAATACCTAGGTGTTTACTGCATCGAGAGAATAACTGATGTAGAGACATTTATAAACTGTGGTTTTTATAAACTTTGTAGTTCCTATTATGACATTTTCGATATCTTACATTATTAAACCAACTTTCACTTAGGTATGTGATGTGTAAAAATATATCAGCTGGGTACTACCGATAGAAATTGAAAAAAAATGGAACAACCGCTATAATTTACTTGCCTAGCAAGTGGCTTGTTATCAATTTTGTTTTTTCAGCTACGGGTAGTTAACATACCTACTTATATTATGTTATTTTTACAGTTAAGGAAAATATTTATAGGAGTTAGGTCTATATTAATAGTAGAGCCATTTTAAAAGTGAGTTAATATAAATTGACCTGCTAATTTGCTTTAGCTTTAGTAAAGCTTTTATGATGCTACTATCTATACAGAGAAGAATATAAGCAAATTATAATTAAATTAATTGAGGTAGACAGTATGTTAGAAGAAGAAGTTAAGACGTAGGCAGCTAGACGTAGGAAGCAACTGTTCTGTACCATAAATGCTATGTATTCGAAATCCATATTCGCTTCAAGATCCGTCCCGAATCATGTCAACAAGCGTCTTTTCTACCTGCGGGTCCCGTTGCTGCAAGGTGCACGCACCCTACACGCACAAACACACACGCACCCACACACTTGAGAATTATTAGGGTTGCCAGATGTTTGTCTGGATTACTTGTCAGATATTTTTTCGTTTGACAAGTTCATAATTATTATGCTGATGTAATAGATTTTTAAACAGAATTAAATGAATGTTTATCAACTGATTTTTTTCCAAGCGAAAAACGCTTTAATTGAATAAAATTTATATAAGTACATACCTACTACAAGTTTTTTTTAATCCCGTGGGTATTTGATAAAAAATAGCATGTGTCCGTCCCTGCGATGCTATCTCTATACCAAACGTCAAAATCGGTTAAACAGATGGGCCGTGAAAAGCTAGCAGAGAGACACACACATTTGCATTTATAATACTAGTATGGAATATGGATTATTCAGCAGCAAAAATAGGTTTCAGGTCTTTTTAGGGTTCCGTACCTCAAAATGTAAAAAGGAACACTTGTAAGATCTATTCGTTGTCTGTCTGTCGTGTCTGTCAAGAAACATATAGGGTACTTTGACCTAGAACCATGAAATTTGGCAAGAAGGTAGATCTTATAGCACACGTAAGCGGAAAAAAACCGAAAACCGTGAATTTATGGTTTTATCACCGAAAAAAAATTAAGAAGAATATAAGTATTTTTCAATTTTTAAAGTACCTAAGATAACTATACTAAGTTAGGGATCATATGAAAAGGCTTTAGCTGTATATTCTATAAACAGATTTTTATTTATTCTATGCATAATAGTTTTTGATTTACAAAATGTTGAAAAAATATGACTGTAGTACGGAACTCTCGGTACGCGAGTATGACTCGCACTTTGCCGGTTTTTACATTTTCTTTAACTCGAAATTCGCGACATTATTATACTTTGTAAGCGTGTAATTTAAATAAAATATTTAAAATATGAGTAGTCATTTTTCAATTAGGTAACAGAAACAAAATTGTGCGCCCACTATTAAAAATTTTAACACCAATTTGAGTATGTTTGGCGCCAACCCCTGGACTCAGCAGTATGAATTTCTGGAAATGTAAGAACTCCATAACAAAAATCAATTTTATTGAAATTCCAAAATTATGTTAATCCGTACAGCGCAAATTGGCAACCCCGCATGCAACATGCGAGACCTTTCTCCCGTCCGCGCCCGCCCTGCAACTGATTCGTCAGATGTCGATCATGAGTTTTTGCCGTCTCAACAACAAAACTACTGCAGCCTGCTCCATACTTATAGTGCACGACGAATATTAATTTGCATATTTTCTGGTGTTCATGCAAAATTGTAGCGTATAATATTACTCTCCTTATAACAATTCAATAAGTATCGTTTTAAGTATTGTCGGTATTGGTAGATACGGTCTACTTATATTCACCGATTTTTTACAATAAGAATTCCTATTTTGGTTGATTCATTACATCATTACCTAGACCTACAACTTTTCATATACCTTTTCAGCATAATATTATTACCAATCAATTATTTATTATCTAAATATTAACTACCCATCTTCGCCTTAATGTTTCTACTAAATGCAGAAGCAAAATTTTCACATTTAATATGATTTAATATCGTCGCTGGTTTGTAGAAAGGGCGAATATACATATCTAGATTTTTATAGGTACAAAAAAATAGCTTATTCGCCCTTCCTACAAACAAGCGACGTCGATATTATGCAGGTACATATATTAAATGTATTTTTGAACTTTCTGGCACTACAAAGCGAAGCAAGCACGTGTAAAGTAAGTCATTGTTTTAAAATTTCTTTCTTTATTTTAACTAGGTAGATACAGTAGCTCAGAACGATGTTTTCTCCCATAAAAAGTTCGGCACAAGTTTACCGATAAAGTCTTATGTTTTGAACTTTCTGTCTTTATTTTAACTAAAGTACCTTAGAAAGCTTAGAACGACATTTTCTTCTATGAAAAAGTTCGGTAAGTTTAGTGATAGAGTCAAGCGCCTTATCGTTTCGGTCGATGCTACGTTGACAGCAATTAGGAATATGAAATTGTACATGCCTCCGATTTTACAAATTAGCGACCAATCATACAATGCTTCACCACTTATCGTTGAGTAAGTTTGTAATCGTAGCGCAAAACAGTCATCAATTAAAAAGATTAACTTGTTAGTTAGATGGTCTCTGAGTAATTTTTGGTATGTTGGTGACCTTTGTAGTCTGCAGTCTGTATAATCATACCTAACACGTTTAAAATCTCCAGTTCACGAGGACCCAACGCTTCTGGCGACTGCTGGGCAACATGTAAACGCTGTTATATGAATCGCACCAAGATCCTTTGATGCGTGTATGAAAACCAACACCAGGAGGCGAGCCGGCCAACGTTGGCCGCACACAGCGAATAATCATCGCCAAGTCCCACCAAGTAACCTTATACACTTTCGCCGATTACATTTGGCATATTTTACGCGTGTAGTTTGGATTACTAGAGGATTGAGGAATAACATTGGAACAGTTATTTAACTTACGTACCTACTCGTCGTAACTGGTAACCTTCAGGTAGAAAGATAACATTCGAGTTTTGATAACGCGATATCACAAACGAAACATTTTTTGTTGCAACGATTTTGTTGCATATATCCCCCTATTCTTATTCCTCATGCATGTATTTATCTACCCCAAAGGCCAAACATGAATATGCTTATGAGTTTAGCATTAGTAGTCTATGCGTATTTGACGCTAAATAGTGTTTTAACTTCTTTTTAGCAAATTGCCTTAAATAAATTAAGCTTTATATTTTGACTTCATGACAATTCCTAAATGATGTGGAATGGTCCTGATTAGAATTTCCTCCGCTATGACTTGATTTCGATCTTAGATAAGGCCTATGTTATACAATTTCTCTGCTCTTTGAAAATGTTTGTAAGAAGACGTTGAAGATATTCTTAGATCAAAATAATTCAGATACATTAGCTAGTATAGTAGCTGATATCATTAAAAGAATCTGCGTCAGACTTTTTCACTTTGATCGATTAGGCTCATAAAGATGAATGAAACACGACGGCTCTTGAATTCTTGATTATACGATTCTATAGGCATAAAAGTAGGCATTTATTTCATTCTTGGCCAGCCTTGGCCTAGTAACAAAGTCAAATTCCGGAAAAGCTGCATCAATCATTATCACAATCTCGATTATTGTGATTGGGCGAATTTATCGTATTCTTGTCCAAGCATTGTAGCCAATAGTGAGCAAATGACAGCCAAATCTAGCAAAACATTTTTGAATCAATGTTTGAATTCTCGTGATAACTTTTGTAAACGCGCCTAACAGATTGTATGATGTCTTCAAACATGAATTTGTTTGTTAATCGTTAGACGTTAATTTTGATTGCAGAAAAGGAAATTCTGTACAAAATTGCAGATTTTTATCCAAAAAGGATACAAATCTGCAAGTACTAAAACTTTGATTGATAACCAAAATAAGTAGGTAAAAAATATCAAAAAATATCCATGAAAATTAGTATTTTGGCTTTCGATTAAAAATGAAGAATCGTATTTTAGGCATTGACTTACGTAGTGCTTTTCAGGATTTTTTGAAATTTTACCTTCCACCGATTTTAAAAAATCTACTAGAGCGAAATATATGAGATGAGGATCAGCTATAGTCTACACTGTACTATAAAGAGGTGAGTATAGTTCGTAAGCTTGGATGTAAGGGGTAACCGCCGGAACTAATGATCTGATTTTACGAATTATTTCAATGACAGATACTTAGTTATATTATTCTCGAGTGCCTGAGGCTGTAAATAAAATTATGTCACGCGGACGAAGTCGCAGGTAAAAGCTAGAAGTATATAAATCGCAGTCTTAAGCATCCGTTCGTTTTATAAAAACTTGCAGCAGTGATCAGTTAGCCAGTTAATTCCGTCGGCCTGCTTGCCCCAGTATCGAGAAACGAGTCCATTTCTGGAGCCAGACCTACATTGTAGCTGAACCTACTCGTATAACCGCGCTCATCGGTTTACGGAAATATACAGCTTACGTCGTAGGTACAGTAGAAACTCGATTATCCGGCCCTCGGTTATACGGATTCGCGATTATCCGGACTACCAACCGAAAATTATTCGGCCAAGTCCGAGTCAGACTCGCGCACCGAGTTTCATACTCGGGTATTTTTTCCGCCATTTTGTACGATAAATCAAAAACTATTATGCATAAAAATCTGTTTAAGAATGTACGTACAGGCAAAGCCTTTTCATATGATATCTCACTCGGTATAGTTATCTTACTTTGAAAATTGAAAATACTATTATAGTGAACTACATAATATGCACAAACCCCGCTTTTCTTCATACATTCGATTATCCGGATTTTCGATTATCCGAATCCCTAACGACAACAATTAGTTCGGTTAATCGAGTTTCCACTGTATATGGTAACCTCGTACCTAAATATATTTAGCTTAGTTATATCCACGACTTTATTCGCGTGGATTTACATTTTTTTTAAGTCCGCGTAGATAATTATCAAAATGCTTTTTAGAGCACCCCTAAGGTACACCTACTCAAGGAAGTCCTCTTAATTCCAAATCTCTAAGGTCCACCGGTTTAGTTTGTGCGTTGTCTGTCAATCAGTCAGTCACTGGTAACTGTTGTACGTGTATGACTAACTTGAATGATGGTTTAACTTCAGTACAGTACGCGGAAAAATATCGGATTGAGCATTAGGTCCTTTAACAGATAGTGCGTCCGTCTGTCAAAATGTTTGAAGAGCTTCGTATTCATTTGATACTGGCTCAAACGTTTCCAGTAGGTAGTAGGTACATGCTATTCAGCCTGAGCTCCAATGGATATGAAGCTTTTGGTTAGCCCAATATTATGGTCTCCGCCTAATTGGCTAAGGAGGAAGTAGTAAAAGTTATTCGTAGGTTCATTTTGATACTTGTAGTAATTGTGATCGTATCCTGTCTATTTTGATGTGGATTTCTCTTTACATTAATTTCTTGGCACCTTCTAGGAATCTATGGTAATATTGTTAAAAGACGAGTGTAACTATGGTATTTACTCTTTACTATGCACATGAGCTTAGGCTCGATAAGGCGATATTGCTGCCCTTAGTTAAGAAGCGCCAACACGCGCAGACTTAGAAGGGCCTTGAATACTTAACTAATGTGGATATCGCGCGATGAATAAATAAACGCATGTCATTGATCTTTGTTTAACTATCCAAAATATTGAAAACCTATAGCAATGGAACTATGGAAGTTGAGATTGCCGATAATTTCCCAATCACAATATTTAAAAAAAACTGTGATAGCCTAGTGCCGGAGGTCGGGGGTTTCATCCCGGGCACGCACCTCTAACGTTTCGGAGTTATGTGCGTTTTAAGTAATAATCAAATATCAATTGTTTCAACGGTGAAGGTAAACATCGTGAGGAAACCTGCATGCCTGAGAGTTCTCTCTAATGTTCTCCAAGGTATATGAAGTCTGCCAACCCGCACTTGGCCAGCGTGGTAGACCTTTCGAACTCTGAGAGGAGACCCGTGATCTATATAGTGAGCCGACAATGGCGTTGATCATGAATATTAAGACCTTGTTAACAGAAGCATAGGTTACCTTTGGTAACGTAACAGGACAATAAAATGAATCCTTTTCAAGGCTGTTCTCTACTAGAAATCTACGTCTGCAGCGCCCTCTATGGTGGCCTATAACTAGTAGCGTGCGCCGTGCAGGCTGTAAGTGAAGGCAGAAATGTAAAGTTACCGGTAAAGTACCAGTAAATGTCATTCAGTGTGCTGTTGCTCCTGGGTTGAGGGCTTCCGTTTTGACGTCAAGCAGCTTGATCAAGCAAAGAACACTTTTCTCATATTATCTCAAACACTGTCCGAATCCGCGTCAAGCAAAAATATAAAATCGCATCAATCACCGTCAAGCATGTAAATGCTTGACTCAAGCATCAAGCAAACATTGTAAACGGTCAAAATGCTTGACTCAAGCAAAAATATATTATGCGCTTGAATTGGATGCAATGTTTTGTTCGCCAGCTGCTCAGCTCTAGTTGAAATAGCTCAATGCTCAGTTTTTCTTACTGCCCTGCCTGAAAATAGCTGCTTACCTAATTTTGTAAGCGAATAAAAATGAATAACTTCCCGGGAATCGCTGCTCAACACATGTGTGATTGTGTTTGTATGAGCTTTTAACCATCAGTGATACCGAAATGATATCACGTTAGTTAGAAGATAAGAATGCGCTGCTTATAGGTATGTTTTAAGTACCTATACATAATAAACGGTTGATGTGGGTATGATAGGGCACAATGCTTTATTATAATCATTATGTTCATAATGCCATACTCAGACTATGTAAGTATTATGTTTCATCCGTATGGTATATACCTGGTAGATATACCTACATTGTACAGACATATTATTCGCTAACTATGGGCCTCAGGTCTCATAGTGTCAGTGTCACTTAGTTAAGTTGGAGTTGAGCTCTACGTGCCCAATCCATACTAATATTATAATGCGAAAGGGTGTCTGTCTGCTAGCCCTTCACAGCCCAACCGTTCAACCGATTTTGACGAAATTTGGTACAGAGATAGCTTGCATCCTGGGGAAGGACTTAGGGTACTTTTTATCCCGGAAAAGAAAAGAGTTCCCATGGGATTTTGTAAAACCTAAACCCACGCGGACGAAGTCGCGGGCATCATCTAGTTCGGAAATAAAGAGATCCGTAGAAGAACCAGAGTAACCGACATAGCTCAACGGATTACGAAGCGGAAATGGCATGGGCCACATATTTCGAACAACCGATAGACGTTGGGGTCCCAGGGTGCTGGAATGGCGACCTCGCACCGGAAAGCAGTGTTGGAAGACCGCCCTCACATCAAACACAACAGACTACATCAAGCGAATTACAGGAATACCCTGGATTAAAGAGGCGCAGGACCCTAGGAAGACGCTTGATTCAGGAGGTGCACGACCGAGGCGTGTGGTCCCTACAATAGACCTATGTCCAGCAGTGGACGTCTATCGGTTGATAATGATGTTATAATATGGTATGGTTCCTTTGAATCTTCCCACGTTGAATCTGGAACATTTGTCTAGGTTCAACATACTATCGGCCTAACTATTGTGGGATTTGAGAAGTACCTACCCGATTGTAACCAAATTATCCTCTATTTTTTTGGTACCTGTTTTTGCGTCATAATCCTCATTGATTCTTTATGACCCTTCTATTATTGTAAATACACAATGCAAAGTAGTAGGTAGGTACTTACCTATCTCCCTGCCTATAAGTATGTTATATGTAGATCCTCTATAGAACGCCCCTAGATCTCCACTAAGAGAGCATTTTCAGTAATTCTGTTCAAGCGAATCTTGAGTGTGACAGTTAATTTTAAGAAACCACTAGCTTATGCTCGCGACTTTGTCCGAGTGGACTAATTTCACCCCCTTAGGGGTTGAATTTTCAAAAATCCTTTCTTAGCGGATGCCTTTGTCATAACAGCTATCTGCATGTCAAATTTCAGCCCGATCCGTCCACTAGTTTGAGCTGTGCGTTGATAGATCAGTCAGGCAGTCACCTTTTCCCTTTATATACCTATTTAGATTAATAGGATCTGTACAGGTAGCTCTTATTTTTGTTATACTGAGGTACCTAGTAGGTCCTGTATGTATTACTTAACTCACCTATCAAAACGTAATCTTGGTTCTTCATGCGTATAATTAGATATTTAATCATAATGTAAAGATTGTATTGTGTATTAACGTTTCTGAGTACCTACCTACTTGACGTTACCTTGATGTTGAAGTTGTCTATGTAACAAATAATTTAGGTAGTCATTGAGAATTTCGAAATCAGCTTCTCAGCAAAGAACCACTGTTGAATGTTTCCGTTTACAAAACCGTAAAGTTTTGATTTATGGATCTTATCGAAAAGTTGACAATAATATTAACTGTGTATTGTGAAATACATAACACATAGAGAGTAGGTGGAGCTATATGCTAGGTGTAAGATAGATGTATCGAAATGAATTTGCAAGTCGTTTCTAGGTGTGGTCTGGCTTTTCTCTTTGCCATGCGATACCATTATGGTTCGGCTCGCCTGTTGCGAGTGCCGCATCAACTTGCCTCAGGTAGGAATAAAAACTCCTTGAAATGGAACGGACGCCGGCGGCTCACCTAGATAACGCTCGACACACTGGAACACCAAACCAAAGAAAACAAAACACGACAGATGAGTGCGAAGCTATTTACAATCAAAAAAACGAGTGAATCAGCCTTTCTCACGTCTAAAGCCCTAATCGCCCATTCATGTCACACGTACCGATAAAAATATAAATAGTCCCTAGCCAATGAATGAACCTATATCATGTAAATTCGTCGCTCACAAATCGCGACAGCAACGCGCGTAGGCGTCGTGTTTGAATGAAAATAAACATACTTTCATTCATATTGCGGACTTACCTCTCGATTTTGATTATATTATCCAGATTAGCAATTATGTCACAGCACTGATACAAAAATGTGTTTATTGCAGTTACACGGTATCCTTTTGGATGTCACTTCGGACGCGGACGAGAGGCGGCGCGAGCGGAGTATACCCTGCCGGCCGGCTCGAACGTTACTGTGCTGGAGTGCAAACACAGACGTAGCTGCGCCCGCGTCGCACGCACACAGACACATTCATTCAAATATCCGCGGGGTGGGGAGAACTTATGAATGGACGTAGTGGTTTCATGTATAGATATCACTGATAACGACACTTTGCAAGCATTATTCAACACGATTCGGCCTAGATCGTTTAACAGATAGCTGTTACTAACGTTTTTAATTCATAATAGATGAAGCTTTCCGCGCTGCAAACGTAATTTGAACACATGTGAGATTTCGCAATTTATACATAAAATAATTATAGATTCTACCTATTCAGCAATAAAGCGTAGCAATGAAAAATATCACGATTAACTTAAATTATAAAACAGTGTAAACAGCAGTTAATTAAAAACAAATAAGTTAATTAGCAATCGAGTTTAATAAATAATGTTAAAATAATATACAGCAACAATGTGGCTAATTCTCTTGTACACAATCTCTAAACTAAACGAAAATGGCACGTCTAAATCTATTGCTATTCCTTTCATAATGTTACTTGCGGAAAAGGATAGCACTAGATTTAGACCTGTTAATTTAGTTTAGTTTAGAGATTGTGTACAAGAGAATCGGCCCCAATATATCACTTGGACAATATAAGTTAGAGCTATTAATACAACGTAATGTCTTCGCTATAAATTATGACAGTCCCTTGAGAAAGCTTGATAACTTATGACTCTTGTAGTCCGATCGCAGTTGGATGAAGTTGTGTAGGATTGAATGGTCCAACTCCGCCTGGAAAAAAATATATTTAGAGTAACTTACTTAACTTTAGTATAGGAAATTTTGGGGAATAGACTATAGAAGATGATGTCTACAAGCAAATAAACCACCCACTCCACAATCAATTTTTGACTTACGCAAGTTTAAAAAATCTATAAAGTAAAAGTATGCTCTTAAAAAAGAATATTACACAGTCGAAGACTATGTAAATGATAAAAAAAGCTTGGATTTGACTGGCTCCAGCAATGCACGGGCTGCAATCGCTTGTACAGTATGGCATAATATTAGTGCAAATTGAATACTTGAAAATAGCAACCGCCGTGTTTCTTGCTGGTTCTTCTCGGTAGGAACGGTATTCCGAACCAGTGGTAAATTAAATTATTTTACGATTGAAAATCACTTGTAAAAGTTTACTTGAATAACAATATATTTTATTCTATTCTATTCAAAACGTTTTGACATAAAAAAAATTGGCAGTCAGTGGGGACTACCAATCTTGGGACTACCGACATAATTGAAAACTTCAAACTACGAAATAACAGTAGGTACCTAGTTTTATTTTTGGATTTTCAAATTCATTGTAGAATGTAGTATCAATCAATTAAATTACAATATTAGCTTAGTTTTTACACCTATCGGCACTCCAAGCACTATTCGTTTTATTAGCATGTCGGTGACGCGGCCTTGACGTTTTTACTCGTTCCAAAACTTCCTAACGCGCTCGCTCCTAAAGATGTTTTCACTTCGATAATATTAAAAAACAAATATTTTGATATAGGTATCTATTGTAACTTGCTATATCAAAAATATTACATCTAGTCCCCAAAATTCCTATACAAAAGTTAAGCATCTTTATCGGCCCTGGAGATATGATGGAAATCAGGATAAAACACTAAATTAGCTCTATACACAATCCTATCTGGGATAAATACCAGGAACATGTTATTATTATACAGTCGAAAAAGAAATAGGAAGGCAATGCCGTTTTACCTGTCTGAAGTGCACACTGCACATCACTAGTTGTTAGAAATGAAATTATTGAGAAATATAAATAGAAAGATTCAAATAAATTTTTACAAGTGCTTTTGAACCGTCAAATGATTCTTCGACTGGTTCGGAATGCCTTTCTGCTCAGAAAAATCGGCAAGAAACTCGGGGGTTGCACTTTTCAAAAATTGGATTTACAATAATGTTATTTCATGTACGGTCCGCGACAAGTTAAGATGGGGTGGGGACGCCCCGCACACAGCTCAGTCCGGCTCAGTCATGACGTGCGGGTGTACGAGCCCCCCCCCCCCCCCCCCCCCCCCCCCGCCTCATACCCAGATTGCCATCTCGACCTGTCGTGTACTATAGGTATAAAAATAATTACGAGACGCATTATACATGAATAGTTTTTTAAAAACAAATCGGAAAATTCCACTAAACAGCATAATAATTATTTAAATTACAGAGTCAATAAAAACGTGTTCTACGAGTACGTGACATAGATAATATTTCTATGACACAGCATTTTTACTAACCCAAAAATAGTTCAGATCTTTGACCGTTTAAGTTCTTTCTCGGGTTTCACTACTAAGGTTGCACATTTTACAATGTGTGCGCATTAAAATTACACTATGTAATCAATAAAATTACCTAAAATCCATACATACTAATATTATAAATGCAAAAGTGTTCTGTTGTCCTATCCATAGCTTTTACGGCCTAACCTTTTAACCAATTTTAATGTTTGGTACAGATATAGGTAGCCTGCAGGCTGCATCCATACATATGCTACTTTTTGTCTGCATAATTAAAGATTTCACACAAGATTTAAAAAAAACCTTAATCCACGCTGATGAAATCGCGGGCTCATCTGTTTAGCAGAACTACATAGGCTACTTTTACCTCAGTTAATCAAAGAGTTCCCACGTTACATCTCAGTGCGGAAGACCAGGTATAGTCCGCGATATGTTGAGATGACAATCGGGGTATGTCACGTCACCCGTGCTCGCCCACACCGGTTTAACGCGGGGGCTGTGCGGGTGTGCAGGGGGTTCCCTTCCCGATTGCCTGTCGCGTATAAGGTCAACCAAGTAAATTGGGGAAGCTTGGGACGTCTCCCTCCGATTTCTCTACAATTCCCTATTTTGTGCCTGTTCGGTCCACCTGTTTTCCTCCTTCATCACACCATCGTCACTTCTTCTCTATGCTTATTTCTAGACCTTACTACGGAAAAAAAACTGCTGCTTCTTTCCGGACACCACTCTCAATTGTTTGAATAATTATAGATATTTACTACATTTTTATGATGAGTTTTCCAATTAAGTTTGTATTTACCCTGTTTATAATAATTACTAGCTGATGCCCGCGACTTCGTCCGCGTGGAATAAGAATTTTAAAAATCCCATGGGAACTCTTTGATTTTCCGGGATAAAAAGTATCCTATGTCACTCTCCAGGTCTTTATTTATACCCATGCAAAAATCACGTCAATTCGTTGCACCGTTGCGACGTGATTGAAGGACAAACCAACACACTTTCTCATTTATAATAAGGGTACTGATTCTGGATACTTAATTACTTAAGTATACTAGTCTGTTCCACAGACACCGGTGTATTATTGCACCTGATCGATTGAAACATCCATCAATATCATTTAAATACATACCAGTGTCTCTCCCTCGCAGACTTGATGCAGGTTCTCCGGCTTGACCAGCAGAAGGTTGCACAGTGCGTGCAAGGTGTCAAACAACGCGTGCGCAGGAGCAGGCGCCGCGCGCGGACCCCGACCACACACCGCCGAGCGGTATTCCTTCACGTCGCATATCGCTATCATTGCACCTGATTAATAGAAACGGAAGTTATTTTACCGCAAAGCCGTGCCGCCAAGCGATTAAGCGTTCCGTTACGATGCCGTGTAGAAACCAAAGGGGTATAAAGTTAATAAAAACTGCCATACCCCTTCCAGTCTAAGTTAGCTGGCTTCTATCGTAGATTGCATCATCATTTAGGTGAGATTGCAGTCAAGGGCTAACTTAGTATCTAAATAACTGAAAAACTCCTATTTACATCTCGAATATATACAGAATCGTCATCATCATCAAGCTATCGCCGGCCCACTACTGAGAACAGGTCTCAGGATGAAGGAATGACTATTCATAGATTTGATCGCGTAGAGAAACGCCGAGCATAGTTCTCAAGGGGCGAATCAACAAATTCCCGAAAAGCTAGAAACACATTGGCGATTCCTTTAGTGCTGCAAATGTTTACGAACAAAAATGACCGTTTGCTCGCTACTTGTATTAAAAAAAACTCTTCTCAGACTCGGATCCCACAGGACTATGAATCCTTAGTCCCGAAAATTATATTATTCCCACAATATTGAATTTCGGGAGTATATTCTCTAGAACGATATCTACTCTATTTAAAGGCAATAAATGTCCGCCCACCTGCGGGGTAATTCACTAACTCAGTGTCTAACATTGAATGATAGCCACCGAGCTAATTTTTTAATCCGTTGAAGGTCTTCTACCAAAACATATTTTAATATTAAGCTTTACGCTTAGTTGGAGGGGAAAGGGGAATATTAGTCAGCAATTAACTAGGCTAATATTCTTTAAAAAAATCACCCAGTGAAGCAGCAATGTAGAACCAACCAACCTCGGTGGCTATCATTCAGTGTTAGACACCTGGCCTGCTTCGATTCTGAAGTGAGCTCGGCTGGCTTGAGGATCCAGTGAGGAGCTGCATAAGCAGTCTCACGTACAACGGACAACTACATCTTAGTGTGCTAATGAAACTGAGAATTAAGACGGCAAAAAGTTCTTACCCGCAGAATTAAACTGGAAGTTCTGCAAATGGTCGTATATGACACGGTGCAGACGGACGGCGAGCTCCAATGACACTGCATGGAGGTTATCTCCTTCTAACTCCGTGTGTATTTTGTCCATCACCGAGTTTAAATAAGATACAACTGCTACACATGCCTGTTGGAATAAAACTTTATTAACGGACTAGCTTATGCTCGCAATTTCGTCTGAGTGGACTACATAAATTTCAAACTCATATTTCACCCCCTTGGAGGTTTGAATTTTCAAAAATCTTTTCTTAGCGGATGCCTGCGTCATAACAGCTATCAGCATGCCTAATTTCAGCCCGATCCGTCCAGTAGTTTGAGCTGTGCGTTGATAGATCAGTCAGTCAGTCAGTCACCTTTTCTTTTTATATTAATTTAGATTAGGCTTTCAAAAATCCCGTGGGAACTCTTGGAGTTTCCGCGATAAAAAGTACCTAAGTCACTTTCCAAGTATTTAACTATATACATGCAAACAAACACGTCGATCAGTTGCGAGGTATAGGAACTAAAAACCAACAAACAAACACACTTTCGCATTTATAATATGAGTAGTGATAACTAATTTTAAAAGATCATCAATTCAGTTTATAAGAGTCTGGCACTATTCATTACAAATGTCCACGAGTTTTTTTCTTGTTAGACAGATCGCAACAAGTATAAAGAAAAAGAAAATTATATAATCCATACTTATATTATAAATGCGAAAGTGTCTGCCTGCTAGCTTTTCACGGTTCATCCGTTTAACCGATTTTGACGAAATTTGGTATAGAAGATAGTTTACATCCCGGGGAAGGACTTAGGCTACTTTTTATCCCGTAAAATAAAAGAGTTCCCGCGGGATTTTAAAAACCTTAATCCTTCAATCAGCATCACCTAGTACAACATAAAATAAAATGTGTAAAAACAGCCTTATCACTTGAAGCGATTCCTTGCAGACTACTTCAATGCTTCTAGAGTTAGTTGTACTATTAAAGTAAATGGGATAGTTATAGAACTGTGTGGTTACGATCAGACCACCACCTAGACGCCTAATAGACGGACCCTATCGAAAAGTTTAGGCAGTTGCTTCCATACTACTTCAATGCTTCCAGAGTTACTTGTACCATTAAAGGAAATGGGATAGTTATAGAACTGTGTGGTTACGTACGGACGATGCCAAGGTATCAATATCTCCCTCGGGTTTGAAGTCAGTTTTCTTCTGTTCAGTTTGAAGGTGGAGCTTTACCCAGCCCACTACAGCGGAGATTGCACGTTCCAACCCTGCATCTAGTTTGTTCTCCAATTGTTCCATTATGGTGTTCTTTCGTTGGATACACTCGCCTTGTTTACTGTTAAAACGATGACCATGTTGCTGATAGGGATGCTGACTTTGTCAAAATAAAGCATCAGCATCAGTTTTCCTCCAATAATAATATACCTTCAAGTCAAGAGTGAATAGGTATCTTCTAGGCAAGCGCGCTCCATCTTAGGCTGCATCATAAAAAAATATATACCTTAGGAACTATTAAATAGAGTCTTCCATAATTCGTAAAACCTACTACGGCCGCCGTTGGTTTTAAGTTTGCTAACCATTTTAAATTATCGATTAAACTAAAAAATACGTCAAACAGTTATGACGTCACATTTATGTATTTCGTACAAGCTCCCTTACTAAACAAGCGTTCTGACGTTTGGTAAAAAGTCGCTGATTTGACTAGTGGTCATTATCCCTATTGTGATGTACACAATCTCTAAACTAAAAATAAATTGTCAGTCAATGGGGACTGCCGACAGAAGTTTGTCTGATGGGAGGCTTCAGGCGTGGCTAGTTACCACCCTACCGGCAAAGCAGTGCCGCCAAGCGATTAAGCGTTCCGGTACGATGCCGTGTAGAAACCGAAGGGGTAAGGGTTTAATGCAAAAAAAACCACGTCGGTCCGTTGCTCCGTTGCAACGTGATTGAAAGGACAAACCAACAAACCGACAAACAAAAACACACTTTCACATTTGTAACATGGGTAGTAAAAAATAATTATCAAGTACCTCAAACAGGGCAACACAGATTCCTGAAAATGTTCCCCAAACACCTTAACAATTTTATTGGCTTGGTTCACGATATCGAAGAAGTAAATCTGAGGCGGTGACTTGTTCTCCGCAATGGGTATGGATTGCAGGCCCAAGTCGAGCGCGTAGTCCACGTGCTCTATGAGCAAGTTCTGTATCAAAGTATCCAGTAACGCTATCGTAGTACTAGATAGCTCGTTCGGGGTACACAGCTGCAATGTGAGTAGGGCTTGTTATAAAACATTTTGAGAGATATACAAAAAGAATTATTTATAAATTACGAAATATTTTTTGAATTATTTGAACAATAAACAATTAATTTGTTTATCACTAGCTTACGCTCGCGACTTCGTTCGCGTGGACTACACAAATTTCAAACCTCTATTTCACCCCCTTAGAGGTTGAATTTTTTTAAATCCTCTCTTAGCGGATGCCTACGTCATAATAGCTATCTGCATGTCAAATTTCAGCCCGATCCGTCCAGTAGTTTGAGCTGTGCGTTGATAGATCAGTCAGTCAGTCAGTCAGTCACCTTTTCGTTCTATTGTATATTTAGATTTATATTAAACTAGCTGATGCTCGCGACTTCGTACGCGTGAATTTAGGGTCTCAAAAATCCCGTGGGAACTCTTTGATTTTCCGGGATAAAAAGTAGCCCATGTCACTCTCCAGTAGAGCGATTGTCTAAAACCTACATCAATCATTATCACAATCTCAATAGTATTGATTGGCTGAATTTGTGCGATTCTTGGTGCAACAATGCATTGTGGCCAATAGTGAGCGAGCATTAACCAATCAGAGATGATTGCGATCGTGACATTGTAGCTGTCAAGCAACCGCGGTAGGGCCACAGGTCCTTAACTATATACCCATGCAAAAAATCAGGTCGATCCGTTGCCCCGTTACGGCGTGATTGAAGGACAAACCATCAAACAAACACACTTTCGCATTTATAATAAGGGAAGGTACTGATAAAACCTGTTGCACATAAGTTATTCTACCAGATACTTTATACTCACAGTTTTACACCTAGTAAAAGATGTCTTTGCGTCACTCAGCATCTTCTGTACGAGCTGTTCGCTGAGGAAGGTTTCACCGCCGTAGTTCTCAATCTGAGCGATGTTGATATTTGCCCGTGTTCCTATCACCGCTTGTAAATCACGCCGAAGCTCTTGAAAACTACAATAATTCTTTGGTGTTATGTACTGATAGTGATCAGAGGCTCTAGCAATGACAGACAGTATGGTCTATCAACGCACAGCAACTAACGCAAATTTGGCATATAGGAACCACCAATGCATTGCCGGCTTTTCAGTTGACTGATAAACACATAGCCAAATACAATTTTAAATAACTTTCCTTGAAAAGTAGGTATCATAAAAGTGATTTAAACAACACATACCTAACCACTCCCTTGCGTTGCGCAGTCGGGTAAAAATAATGCATCAGTTCTGTCTCAAATAAATTACTCACCCTCCACCCTGGATCTGCTTTTTAACGTGCTGTTTCTCATTATAATACACGTTGAGAGCGTTGGAAAGAACAGCTTTCAACCGTCGTATCTCCAAAGCGGCATATCCATCAGCAGCCCCCGCCATTGCTCCATTGACTAGAGCTTCTCTACGAAGATCCCCAGTAGCCGTGTTTCCATCGGCGGAGACTAAGTTCGCAGCTACCAGCTCATCACAAACTTTTTGTGTGCTAAAAAGTAATGCTATAGTTGCACAATAGTCGATGTTAAGGTATGTTCATCATCATCATGATGATCAACTCATCTCCGGCTCAATATAGAGCAAGGCGGGGTGATTACGTAAGTCGTTGCAGTAGCGACAGTAACGCGACAGCAGTAGCAATGCGACAGTCTATTTGCTGTCTCTATTCTTCTTATTTTGCTTTGTGGCTATTGCTGTCTCTTTTTGACAGCAATGATCGCGAGATTTACGCCTGTCGCAAGCCTGTCGCGAGATACGTAGTCACCCCGCGGGTCTGGTCTCAGATTGAAAAGGGTTTTGGCCATAGTCTACCACGCTGGTCAAGTGCGGATTGGCAGACTTCACACACCTTTGAGAAGAACATTGATTTCCTTCATCGTTAAAGCAAGTGATATTTAATTACTTAAAGCGCACAAAACTCCGAAGAGGTAAGTGCAAGCCCAGGATTGAACCGCCATTTTTCGATTAAGAGGCGGACAACCTAACCATCAGGCTATCTCAACTTGTTAGTAGGTAGGTACCTTCTTTCTTTCTTCATTCTGGGCTGGTTTCCGCACTTAAACGTTTCCGTCTGTTGTGCGTTAGGTTAGGTTAGGTTAGGTAGGTACCATTAAGCAGTAAAAATTGCCGTGTCAACGCAAAATTAATCTGCCTTTACATCTAAGAATATAAACAAACTAAAAATTAGAAAAAGTTAAAAGAATCTTCAGTATTGAAATAATGGCAATATACATTCTCCTCCTCCTCATGTGTAATAGACCATAAAATTGCTTTACTATTTTTGACAACAACTTCCAGTACCTACCCGGTCATCAATTTATAAGCAAGCAAGCAAGTGAGTTACCTTACAGAAATATTCAGAAATATTTTTTGTTTGAAATGGCCATTTCATTGTACATAGAGATCGTTGTTACTTGAACCCTTTCATTTGATTCCCATATCAAGGCAGTTTTATAATGAAATAGTATATAAAGTCATAATAATTTATCAAAGCAAAACAAATTTTTATTACCTGATATACATATCATATAAGTTGCGCAAATACTTGTCCATATCATTTTTATCGGCCAGTTTAGTTTGTATGTACTTCTGCAGTTTGAGATGAAAGATGTTCAACACAAACTTGCTGATCACCTGGTCAGGGTTGGGGAACACACTACTGATCACTGTGTAGTTCTTCTTGCAGAGAGGAAGGACCGCTGCAAATATATCCTTGCCAAGTAAGGTGTTCTGAAAGTGTATAAACAAAAGAATATTTTTATCCAATATGTCATAGTCTCAACCTCAGACAGAACCTCACAGTTTTTTGTACTTTCTACTTTGGCTCCAGTATTTTTCTATAATAAGAGTTGTTTTACCTCTCCCCCTGCTTTTTATACAACCGCACCGCACGCCACCATAAGCAATTTCACCCTCACCACCTGTGTGCCTGGTGCACTTGGACAGCCCATTGTGTCAGATCATTTATTCACCGCAGATGCATACTGTGGAACCAACTGCATTGGCGGTGTTCCCACTAGATTTCAACATGGGCTTATTTAAGGGGGCGGATCAATAAAATCCTTAAACGCCGGCAGCGCATGGGAGGTTCCTCTGGTGCTGCAAATGTTTATGGGCTGCAGTAATCACTTAACATCAGGTGACCCACCTGCTCGTTTGCTCGCTATTTATATTTAAAAAACCGGCCAAGTGCGAGTCAGGCTCACGCAATGAGGGTTCCATACTACAGTCGTATTTTTTCGACATTTTGCAGGATAATTCAAAAACTATGATATATTAAAAAAAAAATCTATTTTAGAATGCACAGGTGAAGACCTTTCATATGATACCCCACTTGATATAGTTATCTTAGTTATAAAATTGAAAATACTAATTATTAGTTCATGACCACAATATTTTTTTTTGTGATGTAAGCCTAAATTCACGGTTTTCAGATTTTTCCCCAAATGTCAGCTACAAGACCTACCTACCAGCCAAATTTCATAATTCTAGGTCAATGGGAAGTACCCTGTAGGTTTCTTGACAGACAGACGGACAGACAGACAACAAAGTGATCCTACAAGGGTTCCGTTTTTCCTTTTGAGGTACGGTACCCTAAAAATATGCAATATACTTACCATTTGACTGGTTTCAATGTAAGCATCAACACATTGAGAGTATCCTTTAAAATTAGTCATAATAGTGGCAATGTCCTTCATTTTAGTAACATTGCCTTGATTCTGAGCCTTCACAAACTCTTCAATGAGGCTCCTTTCAATTTCATCATACTTGGCCTCTATCTTCTTCTTGGCTACCTCAAACTTATCAGGCGGTAGTTCTTGAGCAATGGTGTATAACTTTTGAATTACATCAGCCGCTTCATTGAGCTGTGGAAATAGATTGTTTTATTTATTTTTAAAATAAAAGATACTACCTAGAAATACTTAGAAATATCAATATAAAACTAGGATAATTTTAGTGAATAAAACGAAAACAGATCCAAATAACATGCTTTTTAATAAATATTCAATCACATTTTGTCTAAGAAATTATATTTTTAGCAGGAGGTTTTTGTGGTAAAACATTATGTTTGGTAGATAGGTAGGTTATGTCATATGAAGGAGTACAACAAAACTTTGAACACACATTCTAAAATGAAGCAAACTAGATCATGATCATAAATCAGATAATGACCACTTACATAGTTTTTTGTTTGTTTTTTTTTTCATATACATTTTCATACAGAAATTTACAGAAATTTCACATTGGTTGGCGGAAAACACGAACTTAATAAAACCAAACAGCAAAATGGGCAAAGCATAACATACATTCGTCATTTACAAGTAAAGCAAATTAGTATGCTTGTGTGTGGCATGCATGCGCGTAGCGGCACAGGCCACAGTCCATGATAATATAAGAGCATAAAACAACATGGTGGCCTATTACCAGTTTACATCAGTTGTAAAACAAATATTTTTGTAAATACCTTATTAGGGTCATTGAACAAGTCAGAAAGCATTGGGCCAGGACTCAGGAAGTTCGCCAAATGTGACAGGAGGTCCCTCGCAGCTGCCGCTCTCGCTCTAGGAGCTCTGGCAGCACCTAACTTCTCTCCCACATCCAAAGCGCGGCCTCCACAACGCGACATTCTCTCGTCTAGCGAACTGAATACATTCACACAGTGCTGGAATAGAAAATCATGAGTTATTTTTTTAAAGAAGTTGTTCTTGAAGTTAACCGCAATACGCATCGTTACGCGTTCGCTGTCTTCATTAAAGTGGGTGCTGCATCCGTACACAGTACACGAGCACGTGGAACAAGACCTGCGCGAGCTCGCACTCGCATCATAGGGCAGACATAGTATTTAACTGCCGGGAACTATACCATGTTAGACAGTTTTAGACAATTCCTAGTTACAATATCTTGTAATAAATCTATACTAACATTATAGAGGTAAATTAGGTAGTTTGTATGTAGAATGAATAATGTTACAATTCTAAAAACTCTTTCACTGGATAGATAACTACTGTAGCTATAGGCTATAAATTATCACACTAACATGTCTCAAGCAAAAGCTAGTGTTCTCAAGGCAATCAACTATAAAATAAATAAATAAAATATAAATCATTTTTATTCAAATAAACTTTACAAGTACTTGCGAATAGTCGGATGCATCTACCACTGGTTCGGAATGCCAAGTAAAGTAAAGAAATATAAAGTAAAGAATGCTAAGACTTACTGAATGTTGTTCCATTATTTCAGAAAGTTTAGTCACATATAACTTTTCTTCTTCCTGCACAGCTTGCTCCAGTCTAGAACACTTTCTTTCTTGTCTTTCTTGAAGTACCTGAGAAAAAGCAAATAATAATAACATAATACATAGTTGTTTATGTTACAAGGGGTCAGAGGCATATTTTGTTCATCAAGGGTGTTATTTTGAATTCAGAGCGAAGCAAAGGATTCTAAAGTAGAATCCTGAGCATAGCGAGAAATTCAATACAGGCCATGCGAGAACAAAATATTTTGGCCCTAAGTGAAACACACTATTTGTTGTTCGAAAGAACCCCCTATGATAGACAAACTTAGTACAATAGACATCTAACTCTTAAGACAACTTTTAAGGTGTAAATAATTTATAAGCATAGTTATTATGATGTGACAAAAATTAGACAACACACATCATGTACACATAACTTTTAGCCCCGTTTCTGTGTATGAGGCACAGATTCTGCTGATGCACTGGCAGCTTATCCACCTCAAATCTACTTGTTGCTATCGTCAACCTGTCAAGTCTCTTAAGCAAAAAATTTTTAGGTCTTTCACTGATACTTTGCAGTTCCGTCTTACTAATGAGGACGTTCAACACTAAGAAAATTGAAGGATTTAATAATAATACGGTTTTAGCAGTCCCTTACTTTCAAATCCTGGATAGCTTGTGTGAATATATCATGAATCATTTCTGGGTCCAACTGATCGTCCTGAAGGCGACACTCCTGCATGCTGCGGCGTACCATCCTCTCAACAAATTCATCTGGGTCAAATGGGTCCTTAAATCGTAGTTATTTGATATTAAGTATTATAAATTGCAAATAAAGAAATGCATTCAAGAAAGTCATCGCCAAATGTGTAACTTGAACATACCTGTTCTAATTCCTTTATATATTGGTTCATCATCTTTGATCCTCGGTTTTTCCTAAAATAGCTGTTATTTTAAATTAAGAAAGTATAAAATATTTTATTATTCAATTTTTAGTTTTTAACGCCTATTTTCCTCCTTGTTTATCAACAATGACATTGACAGACAATGACAATTCAACTTTCATATGACAAGACATGTGACAACAAACAGATGACGTTTTAGTTAACCGTTCGGAAGTGTTACTAGATTGATGGCGTCAGGACTGGAATCAGGAAAACTTATAAAACAAATTTTATCACGATCATAATTAACTAGTTAACTAGTTAGTTTATAGTTAGTTATATAAACAAAAGCCTTAAAGCATCAACTTTGTGGCTTGTACGCCCTTCGCAAGTTCGTGCGCATTGAAGGAGGATTAGAGGAATAATTAATCAACTCGAACCTGCGCCCTCGACTCGCGAGTGGATCAGGATTCAGGATTAATTAATAAAACTAAAGTCAACTATATGGGCATGTCATTTGAACTGTAAAACAATATCAACGTTTTAATATTCAGCCAAAAACTGCCGGTCGCCATACGTTTACGTATTTATTCAGCAATCGTTTTTAGTGACCCCTAGCCTAGTGAGCCTAGTGTTGCTTAAAAATACATTGCATTTGTGATAGCCGTTGTAGGTTAGCACGTCCGCCTCCTAGTCGAAGGTCGGGGGCTCGATCCCGGACACGCACCTCTAACTTTTCGGAGCTATATGTGCGTTTTACGTAATTAAATATCACTTGCTTTAACGGTGAAGGAAAACATCGTGAGGAAATCTGCATGCCTGAGATTTCTCTATAATGTTCTCGAAGGTGTGTGAAGTCTGCCAGTCCGCACTTGGCCAGAGTGGTAGATTATGGCCAAAACCCTTCTCACTCTGAGAGGAGACCCGTGTTTTTTAATGAGCCGGTCATGGGTTGATCATAATGATGATAATATTGCATTATTTGCTGAATAAAATTAACTAGTCACTTATAGGTAGGTACCGTAGGTACTTAGGGACCTGTACATGCATCCTTCTTTCACACAGCAGGCGTGTTTAAAAAATTTGTTTGAATTTTAGAAACAAAAGAAAAAAATTGATTGATGTAGCAAAAACGTCTTTTTGGAAGATTTGCTACTAGTGGAAGCGTTTTTTATATCCAAATTCTTTGTGATGTCGTAATATTTTGATAAAATTTTGTGCGTGCCAATAACGAATATTGTATTGTTTTGCTCTCTTTAATGAGAGTTGAGTGGAAAATATACAAATATATCGAACAATTTGACAGGTCCACTGAACATTCTAAATAACGCAAAGCGTGAGATGTCCAATGTATCCTAACCGGGTTAGGATAAAATCGTTAGAGCTCAATGGCTGAGCGCCTCAGCCCTCGCAGCTCCGAGGTCAATGCCTTGGAACAAAGAGGCTATCTTATCGGCAAAAAAATCGGACAAGGATCGTACGCCACTGTCCATCTGGCGGAATACTGCGATGCATCCAGCCCCAAGCGGATGCACCTCGCTTGCAAGATCTTCGATAAAGAAAAGGCACCTCGGGATTTTTTAGAAAAGTTTTTTCCTCGTGAACTAGACATTTTGACAAAGATAGAGAACCCGTATATCATTCAAGTCCACAGTATCCTACAACGGGGACCACGAGTATTCATTTTTATGCGTTATGCTGATAATGGCGATCTCTTGGATTTCATAAAGCGGAGCGGTGTTGTGCCAGAAAACCAGGCCAAGTTATGGTTCCGTCAAATGGCTAATGGCTTGCAGTATCTACACAGCAAAAATATTGCTCATCGTGATCTGAAATGTGAGAATATTTTGCTATCGAGACGATTTAACGTGAAGTTGGCTGATTTTGGTTTCGCGAGATTCTGTACGGATGGTGAGAACAGACGCGTGCTGAGCCAAACTTATTGCGGATCCGCAGCGTACGCGGCGCCTGAGGTGGTGAGTGGAACACCTTACAATCCAAAATTGGCTGATGTTTGGTCTCTAGGAATCATACTATTCATAATGCTTAACGCTTCTATGCCATTCGATGACTCCAACCTGCGCAAGCTTCTCAAAGACCAAATGTCTCGCAATTGGGTATTTCGGTCCCGAATTCGTGACAGTGTGTCTGCTGCAGCAAAGTCCATCGTGCGGCACATTCTGGAGCCGGACATCACTTTACGACTTACTTTAGATCGAGTTTTATCTCATGAGTGGACGAGACCTCGGAAAGATAAGAGCGCTAGTCTGATGGGGCGCTTAGTGCAATCCGCTCCTTCGGCTCCGCATTCGCCGGGCAAGCACGACGAAGCCGGCACTTCGACCGGCGCCCGCGTCTCTGGTGACCATCGAGAAATGGAACGCGAGAGACACGATGACATCAACAAGCGCTCCCACGACTAACAATCTTTTACATGCAGATTACAGCAGAGACCACACTTTTCGACCGTCAAAAATAGTAAATTTATTTTATTATTTTGAGTTTTTTTTTTACAATTGACGTCGTGACTATTGTTAGTCGTCAATAGTGAAAATAAAGATTTTATATATAATAGTCTTAAATTCTGTTTTTATTTCAATGTGGTTAACCTACCGAAAATCTATACAATACCTAGTCCTACCTATAGGGTCATAACAGAAGAAACCAAAGAGTATTATAATATATAGGAAGAAACTGACGGACTGACATAATTTCAACGTAAGTAGGTACACTCAAAATGCAAAACGATTGATCTCTATAACGTAGATTTTCACTAAGAAAATATTTTGAGAAATTCTAACATTCTTTAAATACTTACTTACTCCCATATCCCCGCGGATATTTTAGGAGGGACATTTAATCAGTAGGGAGGTAGGTACAATGTAATAAAACAATTTTTCCAGAATTTTTAAGTTATATTTCAAGTACCTAACATTTTTATACGATTTCACGGTTTGAAGGTATTTATTTTTATAGATACTTTGTGACTTTAGGTACAAACAACGAGGAATATGCGTCAATGCCGAACGGAAAAGACATGAATGGATATTTTATAAAAAACTCTAGCATCGAGATCTGAGGATTGTAGGATACATTTACTTTGGACATGGGGTTTGAATAATGGACTCTTAAATATGTTAATTGTGTATCTTTACTCACAGAACCAAGAAATGGCTGAAATAAAAATAAAAATTTACTTTTCAAACCTTTTTGGTCGTATTTATCGTTTCCCTTCTAAATTTTTTTAATAGGGGATAAATCGCGTTGGCCCTACTTTGTTGCGTCAAGAGTGAAAATTACCGTTTTGCCCCAGTTCGTTTGAAATCTTGTGATAGTGGGGCAAAGTATTACCAGTTCACGATAGTTAGGGAACTTCCAACTTTTGTTGAGGCTTCGACGTCACTGGCAGGCGTCCATTGTTAGTACATTTGACGCAGGTAGTCCTAAAGTAGCCCTATTTTTCTTTGATTGTACGTTTAGCCTAATATTTGTCATTTGACATATCGTTTGTTTAGGATCAAACCGAGAGTTCCCTAACTCTAGTTCACTCTGGTATAACAAACAAAACTTCATAAAATATAAGCTCCTGAGGTTAACAACTCATTAGTGTGATTCAGACTTACTGAGATACCTGTGGTGCCATTTAGTCAGATCGTTGTAAGTTACTTTCCGTCTTAGGTTCATATCGCGTGATTGTTACATAACTATTAGGTATAATCTTTTTGTATGAGTGTGGGAAACGTCGCGTAGTTTACTGTCCACTTTTGTGACGACCGCCACAGATGAATTGTATATAAATGGAGAAACTGACTGACATATCAACGTACAACTCGAACCACTGAGTCCAGAAACTTGAGATTTTGTATAGGTTTTTTGTTACGTTAACTCCATTAAGATGGTATTTTTAGAAATTCCACCAAGCGAAGCCAGGTTGGGTCAGCTAGCTAGTAGGTAATATAAAATGAAGCTAATAACTAGTTAGCATACGTCAACTAACCACGTGAGTACTGCCGGGAGCACCTATATTTATAATGGAAATCCCTCACGATAGTTTTAAAACGCAAAAATACTTACTAGCTCAACACTAAAGTTGTAGTGTGGTTGATAAGCTGGCACCATACCAACGTAAACGTATGATAAGGTATCGCCAGAAACGCGTTCACCTAGAAACAATGCTATAAAGAAGTAGAAAGAATGATCGAAAGACTAGGGAATCAGATCGGAATTTACTTTACCTAGTACTTAACTGCTTTGAGTACCTAGGTACTCGGCAAGAAATATTCAAAGACATTTGACAAGTGCAATGTCTTTGGAAATATTGTACATCGAACGTTAGAAAGAGATAGCAGTTTCGTAGAGCGTTGTCTCTGTCTATGAGAAAACCTCACATAAGTATACATGTATGAGTGTCAGAGACAACGCTCTAGGAAGCCGAAATCTCTTTGTAAAGTGTAAATAATGTACCTTAAATATTTCCTGCCGGCTACACTGTACCTAATTAGTTACATTTAAACGGCTTTTGTCAGTAGGAATAGGTAGGTACCTACTCACTTACTGTAAGTGAGTTCATTTCTCGGCCGGGGCTCTACAATGTCTCTGGTCGAGTTCGCTGGAAAGTTTCGACCATGGCTTATTAGTTATTACCAATACCATGCACTGACAAAACGTGCCGCCAAGAGTTTGCACCGCGCATTGCGATGCCGCGGCCGCCTATGATTGGATTAAGGGTTTAATTAAACTCACTCCTTACTTTTTTATTCAGATATAGGTACAAGTTAGCCTTTGATTGCAATCTCAGCTGGTGGTAAGGGATGACGCAATCTAAGGTGGAAACGGGCTAACTTGCAAGGAGTATCACAGTTTTTATTAAACCCTTTGGTTTCTACACGGCATCGTACCGGAACGCTAAATCGTTTGGCGGCACGACTTTGCCGGTAGGGTGGGAACTAGCCAAACCCAAAGCCTCCCACCAGACCAGAAATTTAGAAATTATAAAATTACAAACCCCTGCCGAGAATCGCCCACTTTGTGCCCTTGAGGGTACTGGTTTGTATCGCTAGTACCTACTAACTACTACCTACCCTTGAATAATATTGAGCATATTCAAAGAAAACTCGCTTCCATCTCAAACTGCGTCGACGATAAGCGTAAGCCCATAGAGTAAAGTAACGTAAGCCTGCAATTAAGGGCTAAATTGTAATTGAAAAAAGTAGGTAAATCATGAACTTACCATATTCATATTTCAATATTGGAGGACTAAATTGTTTTAAACTATATGTTTCAGTGAATAAAAATAATGATGCACATAATCTTTTTAAATGAAACATACCTACCTACTTACTTATAATAGGTCTACATTCTGAGAATGATAAACGTTGTAAGCATAACTAGTAATACGTTGATAATTGATTGCAACTTAGATATTCACGCTCAGAAGTCAGATCTACCTATTACAATTAGGTAGTAGTACCTACTTTCATAATTAAATCATTGATTCGTGACATGCGATTTATATGCGATACACGACCTAATCGCTATTTTTCACTCACAGTGTCACTAGAAAGACTCTAATTACCTACCGAATTCGTACGGTATATATCGACGAAGCATAATCAGCCACCAGTAGGTAAGAAGAGCACAATACCGAATAACTTGCTCATGATTAGGGGGCGTCCATAAATGACGTGAGATGTTTTTTGAATTTTCTGTCCCTCCCTCCCCCCTTGGTGAGATGTCGTGAGATTTTATTCAACCACCCTCCCCCATCCCCCAATCTCACGTGAGATTTAGCAAAATGTGGCGTTTCTTACGTAAACGCGTTGGATTGTTATTGTATAAAGAAAAGAAAAATGTTTCGTGCTTTTATTTACGACTAGTTAAGACTAGTAATCAATATGAAATTATTTTCTTTCGTACGAATTAGTCAATGATCTTAATCGTATTACGATAACGCTTAAGATTAAATCTTAAGCATGTACAATCTGGATTAAATGGACCAAAATAGTATAATTTTTTTTTTGAATCAGAATAAAATTGCGTGATATTTGCCGAGACCCCCCCTCTCTCCAACGTAAGATTAGATGAGATTTGAATCGACCTCCTCCCCCCCTTAAACATCTCACGTAATTTGTGGACGCCCCCTTACAAATTACGATACGTGAGTGAAAACGAAACTCGAAACACTAAAGCAAAGCAGCAAAGTACTCTGTGAAAGCAGCTTTATAGTTGCATATTTTACTATTAAAATATCCTACTGTAAAAAATAAATTCGTTCAACGTATTAATTTTACATTAAACTACTTAATTATTGTTGTATGTAACATAAACATAAAATTATCATAATAAGTAATCGATTACTACCATAACATTGTGAATATATATTTTCTAATGATAAGGAAGAAATTCTAGAGACGATGTCCCCGTTTTCCAAAAATACTTATTATACTTAGGTACCTACCTTTCTAGTTTTATGAAAAGGTTTAAGTTTGGATTTAAAGTAAATTACCTACTCATTTGCCATTGCATGATAATATTTCTGATATGGCCTCTTGGTTATGTAAGGGAAAGGACCATATAGTCCGGTCAATAGTGTACGGAAAAGGGCGTGGCCGTAAATTTTTTGATTAAGCTTTGACCTTCACCACAGATGTTCCTTGAGTAATTCTAAGCATATCTAGTCCGGGAAACAGGAAGATATCGGGATCTAGGAAAGGAGAGTGGAGCACAAAGGTTGCTGCTGCCTAGCTCTTTTAAAAAAAACTCTACGATTATCTATTGCCACTGTGGCAAATTCGGTATCATTTTCGAATAAATCAAGGACGTAGAAATCACTGCAAGCATTTTCAGAAAAATCCAAAAACGTAAAAATTTTGATTCGAATTTTTTGTTAGAAAGAGATTAGGTATAACTTTTATATGAAGAAAATAATTATAAAAAAACCGGCCAAGTGCGAATCAGACTCGCACCTGAGGGTTCCGTAGTACAATCGTATTTTATCGACATTTTGCACGATAAATCAAAAACTACTTACTAGATCTCGTTCAAACTAATTTTCGGTGGAAGTTTGCATGGTAATGTAGGTACATCTTATATTTTTTTAAATTTTGATTTGAATTTTTTCAAGATTGAAACTTGTGATTGCGTGTTGTGATCATCACAAGGTGGCTCGCGTGACGTCATCATAGGTAGCAGTAAAATATAGGCACTATTGGTTTTCAAACTATTTAATTCTTATTATTCGGCATCTAGCTATTTTTTCAAGTCCGGGTTACATATATAACTAAGTACCAACTCTATTTTTTGATAGTTTCAGCTGGATGACGAGTACAGAAACATAGACCGTAAGTGGTATGGTGAATGAGATTAAATAATAAACAGTAAGTACTTAAGTACCTACTTTAGTAAAATAAAACAAGATTTCAAAAAGGCTAAAGTTTTTAATTTAATATGAACACATTGCAAGTAACGTTACGACGGTTGTGCCTACCTACCTACTGGGAAGATTTCAGCCGAAGAAGAAAATTTATATATTTTTAATGTTATTGATTAAATTAAAAGGCGCCTTTGACGACTATCGAATATGACGAAAAGCTAATTTGAGTCCAAGCAAAGTTAATGGTTACTTGACGTGTGTCTGAATCATAGTCGACCTTCGGTGGTGAAATGGCGTTGACAGTCACTCTCACGTATGCCACTGATGTACCTGATGGCACCTAAAACAGTACAACCAATCTATAAAACAATAATATGTGGGTACAAACTCACAATAGTACCTATCTTAAATAATTTACATCCCTGCCCTCTGCTTTGAGGCAGGGAGCAGGGCATGGCATCCATGGATGCTTCAACTTCCGTGACCGATGGTTTTAAGTTTACGCCCACACCGGGTTAGCACGGGGGCTGTACTGTACGGATGTGAGGGGCGTCCCCACCCTGATTGCGATGTCGACCTGTCGCGAACTATGGGTACTTACATTGAGGCCTATATTAGTCACAGGCTGTAAAAGAGGAATGGTACCATCCAACTGTTTCAACACGACCGCGACCCCGTCATTTTGTCCTGCAATATTACACAAATAAAATAATAATAAGTACACTTATATACCGTATTTATGAATTAATGACTATGACTATACCAAGGATACAAGTTAGTATATGTCATATAGTAAAGATTCTTAAGGATGACTTTCCACCAGGGATGAGCGATGGATGTATGTGAACCCCATCAATAGAATTACTAAACACTTTTCTCATCAAAGCTCAAAGCTTAGGTAAGTATATCTAGGTATATGCTTAAGCAGAGATATAAAAAGGTTTTGCGGTTTGCCATCCTTGGCGGGAATCTAGCCTAATTTGGATGGATGCCTCATGGTAATAGTGATAGTGGTACCTTCTACATAATATTACCAGTAGGCATCCCTATTATTCCTTATGAACCCATTCCTTATCCATACTAATTAATGCCTTAAGAAACGATTAAGCGACTCTGAGTGCGGCAGTAAGATGGAAGCGGGCTAAACCTGGTAGGGGTATGGCAGTTTTTATTAAACCCACGCCCCTTTGATTTCTACACGGCATATACCGTAACGCTAAATCGCTTGGCGGCACGGCTTTGCCGGTAGGGTGGTAACTAGCCACAGCTGAAGCCTCCCACCAGTCCAAACCAAAAATTTAGAAATTATAAAATTACAAACCCCTGCCAGGAATCGGACCCGGGACCTTCCACTAAAAATACCACAGCGCCAGGGAGATCGTCAAAACTACAAACGTATTAGTAACTAAAGGAACATAAAACCAACAAATTCCTAAAAGGCCGGCAACGCATCGGCGGCTCCTCTGGTGCTGCAAATGTTCATGGGCGGCGGTAATCACTTAACATCAGGTGACCTGCTCGTTTGCTCGCTAAATCTATTAAAAAAAAAAACTATATACCTAGGTACCTATATCTTTCTAAAAAATACGCTTATCTATTCCTGATTATACCTGCACGGGATACAAGACTGTTGCCATTTCTCACTCAAAGCAACTAAAAATACTTACTCTAGATACATATGTATTACATAATTATTACTTATCTATGCCATAAAAAATAAGGATGTTTTACCCGTAGTCCGGTTCAGTTGTCCGGTCAACCGGACTATGGATAAAAGAAATTATCCATGGTACAGTTAACCGGACTATGGAACATTTTTTTTATCCATGGTACAGTTGACCGGACCACGGAAGATCTAGTGCTTAAGCTAGATGATCTTTTACCCGTAGTCCGGTTCAGTTGTCCGGTCAACTGAACCACGGAAAAAAAATATTTTCCGTGGATATACGATTTAAAAATACAAATTTAGTGTGGCCACTAAAAAAATTAAATATTTACGTGGTCCGGTTGTCTTGTTTAGGGGAATATAATAGCCCATAATATTAAAATACTTAATATATAATATTAATAAATAAAAAATATATATATATAGTTACTTAACATTAAATCAAATAATTCATATAAATAATAACAAACTATAGACATAAATAAAAGTGTGTGTTAATAAGTGTAAGAAAATAAGTGTAAGAACCATTATCAAGGAACAAAAAGGCTATAATAAATAAATAAATATTAAAAGTACATTTTAAAATGTTTTAAAAATGTTATTTAATATTTAAAAATGTACTTTTAATATTACGAAAATGTTACTGTCTATGTCTTAGGTAAAGATCCGGTACGTGCCAATTATGGTAAACAATAATGGGTGTTTTTCAGGGTTTTCTGTCTGCGTATATTACGCTATGGATTCGGCACTGCCCGGTCTCAACTGATTTTATGAGTGAGGGTCTATAGAATAAATATATTGTTTTATTTGTAACTAGGTTATGCTCGCGACTTCGTCCGCGTAGATTACACAAATTTTACCCTCTTAGGGGTTGAATCCAAAAATCCTTTCTTAGCGGATGCCTACGCCATAATAGCTATCTGCATGCCCAATTTCAGCCTGATCCGTCCAGTAGTTTGAGCTGTGCGTTGATAGATCAGTCAGTCAGTCAATCAGTCAGTCAGTCACATTTTCCTTTTATATATTTAGATGTAACTTAAAACTATCTAATGTTCGCTAGTTTTTCTAAGGCATGGCCTAAAATAATTTCTTCGCAAACCTCTAGTCAAAAATTCTAGGATACTTCCAAAAGTCCTAGAAAGCTGAAATTTGGTATGTAATCACATATGGCTTGAAATCACATATTAACAACGAAAAAATTAAGAAAACGGAAATTTTCCCCCTCCAGCCTCTTGTATGGGGAAGCATATCTGTACATGTACAAATGTATAAAGAAATATGTAGCCTGTTACATAATACTAAATATTAAATTCATGACTCGAATACAAAATACAAATGTTCACACAAATATTAATGCCCCCCGCGGGATTCGAACCAGTAGGTGTGACATCTGGCTTAGCAGTCATCGTCTATAGAATAGAATGTTTTTTATTCATGTAAACTTTTTACAAGTGCTTATGAATAGTCAGGTAGTTTTAATTTACGTCTCTAACCATAATACCTACATAAATTCGAAAAAAAAAATTAAAAAAAACTATCTAGCTGATGTTTTACCCGTAGTCCGGTTCAGTTGTCCGGTCAACCGGACTATGGATAAAAGAAATTATCCATGGTACAGTTAACCGGACTATGGAACATTTTTTTTTATCCATGGTACAGTTGACCGGACCACGGAAGATCTAGTGCTTAAGCTAGATAGTTTTTTTTAATTTTTTTTTTCGAATTTATGTAGGTATTATGGTTAGAGACGTAAATTAAAACTACCTGACTATTCATAAGCACTTGTAAAAAGTTTACATGAATAAAAAAACATTCTATTCTATAGACGATGACTGCTAAGCCAGATGTCACACCTACTGGTTCGAATCCCGCGGGGGGCATTAATGTTTGTGTGAACATTTGTATTTTGTATTCGAGTCATGAATTTAATATTTAGTATTATGTAACAGGCTACATATTTCTTTATACATTTGTATATGTACAGATATGCTTCCCCATACAAGAGGCTGGAGGGGGAAAATTTCCGTTTTCTTAATTTTTTCGTTGTTAATATGTGATTTCAAGCCATATGTGATTACATACCAAATTTCAGCTTTCTAGGACTTTTGGAAGTATCCTAGAATTTTTGACTAGAGGTTTGCGAAGAAATTATTTTAGGCCATGCCTTAGAAAAACTAGCGAACATTAGATAGTTTTAAGTTACATCTAAATATATAAAAGGAAAATGTGACTGACTGACTGATTGACTGACTGACTGATCTATCAACGCACAGCTCAAACTACTGGACGGATCAGGCTGAAATTGGGCATGCAGATAGCTATTATGGCGTAGGCATCCGCTAAGAAAGGATTTTTGGATTCAACCCCTAAGAGGGTAAAATTTGTGTAATCTACGCGGACGAAGTCGCGAGCATAACCTAGTTACAAATAAAACAATATATTTATTCTATAGACCCTCACTCATAAAATCAGTTGAGACCGGGCAGTGCCGAATCCATAGCGTAATATACGCAGACAGAAAACCCTGAAAAACACCCATTATTGTTTACCATAATTGGCACGTACCGGATCTTTACCTAAGACATAGACAGTAACATTTTCGTAATATTAAAAGTACATTTTTAAATATTAAATAACATTTTTAAAACATTTTAAAATGTACTTTTAATATTTATTTATTTATTATAGCCTTTTTGTTCCTTGATAATGGTTCTTACACTTATTAACACACACTTTTATTTATGTCTATAGTTTGTTATTATTTATATGAATTATTTGATTTAATGTTAAGTAACTATATATATATATTTTTTATTTATTAATATTATATATTAAGTATTTTAATATTATGGGCTATTATATTCCCCTAAACAAGACAACCGGACCACGTAAATATTTAATTTTTTTAGTGGCCACACTAAATTTGTATTTTTAAATCGTATATCCACGGAAAATATTTTTTTTCCGTGGTTCAGTTGACCGGACAACTGAACCGGACTACGGGTAAAAGATCAAAATAAGACATAACTTACCGAATTCGTATGTATACGTGTTTGCGAATGTCGACGAGGCATAATTAGCCACCAGTAACAAGAGCACGATACCGTACAACTTGCTCATGATTATGAATTTCGATACGTGAATGAATACGAATCAGTAAATCAAAGCAGCTTTATATTTGCTTATTTCGTCATTAAAATTATCCTAATGTAAAAAAGAAATTCGTTCAACATTTTAATTTGACACTGAACTAATTAAGTATTGTTGTGTGTAGGGAAATATATAAAATTATTTTTCTTCCACTTGCTCGGAATTTGCTACTTTACTGAAGATAAGATTTCACTACAGAGGACTGCTATCGGATCTTTACTGGCCGCACGCCAACAATTTAATTGCTGGACAGTTAGTTTCACACTGCAGATGACGAGGTTCTTTATGATGTCGACTAAAATAAATTGAGTATTTTTAGGTGTACGATTTTATTAATATTCTAATTTATATTAATAAAATAGTATATATTATTGTAACTATTTTTAAATTTTAATATTTTTAAATAATTTTTTTAATAGTTATATTTATTTAATTAGGTATTTTCTTTTACATATACTTTAAAACCTTTCTAATGCATGTTTTTGTTATTAGTTTTTTACTCTTTTTTTAATAAGTACATTTTTTACTTTTAATTTTTTTATTTCTTATTGCATTTTCTAATGATTTTTTTCATTCTTATTTTTATTTTTTAATGATTTTTCTTACTCTTTTATGTTTTTATTTTTCATATGAATTAAAACTTTGTTTCTTCTATGGATTTTTTATTTTGTAGTCGCTTTATTTCAGGCCTGGACTGTAATGTACTATTAATAATCGATTACTACCATAGCCCATACCATGTGAATATTTCTCATAATAAGTGAGAAACTCCAAAGACGTATCTACCTACCTAACTAATATACTACTTCATCATCATCATCATGATAAACTCATCGCCGGCTCACTACAGAGCACGGGTCTCCTCTCAGACTGAGAAGGGTTTTGGCCATAGTCTACCACGCTGGCCATGTGCGGATTGGTAGACTTCACACACCTTTGAGAACAATATGGAGAACTCTCAGGCATGCAGGTTTCCTGACGATGTTTTCCTTCACCGGTAAAGCAAGTGATATTTAATTAATGAAAACGCACATCACTTCGAAAAGTTAGAGGTGCGTGCCCGGGATCGAACCACTAGGCTATCACAGCTTGATTTACTACTTAGTAGGTATATATCCTAAAATAATGTAAGTATCTATCTAGTTTTATGAAAACATTTATTTGGATTTAAAGTACCTACATAAATTACTCATTAAATGCGATATACTTAATATGTATAGGCCTCTATTATGCCATATTATAGACATGGCACTTTTAGCATTGCAGAGATCGGTGATTTATTTGCTTTTTGGAAGCTCGATGCTGCAAAGACATACCTACAATCGCCGATTGCAGCGATGAAGTCGATATAAATTGTTATTTAAATACAGCTATCGAATGCAGAAAATCGTCAAAATACGATGTACTTGCTACTTAGCATCGAAACAATCACTTACGGTGCATCCACACCGCAGTTAACATTTCGTGGAGCAACGTTTCCAAATGTTACTCAGCAACATCAGGCAACAAAAAGTTATTTATTGTTAACTAGATGATGCCCACGACTTCGTCCGCGTGGATTTAGGTTTTCAAAAATCCTGTGGGAACTCGTTGATTTTCCGGGATAAAAAGGAGCCTATGTCCTTCCCCGGGATGCAAGCTACCTCTGTACCAAATTTCATCAAAATCGGTTAAACGGATGGGCCGTGAAAGGCTAGCAGACAGACAGACAGACACTAGTATGGAAGTATGGATATAATATTATGTTGCCACAAAAGAAACAGATTGTTACCGTGTTGGACAATGTAATGTTAACTGCGGTGTGGATGCACCGTTATACGTGCAAAAAGTTGTCAAACGCGATGCAGTATCGCAAAATCGCCGATCGCTGATGTCAAAAGCATCGTGTTTGCCATAGCCCTTAATTAATACAAAAAATATTTATGGCTGACGTTATGCCTCATGAGGTGTAATAGTAGGTTTATCTACAAAATTCTCCACATGGGACATGTTATGACTGCATAGTTGGTATGTGGTGATAACGGCGTTGCCTTGGTAGCGCCCAGTCGGATCTTGGCGCACTACGTGCATGTAATCATCTCCCAGGGTAAACTGAACTTGAGGAGGAGCAGCCCAGTCGCACACGACTGTTACTGCCTGCTTCACTGATGGAGGGTGTAAACAATACAACTGAAACATAGAAATATACGTAAGTAAGTAGATAATACCCGCGTCCACAGAGTTGGGTTTTTAAAAATGCCGTGGGAACTTTTTGATTTTCTGGGATGAAAAATTTCAAACATTTTCATTGACATTAGGTACCTACAATCTACATCTACATTATTGCGGTACAGCTCCAGCTCCCTGTATTGTAAGCTTTAGCGCCCAAACAATCATGTATCCCCACCTCGTATAATTAGGTATTTATTACGTAGTTCCCCAATTCGTAATTGGGGAATAATGAAAGCAAATTACCGTGTATCCCCAGTTTGTTTCACATAATATTCATCTACACTAATAATATTATAAAGAGGAAAACTTTGTTTGTTTGTTTGTTTGTACTGAATAGGCTCAAAAACTACTGGACCGATTTTAAAAATTCTTTCACCATTCGAAAGCTACATTATCCACGAGTAACATAGGCTATATTTTATTTGGAAAAAAATAGGGTTCCGTAAGATATTTGGGTTTTTCGGACACAAGGT
The DNA here is from genome assembly GCF_902806685.2 of Maniola hyperantus. Taxonomy (NCBI): domain Eukaryota; kingdom Metazoa; phylum Arthropoda; class Insecta; order Lepidoptera; family Nymphalidae; genus Maniola; species Maniola hyperantus. The sequence continues at coordinate 5,804,182 of NC_048553.1, forward strand.
GTAAAAAATCAACCAGAAAAGTTACTTATTTTGCGTACGCTGCCTAAACTATAAAAGATAGAACCATAAAATGTTCTAATTAATTGTAGATCTTATAAATATCTACAAAAAAGTCCGCGACACACTATACCCATCTATGTCGAGTGAGGCACAGCAACCATTTTTTTATTTAAAATCTTGAATTTTTTTTGGACTACATTTAAACGCGTTTATTTTACTCATGCTATTAATCCTTATCAAAATAAATGATTTCATCACTAAGAACAGTTTATGGAGATAATATTTGGTCTTTGAATGATTAAAATTGGACGTTTGGTTTTGAAGTTATGGCGAAATTAAAATATTACGATTTCTGCTGCACGGCCCGTTGTCTACACTAATATTATAAAGAGGAAAACTTTGTTTGTTTGTTTGTTTGTTTGTTTGTTTGTTTGTTTGTTTGTTTGTACTGAATAGGCTCAAAAACTACTGGACCGATTTTAAAAATTCTTTCACCATTCGAAAGCTACATTATCCACGAGTAACATAGGCTATATTTTATTTTGGAAAAAAATAGGGTTCCGTAAGATATTTGGGTTTTTCGGACACAAGGTGTAAAAAATCAACCAGAAAAGTTACTTATTTTGCGTACGCTGCCTAAACTATAAAAGATAGAACCATAAAATGTTCTAATTAATTGTAGATCTTATAAATATCTACAAAAAAGTCCGCGACACACTATACCCATCTATGTCGAGTGAGGCACAGCAACCATTTTTTTATTTAAAATCTTGAATTTTTTTTGGACTACATTTAAACGCGTTTATTTTACTCATGCTATTAATCCTTATCAAAATAAATGATTTCATCACTAAGAACAGTTTATGGAGATAATATTTGGTCTTTGAATGATTAAAATTGGACGTTTGGTTTTGAAGTTATGGCGAAATTAAAATATTACGATTTCTGCTGCACGGCCCGTTGTATTATATAAAGAGGTAATGTCGTTAAGTTTGTTTGTAGGGGGTAATCTTTAGAACTACTGAACCGATTTTAAAAATTCTTTCACCAGTAGAAAGCTACATTATTCCTGAGTGACATAGGCTATACGGGATCTTTAATATTATATAAAGAGGTAATGTCGTTAAGTTTGTTTGTAGGCAATGATATTAGAAATTGTTTGTAGGGGGTAATCTTTAGAACTACTGAACCGATTTTAAAAATTCTTTCACCAGTAGAAAGCTACATTATTCCTGAGTGACATAGGCTATACGGGATCTTTAAAAACCTAAATCTACGCGGGCGAAGCCGCGGGGATCAGCTATTACTCATAAAATTAAAATACGCAAGTTCCATGATTAGACAAGGAGCTACGCTGCGCATGCAAAATACCTAAATCCGATAGGTACCTATGTATTTTTTTAGAATTTTTGTTTTTGATGTCAAAACCTGCAGGTATGTAGCGTGTGCATGGCATGTGCTCGTTCAAGAGCTTTTTATATAAGCACTTGTGTGTTTTTGATCTAAAAGTAACACAATTCATTTCAAAGAATTTAAGTTTAATAGTCTTCTGAAAACTAGTAATTTTCCACATAGCGGAATTTTTATGCGCAGGACGATAGAAAAAACGTACTGGCTGATAAGTCTCTCGTACGCCCGGATGGATGTAGGCGACTGGATAGTCCAACTTGAAACGAGAAGCATAATCTGTGTCTGAAATGATTAAATTAAATTATTGTATTAAATAAAAATATTAATGATTGAATAAATGCATTATGCAGCCAGTATTCTTGGCACCATTCCACCTGGGCTTGATTTGAACCTAACTAGCTTTATGTGAGGCCCCAGTTTCGGTTCCTGGCTAGGTCAATATTTTGAACAATGCGAGTCTCCCTGGCGCAGTGGTAAGCACTGTGGGCTTATTAGTGGGAGATCCCGGGTTCGATTACTGGCAGGGGTTTGAAATTTTATAATTTCTAAATTTCTGGTCTGGTGGGACGCTTCGGCCGTGGCTAGTTACCACCCTACCGCAAAGCCGTGCCACCAAGCGCTTTAGCGTTCCGGTACTATGCCGTGTAGAAACCAAAGGGGTATGGGTTTATGAAAAACTGCCACACCATCGCCACACCCCTTCCCGGTTAGCTCGCTTCCATCTTACTGCATCATCACTTACCACCAGGTGAGACTGCAGTCTAAGGCTAATTACCTTGTAGTACCTACTTTATAAAAATCCAAATACTTAATTAAGTAGGTGTTTAGGTACTTACCTTTTGTTACTTGAGTACAATGAGGCGGATAATTCTTCTTCAATTTCGCATCAATATCGCCAATCGTAAACGATGATAAAATGACTAATAATAAAACTGTATACATCGTACCTATTGATTTTCTGGAAGATTCCCGAAAAGGAATGAAACAAAACTACTATAAAAACAAATAACGTTTCAGTAACAACTAACAAGACTTCGAACGTTTATGAGTTATCTAGGAAAATGAAACCAACAATACCTCCCAATACCGGCGGCTGGTCGGTATGTGTCATACTAGACATGTGTCCGCTATAGCTTAACTTAACTGAAAACCGCTGCCGTGCCTATAGCGTACCATAGCGTTATTGTCGTAGCTAGCAACGGTTTTCAGTTATCATCTATGACGAACCACCTGACAACGCAACACTGCCAACTGGCAACCGACAATGCATTGTTTGGTTTTTGGGTAACTAGAAACGCAATAATTATGCCTTCTCTTTCTTTCTTTCACTGAAAGCTGAGAAGGAGCGGTTATTGGCTACCGGCTTAGTAACTAAGAACTTGGTAAACCAAAGCCGACCTTATCTCTATTACGCTAAGGCTTAACTGTACAAGTACTTGTCCATTACACTTTGATCTATCATTCTAAATACAGTTAGCCTTAGAGTAATAGAGATAAGGTCCTCTTTGGTTTATCAATCTTTATGAAATGTTTTTGGTTAACTGGACTGTGGCAAACTATTCGTGCAGGCGTCCACTATAGTTTGACCTATGTCAATGATCAAATTAAACTTTACTGCTATGAACTTAAGGTTGTGATTACTTCACGATATTCATGAAAGTAAAATTGGTTTTATTTTAGTGAATATGCACGCGCTAGCTATACAGACGGTATTGATACGGCAGCTAGCTTAGTTACTACTACGGAAACCGCTGCGCGTTGCGCATATTAAATTAGTTGAAACACAACTCTGATACCGATATTCGGCAACGGTTAACAATATCGGTATTGAAACTAAGTAACTGTTGATTAACCGTTGCCGTAAATAGCCAATAACGCCCATCTTTATGTCATACATGATAGGTACCTATCTACACGCTTTCAATGGGGCTTCGTAAATCGTATCATTTTTGTGATGCCTGGCAAAATAACCCGTTAAATGAAAAAGAACAGAGTTGTTATTTTATTGCTTTATCGTTGGTAGTTACTCCATTATAAATCTGAAAGAGAAGTTACTAATTAAGTATTGAATAAAATAGCTGTTGTAAATAATATTATGTAATCACAGCGCCAGACAAGTTTGTTAGTCCATCTGGAGTGGTCCATCAACAAGAGACTAGGCAAGCTTTGTAACTTGAGATTGACTATTGATCCAAACAAGTCCGCAGGATTTTATAGTCCAATCATAATAGGTACCTACATAATTTTATCTTACTATAGGTACTTGTAGCTTGCAAGCGGTGATAGCCTAGTGGTTAAAATGTTGGCCTCCTCTCTGAGAGGTCCGGGGTTCGATTCCAGGCATGCATTTAACATTTCGGAGCTCTATACTTACTGCAAGCAAAATACTATAATAAATAATCATTTATTGGACGAAATTAGATATGAGTCAAGTAGCCTATTAGCACACAACAAATATACCTATGTTGTGTGTTCTTTATCGGTGACGGAAAAATCGAGAGAGTTCTCCATAATATTTCTAGTGTTTCTCTAGTGGTAAAATCTGCTGATCCGCACTTGGCTAGTTTGGTGAACTTATGCATGGCCTAAAAAGGAAACCCTTGTTCAGTAGAGGATCGGCGGCGGTTTTCCTTGTTTTAAATCATAATAATTATAATTTATTATAGGCTACAGTAGGTAGGTATTAGATAATAATATTGTGACTGTTTATATTGGTCCTGATCCCTGACTTGCTACATACATACCTATTATACATGTAACCTAAATAAATACCTACCTACTAGAACACTACAGGCATAATAATATCATAACGCAAACTGAGTACATTATAGTATTAGGTTCCTGCGATAGTGGAGCGGTGCGGGAGGGTACCATAGATAATGGGAGGGTACGATGACGTGACACGAGAGCTCCTCTGTGCTGCTACTCTACCGCAGGAGGCTACTCAGTACTCAGTACCTAGTTACTCAGTAAAACCATAGTAGTTAAATAGAGTTAAATCCATCATGGATGGTCCTGAAAATAAAAAATGTATTGCCATATTGTAAAACATGATTTCCTTGTATTACTTTAATCTATGACAATTAGATAAGGCTAGCTTTAAGTTTTATTGTATTAAAAAAAAAAAAAAACATAACTAATAAAAAAAAAATCTATGACATGTTAATTAGCATTCCGCGAGGAGCTAGGATATCGTTAGCTAGATCCTTATCACATACAATCCAAAATGTGCTATCAAATTCACTTTTAGATTGGCAAAACCTCTTTTTTTTTGCATATAGACATTTCTATGTTAATAAGTCAGAAATCGGGTCGCTATGTACAAAATTAAAAAAAAATAGTTTGGCTGATCGCGTTTTTCCAATCCCTGACTGCTCATTTCGAACACAAAATTACAATTTGAAGAAAATTGTGGAAAACAAGGTTATGGATGGGGATCTTAAAAACGCCGCCCGCATTTTGTTTTCTAGTGATACACTGGCTCCATTCAATGATATAACGCTGGAAGCCTTACGTGACAAGCATCCCTTACCAAATACCGATTCTGTGCTGCCAGATCCACCTTCTAACACTTCTTATTTACAGATAAAGGATGAAGAAACTTACGCTGCGATAATGTCGTTTTCTAGTGGCTCTGCTGGTGGCATGGACGGCATAACGCCACAACATCTTAAGGATCTTGTGGGAGTTACTGCTGGGGACGCCGGCAAGGCGCTACTGAGCGACATTACCAGACTATGTAATTTCATGTTATCTGGCGAGGTAAATTCATCCTTTCTACCATTCCTTTATGGCGCGAGGCTTTGTGCTTTCAATAAGAAAGATGGTGGCATCCGTCCCATCGCTGTTGGCTGTACTTTTCGCCGTTTGGCGTCAAAATTAGCGTGTAGTCACATAGTCTCTACCCTAAAGGATAAATTCCAACCTATTCAAGTTGGATTCGGCAGTAAAGGAGGTTGTGAAGCAGCAGTTCATTCGGCTCGTACTTTCTTAACGAATGGCGAGGTTGAGGTACTGCTGAAAGTAGATGTAAAGAATGCTTTTAATTCTTTGGACAGGGCAACTTTGCTGACAGAAGTCTCAACGCAACTTCCTGAAATTTACCCATATGTTTGGCAATGTTACAGCTCTGCTTCTAAATTATTCTTTGGAGATAGCGATATTAAGTCTTCTGTAGGCGTTCAGCAGGGGGATCCTTTAGGTCCGGCCCTGTTCAGCTTAGGGATCCATAACCATATCTCAAATTTAACATCTAAATTTAACATATGGTATCTTGATGATGGAACCATTGGGGGCAACGTGGATGACGTTCTAAAAGATCTTAATCATATTAAGCAACAGTTTGGGAAAATTGGTTTAGAACTTAATTTTTCGAAATGCGAATTGTTTTTTACAGAAAAACTGTCGCAAGAAAGAATTCTATTGGCCTCTGAATTATTCAATGAAATTTCACCTAATATTAAAATACTTGATAAACGTTCACTTTGCCTTCTCGGTGCTCCTCTTTATAATGAATCCATACAACCACTCTTGGATCAAAAAGTCAGAACATTTTCGGCTAATACCGACAAATTGGGCACTCTAAATTCTCACATTGCATTTTCGATCCTAAAATATTGCCTTTTTGTACCTAAATTAATTTACATTCTCCGCGCGAGCCCAATTTGGAAATTTCATGGACTACTCGATAACATGGATGCCACCCTTAAAAGTACACTAGAACAAATTCTAAATTTAACTTTTGATGAGCACTCCTGGAACCAAGCAACTTTACCGGTCAAGTACGGTGGCATCGGCGTGAGGAAAATTTCCAGTGTAGCTCTTCCGGCTTTTCTGTCCTCTGTGCATAGTATAAAAGAGCTTAGCTCTCAAATTCTCAAATCCAATTCATCATTGACCTATGCCGCAGAGGCCCTAGAGAGTTGGAAGGTCAGATGTCCCAATGTCGACATCCCGAAGGAACGTACTACACAAAAACTTTGGGATTTGCCATTGGTTCAACTGACACATACGAATTTGGTTCAAAATCTTACAAGTGACAGAGATCGTGCCAGGCTTCTAGCATTATCCGAAAAGGAATCTGGGTATTGGCTGCATGCCTTGCCATCAAAAAATCTCGGCACACTTTTAGATAACGAAAGTTTTCGTGTGGCTCTAGGTCTCAGATTGGGAACACCACTGTGCCATCAGCACAGATGTCCGTGTGGAAAAGAGGTTGATAAATTTGGAATCCACGGACTCTCTTGCCAAAGGAGCTCCGGTAGGCTGTTTAGGCATGGCTCTCTTAACGATACAATTAAAAGAGCTCTTGCCACCATAAATATTCCTGCGCTCATTGAGCCGGCAGGGATTAGTCGGGATGATGGCAAGAGACCTGATGGATTGACGCTGGTTCCCTGGGAACGGGGACGGGCGCTAATGTGGGACGCAACTTGCGTTGACACATTGGCCCCGTGTCATATCAGGAAGACAGCATCAAGACCGGGAGCCGCAGCAGAAACAGCTGAAAACGGCAAGCGGCGCAAGTATGCCTCTCTTATAGAGAGTTACATTTTTGTGCCGTTTGCCGTGGAGACCCTGGGGCCATGGAGTCTTAGTGCTAAAAATTTTTTACGAGACATTTCACCGCGATTAATAGCCTCAACTGGTGACAGAAGGGCTGGCTCATTTTTTGCGCAGCGGATCAGCCTGGCTGTCCAGCGCGGAAATGCAGCCAGTATTCTTGGCACCATTCCACGCGGTCATGATTTATATAGTAATTAGATAAGGCTAGCCTTAAGTTTTATTGTATTAAAAAAAAAATAGCATGTTAATGTTTATTCCTGCCTAATGTCATTCTGACATTTGTGAAATTGTCATTTGACATTTCATTTGCTGTCACGCGTTCTTTTGTGCTAAGTGCGATACAATAACTAACAAAACAAGCAAAATATTTAGTTAAAACGTGTGTAATCATCTTATCCATGAATTTGTGTACTTGTTTGCTATCGTAAGTTCAATAGAAAACCCTCGAGATGATGAGCGACGATGATCGCGACATTGATATTGAAAGTGATGTAGGTGTTTGCCCTGTTTGGCCTCACGTTTGACCACATCGCTTATATTGTATTCGCTTCATCTCTATGTAATTTCCAGGCCGAGAACGACTCTGATTCTAGACCACACGCCAGGAGTAGCTTGGGAGGAAGTGGATATTATTCTCAGGTGATAATATTATCGTTCTAACGACTTGCGACATTCCCTCGCAATTTTTTGTTTTATCCATTTACTTAAACTGCTTTTGCTTTGATTATTGAATAGTCTACAAGCCATACCGTGTTTATTGAACCGTGAACACGGTTGATAAATCAATTTGTGTGTGTATATAGGCAGGTAAGTAATGTTTTATCTAGAATAAACATATTGATTATCATATCAAACAATATGTGGTGATTATTGTCAAACTCAAATGTAATGCTTCTTAAATAGGATTCATTTTTCAGAAATAATAATACAAATTATAATTAGATGTGAAAAAAGAGTTATTGGTCTTAAAATAGGTATACATTTGGGTTTGTCTATGTACTTCATGGTATTTATCATACCATTGTATAACTATAGTTATTAGATAATGTGGCCCTTACTTGGCATATATATATACATTTTGTCATGCTTTTGAGGTGTATATGCACTGTAATTTTTTATTTGTCTTAAGCAAAATATTGTTATACGTATATGATAATTTTATGTTAAAATTACAGGCTGAAAAACGAGCTCATCATAATGCTTTAGAAAGGAAAAGGAGAGATCACATAAAAGATAGTTTTACTTCATTGCGAGATGCAGTACCCGCCCTACAAGGGGAAAAAGTTGTATGTGTTAGTTATTTTTACATACATTTTAACTAACCTATAATATTGCGTATAGTAATAATTAATCTTCCCTCCAAGTCCATAATATTCTTATTCCCAATCAAAGAAACCATGACTTTTCTTAGGACTGATGATGATCAGAGTGTTCAGGTTTTGGATTCTATTCTACTTCCGATCAAACTTATTGGTAAAATGACTGTGTAATTTTTTGTGCTGTATTTTTCCTTTATTGCCAACAAACTAGTGGTAGTCACAACAAAAAGACTTGGTGTAACACTAGTTTAATTTAATTGATGTATTATTAATTATACTATAATATATTATGCTATTTGTATTTTAAGGTAAGACAGTCCAGTGTCTTACCCTAAAATCTTTAGATGTAGTATTTAAACAGACATTAAAAAAGATTATTCTATAATCTATACAATGCACATGTCAAACATAAGTTTAGATGTTGAGATGTTTTCTTAGAGTATCACTACCCCTATTATAAATGCGAAAGTATGTTTGTTTGTCTTTCAATCACGTCGCAACGGATCGACGTGATTTTTTGCATAGTTTAAGAACTGGAGAGTGATATAGGCTACTTTTTACCCCGGAAAATCAAAGAGTTCCCAATGGATTTTTAAAAACCAAAATCTCGGGTACAAATAATGGTGCTTTGTTCTACACACTCTCTAAACTAATCTAAATTGACAAGTCTAAATGTAGTGGTCCGGTTTTCCTTTTCCAGTTGAAACATTGTACAGTATGCAGCAGAAAATTTTGTACATCAACCTTTAGAAAGAGATAACGGTTTCGACCTTCGTAGAGTGTTGTCTCTGTCATTGAGACAATCACATAGGTATGTCACATAGGTATGAGTGACAGAGACAACATTCTACAAAGCCAAAATCTCATTCTAAAGATCCATGTACAATATTTCTTGCCGGCTACTGTAAAAAGTATAGCATTATAAGTATAGACTTGTCAATTTAGTTTAGTTTGGAGATGGTATACAACCAAATTAGCATGAATGTTTTTTCTATTTAAGGCAAGTCGTGCACAAATCTTAAAAAAAGCAGCTGAATACATACAGTTCATGAGACGGAAAAATAATGCTCACCAACAAGACATTGATGACCTACGAAGGCAAAATACCATCCTTGAAACTCAGAGTAAGTCAATTGTACTATTTATTTTTATTGATTTATTTTATATAATACATTATAAATTCTAACCTAATACCAACATGACCAGGGTTTAAAGCATGCGTACCTCACTGTTATAGTACTATTATTATGTACACAAAACACAATATAAATACCTAATGCCCAGTTTCTGAGTACTTTTATCGACGGTTTATCTATTCAATAGCGCTTTTTTTCCGATAATTCGAGGCAATGCGTTTCTGAACAACGCAATGCGCAATGCAAGATAAACTCCGTTTAAATTTAACTGGCCAATGTAATAGACTAATACACAATATAAATGATGACTTGTGTGAGCAGAAATATTCTGTTATTTTACTTAATTAATTTGATAGTTTTTCTAAGGAAAATTGGAAATCTATAATAAAAGAATATCTATATCTACATTCAGCTTAACAAAAATATATATAACTAGCTTATGCTCGCGACTGCGTCCGCGTGGACTACACCAATTTCAAACCCCTATTTGAATTTTCAAAAATCAGTTCTTCGCGGATGCCTACGTGATACGTCAGTCAGTCAGTGACCTTTTCGTTTTATATATTAAGATGATGCCCTAAACATGACTGTTTTAAACTTTGTTTTCATAGGCTTGTGTAAAAATAAATTTTCGTTATTTATCAATAAACTAAAACTACCCAACACAATATGACTAGATGTTCGTTGTATTGTTTTCTGTATGTAAAATACTGGGATTGACTCAACATGCATAGTCAGGCATTGAGTTAAGGGTGTTATTTGAATAATACACAAAAATATGGAAAGATAAACTACCACGTTATTATCCCAAGAGTAGTGAACTACAGTGAGGATTTTTGTGATTGTTACAGTACGAGCACTGGAAAAGGCAAGAGCAACTGGGAACTACATGGACGCACATGAACTGGGACTAGGAATCAAATCAGAGGGCAGTTCACATGACACAGACAGCTCCGACGGGGAAGGCACCACCCGCAGGGTCAAGAAACTCAAAATAAACAGTGTCAATGTGTAATGTATGTAGACTAAGTGACTAATAGGAACATTTCCTTTGCATTGAATACGTAATTTTTTAGTCTATACAGAGAGAGTGCATTTGGACAGTAATTTAAGAATTTATGACATCTAAATTGTATCTAGTCTGGTTAGAAACTATCCTACTCACAAAGACGCGCTGCCAAGCGGTTTAGCATTCTAGTATGATGCCACATAGAAATCTATTACGTATATGGGCTTAACAATACTGTCATACTACTTCCAACTTAGCTGACATCCATCAACTGCATCGTCACTTAGCCCAGGCATCATAGTCAAGGGCAACGTGTCTATACCAATATTCATCATCATCATCATGATCAACCCATCACCAGCTCACTACAGAGCGCGGGTCTCCCCTCAGAGTGAGAAGGGTTTTGGCCATAGTCTACCACGCTGGCCATGTGCGGATTGGTACACTTCACACACCTTTGAGAACATTATGGAGAACTCTCAGGCATGCAGGTTTCCTCACGATGTTTTCCTTTACCGTTAAAGCAAGTGATATTTAATTAATTAAAACGCACATAATTCCGAAAAGTTTGAGGTGCGTGCCCGGGATTGAACCCCCAACCTCCAATTAGAAGGCGGACGTCCTAACCACTAGGCCATCACTGCTTATACCAATATTATGAAGAGCTAATGTTTGCAAATTTGGAAGTAGGAGGTAATTTCTAAAACTAGTCATCCAATTGCTAAAATTCTTTCACTAATAGATAGCTATAATATCTCCTCATGGGGTCGGCAATCTGCGGGTCGCGAGCCGCATGCGGCTCTTTCGATATACGGTAAAGTTGCGGCGCTCCAGTAACATACGTAAAAATTATTTTATTATCAAAATTCAAAACCCTTAAAATCGTGCAATATATCCACAATTTTGAGTAATTAAGATCTTCGGGTCGACATACCTATTCGGGCGAGGAAGCGTTCTCTTTCATGAATATAATAAAAGGTAAATAAGAAGTCAACTAACAAATACAAATCTAGAGTCGTGCCTGAATCTTAGAACAACTTATGGGCCAAATTTAACCAAACTTCAAAAGGCATGCAAAGCTAATGATCCCATTGATGTAACTACATATATAATATTGAATAACTTTGATTTAACTAGCTAAAATAATATGTTATGTGCTAAAATATGTTTTTATATAAATAAATATTATTTCGTATTTAAAGTCGTTTCTTAATAGAAAATCAAAATTATACAAGAAATATTGAAATTTTTTTTGTGGCTCTTTAAAATCTGAGAAACTTTTGCGTCTTACGTCTTAAAAAGTTGCCGACCCCATGGCCCTAGTGCTATAGGCTATAAATTATACATACCATGCAGACGAAGCTCCAGACAAAAACTAGTCATTGAATAAAAACAAAAGAGAGCCAACTGGCTCCTCTTTTGACGACCTCCCTGGCGCAGTGGTAAGCGCTGTGGTCTTATTAGTGGGTGGTCCCGGGTTGGATTGCTGGCAGGGATTTGGAATTTTATAATTTCTAAATTTCTGGTCTGAGCTAACTTGTAACTTAATAAAAATTAAATAAATAAAAAAACTGGAAAATTGTAGCTTACACAGTGATATTGCAGTTTAACTGTAGGTACTGCTGTCGATGTGATGCAGTCCAAATGCAAACTCCCTTTATAGATACTCAGGTAGAGTTCACAACAAATATATTGTCAATTATTGAATGTACCTAAGCATGTATTACATAGTTTAATGGTTTTAGAAGAATTATTGTACTTTTAGTATAATATACCGCAGAAACAACGTAGCTCCTGTATAGAATATAACATTTGACATAAATTCATAAATCATAACTTGACATAACGTAATTTGACATAAATAATTTTCTTTGACTTGTATGGGGTTTTGTCAGCAATTATAATAGATGGTTCAGTAAACTGGTTTGCGGGGCGTCCCCCGATTGCAATCTCGACCTGTCGCGGACTATATTATATGAAATTATTTGGAGCCGCTTTCAAATCCCCCGCGAGAAACGTCAGTAAGTATTTCTTACTACTTAGGTTTTATACTGAGCTTTTTCAAAATTTGTTAGTTGACTTTACATTTTGTGTGAACAATGCCTTAGTGACTTTCTAATTGTGATAACAAGTACGAAGTTACTATTAAGTATGTATATATTTTTTTATGTCATTCAGGATCAGGAACATGGAATACGAACTGTACGATCTGTTATGATCGGTTGGGTATTTGAAACTTAGGAAATGTAATGAGCACCCTAACGGCGATTACGCACTGCACTTCCGTCATCCGAGTTCTATCCGTCATCCGAGTTCTATCCGTCATCCGTGAGAATACCAGCGATTATCTTCGACATAATATATGTCATAAGCTCCCATACAAAACAAAAAGGAACGTATTCTCACTTATCGGATGAGTGCGTAACCGCCGTTAGGCTGTATACTGAAGCATTTCTTAAAATTTAAAAGTATCTTAAATTTTAAGTTAAATTTAAGAGTATCTTAAATTTTAAGTTAAATTTAAGAGTATCTTAAATTTTAAGTTAAATTTAAGAGTATCTTAAATTTTAAGTGATTGAATTTGGTGTCTTATAGAGTAGCCTGCAAGAAATCGACCTTTAGAATGAGATTTCGGCTTTGTAGAGCGTTGTCTCTGTCACTCATAACTATATGACTTTTTGTCGACTGTTGACTTTGGAAGGTCGACGGACAATATTTTATACCTACCTACAGCAAATATTAAAGCACTCACTTAATATTTGAGAAACTCTTAAGGACTAAGGGTGAAATCTATAGAGCGCACTTTGACTTTGCTTAGACTAAAGACAGAGTTAAAACGAGACAGATGTATATCTCTCATATAAATCTGTCTCGTTTTAACTCAATCTTAAGTCTGAGCAAAGTCAAAGTGCGCTCTATAGATCTCAGCCTAAGGGTGAAATCTATAGAGCGCACTTTGACTTTGCTTAGACTTAAGACAGAGTTAAAACGAGACAGATGTATATCTCTCTTATAAATCTGTCTCGTTTTAACTCAATCAAAGTCTGCAAAGTCAAAGTGCGCTCTATAGATCTCAGCCCAGGAGACGTTTCAGTATCCTGTCCTTTGTGACTAGCTAATGGCTGGCGCACATTTAGATGGCCAGCTGTGTAAGGCAAAAACAGAATACTTATCTGTTAGTTTGCATAAGTGTATAAATTGTATAATAATTGAGATCAAGATAATAACTGTTCGTATTATTTTGTTATAAATTAGCTGATGGCCGCGACTTCGTTCGCATGGATTAAGGGTCTTCAAAAATACCGTGGCAGTGGTTTGATTTACTGGGATAAAAGTGACTCATGCATTTTTCCAGCTCCAGATTGGATGACCTGTTTTGTGCGCCGCGCTCAATACTCGGTTGTTACACGTTGTGTGACCGGAGCTATAATCCAGTGGCTTGCCGTTTCCTGGCATTACTAGCTGTGACCTACTATCAGAATCTTGTAGCTAAAAATAGTAGCTTAAAATTGCCAGTATTTGACAAACTTTACATAATAATAATATGATGTACAGCAACTTTACCCGACTTCCAAAAAAGGGAAGATTCTCAACTCGGTGCGCATGTTTTTTATTTAGTTAGATATACAAATTGTTTAACAAAGATGTGTTGTTGTTTGTTTGATTTTTAATATTATGTACAAAGAAAAGGTTTTTGGCTGCTCAAATACAAATTGTACTTTTTATATCTAATTTTATAAATTCGATCTTAGTATGAGTTTCTAAAACTCTGCAACGTTGATGGATTACTATCAGATGTAGACGAGTGTAGTAAACTCGTAACATTAAAATCCTTGCTCCTTGTTTTATATTCGTACATTGTGTACTTACTTACTATTGTTTTTTTATGTTGTATCCGTTATCGTTGTTTGACTGCCTGTCCACTGGTGTGGAAAAGAGAGGAGCGGAGCGGAGCTGTGCACTGTGCAGTATTAACCAGGGCAATAGAATTGTATAAATCTCTCGCTCCGTTTCAGTGGACAAGGATTTGCTGACTAGTTTAAAAATTCATACATTTTAACGCGGGGCGGGGAAGCGGATATTTTGCGTAGAACTAAACCTCAAATGACTCGTTGCGTGCTCGCAACTCCGCTCCGCATTACTTTCTCGCTCCGCTCCGCTTCCTAGCTCTGCGTCTATGGACATATACAGTCCGCAACTCCGCTCCGCATCACTTTCTCGCTCCGCTCTGCTACCCAGCTCTGCACCAATGGGTAGAGGCGCAGAGAAGTCTTTAGCAGACCGTCACATTATTGAAATATTACGTAACTCAATAATTATTGTTCAATCACGTGATCTATCAATGATTGGTCCGCTGAACACTTCTCGGCTTCGCCCCACTTCAATTGAGAGGCACCCTTAGCTGAAGCTGAAGCTTTAAATCAAGATAATTTATAATTTTATTCGGACATTATAGTATTTTGACACCCGAAATATAATATCGAGATGTGTACATACTCGTGCTAAGAGTACTTACCTACTTATTAATATTGTAATTGTTTTTTTATCGAGTAGGTTTCTAAAAAATATTTTTTTATGTTTTTAATGTAATGTCGTTCCACCAACCTAAATGTGCACGAGTCCTTAACGTCTGGCCCATAGAATAAGTTACAAGGCAATTGTATTTACCACTTTAAAATAAATATAGATTAAACAATATATTTTGGATCTTTTTTATGGCCAAAGAACCTGTTCGTTGGGTTTTAAAGCAAATTGCCTTTTAATTTTGTTCTAGCAATAAATTGTCGTTTATATGGTTAAGGATGAATATTCTTATGAAATAACCCTAATACTTTTTTTGTTAACCGGTATTATTTACTGATATATTTAGGGCTGATCCACACCTGATCTTTTTGCCGATCACAAATGAGCGCCCACACTTAAGGTACTAACTAGGTAGTATCTAGTAGGTATCTAATCCTATGGTAGGTACCTTAGTAGTGCTCAATTTCACTGTATCAAACTGTACCTTGATGATTGTGTACCATATTAAGTTATCAATTGCAAACTTAACTTTTTCTTTATCCTTTTTGATAAAACTTTTCGGGTTAGCTGTAAGAATATTCAATGTTAGGTTATTGAAGTAATTTTAGTCTTCTTGGACATCTTATTATTTTATAATACAAGTTGACATTCCTGTAGTTCAGAAATATTATGTCAATGAATGACGAAACATGTCCCAGTGGACAGTATTTTGTTTTCGACGAAATTAATTTTGTTTTCTAAGAAGTAAATAGCAACTTTTTGTTTTTATTTTAAATATATATGTATATTTAGGGTTTCTGGTCATATCAAGATTCAGACAGTCAATAAATATTGTTGTAAAATAAATAATTAATATCCTGATAAAACCGGTATCAATATTAGCAATACAATACAATATAGCGTTAATAAAGTTGGAACGTTGTTATTATGTAAATAAATGTGAGCATTCGCTTGTAATTTTGCCTCAATTATAAAATTGAGCCTCAATAGCTCAACCGGTAAATAAGTGGACTGAAAACCGAAAGGTCGACGGTTCAAGCCCCGCCCGTTGCACTATTGTCGTACCTACTCCTCGCACAAGCCTATCGCTTAGTTGGAGAGGAAAGGGAATATTAGTCATTTAACATGGCTAATATTCTTTAAAAAAATATTGCAAAATAATGTTTTTACATGAGAGGTAAAAGCTCACGTGAAATGAACAGGAGCGGCGAAAAACAGCGAAAGTTCTTGTTTTGTACAAGTGAATCCTCTGGCTTATCAGCACCTTTAGACGCAATATACATCTAGAGAGTAGAGTGGGGCCAAAGTGCAGCGTCTTTTCATAACAATTTAAACTTGCTTTTTATGTTGTATTGCGGATACGACTCAAAGCGTCATAGCGCGGTGCCCTTACAATGTTCACGTTTTGTTTTCATTAAGTATACCAATGTCAAAATAAAGCTGAGTTTAAGTTACCAAAACAGAAGCTGCTCCTCCGCTTCACTCCACTCTCTAGGTGTGCGCTGCGCTTTAATTGCAATATAGTGCGCGCATAATAAATAGTCCAATCTGAAGTTGCAATATGACAGTTTGCGCAGGTCATAGACTAAGGATTTAATACCGGCTAAGATTTTTTTGTACAATGCGCAGCCATACGCCTCGTGTTCATATTGGATTACTTGTTTTGCGCGCACTTATCACTATAAATAATAATTTGGCATGGTCACGACATATTTATTGATCGTCTGAACTCTGTTTAAGCCTGCAAAAGTCGTATTTGTAAAAATATTGTTGTTTCAATCACTTACCTATTGTTCAGTTCTTGAAGACTAAATGGCAGGTTAAGATGTAATATAAAATACTCTTGTTATTTTATTTGTTTTATTTTACTCTTACATTGGGGCCGATTCTCTAGTACACAATCTCTAAACTAAACTAAATTAACAGGTCTAAATCTAGTGCTTTCCTTTTCCGCAAGCAACATTATGAAAGGGATAGCAATAGATTTAGACGTGATATTTTAGTTTAGTTTAGAGATTGTGTACAATGGAATTAGCCACATTGAGATAATAATATTAGCTAATGTGATCATCTGTGAAGGTGATCGCACACTAAGGCGCACACGCACAGAGGCAGAGTGGAGTGGTGCGGCGTTTTTCTTGATATCAATTAATAATAATGAATAGAGGTTAAATGAATATTTTTATTTAGGTAACAATTTTAGCATGACGTCTTTATAATATTTTTACTGTTCATTTGTCAACGCCGCATGTGTGGATTAATTCTGAAAAAGACAAAAAAATATATAATTTTTATAAAGATTTTATAAGCTTACTCAACATTTTAAAACTTCTATAAAAACTTAATAAAATATTAATTATAAGCAATTAAGCATTCCCACAAATGACTATTAGGTATTTAGTATGGGAGGATTTAAACTTCGAAGGTACAAGTATCCACGACCTCTTGGTAAAAACAAAATATAGAGGTACTTACAAGTTACATAAGTACAAAATAGGTAGAATAACATGCTTACTATCTTTCGGATCTGGTACATAAGTATAATCCGCCCTCCATTTTCGCACACTCCGCATATGAGTCGGCAGATGAGGAAACAGTTCGTAGCCAGAATCTACTGAGTCCTTCTTGATCATGGCTATTATACCCAGGGCAAGTCCTCCCAGTAAAACAGCGTGGTTTGTGCCTAAGTAGAATCTAAGGATTGGTCCACATGCAAAACCGCCTATAACATGAAAATAATAATTTTAAGGCGCCCACTGGCAAGTAGCTTCTGCAAATTTTTGCAGTCAGCTTTTTTGTTAAGTATTTCGAGCGCAAAGCGCACTTTTTTTTCAATATGATTGTACCTAATGGGTATAAGGTAAAGAACAAAAGCGTGAGGTAACCAGCCAGCCAGAGCTCTGTATATCTAATGTTCTCAAAGGTTTGTGAAGTCTGCCAATTCGCACTTGGCTAGCTAATCATTCTGATACTTGACTCGTGCTCCGAAGGTGACTGGCGATGGCTTGAGATGATGATGAGTGATGAGGAGTAGTAGTATAAATAAAATTAATTGCTATTAAGTAGTACCCACCTATGAAGTAGTTCAACAAATCATCCTCCTCACGCATACGCAGCACAGTATTGGTCACTCCGGCAAAAGTGGCACCCATCAGCGTCAGAGGTATCGTGTGATAGGCGTAACTTGAAAAAGATTATTTTTGAATTGAATAGGTGACCGCGAATTTTAAAAATTCCGGCCTTGTCTACATTGTAAAGGGATCTAAGGGTGGTTGGGCATTCGTTGATGAGTTACTTAGTAAAGCAGATTTTTTTCTTTTAGGTAGGTATATAAGTATTTAGATGACAAGCCATTGATTGGAATTCCTCAGATAGTAAATGATGCATGAATCAAGATGGAAGCGGGCTAACCTGTAAGGGGTTATGGCAGTTTTTAATAAACCCAAACTCCTTATCGGTTTATAGTTTCTACGGGGCATTGTACCGGAATCGCTTCATCTCTTGGCGACATGTGCCGGTAGCGTGGTAACTAACCACGGCCAGAGACTCCCACCAGACCAGTTCAGGGTCAATTGACGCCCAGGGTCCTGCCGGGAATCGAACGTGGGGCCTCTTATTATTTTTAAGACCTACGCTAGACGCTAGGGACGCTGGTAGGGGTAGGTATAATGATAAGGTATCTTAAATGTGTCAGATTCTTAAAAATTGATTAGAATTCTTAGAAATAATTTACCATTAGGTAAGTACTATAAAATCAATGTAGGTAAGTACCTAACACCTAAAGTACGTGACAGGTTGCAATGACAAACGGGGAGGGAACGCCTCGCACACACATACATTCGCCGCGCTTACCACGTGCGGGCGAGCGCGGGTGGTGGGTGGGAGGGCATCCCCCCACCTCATACCCCGATTGTCATCTCAACCTGTCACGGACTATTAAGTTTAAATTGGAACGATGTTTTAACAAATGACGCTGGGAAACGCTTCGATGACTTTCATTTGAATGCATACCGTCTCATTATTGGCCCAAAACCAATAGCATGTGAATACATTAAAACATCATAGGTGGACAATAATAAGCCTGCCATGGCTCCATACCGTGAAGTAACGAGAACCTAGAACAACGAGTAGGTATTATTATAATATTTAGATGAAACTTCCTATGAGTCTATTTATTTTATAACCAAGTCGCTTTGGTCAAAATGCGTAAGCTTTTTAGGCGTTTCCCCAGGTCAACGACCCGTCATTGTCCCTTGTGGAAATGGCAAGGTTGTGCAGAAACGGTTTAAGTATAGCAAGAACTTTCATACAAGCACCAGTGGCAGATGCATTTGACGATTCAAAAGTACTTGTAAAAGTTTAATTGAATAAAAAATAATTCTACCTATTTATTTTGGATCCTGCACATAGGATGCACAATGCACATTTCTAGCACTAAACGGGATCCTGCAAAAAACCGATCCTCTTAGAGAACAAGACATTGCCGTGGGAACGAGCCTTTAGACGTTATTTAAAGTCTATATCATCATCACCATTGTCAGCCGATAGACGTTAACTGCTGGACAAAGGTCTCTTGTAGGGACTTCCACAAGCCATGGTCTTGCGTCGCCTGAATCCAGTGGCTCCCTGCGACTCGTTTGATGTCGTCTGTCCACCCAGTGGGGGCCAAAGCTGCGCACCGATAATCATCGATGTATACCGATAATAGATTATCTTTTTTAATAGTAATTCAATGGAATTTTTGTATTCAAAACTTGTAATAAATAAGTAGGTACTTATTACCTACCTTTTTAAAAACATCGCATCCGTCCGGAGTATCATAGTATTTATAATAATTAAGTAGATTCGGACGTTTTGCGGTTTCTAGGCAACCACACGACTTCGTAGGGGGTATATTTTCTTTGCCTTTCCACGGCATTATTTATATGTATTATCGAACAAAATTAAAACAAATCTGAAAGCATGAGCAGCTTTAGGTATTCATAAAAATGACGTTAGTGATGTTAATTGTTGACTGTAAAAACTAAAAACAACTGAAATGGGCATAGCATATTATATTATGCTATGGTATACCTACCATATACCTACAAATACGCTGGAAGAGGTGTTCCACATAAAAATATGGCAGTTATTTTTTATGTTAGTTATTATTGAGTTCAAATTGACACTTTGCGT
Organism: Maniola hyperantus; assembly: GCF_902806685.2. Lineage (NCBI taxonomy): Eukaryota > Metazoa > Arthropoda > Insecta > Lepidoptera > Nymphalidae > Maniola > Maniola hyperantus. The sequence goes on from NC_048553.1 coordinate 5,824,320, forward strand.
TAAATGTTCTTCGTGTTGACACCATGTAACTACAAAAGATTATCTCATCACTAACATTCAGTTCCTCACATGACAGTCACTGCTGCTATCAGTGTGAAAATGGCGAAAATCAAGTTGTTTCAAAGACATGTTGGCAATCGCAGGTCCAGCGTACCTACTTGAACCTATTAGTAGAGGTCAGTGGTCGAATTATAATGCAAAAATCGCTAAAGGATCTATGGCTGGAATGGACTGTAAAGAAATAGTCTGCTCTTTGATTACCTTCTGTAGATATCTATTTTTGAGGGTTCCGTACCTCAAAAGGAAAAAAGGAACCCGCACACTTTGTCACTCCCGATCACTTTGATGCTTTGTTGTCTGTCTGTCTGTCTGTCAAGAAACTTATAGGGTACTTCCCGTTGACCTAGAATATTGCCTAGAATCATGAAATTTGGCAGGTAGGTAGGTCTTATAGCACATATAAGGGAAACAATCTAAAAAACGTGAATTTGTGGTTACATCGTAAAAAAAATTAAACTGTGTTCATGAACCAATAACTAGTATTTTCAATTTTCAGAGTAAGATAACTATAGTACCTACATTCTAAAACAGATTTTTATTTATTTTTATGCTTAATGGTTTTTCATTTATCGTGCAAAATGTCGAAAAAAATACCCGAGTACGGAACCCTCGGTGCGCGAGTCTGACTCGCACTTGGCTGGTTTTTTCTTTTATTTTAATTTGGAATAGTAGAAAATCCATACCATAATCGTATTAACTAATATGTCCTCAAAACAGTAAGATGAAAAAATTAAAAATGCAGTAGGTATCTATTCAATAATTATTTATTTTAATAAAAGTAAAGTCACATTACAATGCCTAATCTTTTTAAATCACAGTCTTTAGGCACTTGTTATGTATAAATTTTGTAACTCTCAATACTTAATTAACCCTTATCTACCTACCTATATGCAATCTTTATTGTTCAGGAAGGCTATATTTTATTACAACCATGGTAGGAAGGTATATTCAATAGGTAGATAAGTACTATTTACTAATATTGCATTCAAACTGGACTAATACAATCTATTACCTAGCTTATACCTAAATTTTGTGACTCTTCGTCGTCATCATCGTCATATGAAAATTTCACATTGCAGTCTGAAAAAAAAGCAAACCGATCTTTAAAAAATTGTATTGAACACATATTATAATATTGTATATATCAAATCTTTAAAAAGAGTAGGTAACCGCCGAGTTTCTTGCTGGTTCTTCTCGGTGGGAAAGTTATTCTGAACCAGTGGTAGATGTATTTCAGGATTCAAAATTACTTGTAAAAGTTTAATTGAATAAAGAAATCTATTATTGTAACAGAGAATTTACTTTACTTATCTAAACAATTGAACGTAAAAATTACAGATCGAAAATATCATCTAAACCACCGCAACGAGGCAGGGTGCCCAGAACGCTGGCAGCGTTACCTCGTTGAATGGCCAGACTAATATGCTGACCGAGGTAACTGCCAGCCCTCCGGTCCCGGGATGAAAGGTCCTTAAAAAAGGGTCTAGCATCCTCACCCCACGAACCCATGGTCTCCACCCCAAAAGGCACAAATATGAAACTATTTTCTATATTATCATATTTGCGCCTCTTGGCCCTTTCTGCCTTATTGAATAAAAATGATTTATTTTATTTCTATATATAAATAATTATAACTAGATGATGCCCGCGACTTCGTCCGCGTGGATTTAGGTTTTTAAAAATCTCGTAGGAACTCTTTGATTTTCCAGGATAAAAAGTAGCCCGTTCTACGTACGTAGATAGTTCTTTCCCCGGGACGTAAGCTAACTCTGTACCAAATTTCATCAAAATCGGTTAAACTGTTGGGCCGTGAAAGTTAGCAGACAGACAGACACACTTTCGCACTTATAATATAAGTACCTATGGATATGGATACGTACGAATCTCTTGCCGATGTAATTTTTTTTTTAAAAGTAAAATCTGCTAGGTTATCTTTGATTTTATTTACCTGTTTCACTTGTCAAAGGACTTTCCGCCTTTGATTTCAAGACTTTGGTGGATTTGTCACTTTTACTAGATTTTCCTTTTCTTTTGCCGCCCGTAGCGTGTTTTTGATCGTTTTCAAGACTATATTGATTGTCTTCCCAATTCGACAGACGTTGTTCTAAAGCTTCAACTGAAATATATCATGAAATTATCATCATTTAGCTATGTTAATCCTATGAACTTATTAAGTAAGTACAAAGTTTATTTAAAATTCATGCCATTTTTAAACAGGTTGCCCACAGCCACTGTTCGATCCTCGATAAATGTTCGAGATGTTCGATATTCTATCCTCGTACAACATAACTGTAGTGAATTTTTCTTAGATCAATGGTAAATTGAACACAGTCATATCTAAGCCTATGTGTGATAGCCTAGTGGTTGGGACACCCGCCTTCTAATCGGAGGTCGGGGGCTCGATCCCGGGCACGTACCTCTAACTTTTCGGAGTTATATGCGTTTTAAGTAATTAAATGTCACTTACTTTGACGGTGAAGGAAAACATCGTGAGGAAACCTGCATGTCTGAGAGTTCTCCATAATGTTCTCAAAGGTGTGTGAAGTCTTCCAATCCGCCCTTGGTCAACGTGGTAGACTATGGTCAAAACCCTTCCCACTCTGAGAGGAGACCCGTGCTTTGTAGTGAGCCAGCGCGGCGATGGGTTAATCATGATGATGATGGTGTCTAGTGGATACTATATAGCTTGTGCTTTTTAGTCTAACCTGCGCAAACCGTCATAGACTACTAGTTTTGCGATCACTGTAAGTCAAGCCTATAGGTACCTACCTTGCCGTGTTAATTTTTCGTTAGTCCGTTTCAGTTCTTCGATTTCTCTTGACGAGTCGACTTCAGCGGCCCTCTTAAGTTGATTAATTACCGTAGCCAGTAAGTCAGAGTTGCTAAGCTGAAAATGGTATCGTATCAAAGACATCCAAACTCAGGCGAAATTGTTCAGTTTACAACATGGTCACGATGTCGCATGCCTGGAACTCCACAATATTGTTCCACAGAAAAGCGGAAACCGTGAGCGTTGACGTCCTTAAGACTCTTCATACATACTACGCTCAACTCAACATAGTACATACATGATACAAACTACTCTCAACAAAGCGTTCATGCACATCGTTTGTTTCTAATACGAAACGCTAAGGTTTCGAATGCCCTTCTGGCGTTCGTATTTCCTTCTACCTTTAACTTGAGTAGGTACACCTACCTACAAGACAAGAGTGGATAGGCATCTTATATGTAAGCGCGCTTCAACTTAGGCCTCATCATTGCTTTCCTTAAGGCAAGCGCAAGCCTATCCTGTAATTCAAAATACCAGTCAAGTGCGAGTCGGACTCGCACATGAAGCGTTCCGTACCATCGTACAAGAAATTCATGGTTTTCGGATTTTTTCCTTTAAAAAATAAAATAAAAATAAAAATCTTTTTTATTCAAATAAACTTTTACAAGTACTTTCGAATAGTCGGATGCATCTACCACTGGTTCGGAATGCCTTTCCTACCGAGAAGAACCAGCAAGAAACTCGGCGGTTGCTCTATTCAAATATTTGATATAGGTACAAGATTATGCCATGTATAAAAAAGTATTTGTAGACTTGTGCGTTGCTGGAACGAGCTGCAGGTCAAATCCACGCTCTTTTATCATTTAGATAATCTTCAATTGTGTAATATGCTTTTTTTGTGCTATAAAACCTACCTGCCAAATTCCATGTTCTAGGTCAACGGGAAGTAGGTACTCCAGACAGGCAGACTTTATACTGATACGGCTTTAGAATAAGCACAAAAACCTCGTTGCTAAGTTAAAATATGCCAAAGTGAAGTACCTTAGGTATCAAAAGGTAGATACTCACAGTAGGGTCACATTTCGCTGCATCAGCTAACTCCGCCATGGCTTCCGATGTTTCGTAGCGCCTTTCTCTTTCATACTGAGCATTTCTTGCTCTCCGTTCATTCTATAAATAATAATATATGTAATTCAAAGTCAAAGTCAAATATTTTATTCAAAATGGATAATAATTTACACTTTTTGATGGTTGGTTGTTGGATTTGTAAGATGATATAATGGTGATAATTTTTACGCGAAGTTAAAACTACAGCTACAAGGGTTTCAAACGCGCCCAGGTCTGAGAACAGTGGCGTGCACAGGGTACAAAGCCAGGGTAAGCAGTAGTTAGGAAGGTACCTACTTACATTGAGCATTAAGCTATTTCAACTAGGGTAACTATTTCTTGGGTAAGCAGTGCTTTTATGCCTCTATGAGCTGCACGCCACTGTCTGAGAAGAGCCCACAACAAACTCAGCCAGGGTTTTTTTTTTAAATATCATCATCATCATCTTGATTAACCCATCGAGTCTGACTGAGTCTGATCTGAGACTCCGATGCACGTAAACTGCTAATGCTCTAATGCATAAACGTAGCATCCACCTATGGAAAGTGGAAACACATTGTACACCTTGAGGATTGCGTAAGCTACTTTAATTCCGCTCAGGAAAGTTCTGCTGCAGTACCTACCTGTTGGCCACAAGTATTGGCACGGAACTTTAAAATTGTTGACGATCGCAATGGATCGGAGAATGGAGAGACCGGTCGGACAGGTCACAGGGAATTCAAGTAGGTAGGTACCTATCTTTACAGTTCCAAAGAAGAAAAAAGGAGAAGAAGAACCAAACGCCAGCTCACTATAATGAGCGACGGTCTCCTCTCAAAATGAGAAGGGTTTAGGCCATAGTCCGAAACGCTGGCCCAGTGCAGATTGGCTGACTTCACACACCTTTTAGAATATCATGGAGATCTCTCAGGTATGCAGGTGTCCTCACAATATTTTCCTTCAACGTTAAAGCAAGGGATATTTAGTTGCTTAGAACACACATTACTGGAGAGAACTAAATGGACACTTAGCATTAAGTTCAGGTAAGGTAACTTACAAGTGAAAGAGGAACTCGATTTTTTCCAATAGGCCGTCCACGTCTTCTGTATGTAGCGTCGTCGGAGACTTCGCTTGGACTTGGTGTCTATACAAAAAGGGGTAGAAATTAGAAAATAGTATGATAATTTATTTAGGTAGGTATTTAATATTTATTACCTTCATAGTTCATATTGCCCAGCAGTAAGACACTTATTAATTTAGATAACTATCTATAGTACATAATTATAGAAGTACTAGGTATGTACCTACTTACTATTATGAGGTAATGTAACATACTCGTAATAATACTTATAGTCAGGTAGGTATGTCAATGATTCGAAGCCTGAATAGCTCAACCGGTAAAGGAGTGGACTGAAAACCGAAAGGTCGACGGTTCAAACCCCGTTATAGACCTTACCCTCCTTCAGCCATTGATATCTAAAATCCCGAAAAGACTTTATAGGATCTTTAACATACCCTGTCAGATTCCATTACTTGAAAATTAAGAACTTTCTACACAAACAGCTCAAAAAGACACACGTAAATATAAACAACATTTCTCCTCTGTAAATATTATGTGCTTATTATACTTTTTAATTTTTAACTAATAAAATGTAATTAATTGGAGGGTTCAATATTTAACGGGCTGGAGCACATTTTAATACAACTGGTTTGACAAAACTCAAGTAATATACTAGATGAATAAATCTAAGTTGAGCCTGGTACCTTCCCCCCACCCATAGGGTTGTAAGGATTAGTGTTGTAAGGACTTTATTTTTTACCTGAGTCTTATTAAAACAAAGAAATGGTTTAACAACGTTGTAAAATAGATCTTGAGACCGGTTCGCTTCAAAAAATATACCTACCTTTTGCTAATAAGTAGAGTAGGTACCATGTAAGTAGGTACTTATTTAATTAGATGGCAATCAGGGTGGACACGCCCCGCACATCCGCACAGCCCCCGCGCTAACTCGGTGCGGGACAGCGGGTGACGTGCGGGTGTAGGGGCTTCCCCCCGCCCAATACCCCGATTGCAACCTCAACCTGTCGCGTACAGGTAGGTATCCGGAGCGTTTGGGATTTTTTAAATTCTAATATAGGTAAGTTAGCACGTGACTACGATCTCAACTGGTGGTAAGTGATGATGCAGAAGATAGCAACGGGCAATCTTGGAAGTAGTATGGCAGTTTCATTAAACCTATATATACCTCTGGTTTATACGCGGCAGGGCAGGGTCTACTAGAAAAGCTAAATCGCTTGGCGCCACGGCTTTGCGGGGAACTACCCGCGGCCGAAGGCTCCCTCCACACCAAATTAACTACGGATCTATTTTGATTTTACTTGAAATCAGTACCTACCCAATACCCATATTATAAAAGCAAAAGTGTTTTTGTTTGTTGGTTTGTCCTTCAATCACGTCGCAACGTGGCAACCGATTGACGTGTTTTTTGCATGGGTAGGTAAGTGACGTAAGCTACTTTTATCCCGGAACATCAAAGAGTTCCCATGCGATTTTTAAAACCTAAATCCACGCAGATGAAGTCGCGGGCATCAGCTAGTATTTTAATAAGTAATAATAATAATTTTATTCATACTATTAAACTTTCAGCAGCCCGAGCACAATCACTGCGACAAAGAATTTTCGCAGTTTTTGTAACGCTTTTGTAACGAAACTTGCGGTTGTCACATCAAAAAGCGTTGGTTGTCACATCGATTGTGCCTGGTTAAGGCCTGGTTGGAGTATATATGCATACATACAACAAAATATTTACTTACCTAATAGTATGAAGCTATGAAGACTCAACGAAAATTTTGCACATTGAAAATAATTTATTGAATATTTTTCCATTCTCGTTTTCCATAAATAATAGGGGATATGGCTTGATTTATACGAGATGTACCTACAGCTACCAATAGAGAAGTTGTTTTCTTTGATCGAATGTTTGCTCGTTAAGAGAGGAAGAAGCTTGCACCCTACCTTGAGCTAGGTTCAAGGTATGAGATACAAATAGTTTTTAGTACCTACTTAGTTTGATAGACTGTCTGTCTATCAAATTCGTTGATATTATTTGAGTTCCTGATTATTTTTGTGATACCTGCAGCGTGCAGACTGCACCTTAGAGATGGATGTAGGATACTTCTTATCTCGGGAACACAAAGAGTTGCTACAAGATTTTATTTTTCAGAATCTAAATATATGAAAGGAAAAGGTGACTGTCTGACTGATCTATCAACGCACAGCTCAAACTACTGGACGGATCGAGCTGGAAATTGTCATGCTGTACCCGTAGTACAAGATTTTACGTCTCACCAAACGAAATCAAATTCGAGAGTCGAAATACTTCCGCGTTACAGTAAAATGGACCTAAACAGCCTTGAATTGAAGTCAAATATTCAATGCCACTGATTTTAATTTCGCAATGTTTCCGCTTGGAGCGCTGGCTGTAGAAGTGTAGACAATCTTGAGCTTTAAACAAGGCACTTAAGATCCAGTTTACTGTAACGCGGAAGTATTTCGACTCTCGAATTTGGTTTGGTTTGGTGAGACGTAAAATCTTGTACTACGGGTACAGATAGCTATTATGACGTAGGCATCCGTTAAGTTAAAATTCAACCCCTAAGGGGGTGAAATAGGGGTTTGAAATTTGTGTAGTCCACGCGGACGAAGTCGCGGGCATAAGCTAGTCTTCTATAAATCCACGCGGATGAACCCTAGGACAAAAGCTAGGTAGGTAACTGCATTTGATAAAATAGGCAAATATAATTTTCAAAGCTTCAATGACTCGAAGTCAATTAGCGGTCTGAAATCTGAAAAGTTTACGGGCCAAACTAGTGCAGTGGTTCAAAGTTCAAACCTCAGCCGTTGCAGTAAAAGCGTACCTAACCTGTAGGTCTAGTCAGAGATAATCTTGTTAATATTTATTATCTCTGGTATAGTCATGATAGTCGTCCTTGAAGTTACCCCAAGACGAGTCGCAATAGCATTTTTTAGGGGTCAGTGAGGCGCACGACGCGAGGGAGCGGAGCCCACCAGCTCGCGCGCCGTGTCACACCCCGCATTCGCCATCTGCATTAGTGTGAGTGCTACATCCATACACAGTACACGAGCAAGTGGAAAAATACCTGCGCGAGCTCGCACTTGCATCGTAGGTCAGACGCGACGATTTAACTGCCGGGAACTGTTTATACGCTTAGTTGGAGAAAGGGTAATGGGTAGTAGTCATATTAAAAATATGCTTTAGTTTATTCTTTAAAAAAATGAAAAAACTTTTAACTGTATTTTTAAAATCGCTATTGGCTTATAAATTGCGCCACAATGGAACGCGCCATACAGAAAATGTTTTCGTGAAAGGTGTATTCCTAACAAGCACTCGTATACGCTATTCGTTTCATTTTTCTATCGACAGCAGATATGTATTAGTTTTCCTTCAATAGAGGTATCTATACGTTAGCATCTATTTTCAATTATTATGATTTTTGCTGAGTAAACACTTCTGGATATTGACGTAAAGTTAAGTAGGTACCTACTAATACGAGTAGATCGTCCAAGCGAGCAAAGTAGGAATAAAATTACTTATAATTAGAAGTTTACAATAAAACATTTTGGTAAGTAATAGATAGCTAGTCGAATATAGCAAGCGTTTTATTTGAAATCAGGCCAATAGAGGGGTAACGTGGAACCCTGCGGCGGCGAGCTGGCCCAAAATGTCGGCATATCGATACTGCGGTAACGAGCAGGCGGAATGTAATGCTGGCAGCGATTCAAGCACTGTTCTCATAAATAAGCCCGCTAGTTCCAGCTGACCAGCGTTCTGCGGACAAACAAATTAATTATTTAACATCATGATCAACTCATCACCGAGCACCTACTGAACACGGGTCTCCTCTCAGAAAGTGTTTGGCCATTGTCAAACCCAAAAACAAATCATTTATGCCAATTCGCGTACTATACCTATCCTGGGGTCGCGTCCGACGCTCTAACCACTAAGCTACAGCCCGCTTCAAAATTGCGAACCGGCAAAACAGTCATTGACTTCAAGAAGCTCTCAGAGCATCTTAAGTCTATAGACGCTGTGCACATCTCTCAAATTCCTGACATTATAGGTAGTCTAGATGAAGCGCATGCAGCCTCACTGCACCTTACTAATCATATCCGCGATGCTCTAAGCGCCTGCTCCCGACAGATGCCGAACGGTTTCACCCGTCGACAGTTGCCGGACGACGCCAGAGAGCTCATCACCATCAAAAACGCTAAACGTAGAGCCCATGACGCATGTCCTAACGCCGACAACCGGAGAGAACTCTGGAGAGCCCAGAGGGAGGTAAAGGCTCGCCTTGCCGAACTCCGCGACGAACAATGGGATAGGAAGCTGAGTGAGCTCAAGCCATCGCATGTAGCCTACTACAGCCTGGCGAGAGCTCTCAAAGCCGACCCTGTCTCGGCCACTCCTCCGCTTTTACGTCCCAATCAACCGCCCGCCTTTGAAGATGTCGATAAGGCCGAATGCTTGGCCGATAGCTTAGAAGCCCAATGCTCCCCGAGCACCATCTCTGTAGACAAGTCCCATATAGAACTAGTCGAAAACAAACTAGCATCTATCTTCTCTTCCGCCCCAGGTGGCGATCCAATCCTCCCGACGAATAGCGGCGAAGTTCGTCAAATTATCAAAGAATTTCACGCCAAAAAAGCCCCAGGCCCCGACTCTATTAATAACAAAACTCTAAAGTTACTCCCCGACGTATTAATCAACCTCCTGGTTGTCATTTTTAACACCCTCATGGCGGGATGCTCCTTCCCCGACAGGTGGAAAGAAGCTACCGTTATAGGCATCCCCAAGCCAGGGAAACCTAGGAACCTCCCTACTAGCTACCGCCCCATTAGTTTGCTCAACACCCTTGGCAAGGTGTATGAGAAAGTCATCCTTAACCGACTTAGGTCCGTCGTAGAGGAGAAAAACCTCCTCAACGACGAGCAATTTGGCTTTCGAACCAGACACTCATGTGTTCACCAAGTGCACCGCCTCACGGAGCACATCCTTCTCGGTTTCAACCGATTCAAAACGAGAGGCATCCCAACGGGAGCCCTCTTCTTCGATGTAGCCAAAGCCTTCGACAAGGTGTGGCACGCCGGCTTGATCTACAAGCTTTACCATCTTGGCGTGCCTGAAAGACTCGTACGTTTACTACGAGAATTTCTCACCAATCGAACTTTTCGCTACCGTCTGGATGGGACCCTATCCTCCCCAAGACCTCTCCGAGCTGGAGTCCCTCAGGGCTCCCTGCTCTCGCCACTTTTGTACGCGCTGTACACCAGCGACATTCCCAGATCCCCTCATGTTCATATAGCCCAGTTCGCGGATGACACCGCTCTATACAGCTCCGACCTAAACTAACGGAACGTTAAAGCTCGACTCCAAAAGGCAGTCAGTAGCCTAGGCCACTGGTTCCGCCTTTGGAGGATAGAGGTTAACCCGGAAAAAAGCGCAGCAGTGCTCTTTCAAAAGTCCAAAAGGAAATCACAATACAAACTTCGACAGACTGAAATAACTCTTTACGACCGCCCCATTCCCTGGCAAACTAATACCAAGTACTTGGGTGTAACCTTTGATGACAAGATGAGCTTCGCCGCGCACATTCGTAGAGTCCGCAAGAACGCAGCGTATGTGCTCTCCCGTCTTTACCCCATGATTTGCGCAAAGAGCAAAATGTCACTTCGACATAAAGTCACGCTATACAAAACGTGCATCCGCCCAATAATGTCCTATGCCTGTGTTGCATTTGCACACCTGCCGCCCTCCTCTCTCAAACCTCTCCAAGTCCTACAGAATAAGTTTATGCGTACGGCCACTGGCTCCCCGTGGTACATGCGCAACGTGGACCTCCACAGAGACCTCCAACTCCCGACAATAGCTCATTACTTTAAACAGCTTTCCAAAAATTATTTTGAGAAAGCCATTAGACACCCCAACCCCCTAATAGTTGAGGCAGCGACTTACACCCCTGACCGAAACGACCCCCCAGATAAAAGACGCCCTAAGCACGTCCTTAACGACCCCGACGATCAAATCATGACCGACAATGCACCCTATCTCGTAGGGCTACACAATTCAACCTCATCACAGCGTCTTCGCCGGCGAAGACGAGGTCCCCGATTTCTAACGTCACCCGGACGTGGGCTCACGCCACGGCCTCGGGGGCGTACGGACTAACCAACAAAACCGACAACTCCACCCATCCCAACGTCATCCTAAGCCGTGGTCCGAGCCTCACAGGAGGCGCCCTTAGGAGGACGTTGCCCCCCGACCTCTCGTATTATTTCTTCGAGCCCTAGGGCTCACCCCCAGGCGGAGCTTCGCGCTCGCCAACCCCCCCGGTGACGCTGTAGCGGCCAGTAGGGCCTACGCAGCATAGTCAATCCGAAACAACACACACAAAAATATACCTATCTTTGTAGGTATAGTACGCGACAGGTCGAGATAGCAATCGAGGAGGAAACGCCCGCACACCCGCACAGCCCCACGGGACATGTGCGGGTGTGCGGGGCGTCCTCTGCCTTATACCATCTTATGCCATCTCAACCTGTCGCGTAGATTTATCAATTATGGAATTTGTAAGATAATGATGTAATGGTGATAATTAGTTAAGTAATCTTAAAACTAAAGCTACGAGGCATCCAAACACGCCCCTGGTCTAAGAAGAAGTCCTAGTCTATATCCACCACGCTGGTCAAGTGTGCGGATTAGCAGACTTCACTTCACGTAGACAGACTTCAGACGTGATTGAAGGACAAACCAACAAACCAACAAACCAATAAACCAACAAACAAACACACTCGCATTTATAATAAAGGTACTGATTATCATTTATTGAGCTTATGCTCGCGACTTCGTCCGCGTGGACTACATAAATTTCAACCTCCTATTTAACTCCCTTAGGGGTTGAATTTTCAAAAATCGCATCTTAGCGGATGCCTACGTCATAATAACTATCTGCATGCCAAACAGCCCAATCCGTCCAGTAGTTTCAGATGTGCGTTGATAGATCTGTCAGTCAGTCACCTTTTCCTTTTATAAGTATATTTAGATTTACATTCATTGTAAAATAAAATTATAATATTCGTTAAAAAAAAGTACTTATTACATTTTAGTCCAATATAATAAGTTTTTATATTTATACTTAAATGTAATGCTTTATTATTTTATACCCATATTAATTTGATACCAGCTACTTTCATCTAAATTTCCTAACGTACCGTGTAACTAATAGCAGCAGACATGGCAACATGCATGAAACATATGATCTCACATCTCCTGATAAAAGCGCGGGTGTATTCAATAAGTGAGTCAAACGTTTTCCCGCTGCTTGGTCGCACTTGAACGCTGCTCGTTTCGCTTTTCGAGCAAGCACCGAGCGCATCGCATACTTCGACCCAGATTAATGTTTCACCGTCTGAAAGGTTGAAAGAAAATCATCAACAATTGAAACACTAGATATACCTTAACTATACTTAGTAATTTTATTGAGTTTTTAATAAATAAAAATCCGACGAATTGAGAACCTCCTCTTTTTTTGAAGTCGATTAAAAATCACGTGAGAACTCTTGCGAGGATAGAAAGTCCTACAAAGTAAATCCGTCTCCGAGATGCGAGCTTTACCAACTTTTTCAAAAACGATTCAGCGATGGGCCGTGAACATAACAGACTGACAGATACAGTATGGATTCAGCCTCTTTTCTTTGATGATAGGAGGAGGGCCTATCCAACCCAAAATAAAGAGGATTTACAAAACCCAATTTAGATTTTGCACTTTAACAATTTACTTATTACAAAATTCTTGCAAAGTGCGTCAGGTCGGACAAATTACGTGAAATACCTACCTACAAAGGGCAGGAATGTCTCAACCATATCGTACTCTAAATAGGATCCCAGTAAAAGGGTTACATTCGGTCCGATAGCGCAATAGAATGAGTATCGCAAGGGTCTATCAAAGTCCTTCGCCCGGGATCTGATTTGGAACAAAGTCTCTAAAGCCGACCCCGTCTCAGGTGACACCTGCAAAAAGTAGCTTTTAACTAAAGGTTGAATGGAAAAATATTTAAGTTCCATCTTATATGTATTATTTAGTGTATGTTTCTTATGTTATGTCTCCTATCCTCCTTGTATGTATAAAGTCCTATGTTTCTGAAGTTAGGGATATGAAAATCGGCGTTTATGTATTCAGGGTTGTGAGTAGATAAGTGAGGCCTTTTGCAGCTGGAAAATTTCTGATCTCATAAGAAACCAGAAAATTTACGCGGGCGAAGTCGCGGGCAACTGCTACTTGCTTATATTTGCTTCACTCATTACCTAGTACATACCATCAAATCCTCAGCTTTCGGACTTTCGTTGATCTGAAAGTGTAATTCAGCGTAAGTTACTGTTGCATCTATACTTTCGCAATTAGAACTTGAAGTACAGTTGCATTCAACTAAAAAGCGCGCTCGTCCGGCCGAGGTTATGTCGACTTGAATCTCCACGGATGTAGTATCGTTGCTCAAGTCAGCCAGTTCGCTGAGAAAGTTTTCTTCTAGAGAAAATACTGTGTATGTTTCCGATATTGCTACACCGTGCTGTAAGTAAACACAGTTTGTATAAGACTAATAAGGTACCAATTGTAGGTACGTATAATAAGATGGCAATCGGGGAGGGAATGCCCCGCACACCCGCACAGCCCCCGCGCGGCCGCAACCCGGCGCGGGATAGTGCGGGTGACGTGTGGGTGTGCGGGGTGTCTCCACTCCTCATACCCCGATTGCCATCTCGACTTGTCGTGGACTTTAGACGTTTGCATGCGATGATGCAGTGCTATGTAAAAGCAGCTAATGAGTTGTAATTCAGAGGCTTAGGGAGCGTGGCAGGCTTCAGCCGTGGCTAGTTACCAGCCTACTGGCAAAGCCGTGCCGCCAAGCGATTTAGCGTTCCAGTACGATGCCGCGTAGAAACCAAAGGGGCATGGGTTTAATAAAAACTGACATACCCCTTTCAGGTTAGCCCGCTCCCATCATAGATTGCATCATCATTCAACACTTACCACCAGGTGAGATTGCAGTCAAGTGCTAACTTGTATCTGAATAAAAAAATAAAGCGTTTTCACTGAAGTGGTAACGTGTTTAATAGACCAATTATAGGATGAAGAATTAATTTTATCACAAAGTTTTTAGAGCTATTAATGTCGTTTTAAAGCTATAAATCGATATCATATAGGTACTTATAAAAGGAAAAGACGACTGACTGACTGATCTATCAACGCACAGCTCAAACGAATAGATGGGTTGGGCTGCAATTTGGCATGCAGGTGGCTATTACGACGTAGACATCCACTAAGTTTCTGGAGTCCACGCAAACGAAGTCGCGGGAATAAGCTAGTGATATAATAAAAAGACGAAACGACTATAATGGCGTTGTCACATACCGGTTCAGAAGTATTGAGTAACCCTTCAGCGACAAAATACCAGGTCACACTGCAAGATGGCGCTACCCGAAACGCTTTTCCTAAAAGTTTGGTGCTGCTGTCCTGATTTATTACGCGATTTACAGGTACAATGTGGCTAATTCCGTTGTACACAATCTCTAAACTAAACTAAAAAGGCATGTCTAAATATATTGCTATCCCTTTCATAATGTTGCATACGGAAAAGGATAGCACTAGATTTAGACCTCTTAATTTAGTTTAGTTTAGAGATTGTGTACAAGAGAATCGGCCCCAATCTGAAATTAAAATTGTAGGAAAGCATGATTTTCTTTTAAAGTAAACAAAAAAATAATTGTTAGAAAAGTAATAGGTACGGCCGGCCTCAGAGTTCTAATAGCAATTTCTCAAAACTATTGCAACAAAAACCACTTATGACCTTTTTCTACAAACACTCACATGTGCGCACAACCGTACCGTGCAGTGCAAGCGAATTCGATCATAAAGGTTCGTACGCACCTGAGCGGCGCGGCGCGGCGCTTCAGTGAGCTTCACGTCGCGGCACAGAGCTTCAAAATATCATTTCTATCATTTTGTATGGCGCATATCGCACTAGAGCGGCGCGGCGCGGCGCTTCACCGCGCGTTGCCGCGCGGCACGGCTGGAGAGAATATTTTGAAGCGCACTGAAGCGACGCGCAGTGCAGTGACGCTAGTGCGACATACCCAGCGGCGCGGCGCGGCGCTTCAGTATGCGTACGTCGCTCGAATAAGATACACGCGCATCTTGTTAGGTATTTAAAGTACAGGCAAGAATCGGCAAGATAGACCTCAAAATAAATAACGTAGGTTTAATTTTTGACACATGACGTGTTCCTCATGCTCTTAGAAGTATATCCTCAAAGGTCCCAACCCCTAGGATGTCGGCTTCCCCCCCTTCCCAGTGTCTAAATGTATAAATGTCTCTCCGAGCGTTATGAGAAAACATCAATGGTAAAAATAATCCTGATTAAATAACTATAATATATTATGTACATATTATACCTACCTACTTCATCTAGGTAGAATTAATAGTTTCGGAAATATGCCTACCTATTGTTGTACTTGTATTTATATTATACTAGCTTATGCCCGCGACGTCGTCCGCGTGGACTACACAAATCTCGAACCCCTATTTTACCCCCTTAGGGGTTGAATTTTCATAAATCCCTTTTTAGCGGATGTCTACGTCATATTAGCTAGTTAGCTAGCCAGCATGCCAAATTTCAGCCCGATCCGTCAAGTAGTTTGAGCTGTGCGTTGATAGATCAGTCAGTCAGTCACCTTTTTCTTTTATATAGGTATTTAGATATAATATGTACCTGTGTTTACCTGCCTATTTTATATATTCTATTGCACATAAAACAAAGACATTTTGCGAAAATGCTTTTTCTAATGTAATTTCCACAGAACCTAAGGGACTAGCTGATGCCCGCAACTTCGTTCGCGTAGATGTAGGTTTTTTAAAAATCCCGTGGAAACTTTTTGATTTTCGGGATAAAACTAGCCTATGTGTAGGTACACATAGGCTACTTTTATCCTACAGGGTATAATCTATCTCAGGTATATAGGTACTAGTAGGTAATTCCCGGAAATGTGCTCACCTATAGAAAAATCTAAATCCACGCGGACGAAGTCGCAGGCATCATCTAGTTGCATTTTTTTTTAGATTTTTAATCCCGTGTGAACTCTTTGATTTTCCGGGATAAAAAGTTGCCTACCTCTGTCAATTCCCGGAATGCAAGCTACCTCTGGTCCAAACTTCATATAAATGGGCCTTTAACAATCCTGTGGAAATTCTTTCATTTTCCAGGATAAAAAGTAGCCTGTCCTTCCCCGGGATGTAATTCAACTTTGTACCAAATTTCATCAAATTCGGTTAAGCTGTTGAGCCGTGAAAAGCTAGTAGATAGACAGACAAATACACTTTTGCGTTGATAATAATATAAGTATGGATATGCATAAATATTTTTTTATAATTTCCATAAAAACTATCATCATCTTCATCATCATCAACCGATAGATATGTCCACTGCTGGACATAGGTTTCTTGTAGGATTATATTACCGACCTGTGTGGTATACCTATTGTTTCTAATGTAATTTCCACAAAAACTATTAGGCAATAGCATATAGAATTTTGTCTTCGACATTCTGAAGTAAATGTGAAATGGTACAGAGTCATTAAGAAGGCGAGGAAACAAAATGTGATATCCTTCTTGATAGCGTGACTTTGGTATGTCAGCAATCCATTTCTTCTTCTTTTTTAGGGTTCCGTACCTCAAAAGGAAAAACGGAACTCTTATAGGATCACTTTGTTGTCTGTCTGTCTGTCTGTCTGTCTGTCTGTCTGTCTGTCTGTCTGTCTGTCTGTCTGTCTGTCTGTCCGTCTGTCTGTCAAGAAACCTACAGGGTACTTCCCGTTGACCTAGAATCATGAAATTTGGCAGGTAGGTAGATCTTATAGCTGACATTTGGGGAAAAATCTGAAAACCGTGAATTTAGGGTTAGATCACACAAAAAAAATTAAATTGTGGTCATGAACTAATAATTAGTATTTTCAACTTTCGAAGTGAGTGACTATACCAAGTGGGGTATCATATGAAAGGTCTTCACCTGTACATTCTAAAACAGATTTTTATTTATTTTTATGCATCATAGTTTTTGAATTATCGAAATCATACGACTGTAGTACGGAACCCTCATTGCGCGAGCCTGACTCGCACTTGGCCGGTTTTTTCTCTTCGATAATTCGTTCTTCTTCTGCACAACAAAGAAATAATAATCAAATCCTCTTCACTGTCGCTCATCTTGCGACGTTGTTGCTCGTACGCGAACGGGTGTAAAAGTGACGCGCAAGTGACGCGAGCTGCCGCGTACTGAAGTTGTAGTGCGGTAGGCACCGTCGAGCGGCCTGAGGTGAAGCGTTCTGCAGTCGGACTGAAGCGCCGCGCCGCGCCGCTCAGGTGCGTACGAACCTTTAAGGTGCTAAACTAGTTTTGGCCTTTGACTGTACCTACGTAGTATCTATTGCATTACCATTAGGAATGTATTTTATCTGAGGGTGGGCCAATTTGTCCTAGCGCCACTACGACCTATATCTAAAATCTATATTATTTTACTTAAATTATTAACGGAAAAGAAAATTTTACCTAGCTTAATTTTTTTACTAAAACTTATTCAGTAACTTTGGTAAAAACAGACGGACAGACAGACATACAACAAAGTGATCCTATAAGGGTTCCGTTTTTCCTTTTGAGGTACGAAAACCTAAAAAGGTTTAACATAAAAGATTTAACTGAACTTAAGTTAAATAAATTCAAAAACGTAGCACAA
Organism: Maniola hyperantus; assembly: GCF_902806685.2. Classification (NCBI taxonomy): domain Eukaryota; kingdom Metazoa; phylum Arthropoda; class Insecta; order Lepidoptera; family Nymphalidae; genus Maniola; species Maniola hyperantus. The sequence goes on from NC_048553.1 coordinate 5,842,094, forward strand.
TACTAAACATGAACTATATCTAATTACCTAATTTACTTAATATCCATGTTTTACTTTTTAATACAAATAACAAAGGGATGCAATAGTTAATTAGATAGGTATCTACTGAGCTTTAACTTATTAAATAGTTCTAAGATAAGGAACCAGTTCAAAGAAAATAAAATCCAATAAGTGGAAAGTTCTAAGAGTCAACTTTAAGCTGTTGATAGAATAATAAAACAATTATTTTAAGTACCTACCTACTTACCTGGAGAATTGGCAGATTTGGTTCCATGACGTCTATAGTTGCACTTGCATTAGCTGATTGGTTTAATGCAACCACAGTCAGAGTTATTAGATACCTGACAAATAAAGCCGTAAATAAACTGAGTTTTTATTATTATTCGATTTTCGAGATTAGGCCACGCTGAGTTGCGCATGCGATTTCAATTTTCATACGAAATTGGGTCGGTGCGAACACGTATAAAAAGCCACGAACCTTCAAGTCCCCTACGATGGGAATTCGGAACGCTTACATTGAATGCAAGTTAATCGTACAATATATAACGTTCATATTTATCGTATTTTCGCAAGTGTTCGCACGAATGAATTTCGTACGAAAACGTGTAATTAGGTACCTATTTAAAGTGAGTGTGTCCTTTATTGTAGTTAGTAGGCTTAGTAGGTAGGTACATAGATACTTACTCGCCTATATTTGGAATCCCAGATGTAAAGTTGAAACTATTGTCGTGACTATTTACAATGAAGTCACAATATTGTTCTTTGTTAAAGCATTTCCATTCATACTGAAAGTACAATTAGGTAATCCAAGTCATACGAAGATTCCTTTAAGTGTTAGGGGATGCTTTAACGTAAGAGGAATCTCAATAATTTTATTAGGTAGGTATTTAGGTAAACTCTCATACTATCATAAAAATGTACATATTGACGCCGATCCTGTTTATTTATATTTATTTATTTTTATTTTTCATGTGCCGAAATTTGTAGTTATCTGTTGTCTTTATCTAAACTAATTTTAGAGTAGGTATCTGCATCTTTTTCTTTTTAATATTGGTAAAAAAGAACGGAACATGAATTTTACATTTAAACACTCTAAATAGTGGAAGCTATTATTAAAACAAGCTTGCGACGGGCAACTACAGTCACGGGGTTTGACAGCTCTAAATTAAATTTAAAACTGTCAAATAATTAGAAGAGGATGCCAATACTCTAAAATTTAGTTGTGCACAGAATCAGTACCAGTACCAACTCCAATCCTAAACCGAAAGGCTTTGAGAGGGGGGAACGCCCCGCACACCCACATGGCACACAGCCCCCACGCTAACCCAGTGCGGCGCGGGTGACGTGCGGGTGTACGGGATGTCCTCTCACATCATATCCCGATTGCCATCTCAGCCTGTTGCGACTATATTGATTTAGGATATAGGTATAATAAACATAGCAATTTCTTACCTCTACGGGATAATCTTCGTAATCGTGGTTTACAACTACAGACTCAATGGTAAAAGCACTGTCTGTTGAGATCAGAAGACGGTCTACGCTCATAAATACATCCAATCCACGACTGTACACATTAATTGGAACTTTTACCTGAATAATTAATCATCATTGATAGATAGCCAAAGGCAGAGAGAACTACTTAGAAAAGGCCAGATACAAAATGCGGCAGCGCGCAGCGGTATCGAGTGACGTCAGCAGCACAGCTACAAGGCTCGCCATGGAGTGTGACGTGATTCATACAGTTTCTTGTATAATAGCTGCTCTAAGAACCCTGGGATATCTATTCATTGCATATTTCTCAGCAAGTTGAATTAGGTCTAAACACAAAAGTACCAAAATCCATACTAATTATTAACATTATAAAGACGAAAGTGTGTCTGTCTGTGATACATTTTCACGACTCAAACCCTGAACCAATCTTGACGGGAACAGCTTACAACATTGATACGCATACGTACTTTATATTCCGAAAAATCAGAGTTCCCACGTGATTTTCAAAAACCTTAATCCAGGCGGACGAAGTCGCGGGGATCAGCTAATTTAACATAAAGCCTAATATAATAATAAGTAGGATAAAGTGAGAAAGAGTTATAAATTACTATTAAAACTATGTTCACTGTAGCGGTATCTACATGCTGAAACTAGATGTCGCCACAGAATCTTCAACCTCAATCGCACGATTAAAGTTTCTCTATATTATACAAGTTCCAAAATATAACGGTCGGACCAGCTAGGTCGCCACCGGACATAACTTGGTCCCGTATCTCATAATTATGTAGGTAAGTACGTACCTATAGCAGAATTAAATCTATTGGTAGGAGATCGTACCTCTTTTAATAAAATGTCATTACTCTCATTTCTAAGTTGGCAATTCACGTCGTAAGAACCAGGCTTTAAGGTATACCGTGGCATTTCCAGTCTAGACCCAATTATATTCGATACATTAACAGAATGAGCGGATGTTGTGCCGTAAAATTCCCAAGCAAACTGAAAAAAAAATGATTAGGTATAGGTACATAATCGGAAAAGCGAAATGTTAAAAAAAATCCACGATCCATAATTTTTTTAAACTAGTCAAGTGCGTGGTAGAACACGTATTATGTTGTAGAGAGAGATACCTTTCTCTCTCTTTCTCAGAAGTATTCCTCATTGATGAGGGAATTGTGACTTGTGACTCGCATAATGGGTTTTCTTGCTAGGTACCTACTCAGTATAATGCAGAGGGTTCTTGGACGAATTAATCCAAGATCCTTCCACCCGAAATATTTTGTACTATTTTATGCTTACGTAATAATCCTGTGTAGAAGTGCAAGTCGTAACATCGGCTTCCATAGCAAAATCTATGTCTGCATATGTAGTCCGTCCCCCTAATAACATCATGGAAAAAGCATCATTTGTCGACACTGTTGCATCCTGGTTATACTTGTTGTACTTTATTGAAAAACGTTTAGTAATGATTTCATCAGAAGCTATTGTTGTTAAGTTCAGAATGTAGTTCACTCCACTAATCAACTGAAAAGTAAAATTAGACGTAGATGTAGTGTGAAACTTATTGATTTCCAAGGAACTTTAAGCTTAATTTTGTTATAATCCGCTGAAATGGACAAATCTGTATGGTAAAGATAGCAAATTAAGCTTTTAGTGTGCTTTTGGCTCCTTGTACGAGTATAGCATGGACTTCCGCGAAGTAGCGTCTGCTTCTACTTATACAATATTTATTAACCTCCCTCTTTAGAAAAGCTCAAAGCTTTTACGATTTTTTTGTACTGTTTTTTAAATGCAGGTACTAAATTTTTAAATTGACTCAAGCTCGTAATAGTCACGATCAACATTTTCTTAATGAATAAGTAAACTACAGGCTAACAAACCCTAAATTCCTTAAGATTTTTCCCCCTGTACGGGAGCGGTGTGCAGGCTCGAACGTACCAAAGGGGAGATCACCCACCGAGCGGTTGGTTGTGCTCGGTAGCGCCAGCTGGGCCGACGGTTGTATCTTGAAACTTCTATATATATAGTCCAGATTGCAGAACACTCTGTTAGTGCGAGTACTGTCGGCGGTTTATTTGTTCGGGACTACGTCATCGATTGAACAGCGCCATCTAGTTTCTATTGTGGTAACCGCCACACCTCTTATTCAGGAATCAGGAGGTCCATGGCTCGATCCCGGACTCGCACCTCTAACTCTTTACCTACCTACCTCTTATTACCTATTTTGAATAAATCATTTGACTTTGACTTTGACTTTGACTAACTTCTTGGACCTATGTGCTTTTTAAGCAATAAAATATCACTTACTTAAACGGTGAAGAAAAACCTCGTGAGGAAACCTGCTTGCCTGAGAGTTCTCCTTATCTTTTCAAGGGTGTTTGAATTCCACCACTTTTTTCCGATCCACACTTGGCCAGCGTGGTGAACTAACTAACTCCCAGAATGTGCTCATTAGCTGGTCGGCGATAGGTTTAAATGATGTAGATACTAGATAGGTAATAAGTTATAACAGACCTCGTCATTTTTAATAACAGACAGCAGTGGTTCCGATTGAGGTCCATTTAATTTCTTCTCGAGATCGCGAACTGATTTCCATGTCATGATAGTCAGGCGCTGCGTTAGTACTGATATTGGACACCAACTCACAGACCATTTTATATTCATATCAGTATGTGATTCTGATAGAATCCTTAAAAGATAAATTCGGTTTTTTTAACGATAGGCTGCAAGTACCATAGGATACGCAGGAATCATTTTAAAATGCTTTTTTTTAATTGCAAGATAGACTTGTGCTTGATGATAATCATGCTCAATAGAAAGGTAGAAAGCAATAATTAGGTCTAGGTTGGAGCGCGCTTGCCTAGAAGATTCCTATTCACTCTTGCCTTGAAGGTATTTACTGGAGCACTGCATGAATTTATTAAAGTATAGTTTTTGATTTATATGCAAAATGTTGAAAAAAAAAATACCGTTCCTCCCCCTTTATCTCCAAAGTTTACCAATCGAAAAATCTGAAATAATTATTGTTTCTATCTTATCTGTTAATAAAAATCAACGCTCTGTCTTAGTTTTTGTGATACAATAAACCTCTACAAACAAAGTTAGTTTTGCGGTTCGTTAACAAAAGTGATTCTTACCTTTTTTCTTCTTCTGTAGTACGGGATCCTCGGTGCGGGAGTCTCGCACTTGACCGGTTTTTTTAAATTTTATTATCATTTTGGAAAGAGCATTGCGAGAGCTTCTTACGTCTTTTGCGAGTATCAACTCAGTGGCTCTTCCAGCGCCTCTCGTGGTCTCACTATTTTTATATGTTTTTATTAACTCGTTTTCTTACCGCTCTGTTTATTTGTTTGTTTAGGTAAGTTGTAGCTTATAGCGAGCCACTGGATTCAGGCGGCGTAAGACCGTGGCACGTGTGGAAGTCCTTACAAGTAATCTATGTCCAGTAGTGGACGTTGAATACGACGACAGAGAAACTAATACCTTATCATAGAGTAATCCGGTCTTCCCAGCGCATTGTTGTCGCCCTCTGGGCAAATAATTTCTGGTGCAAGAATACTGAGCTCTGATTTTGCTGAATCGAAAACCTAAAATTTTATTAAGAAAACACTTGAATTAAAAAAAACTGAATCTTCATACTATATACCTAGAGCTGAAAACTTACTGATATTGCACTGTCAAGGTGGTGCAAGGTAGACATAATCTAATAATATTATTATTATTACTTACTGACTGAAAATCTGTTAAAAGGGTGGTCGTGAAAAGATTGAGAGTGAGACACACTAATACTGAGTAGATAGTAAGAAAATTTGTGTAGAAAAAAGACCGAAGTCTGTACACTTATAATGTTTTTTTTTTGTGGGTGTAGCAGCGTGTTTAGTAAGTAATTTTATCTACCATAGGGAAACATTAGTTTCGTAAACACAAGAATGGCGTAGGACCTGAATAGGCATGTACTTAAGGGTAATTATTGATAGTTAGCTTTTAATAGGGCTTGGTAATTGTTAATTTCATGTAAAATCCTTTGGGATTTACCTAGTTATAATTTTTTCTATAATCACTAACGTATTTTACTTTTCAGAGTTGCTTTTACATAGCAGATATCAATAACTTGCTATTGGTCTTTGAAACAGATCTATAGGCTGGTTGATAGATAATTATGATAGTCTGGTCGGTATGTTTATCTTTAGGTATGTATAGATTGTAACAGGGTCGGCCTTAGTTCATGTAGAACCGTTGTAGCACTCGGGTGCAATCATTACCCTGGCGCCCTTCTAGTAAGAGGACGATAAAAATGGAAAAGGTATAATATTATTTTCACCAGTAATCGGAAATTACAGAGTTACGTGTCCACCATAAATCCGTATCGTTTTAACTCTATTAAAGTAAAGTCTGAGCAATGTCAAAAAGCACTATAGATTTCAGCCTAAAGACACTAAGTATATAATAATACCTAATATGCAAGCACACAGATGTATTCACACTCAAAAAATCGTAGGTAAGTATATTGGCTACTAATTTAACTACTAACCCATATTGAGAGAAACACAAAAAATAATAAAATGGAATCCATTTTTTCCAGCTTTTTCGTTTTCAGTTATTATAATATTTTGATCCTTTTTGATTCAAAAACAAAAGACTAATGAGTTCATAGAACATATTATGTTTATCGATTGCGTTCGTTGTGCTAGCATATTATTATTGCATGTCATACAACAATTAGGTTTACTTAATTTAAAATTCTATAGAAGGCTACGATATTATAGAAGGCCACCCCCACATTTTTATAAAACTACACTAATATTAAAATTTGTTAGTTTGTGAGTTGGTTTACAATAGGTAATCTCCGGAACGAATGGTGCGATTCTAAAAATTCTTTCACTGATAGATAGCTATATTTTCCCCTTGTGCAATTAAATAATAATTATTTCAAATCACAAGACAAACTAAAATGCTTTTCACTAATGCGATTATCATGGAATTTTGGAAAAGAATTTTGTTTCTATTACACACGGGCCAAGGCACATAAGTATAATTTGTATGTCTTGAGAGGTCAGACCCAGACCATGTGTATCCAGAAATTGAACTACTATACCTACTATGTATGTGTATACTTATTGTTGAGTAATAGCACCATGGCACTGAGGTTAATCTTTTTATATATTATTATGTAGGTACCTATTTCAAAATAAAACAATATACCTAGCTTTTTCATGTATATGAACGCTGAAGCTTTACCGCTACAGGCTCATTTGGGCAACCAATCGTGAGCTTATCCGCTGTAATGCGACTGTGGGGAGGATGTCACACCAGTTTGCCGAAACGCTTACAGTCTCTGTGGACATTAGAATTAGCGTAAAATTCAGAGAATATTTCACTATAATCAAGAATATAATCAAGCGTTAAATACGATTTTAGGATAAAAATGCTTGTAGGTACTCAAAATCTGAATTAGAATAGGTATAATCTACTAACAAAAAAAGGTTTCACGCAAAATATAAAAAAATACTTACTTCGAAAAGCAGGATTCTCATCATCCCATACTCGAAATTGACTACTACAAAGTGTAAAACGACTCAATCTAAAAAAATGCTTTTTCTCGAAACTGAGCAATTCAAAAACGTACCTACCTTTCGTATCGCTTTGTGCATTTTAAATGTATTTTTTAATTTACAGGATAGCCTTGCGCTTCACAGACGATGGAAGGACCGGGCGTTCCAAACCTTTTAGCGGTTCGTATCAGAAACCTTGAGCAAAAACGTTTCGTGCGAGTAGATTGGATGTCGACCACATAAGGATGCCAATTGCCAACGCTCACGGTTTCTCGCTGTTCTGTGGTAGAACGGTGAAGGAGGAACAATATTGTGGAGTTCCTGAGCAAACTCTTAAAAATAATATATCCGATAGAAGACCGACAGGCAGGCAACATTGCGACGGTGTTATAGACAGCAATTTCGCCTGAGTTTTACCTAGAACCCATTTTCATTTTTTTTGGTGATGTAACCACAAATTCAGGGTTTTAGAATTTTTCCCCTTACCTGTGCTATAAAACCTACCCACTTTCCGAATTTCTTGATTCTAGGTCAACGGGAAGTACCCTATAAGTTTGTTGACAGACAGACAGACGAAAAACAAAGTGATCCTATAAGCGTCCCTAGCCTACGGTATTGAGTCTACCTACTGGTACTTGGCAGATCTATTCCAGAGGTGGCAACAGAGCTCCATGCCAGACCAAACCTGAACCTGGCAAAGTTTGAGGCGTTGTTAAATTCCTATGCATGAATTTGTAGACAAAAATCTAACTTACGACTTTCTAGGAAAACCCCAACTCAAAAGCTTTGATTTTTAAATGATTTTTAAGAAAGCTTTTTTATATCTTGTAGATATTTTATCCTATCCATTTATATCTTTCAACGCAGTCGCTTGATTCTGTCTCAAAGGCCACAGGATATATTATACGACTGAATAACAAACGTAGAAAAGGCTATAAAAATGGTTTCCTTTACAATTGTCGTAACAAAGATTAATCTTCAACAATGGCATACGTCCAGTATTTCCGGAAAAGAACTCGTTTTGTTGAACCCCCTTGACTCACCCCGCTTCATCACAGTTGCTACTGAAAAGAATCTAGCGGATACTTTCTTCTCTACAACGTAAGTCTATTGAGTCAGTTAAAAAATGATAGGCACATCAATTAGTTTCATCGATGAGTTTATTTTAATAATGGTAATTACAGTGTAGCTTCTCTACAAATTTCAAGGAACCGACAATTTTCGCTCGTTTACATATACTTACAGCCGTACTCAGAGTCGCTAGTCGTTACTTAAGATTGAGTTAAAACGAGACAGATTTATGTGAGAGATACCTATAGCTCTGTCTCGTTTTAACTACACTTAAGTAACGATTAAGCGACTCTGAGTACGGCTGATAGAGTTTTTTTAGTACAGAGAGTACCAATGTACCTACCTACTTATAAAGTTTAAAATCAAACTAATGTTCGAGGGAGTTGTACCTACCAATGCATTTCTTAGTAGATTAGATGGAGCCTATGCGGGGGTGCCTTCTGCCGCGATGGACTGACAAAATGATGATATAAAGAGGATGGTGTAACTGGATAAGGAACCCTGAGGACAGGGTATGGTGGTGCCTACAAAAGGTCTATGTTCAGCAGGCTGGATGATGAGATGAGATGAGAGGATGATGATTTTGCAGTTCTTAAGCAAATCGCACATTTCAACACTTGCCTTTAGGAAGTCCAAAACCTCCCAGATTAATACAGGAGCCGCAAAAATGATGTCAACAGCATTTCTTACATGCGACCAACGCGGCTGAGTCTTGTTGTTCTCACATGCATGTTCAGATTTGAAAAATGCTTTGGTTGCATTATGGTTGCTGGTGGTAAATTTTAATGTGGATTACATAATATCTTGTGGAACTTACTTACTGCTTACATTCTTTAAAAAAACCACCAAAGCTTCGTATAAAACGTCGTTTCCTTAGAAACTTGGAATTTCTTGAGAAAAACAAATCGAGTAAAAGAAAACCAATAAAACTAATGTTAGAGGATACCGAAGTCAATTGAGCGTTCCATTGATGCTCTACGTGACTTGATTTTATACAGCTGATTGTTATTTTGGGATTGAATTTTAGTTCATTTTCATAGGTTTAATGAAGAATTTAACTAATCTACTGTCTACTGCTTGCCTTCGCGATAATATTATAAATCTGACTTTTTGTATGTTTATTTATTTGTCAGTTCTTTCCGCCTCAACTACTCAACAACAAGCAATTAAGAACAAAAAGCATGGAAATCCATGCTTTTTGTTGAAATCGGTTGAGTCTATTCGACTATTTAGTCGAAGACACTGGAGTTGACAAGGAATACTTTTAAAAGGATTGTGCTTTTAAAAGCATTCATGCTAGCTATTCACTAGCGACTTCGTCCGCGTGGAGTAAGTAGGTATAAAGCCCTATTTTATCTCCTCAGGGGTTGAATTTTCAAAAATCCTTTCTTAGCGGATGTCTACGTCATAAAAACTATCTGCATGCCAAACAGCCCGATCCGTCCAGTAGTTTGAGCTGTGCGTTGATGGATCATTCAGTCAGTTAGTCAGTTAGTCAGCCTTTCCTTTTATATATATTAAGATTAGACTAGCTGATGCCCGCGACTTCGTCCGTGTGGATTTAGGTTTTTAAAAATCCCGTGGGAACTCTTTGATTTTCCGGGATAAAAACGGGATAGAATCCAAGGATCTATGCGACATCGTACCGTAGTCCGTAACGCTAAGCCGTGTGTTTTAGCCGTAACCGAAGCTTCAGGGAAAGGGAAGATGAATCCATTTGACGGTGCCGAGAATCGAACCTGGGACCTTCTACTTATGCACTACGCACATCTCGGTGCCAGGGAGATAGCGTCAAATTTAAATTTTAGATTTCCATCCTCCAGTTCAAATATTTCATACAAGTAGGTACAATTTACCTATTATATCAAGATTATATCTCTCAGATTAAATAACGCCGTGCCGGTATGTATTATAATTATGGACAGGTATGATAAGGCTAGCTTTAAGTTTTATTGTAAGTCTCTATAATAATGTAGCCTTCATATTGGGCTAGGTATTGATTTCACTGGTCTTTGGCGTCATCAATGCGAATCAAAACACCTTTCAAGGACAGATACGACTCCAATCCAAGGTTTAAAAACAACCGTTTCTTCTGTACAGGAAATGTTTTAATTTTCTATTGAGAGGAGCGAAAAATATAGTACCTATATGTATATACCTACTTACTAAGTACTTTTTACTTTTCTGTGTACGTAAATCCATAGAGTAAAGTCAAATATCTCTTGACCGTCAACTAATCACTAACCAGTAGGTACAGTAGGTACCTACCAGATCTATGTAGGTACATAGTTAACGCTAATTTCATTATCTAGTTTGAACTACTATACCTACTCTAGGTACCTACTGAGTTTTACGTAATGATACAGGTAGGTGCAACTATCTACTAAACTTGTACTCTACAAACTATTAAAAATCGACTGGTTCCATTTCGCATGCGCGGTGAGTCCCAATGCCGTGAACTTCGTACAAACCATGTACTAAACCAGTTGTTATTCATCTGAGCAGCTTCACGAAGTGCGACGGAAACTGCCGATTAGTGCCGAAACGATCACAGGCTGGGGCTTACACTCGCCTGGTCCACGCTTATTGACCATTTCCTGCGATATATTTGCTCTAAAATCTTACGAACGCAGCTAAATAAATGTTTTTAGTGATGTTACAGTAACGAGTGATCATAATATCGAATAAATACCTAGGTACGTGTGTGGTGTGCGTCAGTCATGAACAGAGCGATACAAACAATAGCATCGTGCACTAATTACGATAATCAACACTAATCAAGCTGCCACCGGTGAGAAAGAATACAGTGTGAAATAAATATCAGACTCATTTGTATATAGTACTTATACCCATCCATTCTGGTGATAACCTTGTGAACGAAGAGTTAATATTATAATATAGAATTGCAAGCGTTCAAAAGATATAGCGAGAAAAATAATGCCAACGACGATACACGAAAACATTGCTCTGCTAAATATGATGTCTTCTGATAACCTAGAAGATGATTTGAAGAGCGTTCAGCTACATTATCCATCTGAGAGGCGGTTACAGAGCGACGGCGCATGCGTGGAGGAGAGGGTGAGGACGTCGCGTGGAGACATACTGGTGGCGGTCCGAGGGGACCGGAATAAGCGCGCGATAATAACATACCATGACCTCGGCCTCAATTATGCCACAAACTTTCAGGCATTCTTCAATTTTATCGATATGAGGTCAATTTTGGATCAATTTTGCATCTACCACATCAATGCCCCATGCCAAGAGGAAGGGGCACCTACTTTGCCCGAAGATTTCTCATACCCCTCGATGGATGCCTTGGCCTCTCAAATAGACTTTGTCCTGGGACACTTCGGTATTAGATCTTTCATCGGATTTGGGGTTGGGGCAGGTGCTAATATTTTAGCTCGCTATGCTATTGTAAATCCTCAAAAAGTAGCCGCTTTAGTGCTTATTAATTGCGCGTCTACTCAGGCTGGTTGGACTGAATGGCTGTATCAGAAAATTAATACGAGACAGCTGCGAGCCAACGGGATGACTCAAGGAGCCCTCGATTACTTGATGTGGCACCATTTCGGGCGCAGCACCGACGAGCGTAATCACGACCTAGCTCAGGTGTATAAGGAGTGCTTTTCCCACGTCAACCCTGTAAATCTGTCTATGTTCATAGACTCATATATACGTCGTTCTGACTTGGAAATTGCAAGGGAGAGCAATACGATAAAGGTACCAGTGTTGAACGTGACTGGCGCGCTTTCTCCGCACGTTGCAGATACAGTAACATTCAATGGTCGATTAGAACCCGCCAAGACATCGTGGTTGAATATTTCGGACTGTGGCATGGTGATTGAGGAACAGCCCAGTAAGATTGCGGAGGCTTTTAGATTGTTTCTTCAGGGTGAAGGCTACTGTAGATAGTCATCTCACCGTTACAGACAACGATACGCAACGCAGCTATAATATAGAGTGCACTCAATGCTTTCTAACACGCGAGCTTTATCTAATATTAAATTTGTTGTAGGCATTGGAAACGTAGACAGAAATTGTTATCCGTCGTATAAAAATATTTACGAAAATAAAATATTTTCTGGCCGAATTAGACTTTCTGTAATCCGTGACAAAAAATATCCTTAATGTATTTAGGTACTTATAAGCTTATGGACTAAGACCTTCGTTATTTTATAAAAGCTGAAAGTTTCTCTGCGTATTGTCCCAACAAAGGGAGGAACGATCAGCTACTATAAAGTTTAGATCATGGTGGCTTTGGGAGATAACAGGTAACAAGGGTGTAAAAAAATTTTACGTCAAAGAATAAAGTATAATTTTTAGGGTTCCGTAGCCGAATGGCAAAAAACGGAACCTTTATAGATTCGTCATGTCTGTCTGTCTGTCCGTCTGTCTGTCTGTCTGTCCGTCCGTATGTCACAGCCACTTTTTTCCGAAACTATAAGAGCTATACTGTTGAAACTTGGTAAGTAGATGTATTCTGTGAACCGCATTAAGATTTTTACACAAAAATGGAAAAAAAGCAATAAATTTTGGGGTTCCCCATACTTAGAACTGAAACTCAAAAATTTTTTTTTTCATCAAACCTATACGTGTGAGGTATCTATGGATAGGTCTTCAAAAATGATATTGAGGTTTCTAGTATCATGATAAAATACGATTGTACTACGGAACCCTCAGTGCACGAGTCTGATTCGCACTTGGCCGGTTTTTTATATTATCTTCGGCATTGGCATTACAAATTACATCATGCATTGCCAGACACTTAGTGTGGTGGCAATCCCCTGCCAGACGAACTCAACGTAAGGGTATCTGGCAGGAGGTTGCCACGATACTAATTTTTTACACCTTATTACCTGGTATCTCCCAAAGTCACCATGATCCAAACTTCACAGAGACTGGCTAGTGAAAGAAGATACTAGAAAAGCACGACGAATTAAAAAATATCTGTATGGGAACCCCAAAATTAGTATGACAGGCCTGGAATAACCTCATTTGATACTTTAGAATTACTTATTTCTATTTCTGTTCTATCAAACTATGGTATTCCAGGTCAGTCATACTAGTTGCAGAGCTGCCATAATGATATTTATTAAATTTGCCGCACTTATGCAGTCTTTTCTTTCGTTAGCCAGACTCTAGTAGCTGATCGTTCCTCTCTGTGTTGGACACAATACGCATATAAATTTTCAGCTTTTATAAAATAACGAAGGTCTGGCACGCGTTGGTTCTCACTCTATCAGAATTAAAACTTTTTTATTAACGTCATTCGTCTATTTCAATTTTGTGAACTCGAGTGAATGGCGGGTGATTTGCATATTGAATTTAATGGAATTTTAAAGCTGTAATAATCCCAAACGAACTCAACGACCGTATAATTATGAAACCTTTCTCATCAGCGAAAATTGTAAGCTTCTAAAATAAATTTTCTTAATTCAAACATATACCTACCTACGTACCTACTTTAAAATTGTAGATTTTGTTGAATATCGCAATTTGTCTTTTAAAATGTATCGATCTGTACCATCGAGTAGAAAATCTGTACCTAGTACTGTACTTATTCATTGTAGACAGCATAGGTAGATAGTAGGTACAAGTCGTAACACAGACAGTTAAACAATCAGTCAGAATGCATTTACTATGCGGTCATAAATAGAATCGCTCCTACACTCAATTTGTGCAAATTATTTATTCAAGATATCTTGCAAATGTTCTTTTTCTTGCAAAGGTTGCAGAGATCACAAAGAAATACTTTGCGAATATATACTTTGAATAGGTACTTACCTAATAGAATATCTAGGTGTTATGAAAACGTCGTATCGAGTGTAACGAAGCCAATTCTCATATTGAATTAAATACTTAGATCAAAATAGCATAATGGCATACCTAGTCGTTTAGAAAACATGACTGGTTCGGTTTTGGTCTGAAATTGTATTAGGTTTACCTAAGTTTCCTTCAGTACCGGTACCACAAACTGCTTCTTTTGTTTTATGATGCAAGGTTATCGGGCAACTTTTCATCAAACTATTTTACCTTATTCCATTACTAGCTGACCCGCCCCGGCTTCGCTCGGGTGGAATTTAAAAAACCGAAGTGTTCATCATTTGTTACCAAAAAACCCAAATACCAATTTTCATGCAAATAACTTGAAAAATGACGGACTTTCATACAAACTTTCATCGCCTATTTAACCCCCTTGGTAGTAGAATTTCCAAAAATCGTGAAATAGGTACATATTTTTTTATTTTTAACCGAAAGCTTGAATACCAATTTTGAAATGAAATGAAATCATTTAATTTTGCTAAATGTGAGTAGTAAATGATCGTACATATATAGATGGTCCCTTTCACATTTTGCCATTTATGTATGGCGTGCAAAATATGTGGTACTTACTATATAAAGAACAAATAGAAATGACCACGACAGTAAAATTTTAAAATCTTATAGTTACATTATCAAAATGTCATAATTCAAAGTAATAATAATTTATGTCTAATCCTACAGTTATCCAAAAAATCCTTAACACTATAGAAACATTGGTCAATTAAATAGTCAAATAATTTTTTCATAGGTAGACTTTTAATGTTGTCAGATAGTTTATTATACAATGTCCCGCAATAACAATTGCGGGAACATATCTCTAGTCTTCGCCCTGGTATTTCTAATTTAAGTTTATGCAACAATGCAATCATCAATGCAACTTCAAAAATGACGGACTTTCATACAAACTTTCATCCCCCATTTAACCCACTTAAGGGTAAATCCTTTCTTATTGGATACCTACTCTTTACAAAGAACACACCTTCAAAATTTCATGTCTCTAGGACCAGCGGTTTAGCCTGTGCGTTGATATATATGTCAGTCAGTCAGTCAGGACTTTGACTTATATTGTAGGTAGGTATGCCAGTTTTGTAGTCTAGTCGGTTTCCACGAGGCATTTTATTATAATGCCAAGATTCATTAATTCATTTTGACACTAAACAGCTTTACCTAGGCCTAGTGTGGCACCGTGGTGCGTGAATGAAAGGCTGCTCACATTTACATTATTTTTTCAAAATATTTAGATTGGCTATTTTTACATCAGTGGCTGACTCTGTAGGTATAATTAAAACGCAAACTGAATGTCTCCGACCAGACGAGGTCTATAGATTCGTTATGGCAGAAACGAAACTGGAACTTGACGCTCAACAGTGGTGTCTGTCTTGAAAGAAATGAATGAGGCTCCCGGAGTTCCACGAGAGCAGTAGAATTTTCGACTGCGTTCCAAATTTGATTGTTGTTCCAAGTGGCAGCTCTGAATGCCTCTACACTAGCTAATAACGTCTGAAATCTTTTATCAGACTAGATCAAGTTCCTATTGGGAATTAAACCCGGGACTTCCACAGTAGATCACAGACACCACAGCGCCAGAATGGTCATCGAAATGACATAATATAACTGAGACTGTACAATCAAAGTTATTAAAGAGTTACCTACCTGTAAATCTAACTTAACTATAACTACTACTTAACTTATAGGTAACTACTAACTGCTTTATCTTCTAAATATATAAAAGGAAAAGGTGACTGACTGATCTATCAACGCACAGCTCAAATTACTGGATGGATAGGGCCGAAATTTGGCATGCAGATAGCTATTATGACGTAGGCATCCGCTAAGAAAGAGATTTTTGGAAATTCAACCCCTAAGGGGGTGAAATAGGCGTTTGAAACTTGTGTAGTCCACGCGGACGACGTCGCGAGCATAAGCTAGTATATTATAATACTTAAAACACGTCTAGCAAAGATTGAAATGGAAGCTGGATGCCGGTCAAGTAGAATCCCGTAAACCCGTTTACAATAGGAGTCAACTTCACACTTGGTACTCGATAGCTCGTTAGGAACGTTCAAAATCAATTGAAGCCCTAAAAGTGCTCTCAATTATGTGAATTGCGTACATATGTCATTTGCAATGTGTGTAATTCTGACTCGGCTTACCACTGTGCCAGGGAGGTCGTCAAAAATCCCACAGATTTCGTGCGTATGACGCCATCTCGATTATCACAATAATGCTCAAACTTGGCTCAAAAGCTGCATTGAAAAAAATCATCTCAAACAAACAAAATAGTTAAAAACTAAAATACAAGAGCAACTAAAGTTGTTTGATTTTTGAGTTTTAGATGAGTAGTGAGGGTAGTTGAAAATTGAAAACCGATCACACAATGGCCTCGTTTCATCGAACAAAAGGCAAGGACGAAAAACTAAACGCGAAATACCTAACGCTTTTTCAAAGCAATAATTAATTTTCGATCCGCTTCGAATGCTCATGGTGTTTCCTTTTTTGCGAGGGGGTTTTTCCTGAATAAACGTGTATCGAATCTCCCTAAGGGGGACGTGGTCAAATGGACTCCCCCGCTGAAAGAGTGGGGCTTAACTCCCACCTCCCTAAAGTGACCACTGGATCAGCGGATTATGAAATATTCCAACGGGAAACCTATTGACATGGAAGCCTTAATCTTTATGTACTTATTTTAAAGTTTTTGACATATGGATTGAATAATAATAATTAATAAATACCTACATTTTAAGCTGAGATAGAAATGGGGCGAAAAATTGCTTTGTATTCCGAAAAACCTTGATAAACTTATTAGAAATTTAGATAGATTAGGGGCAGATTCTCTTGTACACAATCTCTAAACTAAACTAAATTAACAGGTCTAAATCTAGTGCTATCCTTTTCCACAAGCAACATTATGGAATAGATTTAGATGTATCATTTAAGTTTAGTTTAGAGATTGTGTACAACGGAATTAGCCATATTAATTTTATACTTTTTAGGCTAGGAAATTTAAAATAGCGAACATTACAAGAATTTTCTTGTGATCTGGTTCGAGTTGTTAACAAGACTTAAACTGAAAGGGTCCTAGATGGGCATACCAGGCGTAAAAGGTATTTCGATCCTGAAATTCACAGATACTCTATCTACTGTGGATATTATAATACGTGTAGAACGTTTTAGATTGACGACTGATCGATTTTATAGTCCGCGACAAGTTGGGATAGCAATCAGGGTATGAGGCGGAGGGAAACCTCGCACACCTGCACGTCACCCGCACTCGCCTGCATCGGGTTAGCGCGATGGGTGTTCGGGTGTGCGGGTGTGCGGGGCGATTCCTACCCGATTGCCATTTCAACCTGTCGCGTACTACTTATCGCCCACTACTGTTATAACTGTGTAGGTAATGCTGTTTGATGAATTTTATTAATGCCATGCACTGAGCGACGTACTTTTTATGATACTGTAAAAAAAAATTAGAAGTTCAGAAATTATAATATTACTTATGCTTACAAGGATGATGATGATCAATAAAAATCCAATTGAGATAAATGATGTATATTACAATAAACAAATTCACATAGGTTCAATATTTACACCATACAATTATATTGTCACAAACATTCAATAAAAATTGACTAGAGTTTTAATGATATCTACATAATATTTATTTACAAAGTTAAGCTCCATTTAAAAGTATAACGGTCAGTCTGACTAATATTATTTACAGTTTTACTATCCTCACATAATAATCGTCTAGAAAAATGACTACGTTTACACTTCATACTTAGTTAGGTCACAGTACCCCATTTCAAAGTAGGTAGGTACCCAGTGGCGTGCACTGGGTTTGAAGCCAGGGTATGCATTAGTAAGGTAGGAACCTGTTTACTGGCAGGTCATAATGAAAAATATGCATTGAGCTATTACAACAGCGGTAAGCAGTGCATTTATGCCTCTATGACCTGCACGCCACTGTTAAGGTACCCAAGTTCGTCATTCTATCGCCTGAAATTAATAATCGATTTATATATTTTAATCTGTCTGTTAGTAACGTTGTTGTTTTTCAAAAATTCTATGATCTTTTATGACAAATAAGAACGTTGTTAAGTATCTTATCGACAGATTATTACAGACATTGAATATTAATTCGGCAGTAGGTACCTACCTAAATCCATAACTTTTTCGATATACAAACATCTATGTAATAAGTAGGTATAATCATCCTTCAGCTTTCACTTCATTTAGTACACAGTGTTTTTCGTTTTGTATTTTTCAAAAACATACTAAAATATGCTTGTGTAAACGTAGATAACGGCTATCCTATTCACGACATGAGACAATTCAAAAACTTTTGATTACAAAATGGCAACAGTGTCATATAATAATTATGCTACAGATACGGAGTATGTGAATTATTGTTATTGTACAAAGAAATTCCTTATAGAGACTATTATTTTATGTTATTACAAAATGGCAGTAACTAAAGCGTAATATTTCGTTTTCCATTGAGTTCTAATAAGATATTTTAACAAAAATTTTGTATATAACAGTGTTTCTTATTAAACGTCTATTCCTTTTAATTAGCTTCAATAATTTCGGAGAAATGGTTCCGGAGAAAGTCCTGGAAAATGTCTTTTGATAAAACTTTCTCGACCTCTTTATTAATCCCCAAATGTCCCAATATTTCCAAGGGCCTTAGGGTGATATTTATTCCGTTATTGGTTTGCCTTGGCGCTAGCTGTGCTCGTGGTGAGTGCGGGGAGAGAGTGAGCCGGGGCCAGACTCTACGCTCGAGTCACCTGCATACACTTCCGAGAATCCTCCACCGCTACCGCCTCCTCCACTGCCGCCGCCACCACCTAATACCAAAATCGAATCATTTTTTAATAATGAGGAATTTTGGACGAAAAGACATCTCGAAGCTTTCCAAACGCTACCCAGCCGAGTTGAATTCAAAAATTTAAGTCTTTCGATTCGATTCGAACTTGTCGATGTTGTGATGTTACCTATACTCCATAACCATATCAAATGTAAACCGATTTTAAAAATTCCTTGCTATATAAAGTTTGTAAATACTGTCTGGTAAGTCCCATGTAAAAGTGAAAATCTGATGAATGTTTCGAAGAGAGAGATGTTAAAGACGAACATTTCTTTCATAACAAAGGTTGCCTCCTATGATGAATTCAGCGCTACGTAGGTATCTACGGCCCCCGTGCCCCTATCTCATTACCCACCTACATTCGACTGCCACAATACCTTAGCGAATTCAGTGGCTCGTACCATAAATCATTATTAGGTACAAGCCTATGATATATTGCCGGAATATATTAACAAGTCGCTGGGTGAATGATAGATGATATTGTATGATGTGATATGTGATAGTCATATTTTGCGTTACGAAAATAGCAAAGAGGAAAAAGATACATAAATTCTCGGTTTTTCGATTCTCGATTTTTAATCCGAAAGTGGTATTTATTTGGTGGTTTAGATCAATTGTCCTTCAATCACGTCGCAACAGAGCAAGGGATTGACATAATTTTTTGCATGGATAGGTATATAGTTACAGGCATGGGGAGTGACATAGTCTAATTTTTATCCCCGAAAATCAAAGAGTTCCTACGGGATTTAAAAAAATAGTTGTTTATAAAAATAATAATAGAGGTAAGTGAGGCAGCCAATTAATAAGCTATGCTAGGTATAGAATATTATTACCGTGATGCGATAGCGGTACGCAATAGGAGGTGCCGGCGCAGTGTCGGGGCCGCACCTTCTCGTACCGGCTGAGATGCTGCAGCTCGCACTCCGAGTGATGCTTTTCCACTGGTAAAAATACGCTTATTAAAAGAAAATTTAGTTTAAAAGCTAGATAATGTCCGTAACATCCGGGCAAGCTGAGGTTAGGAGCGATGCTGATGTGTAGATGTACGAAAAAAACTGATCAAGTGTGAGTTGAACTCGCATACAAAGGGTTGCGAACCATTGTACAAGGAAAAATAGCACTTTTAATTTTTTCTGCAAAGTTAAAGGCGAAAGTAAAACAAAGGAAAATGTAGAGACAAAGATAATACAAAAAGGGCAGAGGTTAAACTATTCCATAAAGTTTAAAGGTAAGCTAAAGTAAAGGCAAAAAACGTAGCGGAAAAACGAAAACGATACGGAATCGTACGTGACTGGTACCAAAAAATTCAGTATAGTCCGTACAAAATGACTTTTCACGCGCCATTTTAACTATATGGGTCAACTGTCATGTCAAAAGTATGGTTCATTTTTCAAATAAGGACTAAAATTGTACTTTTGAGATGAAATTTACACAAAATGTTAATTTTAACACTCATTCGTCATTTGACGTAATTTATTACGCATATGTTAACTTAATGCTCAAAGACTAAAAAGTTGACTAGATGTGTCTCGAATGAAATACGTCCTGCGTCTACTTCTATTCATGTTCTATTCTATTCCATCAATGAAAAATTCTGATAATATTTGATTAGGAAAATCGAATCCTTCTGGTATCGCTTTACTAGATGTTGCTTAAAAAACATAGAGATACTTATAGATACCCCGATTTCCATCTCGACCTTTCGCATACTACCGTACCGTGGTCTAAAAGCCGCAATAGCCAGAGGGAAGCAAATTCGATTCTTATCGGTTCCGCAATTTAAAAAAAACTAAATTTCCGTCAAGTACACCAACAAAAAATATAAAATGATAGATCATTCTCTAAATCAAGACGAAAAAGTAAAAGAAGAGGGTTCACTCTGGAGATCAAAGTTTTAACAAAGTTTGTTTAGGAACTTTAACCAAACTTCAGTAATACGCTGTTTGAAATGTATTATCGTCCGTAAACTTCGTAAACTAACCACAGATATTGATATTACGTAAATTAATATTACGTATTATTATATAATAATAGTAATATTAATATTACTATTATTATATAATATAATGGATGGAAATTGGAAACTATAATATTTTGATGAATAGATTTTTTCCTGATTTTTGTTTTTCATAATGTGAGACCTGTTGAGTATGTTTGTTACTTTTTATCCCGGAAAATTAAAGAGTTCCCACGGGATTTTTGAAAACCTAAATCCACGCGGACGAAGTTAAGGGCACCGGCTAGTTTTGTATAAATACAATTAATAATAACTATTATATTTAAATTAAATTAAATAAATATTTAATTGTTACATTTATAGTTCCCATCAGCTCGTTCGCGGGTTCGTTTCAAGGCCGATGCGGAAGTGCGTCGTTGTCGAGGTGACGAAACGTGCGGAACTGCAGTGTGTGGACCATTGTCGTCTTACCATCAACCGCGAATGTCACGTACGGACTTATTAAGTATACAAAATCTTGGTAGGTTATTTTACTGGCACCTGTTATAGTTATTATTAACTCGTTTGCGGTAATTGAAGGTGTTTGCTGCAAGGCCGCTGTGGAAATGCGTCATTATTGCGGTTACCACACGTGCGGAACTACAGTGTATGGTCCAATGTCGTCTTACCATCAACCGCGAATGTCACGTACCTACTGACTTATACAAAACTGTGATAAATTATTTTTGTATAGTAGATATTATACTATACTGGTACCTTTATAGTTCCCATCAGCTCGCTCGCGGTGTCTTTGCGGGTGTTTTCTGCAAGGTCGATGCGGAGGTGCGTCGTTGTCGCGGTGACCAAACGTGCGGAACTGTAGTGTGTGGTCCAATGTCGCAGCCGTCTCACCGCCCACCGCAAACGTCGCGTACGGACTTATTTCATATACATCTATATATTTAGAAATAGGTTAACTTACAAGTTAACATTAAGTAAGTTAACTTTTTGATGTCAGTTTAACTATTAATACAACAATGGATACAAATTAATCACAACAACGACAACAACAAGAAGATTAAAGACATGCACTATTTTTTTACGTTTAAAGTTAACTTTAAAAAAAATTAATTTTGCAAAAAATTTGTTAATTGGAAATAATTAAATACATCTCCCACACAGGCGTGAATTTCTACTGAAATTTTAAAACTAAATATAGGTACCTAGTGACTTTAAGTATTATTCCTTTTATTCGATGCTGATATAAGTACCTGCCAAGCGGAATTTCACTCGAGTATGGAAGAGGCAAGTTTGAAAACTTAATCTAATGAAGAATAAAAACACCCATGTCGTACATAAATTCTCACCAGAAGCAGGCGACAATTTGTCGTGCTTATAGTCGTGTTGGCAGTTCCTTATATTCTGTTGTTCGGGACACACTGACTTGTCGGTACTGGCCACTGAGTGGCTGCAGCGACGAGCGTCTTCCTCGATTTGCCCTCCACAAGACAAGAGGGTGCTAAAATAGAAATCTTAGATATTACTCCAAACTTCTATCACGGTATGAACACAAAACTTAAGACGTCGTCATTAGTGGTTACAAATTTTAATATTCATTTGCACTAGACTTTGCAGACTGGAGCCCTTTTTAGCCAAAAAAATTCAAATACATAGGTAGAAATAACCCACTCATAACTATTTACTGCTTCTTACGTCAAACTGGATAGGTACTTGTCATTATTTTCATTATCAACGCTTGTTTTTAGATGGAAAATTAGATCTTCGCACCTACCTACAGTTTTATTTTGGGATTTTATTATTCTATGTATCTCCCTGAATTGAATTCTCAACACCTTCATAGACAGTAAAGCAACATAAAACATGAGATGTAAAATAGACGTTCAAAACGGCCATATTTTCGACTAAGTTTTATCGTGAATGTTGGAGTCATCCGGCGCTTTTGATATACTGCTTTATGTTGAAATGCAAGTTTTAGCAGACATAATGTAGCTACATCTCTTTAATATTTATGCAATATTTTATATTGTACTAGCTTATGCTCGCGATTTCGTCCGCGTGGACTGCCCAAATTTCAAACCCCTATTTAGGGGTTGAATTTTCAAAAATCCTTTCTTAGCGAATGCCTACGTCATGATAGCTATCTGCATTCTGCACGGCTAGCAGTGCGTTGATAGATCGTCAGTCAGTCAGTCAGTCACCTTTTCCTTTTATATATTTAGATTTACTTCTTACATGGTTACATGGATCTATTTTATCTTTTCGTTCAGCGATATTACAGTACGTGGCAGAAAATAATGTACATCGACCTTTAGAATGAGATTTCGGCTTTGTAGAGCGTTGTCTCTCACTCATACCTATGTGACATTGTCGGTCTCAACGACAGAGACAATGCTTTACAAAACCACTATCTCTTTCTAAAGGTAGATTATTGTCTGCTGCGTACTGTAGGTAGATATTTGATTAGAACCAAGGAACTAAGTTATGGGAATTTGGACTTGTACCATGGATTACTTACTGCAGTGTATTTGAGTTCAGTTTGACTGTTGTATCAAGTTAATATTGTTATTTCGGTCTGCAGAGTTCGTTGTATTTACATTAATTTAAAGTCAAGAGTTTATAAAGTTTCTATATTCCGGAATATACAAATTTAGGTACTCTTGGTTGATCCTTCTCTGAATTGAAGACTGTGCTTAATTGTGAGTTGTATAATTGAAACAGTATTTATTAGGTAGCTTTTGCCACGTGAAAATTGGGAAAATAAATCCCCTAATAAAATAAATAGGTGTTCCAAATTAACGTCTATTGAGCTTACCTAACGTACTTTTTGATATTTTGTGTACGTTTTTTACTAATTTCATTAAGTTTATCATAAAACTTTTATTACTTACTACTTAACTACTATTTAATTACAAATTATTTCTAATAGTAACTATTGGATCCCCCCTGTTATCTTTTAGCACTTATTAAAATATATTTTATTTTATTTTATTTTAGTGTGCTTGTTTTTCACTACAAGCTTAAACAAATAGTACAAGTTCGTTCTAACTATTCAGGAGTCCTCAGAGTATATCTAACAAACTAAGTAGTTTAGGATGGGAACCTACCTTCGTTTCGCCATCAGTACTAGCAGCAACGCTGATACAGCAAGCGTGGCAAGTGCTGCAAATGCAAGTGAGACTGCGCCTAGTACACGATCGGCGTTATCTCCGTTATTTACTGTAGTGGTCGGGGATCCTTCAGAATGAAAAGCCACTGGTCGGCGGAGACGTTCTGCATATAAAAAATTAGGTCAAAAGAATTTTTTCATCAACATTTAAAAATAACCAATCGAGTAAAACCTCCAATCGTTTTGTCGTAATGTGTATTTATTTTTAAAGTCAATATCGAAGAAAAACATGGAAGAAATGGCGTTTTCATCAATCTTTTCATCAGTCGACATTGGTTAGCTGGGAAAATATGATCTTAAATTAATTATTTAAATTGTACAAGATGTTACTCTTGACTAGGTAGGTATTCAGCATTGCAAAAAACTTTATTTATTTATTTATTTATTACTTAATTAGAACGGCCATAAAGCCAATTACACAAATTAAACTACGAGTACAAAGTAACATACTTACAAAAATTGTTAAAATTATTAATTTATTATATTTATTATATTATTAATTTATTATTTGATGCATCAGTACAGCTTTACAACTTACCTCCAGAATGTGTGGTAGTTGCCGCATATATGATTGCTTGTTGACGACCTGACTCGGTCGCTGTCCACAATTTCAGGGCATACCATGTGCCCACTGCTAGTCCTCCGACCACTACCTGTAAACAATATTTCAGCTCACATTTTAGTGCTAAAGTCCTATCTGTTCAAAAGGTATCGTCTTTTTCGATATTTAGATAAGAATTACCACAAAGTGATAATATTACAAGTCGTAGAGGCGATGGCCGTTGGAGTCGGAAAGTCCTTGAGTGGAGACCGCGTTTAAGCAAGCGCAGTGTGGGACGCCCTCCAGCACGATGGCCCGACGATATAAAGAGGCTGGCGGGAAGTGGCTGGATGAGGAAGGCTGAGGACCGGGTGTGGTGGCGCTCTTTAGTGAAGGCCTATGTCCAACAGTGGACGTACACGGGCTGATGATGATGATGATGATCATAATATTACATTCACAAAATAGGTACCTATAGATAATAGTAGGTGAAAACTGAAAGCATAGCTAGCTAGAATTTAGGATTTTAAATTCAAATTTAAAAAGGATTTCCTCAGCTCCTTTGCAAGTTCATTTGAATTGTCAAACGAAAGTGCAGGTTTTGAATCCCAAATTTTTCTATTTTTGTCCTTTTTATACACGACTGCGGAGTGCGAAGAGTGTAATGTGTTCATCAGTTGTTATGTTTGTGTGTTCGTTTGCGGCGCTCTAGTTAAATAAATAATTTCATATCGCTTTTTTGTTTCTGAATCTTCCTTTTGATTGCTTTCTAATTTGCCCTACCTCATATTAAAATTAGAAAAATTTCTCAAATTAATTTCTTACGTTCTACAGTAGGTACGTTCTCTACACTAAGTAATATTGCTCTATCGATAAACTATACTACCTTGATTTTGACTGTCGTTTAAATTTCCACTTTCTTCCTAAACGGGTTTGTTTTAAAATTGACTTACTTCTCTATGATGATGCAAGGAGGTCAGATCGGCATCTCTCCAGGCCGCAGTAGCATCGGCTTTCCTCCACTGTAGTCTTACGAGCCTGGCGCCACAACGCACTGCTCTACGGGCGTCCAGCGCAAGTGCAGTACTGTTGCTCCATATAGCTGCTTCAGCACCTTCCTCTTGATTGTTGTCCGGATTTCCCCCGCCTTCCCACACTAGGACTAATCATAAAGTTCTTTCATTAGAAATATTACTTACTAGATGATGCCCGCAACTTCGTCCGCGTGGATTTAGGTTTTTAAAAATCCCGTGCCAACTCTTTGATTTTCCGGGATAAAACGTAGTCTATGTCCTTCCTCGGGATGTAAGCTAACTTAACTTACAAAGTCATTTACTTTAGATAAATCATCTAACAATATAGATATGAATTTTTGTGGGAAAGGCAAGTATAAGGTATTCCAAGAGGTGGCATGAATTAAATTGATGTTAAAATTCATCATCATCATGATCAACCCATCACCGGCTCACTACAGAGCACAGGCCTCCTCTCAGAGTGAGAAGTGTTTTGGCCATAGTCTACCACGCTGGCCAAGTGCGGATTGGCAGACATGTTAAAAATTACGTGGTATTAATACGACATAATTTTCGTCGATAATTACCAGAAGTATTAAAACATTGGTTTAATGGAATTTAATCAACAAAACTCGATAAATACCTGGAGGTTTCGTCCTGACCATCAAAGGTACTGAAGGAGGCGAGGACCCAGCTCTCGAATGCGCAACAGCTTTCACTGAATAACTGGCGCCACAGGACAGTGCCCTTAGTACAACACTAGAAGCTTCCCCTCCCGCCTCTATTTTACGTTCTTCTTCTCCCCTTGAACTGCTTGACTCTGCACCATCAGTACTGTCATCTCGGATTCGGATCCAAAAGACTGTGAAACCTTTATATAGGGTAGAAACAATATGCAATACTGTTAGTTTTGAAAAATTTGTATGGGTGCCAGTTAGTTAAGTCTTTAATGATCCTGCAGTAATATGATGTACCAATGCAAGTATATTTTTTTGACTATTACGATTGTATGCAAATCAAACGTTATACAGGGTGTAACCAGAACGCTAGCAAAAACGATGACAGGTGATAGTTATGATGATAATTGATATGATACCACCAAAAAACGCGATTCTGCACCTTGTTTGTAAATTAGGTTCGTTCGTTTGTACAATATTTTAAAGTTATAATAAAGCCTTTAAAGACAGATGATCTTGATATCTTGTAGGTCCTTTCGCCATCATCAACAACTTATCGAAGGTTCACTACTGAGCACGGATCTCCTCTCAGAATGAGAAGGATTTTGGTAATTTACGAATGCGATTTAACTTACCATGAGGCGGTGCAGAAGGATGATGCGTGGTCCTCCAAGAGAGCTTAGCATCAGTATGTGCAGCTCGATCCAAAGCTAATGTGGGCGCTGCTGGTGGCGCCGCGCACTCTATGCGGTATGTCACATCTTCCGAACCAAAGGAATTGCGTCCAGAGCAAGTGTAATTACCAATGGTTGATGGATCTACTTCTGTCACAATATAAGAGATAATGAAAATCATTGTGCAAAAACTTTGATAATCAGTACCTACCCTTATTAAAAATGCGAAAGTGTGTTTGTTTGTTGATTTGTTGATTTGTATGTTTGTTCACGTCACGTCGCAACGGTGCAACGGATTGACGTGATTTTTTGCATGGGTATAGATAAAGACCTGGAGAGTGACATAGGCTATTTTTATCGCGGTAAATCAAAGAGTTCCCACGGGATTTTTAAAAAACCTAATTCCACGTGAATGAAGTACCGGGCATCAGCTAGTAATATATAAACATAGAATTTATGTGAAGTCTCAACAGAAAGACTTAAGTATGCCATAAAATTATTACCAATAAAATTAAGACTTTTTAGGTTAGTAACTGCCAACTGGGCTAACAGTTGGTAGCCCAGTTTTTAACCCCGAAAACAACAAACAAATTATGAAGAGATAGATTGTAGAATAGAAACTGTTACTTTCACTACCACAGTTCACTTATCTACTGTAAAATGTAAACTTTTCTAGTCTACGACACAAAGACAAACTTTTTTATAATATGCATGTATAAATAAAATACCTACAGAAATTAAAAATATTAGTAAGATAAACATTTTCAAAAAGAAACTGATTTTTTTGTTATTATAAATATCTGAGCCCGGCCCTGCCGGCAAGTGTATGAGCATTGCCATACCTATATTATTGCACATTATAGGGGAAAGCAGGTAGGATTCGTACACTTTTTACTCTAGGTCATGTAAAAACAAAACTAATAAATATTTCAAAATAATTTCAACGCTGCTGGATTACCTAGTTATCTGGCTTTAATTATAGTGTAGTTCAGTGTTGATGCAAAGTAAGATGACAAAGCTATGATGAATTTCCCAAAAAATGGAAATCGTACGAAAGCACCCCACACGCGAGGTAGCTTCGTACATCGACTAGGGTACATTCGTACATAGTGGGGAGCCTTCGTACACAGGAATTAAAAAGGCTATTTTATATGAAATTAAACATTTATTGATATCAAAATTAACACAGAATCAACCTTAAATATAGTAATAATTAACAATATGGTGTTTACAAACAATTTATTACAATTTAAGTCATTCATTAATCAACATTCTAATTTACCGTTATAGTAACTCGCGTTTCATCTCTTTAGCCTTCCGTTTTCTCTCTTGTTCTCCTTTTTTCATCTTTTTTGCTCTTTCCTTTTCTATCAGTCTATTTTTTTCGGGATTATATGTTATATCCTTAATTTTTCTAATACTTTTCCTTTCTTTGTGTCTTTTTAGGTGCATTCTCATTCACTTTAGGCTAAGGTAAAAGGTTGCATAATTTCTGGCGTCATCATCCCACAGTTGATGTAGATGGTGATGGAGGTGGCAATCTCGATGATAGATCTTGTTGAGTAAGAGCTATTTCTTTGGGAGTTGAATTGGGATAGCGCCTATGTCAAAAATAAACGATTTCTTAGTAATTATTATTAAACAGAGGGTCCAAATTTCGTAAAATCCACGTCCATTGTAAGTTTTAACCATTCAAAACTGATTCTAAAGTTGTTGATTTAAATATAAAGAGTAGGTACGTCAAATGTTTATGACGTCATATCTATGTATATCTTTTATACAAGCTGCCATAGGTACTAAGCCAGCGTTTTGACGTTTGATAAGAAGTTGCTAATTTGACTTATAGCGCAGCTCACGACAGGCATGAAACTTCGAAGAAAGAAAACATCGAGGTTTCACCCACACTGGCAGGCGTCAAATGTCGCCTGTATTTGACGCTCGGTAGGCTATGAAACTACTAGGTATTTTTGATTTAACGACACCCCTAGCCTAATATTTAGCAGATGTCGATTTCAGGATCAAACCAAAAGTTTCTTCACTCTAGTTCTACTCTGCTAGTCTAGGCACCACCACTATTTGTTGCATGTTATCATCTGGG
This sequence comes from Maniola hyperantus, assembly GCF_902806685.2. NCBI lineage: Eukaryota > Metazoa > Arthropoda > Insecta > Lepidoptera > Nymphalidae > Maniola > Maniola hyperantus. Next base: position 5,871,027 of record NC_048553.1, read on the forward strand.
AGTGGTTTAGAATTGGAATCCCATAACCCAGTTAGTGCAAAAAGATCTGAACTCACGCGGGGTGCATTCGTAAAGTACGAATCCACCCCACTCCTAACTGCACAAAGGTACCCCAACCAAAAAAATCAAACAATAAATTTAAAATAAAAATAACGGTGAAGGCTATCCCAAAATTAATGTTTACACATGAATCTAAGGCACTTATCCAAAGACTATTATATGTTACTTTAACAATTTGAGCCAAGCTTATTACGAATTAATGTCGTCAAAGATGAGTCGAAAAATTATTTTCGCGGTGTGAAAACACGTTTTGACTTATTCTAAAAAAACGGACTGTTTTACAGCCACTGCACTTAGCTGTGAGCCTATGAATATGAGCGGGCCTCACATATACAAAAACACAAACGCGTCACTATGTTGCATAGTGTAGATATGACTGTTGTACGAATGCTCCCTCTGTACGAATCCTACCTGCTTTCCCCTACTACCCGCTATTTTTACGATCGTGTTGTTGCTTGCCACCGCACTGTGCCGAAAGATAAAATTAGTTTAAATTTGTTACTATAATTTCTCATTAAGTGAAATTTGTATATCTGATTTCTTTTGAGAATAAATTTTTTTAACCACTTGTAATGTACGTGACAGGTCGAGATGGCAATCAGGGCATGAGGCGGGGGGACGCACCGCACACCCGCACGTCACCCGCGGTTTCCCGTACCCGGTTAGCGCGAGAGCTGTGCGGGTGTGTGGGGCGTCCCATTGCGATTTCCATCTTGACCTGTCGCGTAATGTACCTCAAGTTCTAGATCTGATAAGTACTAAAATGTAATCAATGAATACTAAGTATAATAATATAAAGAGGAAAGATTTGTATGCTTGTAATAAACTCTGAAATTACTGAACTGATTTTAATAATTATTTCACCATTAGAAAGTAACATCAGTACCTATATTTCAGTACCCATATTATAAATGCGAAAGTGTGTTTGTTAGTTGGCTTACTGGTTTGTTGGTTTGTCTTTCAACACGTCGCAACAGAGCAACCGATTGACCAGAATTTTTGCATGGGTATAGTTAAAGACCTAAATCCACGCGGTCTAAGTTGTGGGCATCAGCTTAGGCTATAAATTACACATTATGTACCACGGAAGAAGTTGGGGCCAAAGCTAGTCCTTAATATGTATAAGTACCATGTATAACAAGATGTCCATGAGGAGTGACGTACGTCCGTGGATCATGCGTGATTGGTCTGTCTCCGTGATGCCATCGGGTTCGAGGAGCAGGTTCGCCGCGACAAACGCACGCCAGGCGCAATGAGTGACCGCATTGGACGCGCGCCCATACGCCGAATGAAAGCAGTCTGACCGCCGCTAAAAAGTACATTTAATTTTACAAAGTTGTACAAAATTACGAGGAATAGTTATTACTTCAAAAATTTATATAAGTGAGATAGGCTTGCGCTTGACGACAATCATGCCTAAGAAACAGACCAACGATGAGGTCAACTTAAGATTGGAGCGCACTTGCCTAGAAGATGCCCATTCACTCTTGCCTTGAAGGTATTCAAGTTATATCTACTTTGTTGAAAACAAGGATGCCAGAAGGGTATTCGTATCAAAAACACCTTAGTGGTTCGTATCAGAAACGTTGAGCAAAAACGTTTGAACAAAAACGCTTCCTACGAGTAGATTAGATGTTGTGTTGGCTTCAAACACGGAAGGAGATACTTAAGTGCACTTAAAGGCGAGCCGATATGCAAACGACAGTAAAAATGCGGAAGACGCACGCATTGACTACCGAAAGCATCATTTCCTCCATTTTTGCTGAAATAACATACCTCTAGAAGTGGTCGTTGCTGGTTGCGGTGCGGAAGGCTCTCCTTCCCCAGCAGTGGAATGTGCTGCGACCCACGCTTCATACGTAGCACTTTCAGATAAAGAACGCAATTCAGTGAATCCTCCTAGACCTATCGATGTCTCGCCGTCTTCTGCTTGCACTGTCGTTGTTTGTGGAGGTCTGTCCCTGATAGAAGGTACAAAAAATTGTTTCAATCGTCCAGATAACGTGACAAGTAAAATTTTGAATTTTCAAGTTATGTGCCAAGACTAGGTAAGTAGGTACATATAAACCTAAAACAAAAGGGAATTAAAATGTACAAAATTCTTCAGTAACCCACAAGTCACACCATACAATAGTTAAACAAAAAGTTGACTAGAATAAGTAAGTTGCAAAACGAGAAAATAACTAAGTAGATACAAACTTGTAAAGAGAGCCAGGCGACCAACCACGCTACATTTGATTTAAAAAAAAATAGTTATCTTAATTATATTAATACCTTCCAAGTTCCCGATAAAAAACAGTGTAATATAAAATTGGTCCATTGGATCGAGATGGTGGCAGCCAACTGACAGCCAAAGATGTTACTGAAGTTGCTATAACTTTAACGGCAGCTGGTGGACCTGGAGCTGTAAGAAAAAATATGAGGTATGGTAAGCTTTATCAAATCTTTTAAAAGAGCAACTGCCGAGTTTCTTGCTGGTTCGGTAGGAAAGGCATACGGAACCCGTGGCAAATGCATTTGTTGTAAAAGTTTCATTGAATAAAACTATTTTGATTTCATTTTGATTTGATGTAGATATAAAGCTTTTTAAGTCATTAATCTATCTCATAATCTTGACGAATATTTGCATTCCGGGATGGTACCTGCTCTTTTTTTTCCACTAGAAGCTGCCTAACTACTGTTACCTCTTTTAGTATTATCCATTCAGTATATGCAAAATTACCTATTTCTTTACCTTGCGTGCTCTCAGATTTTTTTCTTCTTAGAAATCTGAAAAAGATTTTGATGTACCTACTCACCGTCCTGTTGTGTAGTACAATGTATAGGATGTGCTGGCACACCATCCCCAGCAGCCGTATACGCTAGAGCCTGCACCGTGTAGTTCATGTGCGGCTTCAACGCTAGAAGTAAGGTCTCCACGCCTGCGACGCGTTTGACCTCAGCCCCTGCAGTTATGCTTGAACCGCCACCGCCTCGGACCTCCCACTCCAGCCAATCTGCCGCTGCCGACAAACAACTGCCTTCACTCAGCTAGGATTGTTTTTATTAAGAGGTAGAAAAATAAAAAAATCCAACCTAACAATCGTGTGGCAGTCCCAACTTTTTCGCAATTTGTGGCAATGCGCCATGAAATATCGATTCTTAGTTCTTGGTTCGTTACAGAATCATCGTTGTTTTAGGGGAAAAGTGTAAAACGTTTTGACATATCAATAATAGTATCCAATTGGCAGTATTTTGCTCCGTGAAATCTTAAAAACTGTCAAGCTTCAACAGAACTAAACTTTAAATATTGTTAAGTACAATTAAACAATAGTCCATGACAGGTCGAGATACCCGCACGTCACCCGCGCTCGCCCGCACTGGGTTAGCGTATGCGATGTGTGGGTGTGCGGGGCGTTTCCTCCCTGATTGCCATCTCGACCTGTTGCGTACTATACGTAACTTAGGTAAAGGCTAATGAATAGCGTAGAACACAATTTTACCGTATTCTACTCACTATGTTCCGGTCGGTAAAGCAACTTATATCCTAGTAACGCTCCGTGATGCGCGTGCGCCGGTGGTGGAGACCATTCCACTTTCAAACTTTGAGGAGACACAGCGCGACATCTCACTGCACGAGGTCCTTCGGATGGAACTGCAAAAATATAAGTAATAACTGTCTTTTTCTGGAGTAGAGTGAGATAGAACCATTTATATAATACTAGCTTATGCTCGCGACTTCGTCGAATATAAAATGCAGTTTAACCAAACCTTTTGAAAAAAAAATAAACCAGCTCAACACTTGTAAAAAAAAAGAAATCTTTGGATTTACCATTTTCTTGTGTAAGAGTGTTAACTGGTGCCGTAGCAGGGCCAGCTCCTGCACTGTTAAATGCTCTCACACTTACTGAGTACCTGTAAAAGTAAACTTTTCTGACAACCTGAATAGCACAATAGGTAAATCATCTTCCACTACTAGAGCTACCTACGCAAGAGAGTACGCATTTTTTGAAGCATTGCTTGGGCTACAATAACTATGCTTTATATTTTACAGTATCATTCATGTTTGTGTCTAATGTGATATTACTAACCTTGTATAATGTTCGAGGCCTTCAATAGTGTATTTGGTGACATGTCCTCTAACAGTTGCGAACTCCATACCAACGCTGGCACCTCCTGACAACGAGCCATCAGCAGAAGGCCACCACCATACTGTGTATCCTAACAGTTCACCATTCCATGCCGATGTCGGGGGAGCCTAGGAGAAATTTTATGAATTTTAACTTGGAGCCAAAACGGAATGAAACTTCTGGTATCATGAAGCAAAAACCAGGTAGAATACTGTTAAATTTTCTATATAGCTCGCGGTTGTTGAACTTATTAACCAAAGTGTTTTTTTCTATCATCAGAAAAAAACACTTTGGTTAATAAGTTTTAGAAGTTTTCTATGTTTCTCATTTCGCTTACTGTTCAAAAGCAACGGAAGTTCATCGTCGAATTACAAATAAGGACGCGTGAGTGATGCGTTAAAATACTGAATAATCTCTTCGCTTTTTTTTATTGGTTACATTTATAGCAATCAATGCCGAAACGCACTGATCAGTTCAAAAACACGGTTCGTGCAAGGGCCCGGTAAATTCAGATATTTTTGCTTTGATTAAAATATTTATACTAAAACACTTACCTGCCAGAGCAATTCAATCGTGGAAGGTCTAGGGGCAGAAGCTTGTAAACTGATGGGAGGACGAGCAGGCGGTTCGTGTAATGTCAAAGCAAGTAGAGCCCTCGTATGTGGTGATGCGAATTGCGCTGTCACAGTTCTTGCTCGTACTAGGTACGCTGTTGCTGGTTCTAGACCTGTTATTGTGGCATCTTCGGTCCTATGAAAATTAAAGTCCATGACAAATATGGCTATAATATAATCTAGCCTTATCGAATTACTGAACAAATCATGCCCGCGTAGTGTCTACCTCTCCGCGCTGAACAGTCATGCTGATCTTTGCACAAAAAAATAAGCCTACGCTTCTATCGCCAGATGAGGCAAATTATTCCAACAAAGAGTTCCGTGCATCTTCGTTTTATATTATATATATGTATAGTGAAATGCACTGAACTTTCACTTTCTAGTAAAAATATACTGTACTTATATAACTTTCTTGGTATTTTCAGTGGTGCTACAATTTATTCGGTGACTTACTCGGAATATGAGTTGACACTGTGAGCTGATACAGACACATTGTGGGTATCAGCGTCTCTCCAAGCGTCAGCGTTGGCGGAGTCATGTCTCCGGTACTGCACCACGTAGCCCAGTACGGGAGAGTTGCCGTCATAAGGTCTCCTCCATTGCAGGCGGATGGTCCGTGATGTGGTGTCTACCACTCTGAAGTTAGCTGGTGGTTCCGGAGGCTCTAAATATAATAATTCTAATTTTAATTGAATAGGTTACTCAGATAATTTTTTATTTAATAAGGTTGATTCATTAAAATAAAGCATTGATGCATGGTTTTGCAGTTAAAACGTAGTAGTAGAAAGCTTTGTTGCAACAAAACACAGTCACTTAAAAGACAGAACTTTAAAAAGCTTAAGTAAGTACCTATACAAAGGGATACAAATTGACTCGTATAAATAACTAAGTGGGGAAGTAACAGTCACTTTTAAATTAAGATCGTCATTACAAAGATAAGTGAGAAAGTCCATAAATAATTTAAAAGTTGAAAGCCTGAAACTTTATTTGAGAGGTTTGCATAGTAAACAAGTTAGAAGCACTTTCACGCTCGCGCTGTTTACATGAGCATTACGAGGGCACTTTTTGCTCTCAGAAAACTCCACTACTTAAGAAACCCAGGAACGGCAGTTTTCTGTGGATTTTATCTGATTAATTAGTACCTACCTACTAAATTTTAAATGAAATTGAGAAATTTTAATCCATACTAATATTATAAATGAGAAAGTGTGTCTATATGTCTATCTGTCTGTCTGCTAGCTTTTCACGGTCCAACAACACGGCCCAAATTTGGTACAGAGTTAGCTTACATCCCGGGGCAGGACATGGGCTACTTTTTATCCCGGAGAGTTAACCGCGGGATTTTTAAACAACCTAATTCCACGCGGACGGAGCCGCGCGGGCATCATCTATTTAAATATATAAAAGAGAAATACCACTCACTCACTCACTCACTGACTGACTGACTGACTAATCACGAAATCTCAGGAACTATAAAGCCTACAAACTTGAAATTTGGAAGGTAGGTTCTTTCTAGGACGTAGGTGTCAGCTAAGAAACGGTTTTGAAAAATTCCCCCCCCCTAAGGGTGTGAAAGGGGGGGGGGGGTCGAAGGTTGTATGAAAGTCCAATGTTTTTGAAGTTAGAGATATGAAAATCGACATTTAGGTTTATTAGCTTTGAATAATAAAAATCTGTATAAGTCAATTTGAAAAATTCCTCCCTTAAGGGTGGTAAAATAGGGGGGAAAAGTTTTTATAGATTTTTTTAACTATTGTTATTTTTACTTGAAACGTAGGTTCTTTCTAGGGGGTAGGTATCAGATAAGAAAGAATCTAACTCAATTCCCCGTATAATATATCGAATCGATAACCCCCAATCGCTATCTGCTTGATTAGTTACCGATTCGCTGCCTAGACGCTCGGCGTTACGCATTTCTGATACTCATCTTACAAGCCACCGTTTTCCATATAAGACTGCATCATCAATAACCATAATTTATCGTTTTTAAAAGCAAATGAGACATTAAAGAAAACTTGAAGCATAAAATCTTCGAGAAACAAACCAAAAAATTGAGAACAGCAACTATACTTATTATTATAGTTTACTAGCTGATGCTCGCGACATCGTTCGCGTGGATATAGGGTTCTTTTTAAGAACTATTTGATTTTAGGGATAAAAGAAACCTATGTGTTAATCCAGGATATAATCTATTCCCACTCAAAAGAGTAACAAACATACACACACACACATGCACAGAAATTTTCCTCTTTATAATAAGCGAATAGTGATCAGTTGATCACACTAATATTATAAAGGCGATAGTATGTGAGTATATGTTTTTTGCTCTTTTACGCAAAATCTACAAGACGGATTTGGCTAAAATTTGAGATGAAGATAGATTATACCCTGGATTTTTTATCCCTAAAATCACATAGTTCCTACGGGATTTAAAAAAACTTATATCCACGCGAATGATGCCGCGGACATTAGCTAGTAAACTATAATAAACTATAGCAAACTATCAAGCACCGTTATCGTTTAAACCACTCACCTTGAACCCCTAAATGTACAAAATGGTCCGACCTCCCGTAGGGGTTGGAGGCTTGGCAGCGATAAACCCCCGAGTCGCGCCTATCTGCACGCTCAATCACTAATTCGCTGCGTAGACCCTCCGCGCTACGCGTTTCTGATATGCTCATCCTGAGGGCAACGATATTCGAATTGATTTTTTTTCGTAACATTGAATCTTTTCACAGCTTTACTTATCTCAGATCGCATGTAAATAAGATGTAAATGATCCAGACTTATTTTCTCGTTATAAGTATATTTGTAATGTAAGTAAGTATATTATGTAAGTTGAATTTGTTTGCATCAAAGTGTATTGTACAATATTATTTCGAGAAAGTGATACTTTAAGGAAAGGCAACATACTCATGGACCTAAGTGAATAAATAATCACGATACCACTGCGGGTCGCGGTGGGTGTTGGTGTGTTCACTCAACTAAACACGCGTCGAGGAATCTCGAAGTTTCGGTCTTAATTTATTGTGCGTTATTAGCGTTCCGTACCTCAAAAGGAAAAATGGAACCCTTATAGGATCACTTTGTTGTCTGTCTGTCTGTCTGTCTGTCAAGAAACCTATAAGGTACTTCCCGTAGATCTAGAATAATGGGAAGGTAGGTAGGTCTTATAGCAGACATATTATGGGAAAATATCTGAAAACCGTGAATTAGTGGTTACATCACATCATATAAAAAAAAAAAATTGTGGTCATGAACTAATAATTAGTGTTTTCAATTTTCTAAGTAAGATAACAATATCAAGTGGCTTATCATACGAAAGGCACTTCACTTATGCATTCTAAAACAGATTTTTATTTATTTTTATGCATCATAGTTTTTGATTTATCGTGCAAAATGTCGAAAAAATACGACTGTAGTACGGAACCCTCGGTGCGCAAGCCTGACTCGCACTTGGCCAGTTTTTTTTTAATATATTTTCTTTATTCTTAGTAATCATTCGTGATCATTATGGACATAATATTTTCTCCATGAGTAGCGGCAATACGCATTGGCCCCTAGTCCTCGGTAGCCCTTATTATTCTCGTACACGGTAGCGGACGTGGTCACGGAGAGCAGAGGGTGCGAAGGTGAGGCGCTCTCCTGCACGATGGACTGACAATATGAACAGGCTGGCGGGAAGTGGCTGGATGAGGACGACTGGGTGAGGATTGGGTATGTTGGCCTTCATTAGAGAAGGCCTATGTCCTAATAAAGAAATTTAGTTATTACCTGTAGTCGGAATTAGGTAGCGCCCTTCCAGAGTGGCTCCAAGACATAGACAAAGGGTTGTCTCCTCTAGCAACACAGACCAGCCTCACTGTATCCCCAAGCTTGGCTGTCACGTTTACAGATGGCGTCTCAAATCTTGCTGGTTCTGTTATTGAAGTGAACTAGTATTATTTAATGTGTTACTTTGAAGGCGCAAAACACATTACAGTGTTGTGGTGTGTTGCAATGCAATCTGGTGCACTGATTAACCAATCAGAGTGCGTTTTAAGCGGCAGCAAGTCAGAGTACCAGTCTTCATACAAAACTTATTGTTCGTCAACTTTGTATGACTCCGATAATTTAGAAATCTGGAAACTTATAGACAGATACGTACTTAGGTATTAGTTTCTTGAACAAGTCTACAAAGTTTCACTGAGTTTGATTGGTTAATATAAATGAGAACCAAACTATGTTTATTTGGAGCCCGCAACGGATAAACTCCTTTTAAAAACTGACATTATGTGTGCAATAAAGTACTCCAAAATAAAATGTGCATAAAATTACTCCAAGCATGATAGATACAAGAGGATATGAAGATCGCTTATGGTTAAATAATAATTGTTTTGAGGACCGTAAACGAAGATTTAAATTAAAATACAATTTTTATTACTCTTAAACACAAAGCACTACGGATAAACCCTTCAGCATAACGACAAGTGCACGGGAGTGTCTCAAATCGGTCGCGCTATTAAGTTTCCATTTAATACATTATGCCGAGCGCTGTGTATATGGAAAGGGGTTACGATTTTAAGGTATCGGCACATCAAACTCGAGACGGGAACGGCTCAGCTAGTAAACTACTACCCAGCCCAGTAGGTACTCCAGTTCAAGTTTTTATTTTATTTTATCGAAGTTGAAAAACAATCATTATTTATGCAATCCTATTTCTAAAAAGTGTTTCGCAAAAGATTTTTTTGGGTCATCTAGAATTCTACATGTGACCTAAGTAAAAACTTTGATCGTACACAACATTAGAAAGCGGTTGAATAAAAAAATAGGTATAAAACTAGTTACCTACTTATCGCCAAAAATTTAGGAATTTGATATTTCTAAAAAATGCTACTTAGGATCAAGGGTTTTAGTTAAGTTTTAGTTTAAGCATTGTTTATAAGTAACATTAGTTTTGGCAATACTTACCCACGTTTTTTAACGAACCCTTAAGTATATTTTTTTAGTTAACCGCTATTTTAGAAAAAGGATGGCAGTGTTAGACGGTATACTCATGTGAATATGAGGGTTGTGCTTTATATTAAAAGATAAACTGGCCACCCACCCGCCTTTGGTGTGACAAAAACTTTATAGTAAGTGCAGTGTACAATACTCACCATTAACGTGTATCGTGAGCGTTTTAGAGAGGGCGGGCGCTACGCCGTTCTCGGCTCTACAGCGATATTTGCCGGAGTGCTCCGCTCGGGCCGATTCCAGCCTCAGCGATCCATTACTGAACACGACCGGATCGGATACACCGCCCAGGGCTGTTTCTGTACTACCTTTTGAATGGAGACGACAATCTTGTAGAGGTTTCAATATATATTCAATATATATAATAATACAATTCATTGAAATCGAAAGGATAACAAACACTTTCAAGCAAAATAATCGATTCTGATTAAGATTTAATTGGGAACTATTCAAAATGCAATATGGATGCATTAAAATGATAGTTTTATTAAACGCTCAATAAATTCACTCACTTTTAGTTTTACGAAGGTGACAATTAATTTAAGCGTAACTTTGCTTTTAGTGACGCAACGTTATGCTTCACATTTTTCACAGTTAGGTGCAATAATTAAAACAAAATTATTTTTCTAATTGACATACATAAAGACGTATATTAAGAATTATTCTGACCTGAAATATTAATGGCTACTTGCGTAACATTTTCTATGGGTTTGTCAAGTCTTAAACGCATTTAAATATTAGGTAAGTTATTATAATCATGCATTTGACTAATTTTATTTAGAGGAGATTCAAAACATATGTTACGCAAGCGGCTGTAATAATATCAATAATAATAATTAGAAACTCACCAGTGAACTTGGTCCAATAAATAGTAGGAGGAGGGTGACCACGCGCCTCACAGCTTACGGTCAGGGATCCATTTAGCAGCACCGCTGCGTCAGATGGCTCCATTTGCCAATATGGTGGAACTACATACAAAAGTATGACCTGTTAATATTTCAACAGTTTCACGAGTAATTTCAATATGACTATCATAAAGTTTGTCCCTCTTCTGGCCGCATCAATTATGCACAATAGCCGGCAAGAAAATATATTGTACCTACATCTACCTTTAGTCGCAGACAATTTTCCCTCGTCTGCGCAGGCCCTTAAAGTTATAAGAAAATCCTCACCTTTAATGGCCAGCTCGGCAGACATGTTAGCTTTCCCGGCAGTATTTGTGACAACACACGTATATGTGCCACTGTGCGCGGCGGTCAGGCTTTTAAACAACAACATACTGTAGAACTCCGCACCACGCTCGTCCACCTACACGTAATAAGGGAAAACATACGTTATTAAAATAACCAGAAAGTTCATTGAGATTAGCCTAAGGGCGCATTCAAATTGGCTGCAAAGTACTGCGGCCGCGATGCTTTGTGAATCCATAAATGAAAACGCAAGATTGCAGCGCTGCATCCGCGCTGCCTCCACGCAGTACTTTGGGGGAAATTTGAAGGCGCCCCAAGGAGATGACAGAGATAAATGCCTATGTCATTAATTATAAGTTATAATACCTATAACATTATCTCAACTGCATTGAACAAGTAGTTCTGCAGTAAATGACCCTCTTCTACGTACAATACGTGTCGGGCGAGTGGTTACAATATTTAAAAAAATAGCAAGGAAGAATTTCGTCCAGAATATTCCTAGCCCTCTCAATCAGAATAAAATTATACTGAAAATTCCTCAGAAATTGATGAAATAATCATATTATACTGAGCAATGAATGTGCAAATTAATTGGAATTTCTAATATATATGCCAGGCTGAAACGCAAATCAACACCTGCCCTTTGTTCTAAAAGCAATCTGGTTGATCGCATGCCAAATAGAGTTTCCGCTCGGGTCCCCGCTCTAGTCGCTGAACCGTAAGTTTAGCAGAAATAGCGTGGATATTTGCACTATACAAGTGTAGCTTGCAGTATACTGTTTCCCGTGACTGCCTCCGTAATACATATATTAATTTGTAGTGTATAGCACACAAGTATAATGCAGCTATCAGTGAAATAATTTTTCAGAATCGGATCATTACAATTCCCGAAATTACCCCCTAAATACAAACTCACAAACTAATAAAAGTATAGGTACCTCTTTATGATATTACTCTTTTTGATATTAATTAGTATCTATATGAGTAGGTAAACTCTGTAGGTACATTATCAAGCAATTTAAGAACTCAGAATTGCAAAAGGATAATTGAAAAGATTTATTTTCCAAATATTATATTTATTTTACTAATTTTATTATTTTATTTTTTATTAATACGAGCACAACTAATGTATATACAAGTATCTACTTACTTAGTTCTAAAATTAACTTCAAAGCTCAAACTTTTTTTTATATTTAGTTATTTAATAGTAATCAACAAAATTTTCTGAAAGAGGACGTCCTATTTAATCTTATAGGATTTCTTCGTTTTCTAATTTCTAACTTAAAGAAAGTACTTACTTACCTTACTTAACAGTAAAAAGTAACATCATATTAATTAAAATAAACTTAATATTTTTTATTTTGTACCTGTAGCACGCTTGAAATTGGCAGCTGATCCTTGAGCCATGAAAAGTAAACGGGCATGTCGCCCGAAGTCACGGTACAGGTGATCTGCGCGCGGTCACCCGAGCGTAGACCGGGCGGAAACACGATAGGCGAGAGCACTGGCGGCGACACCACGTTGATTTGTACCTGGAGTTAATAGCCGTGGTCACTGCTTTTATAAGAGGAGCCTTTTGAGTATTACTTACTCTTATAGCTGTTTATTTGGGTACTTATCAAAATAAATTTTAAGGTGGCAAAGTAAACGGGCATGTTGCCTGATGTCACCCGAGCGCAGACCGGGCGGAAGCACGATTGGCAAGAGCACCGGCGGCGACACCACGTTTAATTTGTACCTGGAGTTAATAGCCGTGGTCACTGCTTTAGTAGGAGGGAAGATAGCTTTTTGTGTATTACTCTTATACTTAGCTGTTTATTTGTGTATTAAAATAAATTTTAACGTAGCTAAGTAAACGGCCATGTTGCCTGGTGTCATCCGAGCGTAGGCCGGGCGGAAACACGATAAGTGAAAGCATTGGCGGTGACTTTACGTTGATTTGTACCTGGAGTTAATAGCCGTGGTTACTGCTTTTATAGGAGGGAAGATAGCCTGTTTTGTATTACGCTTATAGTCGTTTATATTTTATAAGTATAATATTATGTGAGTAGCGTGTGGCAGCCCGAGCGCAAGCCGAGTGGAAACGTGATAAGTGCGAACACCAAAGTCTACCAAAATCGAGATGTTTGGCAGACTTTTTTCTGGCCATGAATACATCTATTAAAGCCAAAAACTATTCAAAGGCCTTTTTTTGTTTGTTCTAGATTAATCAGTTGGCTTTTCTCATTAAATTGACCAGTTCACACAGCGTGATGTGCAGCTGTGCGACACGTTTTATGTCTGCCGAGGCCTTAGCCCCCCGTTCCCACTTGTCGTTTGTCGCTTGATGTTCCAGTGGCAGTACATTTTAACACAAAATCGGTTTCCGACAAAAGCTTCATATAAAATGTTCTGCCACTGGAACATCCCATTTTAAATCCGGGCCCGATACACGACAAGTGGGAACGAGGGGTTAGGCGGTTTGGTGTTATAATATTACCTCTCTCCTAGCAAGTTCCCCTCCAGGCGTGAGCACGGAACATATCCAGCCGCCTTTGTCGCGTGTTCGGTCCACGTTGGTGATAGTTAGATGCCCGTCACCCTGTCGGTAACGAGGATCGTTGCCTGCACCGCCTTCCCATTTTACTGAGCTTTATTTAAAAAATGACATTTTTCCATTTAGATTTAAAGTATAATATTAGATTTTTTGTAACGTATAGCTAACCGACGTATGCAATCTATAAAAGGAGAAACTGCCCGAATGACCACCTTAAACCACTCACAGCTGAGTCTAGGACCTAAATAGGTACCTAGACCTCCACTACGAAGAGATTTTCAAAAATTCTACCCAAGTGAGCCAGCTAGTTCTTTATAAAACTCATCCTCAAAGATATTAATTCCACTGCCGTGCGAACTAGATTTTTGGATTCACAGGTCAATGTTTCACTTTCACGTTTACTTTTCTTGTATTTTAACTGTGAGTGGTGATCCTCTTGTCACCTAAGTTTATTGGCCATCACATAGATTAATAAGCAGAACTTATAATTCAAATTTAAAGCCATGCAATTTAAAGACATGGGATGCGGACGTAATTACGCATAGAAAGATCGTACTGCGTATCACGATTCAGCACGGTATAGGTAAAAGCGGCAAACGCAAATCGCAATGCAATTTTTTTTAGGTTTCATCAATTCAAAATTAGAATGGGCGCTGAAGAAGAATGTGTTCCGTTCGGCACGTATCTGGCATGCTACCACTAACTAATAAATAATAATATGATTTATGCCCGTAAAAGTCTTTAAAATTGCTATCGCCGATTGGACGTGAAGCCTTACCAAATAAATCATACTTTGATTTATCGCAATAATGGAATTTTGATATTCCCGATATTAAAGTTTTCCAATTTTCAGCTCGAACTTTTCAATTAAAATGTTGACTACATAAAATTACTCACTCGATTGGAAACCCATAGTAGGGGCACCAAATAGTGACGTCAGACCCAGCAACTGCTTTTACTGGATTCATTGAGCGTATGTACGGAGGACCTGAAAGTTAATCACTTGTTAAAATATCTATTAACTATCGTAAGTTCACGTTTAATTGTTACATATTTTGGACTTAGCTTGCAACTTTTTTTGAATAACAAAGTAGTAAATAGGCAGTACCTACTTAATAATTTAAAAAAATCTTGTTCTCAAAAGTGAAGTCTGCCAATTCGCACTTGGCCAGCGTGGTGGACTATGACCACAACCCTACTCACTCTGAGAGGTGACCCGTGCTCTGTAGTGAGTCGGTCATGGGTTGATAATGGTGATGATGATGATGATGAATAATTAAAAACATGATCTAAATCATACACGCCTGTCATTATTATTCCTAATATTTTTAATTAGGTACCTATGTTTCAGTGGTAAGCAAAGGTCGTAGGTCATGCAAAATCTCATAAGTGAAAATAAATAATGAATGAAAATCACTATTACATTATTTACACAAGTAAAAGTAATTTATTTTAAAAATAAAACCTACATTATTTTAATCAATAAATATCTTCATGCAAATGCAATGCAATCAATTATTACAATGAAAATGAATACTTATGAAAATACTTAGGTACGTATGTTTATAATATTAAAAAATAATTAAAGTAAATAATTAATAAATAATTAAAAACCGTTACCATAAACATTAAGTCGAGCGGCATGCGCGACGGCTCCGTGGGAGTTAGTAGCACGACATTCGTATCGGCCCCCATGCTCTACCCTGGCGCTGTTCAAGGAGAGCGTCGACAGGATGTAGTTGCTACTGGACCCAATACCTGAAGGTCCTGTCTCCCGTCCTTCCGTGATTATTGCCCTGGTTAAAAAAAAATTACTTAGGGCTTGCGCAAACATTGAACTATTTGTCCACAGAGGACTAAAGTCCGTCATCTTTGGCTACGGTTTTAGCCATGTTATATATTTTAGACCATCGTATGCGTATCTTATGTGATAATTTTTTGTCCTCCGTTGACAATATTCCTTATTAGCAATCTTTTGCTTTGCCTCGTTAGCTGCGATAAATATTTTTTTGTTCGTGTACTACATTTTTTTATTACTTAAGTAATGAACGAAGACGTGGACAGTAAAAATCTTATAGAGATCTATTCCAAGTTATGAAAAATTAAAAAAAAAACTTTTTGCATTTGGCTAAAGGATATTTCATATTATTCTGAAAATATATTAAGTAAAAGGAAAGCTCATTTAATGAAGTCCGGAAAGGGTTTGATTGTCAATAGATATAACGAACAAAGGGCTGGAGTACAAATACAAACATATTTTAGTGAACAAAGAACATTGTAGTCTCTTTTATATACTATACAAAAAGAAAATGTCCTTGGCAAAAGAAATAGGGACTTTAATTTGAAAAGCATGAACACTACGGACGCTCGATAGCGAGGGGATAGTTTTTTTAATTAGACCGTTGATTTTCATTCGTCAACTTGTTGATTAACTATGTAGTTAAATTTATCAACTAGAATCCGGTCTATGAATTCAACTAGTTAATTGATAGATGGTGAATAGATTACACGTTGACATAAGACTAATGGTTGATTTATCCATTGTATGCGACGGGTCGAAATAGCCATTGGGAGGGAAAGGCCCCGCACACCCGCACAGCCCTCGCGCTAACCCGCTGCGGGATTGCACGGGTGACGTGCGTCCCCCCACCTCACACTCCGATTGCCATCTCGAGTCTCGACCTATCGCGGACTATACTTCGTTAATTGAAAGATGTGTACTTATTTTAACTCTTACCCATGATGTGATGGTATATTTTGTCCATCCAATGTCCATCGGAAACGCGGTGGAGGTTCCCCAACCGCTGAACACTTCAACGCAACTTGGGCACCAGGCTGCACTGCTTGCTCAATAAAAGTGTACACCAATTCTGGACGAGAATCTACAAAATTAAAAGAAAATATAGGTATCAATTAAAAAAATGTTACAGTAAAACTTAAAGTTAGCCTTATTACTGTACAAATCAAGCCCGTGTAAAATGGGGCCAAGAATACTGGCTGGATCTCCGCGTTTGACAGCCAGGCTGATCCTTTGCAGAAAAAATGATCTAGCCCTTCTGTCACCTGATGAGGCAATTAACTACGATTATATCTCGTGAAAAATTTTTCGCTGTAAAAGAAGTTGACGCCTGTCCACCTATAGGAGAGGGTCTGCCAATCGCTGCGCATTGCGCGAGGTAGCCATTTTCGCACCTTGGGACCCCAACCTCAACGTCTATCGGTTCTTCGAACTATGTGGCCTGCCCAATGCTACTTCAGCTTTGCAATCCGTTGCGCTATGTCACTTCCTCTGATTCTTGTACAAATCTCTTCATATCTGATTTGATCACAAAGTAAAATTCCGAGCATAGCTCTCACCATCGCCCACTGAGTGACTACTAGCGAGTAGGTATGTCTCAAAATCAAATTTATTCTACTTACTTAAGTCTGTGATACCCACTTGTTAGATGGGAGTCGCTTTATGTAGAAACTAGTAGATATAAGTAAATAAATACGGGCTAAAATAATAAACAGACCCTCGATAATACCGGAAAAATGGGACGCAGAAAAACTTAGAAAATAAAAATACACTGTGAAAAAGAAAATATTCAAAGCATAAAAACTATATACGTGATTTTCTTACCTGAGGACCGCTTTAGACGTTTTCGTTTGACGCTAGAGCCGCCAGTTTTCTTCACTAACGAGCACCATACCACTGAGGAAAGTACATAAGTGTAAGTAATACAATTATCGATTTCTATGATTGTATGTTTTTGCTGGTTCTTTTCGAAAGGAAAATTGTTCTAAGCATATCCTAGGTTACCTAATGCACTATAACCCGAAATCTGGAATTTTGAAAAATACTTAAACGATTTGAGTTTGAATATTCAAACTCTGGGCACTGTACAGTGAAAAAGTTTTATGTTACCGTGTACGACTACAGGAGTACAAACTAGTATAAGGTACAAACTGTTTAAAAAAATTATTCATCTTGTAGTAAATACCTATCTACTTACTCTATTATCACAAATGTATTGAAAGATTACACTACATTGCCTACGTTTCGGGCATAAACTTCTTTGTAATTAAGTCCTCACTCCCTAATATAAATATAACAAATAAATAATTATACAAATATATCATAATATCATATATTATTTATTTACTCGGAGAAATACATATGTAACTTGCGATACGATGTAATGCGAACAAAAAGCGGCGCATATCTTTCAAAGTTTTTACCACAAAGTCAAAAATCTGGAAGGTACTGTCGCATACCTACTATAGACATACTTCTCCATCATGTATGTAGCACAAGTTGCTTTGAGAAATTTTTACGAGTGGAGGGTACGCAATAAAACTACGTTGTCGCCGACGGTATCCTATAAAGGTCATACAGAATTTAGGTCCCGCTGAAAAATTCACTCACTTTTTCGTTTTACTATCCGCATCCGTTCAGAATTTATAACCCCGTAAATCGTGGGAGAGCAAAAAATTTACAACCAACAGTATCCACATAGGTCAACGTAAACGGAATTTTGCCTTATCGTTATATACCCAGTTAGCTATAGGCATAGTAATATATTTTAGCGAGTAATATTTAATTACTTAAAACGCACAAACTCCGAAAAGTTAAAGGTGCGTGCCCGGGATTGAACCCCCGACCTCCGATTAGAAGGTGGACGTCCTAACCACTAGGCTATGACAGTTTACAAGAGTAGGTTATATATTAGTTAATTGTCTAATATATTACTGCCAAACCAAATAAAAACACGTAAAAGCCTATAGGTATCTGTCTCATATTATGAAACCTATAATGCAGTAATATTGTAAAAGAAAAATGGTTTTTGTCTGTCGTGGTTAGGTCTGCCAGTATGAGTTTAAAAATCCCGTTGAGTTTTTCTTCTGCACCAGACTGAAGATGGTAAAAATACAAGTAGGTACTAGGTACGTATATAACGCGATAAAATCTTTACTTTTTTTCAGTATTGAATCGATAGGAGTTTCGTTTGTTCAATTAACACGAAATAATAGGACGCTGTAACAAGCTAAACAACGAATTTTGTCTCGCAACAATAGATTGTTCAGAAACCCAATTTTGACGTATGAAAATCAAAAAATAAACTTCACCCATCCGGGTGGTGACACCCGCCCCCACAAAGATGGATGCCAGTAGAAAATATCTGGAAAACTATTCCAATTTTCAAAGTTCATCTTGGTAAAGTAACTGCTAGTCCTAAATGGACTCAAAAAATTGATCCCGTCTGCGTCACGTATGACTTCCTTTCACTAAAGTTCTTTAACCAGCTAAAAACTAAAAGCTAAAAAACTTTTTTGAAACCTGTAGTAGTTCTGTTTAACCATGTGGAGATATTTGAGTTCCGAATGTGAATAGAAGCAAACATGATGCTGCACGGTCGTTTGTGCATAAAAAATTCGACTCCCTTAAGGCCACCCTTCGTATCACTACGTGCGACCTTGAACCCAATCATTCTCTAAAAAACCCAGACCTTTTCATTATGTATTGATTTTTTAGGCTACCGTAGGCAACAAGGAATAATTTTAGTTTAACTGTGTCCGGTATTCGTCCCTTCGTCCGTCGCGGCTTAGCTCAGAGACTCTGAGCGTAAGTACCTATGTACTAGAAAGCTGTAATTTGGCATGGGTATAACAATCATGTCAACAAAGTGGTGAAATGAAGTCTTGACAAACATTATTTTAGGTAGGCAGAGGTACCTCCCCAGTTCCCTACCGTAAATTGTGAACGATTTTTTTTTCTCGTCTAGGTGTCATGGTGTGGGGTATGTTGGATAGATCGTTAATAATATTGGGGGTGTTTGAAAATCATTTTTCGACTCAGTGCTATCTCTTATGCAACAATAATTATTTTAATTTAGAGATGTACATCCATAGATTAATTATTGGTTTCGCTACGCTCTACTGTACACAAAGAAATTGTATTCCTATGTCGATGACTGTTCATCTCTATTAATTACCCTTCTCTATCCTTCCAAAATTTTGACAATCAATTTTTGTTGGTACATGACTAATAAATCAAAGTTTATTTCTTTCTTTATTACGTACAAAAAAAAATTATTTGTCATAAAATGTAGACAAGAAAGAAAAGTTTAAATTAAATGCTATCATCCATTAGACGCTATTATCACTCTCTTTGATCTGAAAATACAACAAATGTATTCTATAGGTAATGTTCACAAGCGATAACAACCTAGTAATAAGAATTTTTCGCAACAATTTGCGACGAGCCGGGGCCTTATTTTTCTCTCTGAGTGAGTACGGAATTTATGAGAGACCCCCAAAGCAATAAAATACCTTGCGAGAAAATGAAGGCGCAAATCGCAATATATTTGTTCCTCGGTGGCTAGAAGAAACCCATTTTAGCCGATCGCGCGTGGAAATATTATTTCTTGCTAACAATAGGCGCGGACGTAACCTTTTGATTATACTTTCATTTTGTCCGATTCTACCCTTTATTAGGGCACTGAGAACTCTTCGGATTTCCTCTACAAACAATATAACCCTGATTATGGATTTTAGATGGTCTTGTAAGCGATTACATATATTCGCATCTCCGCATCCGCGGATGTCAAAATATTGGCATCGGCAACAACCCTGCTTGGTACATTCCATGCTATTGTGTACCAAGAAGATCGAAAATATTACTCGATTACTAGATTGACGCACAAAATGTTATTCATCGGATTTAAAAACTTTTTTCAAAGGTAGAACAAAAGAAGATATAGGTACTATTTTACTTTTTACTTTACTTTTACTAAACTAGGACTAAAGTTATAGGTACGTTTGTGTGTTCAATACAAAAGTAAGTATGTACATATAAAAATATGACCATCATCCTCATCATGATCAACCCATCACCCACGCGCCGGCTCACTACAGAGTACGGGTCTCCTCTTAGAGTGAGAAGGGTTTTGGCCTCAGTAGGTATACCACGCTGGCAAAGTGCGGATTGGCAGACTTCAGTTCACACACCTTTGATTGAGAACATTATGGAGAACTTCCAGGCATGCAGGTTTCCTCACGATGTTTTCCTTCACCGTTAAAGCATAAGTGATATTTTAATTACTTAAAAACGCACCTAACTCCGAAAAGTTAGAGGTGCGTGCCCGGGATCGAACCCCCGACCGCCGATTAGGAGGCGGACGTCCTAACCACTAGGCTATCACAGCTTATAAAGCTTACAAAAAATATGTACTGGTAACAGGTATCTGATATATAATTTTATGTTACGTGCGTAGTGACCAATTAAAATATTATTTTTGTTAACTATTTACAAAATATATCCAACATTTAGTATATTATACCTACGTACAAATACATTCTATATACTTACCTAATATTATCATTCTAAAAAAGATAGGTATGTGAGCGATATAGGTACTTGAAACATGCATTGTTTAAAATAAAATAACGAGTAGAAACTAGAAAGTAATTGAACAAGAAAAACATGAAACAATATTCTGCAGCTATGCCTTGCGGCCCACAGAAATATTGACTGGAGCTCATTTTACTTCATAATATTATCTACACTAATATTATAAAGAGGAAAACTTTGTTTGTTTGTTTGTTTGTTTGTTTGTTTGTTTGTTTGTTTGTACTGAATAGGCTCAAAAACTACTGGACCGATTTTAAAAATTCTTTCACCATTCGAAAGCTACATTATCCACGAGTAACATAGGCTATATTTTATTTTGGAAAAAAATAGGGTTCCGTAAGATATTTGGGTTTTTCGGACACAAGGTGTAAAAAATCAACCAGAAAAGTTACTTATTTTGCGTACGCTGCCTAAACTATAAAAGATAGAACCATAAAATGTTCTAATTAATTGTAGATCTTATAAATATCTACAAAAAAGTCCGCGACACACTATACCCATCTATGTCGAGTGAGGCACAGCAACCATTTTTTTATTTAAAAATCTTGAATTTTTTTTGGACTACATTTAAACGCGTTTATTTTACTCATGCTATTAATCCTTATCAAAATAAATGATTTCATCACTAAGAACAGTTTATGGAGATAATATTTGGTCTTTGAATGATTAAAATTGGACGTTTGGTTTTGAAGTTATGGCGAAATTAAAATATTACGATTTCTGCTGCACGGCCCGTTGTCTACACTAATATTATAAAGAGGAAAACTTTGTTTGTTTGTTTGTTTGTTTGTTTGTACTGAATAGGCTCAAAAACTACTGGACCGATTTTAAAAATTCTTTCACCATTCGAAAGCTACATTATCCACGAGTAACATAGGCTATATTTTATTTTGGAAAAAAATAGGGTTCCGTAAGATATTTGGGTTTTTCGGACACAAGGTGTAAAAATCAACCAGAAAAGTTACTTATTTTGCGTACGCTGCCTAAACTATAAAAGATAGAACCATAAAATGTTCTAATTAATTGTAGATCTTATAAATATCTACAAAAAAGTCCGCGACACACTATACCCATCTATGTCGAGTGAGGCACAGCAACCATTTTTTTATTTAAAAATCTTGAATTTTTTTTGGACTACATTTAAACGCGTTTATTTTACTCATGCTATTAATCCTTATCAAAATAAATGATTTCATCACTAAGAACAGTTTATGGAGATAATATTTGGTCTTTGAATGATTAAAATTGGACGTTTGGTTTTGAAGTTATGGCGAAATTAAAATATTACGATTTCTGCTGCACGGCCCGATGTCGTTAAGTTTGTTTGTAGGGGGTAATCTTTAGAACTACTGAACCGATTTTAAAAATTCTTTCACCAGTAGAAAGCTACATTATTCCTGAGTGACATAGGCTATACGGGATCTTTACAAACCTAAATCTACGCGGGCGAAGCCGCGGGGATCAGCTAGTTTTGCATAATTGAGGTAAATGTTATTTGACGCAAATAATGTAAACTGGCCGAACATGGCACGGTTTGTTTTTTTTTTTACATTATATCCATGGCGAAAATTTTCGCGTTTATTTTGCTTTCATTATAAAGATTTTTCGTTTTATTCTTCAAGTGAAGTTCAGTTTACGTAAATATTGGTTACGTTTCATGTTCATGATCTATGTACCTATATTTACGAACGTACTTAATTTTTATTGAAAATATTACAATAAAACTTAAACCTAGCTTTATTTAATTACTATACCCGTATATTGAATGTAGCATAATCATGCCCGCGTGGAGTGGTGCCAAGAATAATGGCTGCATTTCTTAATTAATATAACAATATTTTTCTCTGATCGCTTATTGACTAGCTCTACTTTGTAATTAATCTGGCATCGCAGCTATTTCATGTCGAGTGACCATTTCTGTTCTAACATGGTTCTAACCATGGACTTGGAGTAGCTAGATACCCCAAGTCGTCCGTCCAGGCGTGTCCAAAAGAGCATTTGAGTCAAGCACCTATTTTTGTTCCTATTTTATTTTCATTCACCTGTCAATACATCATTCCTCTTTACATATCGATCGATTCTGAAACTTGTGATTGCGCGTTCTGATTAAATGGCTAGAGTGACGTCATCAATTAGGAAAAAGTAATTGAATGTAGCATAATTATAAATCCATGGTTCTAACCAAGTTCTTTTCGGTACTTATTTTCGGTTTAGTGAACACTTCGTCAAACCTCTAATTTTATAATAATTGATATATAATTAACTAGCTTATGCTCGCGACTTCGTACGCGCAAACTACACAAATTTCAAACCCCTAATTCACCCCCTTAGGGCTTGAATTTTCAAAAATCCTTTCTTAGCGGATGCCTACGTCATAATTGCTATCTGCTGGCCAAATTTTAGCCCGATCGGCTCAGTAGTTTGAACTTAGCGTTGATTGATCAGTCAGTCAGTCAGTCACCTTTTCCTTTTATATATTTAGATAACAGTAGCTGGACTAAAGAAAACTTTAAAACAATACCTAATGTTAAATTTTAAGACTTTTTACATTTGTTTTACAGACTTTTATTACTTAAGCACCTAGGTACATATTTTATAGTGCTTTAGCCAAGAATAAGCTTACTGTACTATTCCACGCACGAGTAGTGCTTTAGTAAAAAGTGTTTTAGTAAAAGATATATCTTCTGGACTTTGTAAAGTTTCATAAGTTTCTGTTTCCGGTACCAAAGCGAACTTATGTCTTACATTACAAGTTATGAACTACCTTGGTGAACGAAGAGTTATATTACCTACTCTATACTGTGAAATAAGAATGTTATGTCTAGGTACTTTCAATTTACTTTTCAACAGCATCTGTAGATATACTATTTGAACTGCTAATAAAGATCTGTCTCGATAAAATTCTTGCTGCTTAAAATGGCCATAGGTAGTGAAAAAGAGTTGGCGGGTTAACCCCTCCGAAATCCTACATATGAAGCAAGATTAATTTTAAACGAACTCTTTTTTCTTGAATTTCCTAATTTTTTTGTGTAAATATAATTAACAATATTGTGCTCGCTGCGCTTGTGGTATTTCAACTTAACTTTTACGACGTCTATGCTTGTTTCCGTTTTTTTGTTTTACTAATTATTCTGAATATGAAATTATAAATATCTTATATAAGAGTTCGGTGTTGTAACGCCCAAAAATCCATTCTAGTATATAGCCATGTTCTCCGCTGCTGAAAGGAAGCGATCGTTCAGGCGATAAAAGCCAATGGACGTCTAGCCTTAGGTAAGGATGTAAATGAACGAAATACCACGTTTCCATCGAAAAGAACCAGCAATTTTATTTCTAACTGGTATAACTCAGGTAGGCAGGTATACTCGTAAGTTAGTGGTATACCTACTTCAAGGCCAGCACACTACCTCTATAAAAGTATTGTGAAATAAAACCGAAAAGAAAATCTTTCAAGAAGGTGTCGACTTACGTAGATCCCTAGAGGTCCGGTGCTTCTTGTTTACAACATGACATTTTGTTTTGGCAGTCTCGTACTCGTTGCAGATGGTTCTGTTGAAACGAATAAATAAATTAGGAAGTATAGTAAGTTGATATAGCGATCACGTCACCCGCACTCGCCCACACCTGGTTAGCGCGGGGGCTGTGCGGGTGTGCGGGGCGGTCCCTCCCCGATTGCCATCTTGACCTGTCGCGTACTATAGGTATGTGCGTGATGTCGATAAGAAGGTTAACCGCATCGTGCGCGTCGAAGAAGAACCCTTAAAATTAGTTTATCCCCTCAAGTGAAAATAGATATTTTAAATAAAAATATTAAATATTTTTGTATAAAAATATTTTAAGGTTTATTAATTTTTGGAAAAAACTATAGTTTACGAAATAGTGTCCGCCCTACGAGTATCTTTTTTAGTGGCCGAGTATTGTCTGGGACGTTACCTCTAACTTCTAAAGTACTATGTTCAAAAATCTGAAACAGATATAGTACGAAATTATACAAAGTAAGTGAGTCAAGAGAGCAGCAGAGGTCAGCGACATCTCCACACGACCTTTTATAGGATGCCCGATGCTCCACATGCACTCTTGCAGCTCTTTCGGCTCTTGCATTGTCTTGCGGTACATTGCATGTGCGATCTCCTTTGTATACGAAAGGAACGTAGGCAACCCCACGGCAACCCTAATTGAGAAATATTCGATAAAAAGTACTACTCAAAATTAACAACAACTCAAATCAAATCATGTTGAAACTTTCCGAAAACAAACTTCTCTGAAGAATACTTATTGCGGGCTGAAAGGTAAATTAGCTATGCTTGTATATTTTAATGAGGTAGGAAATTGTAAAGCCTGATTATTATACAAATACCTACATACTTTACCTGTATTCAGAGCAAAAACTGAATGGTGTGGCCATGATATTAACGATACAACTTTCAAAAGCAAAAGGTAAACAAAACAATTTTGTTTTGGCTAATTTACAACTTGTTTACAATTACGATTTCTGTGAATCGTAACTATCGTGTTAGTCCCTCCAATTGCAAATAGGTCACATGATTTTGTGACGCAAGGAAAATTATGTAAGTACTTAAGTAAATATTTTTAAGTTGGTGCACTCCAACATCTCGGGATGTGAAATTTGAAAAGCTCGCACGATGTTTATCTTCTATTATCGAGGAGTGACTCGCGAGTTCTTTTAAATAACATAGATCGATTGTTTTATTTTTTTAAACGCTGTTAGCCGGAAATATTGGTACCATTTCCAAAGACAATATCAGTATCGTAAAATAATATAAGAATTTTTAAATTACATGTAATTAAAATGAACTAGAGTTTTTCATTTAATTTCAAATTATAATGTAATAATTATGGTGATCATTAATTAAGATGACATTGTGAAGCTAGCATAATGTTTATCATTGTCCTAAAATTACATTAGTCCACTTTTTACCAGTCATTTTATTCGTTTTATCCCTATTGCATCGTGGTTATGTGGTAGGTATAACAAAGGTTTTTTTAGTAGTCATTTTATTGTTTTTATTTCTTGATGTTCAACAATGTATGTGGCCCAAACCCTGTGACCGGTTGAAAATGCAGTTGGAGAAATAACAAAAGGGCAAGCCAATAACTGTAGAGTATTACCCATATTAATTTTTATTTGCTTAGGCTTCGTATTTCATCAAAAATCGACACTTTCTATAACAGTTTCCTTTTAAAACTCCTTCTGTGCCACACTGTTGTTTCCAACTTTGTCATATTCAAGAACAAACTTTCCGCATTTACAAACAGTTTTCCGTCGACAAGTTTTCATTTGCTTGGACTTTGCAAATATTACAGTTAAAACTTTACATTAGGTGCCTTTTATTGTTAGTAGAAGTATTTATAGAGGGTCTATCTATATTTGCAAAATTTTTGTATACCCATGGGCACTCTCAGTATGAGAAGGAGCCCATTAGCCCATAGTCTGCCACGCGCTGGCCCAGTGCGGATTGGCAGACCTCACACACCTTTCAGAACATGCAGGTTTGCTCACGATGATTTCCTTCTCGTTGAAACAAATGGTATTTAATTTATTGAATAGGCTATTCGCCGCTTTTCCGAAGGGATAGTTTAGGCAAATTAAAATGGATACATGAAGCCCTGTGAGAAATACTATTGGGCACAAATATTGTGAACTTGGGGTCAAAGTACATACGATATTTAAGTAGGTACATAATGTAAAGAATAAAAACCATAGATACTGTTGGGAAATCAGTGATCGCCGATACTAAAAGCACCTACTATTGTATGTGTATGTAAATAGGCATGTGTCCTTAAATGAAACATTATACCTATTGTGTTTTATTTTTATATGTGTTTTAATGTATTTGGGTTATTCATTATTCTTTACAAAACATTCGGAAATCGTGTGTTTGTAATTAGCAGTGGTTCGGATAAAAGAACGATATACGGGGAAATAATTCGAGTATGTTATGTGGAATCCCTCGGGCTGTAATTGGGAAGCTCTCTGTACGAGAATATAGGGTAAAGGTTAATAAAAATCAAACCTGTACAAGCTAAAATAACCTTTATTACAATTACGGAGATACGAGAAATAAATGTATTTTTTTGCGTTGATGGTACAATATTGTTGAGAAAAGTTTATATGAAACGGAGCCTTATTATGAATTGTGTTATTTTTAATGAGGAAACAATACTTACTATCATTGTCGTGTCAATAAGCAAATCTCGACCGAGATGTTATTGGGGTAAAGAATGGGTATGGAGAGGTGGATTCAGTATTTTATACATAAAACACCACAAGAGTTATTAAATATAACTAATGCTTAACTAAAAAAAAATTACATTCAATTTTTGTTAGGAAGTTACTAATGTTTTGTTTAACGTTAATCGCGCATCATATATCATGAAACTGGAGCTCAACATAATATAAAAAAAAAACCAGAAAATATTAAATTACTACACTGATGTTTCAGAAAATAACATACTCATCATGTACCTACTCTCCTGAATTTCTGACAAGACGTTGAAAATAAGGCATAATGGAATGAAAACATAACGCAAGTAAGCTTTCCCAGGTCGATGTCAAATAAAAACGGCGCCCTTCGAGCCTACGAATATATGTACTAAGATTATACTTAATACAAGCTTATGCTCACGACTTCGTTTGCGTGGAGTACATAAATTTCAAACACCTATTTCACCCCCTTATAGGTTGAATTTTCAAAAATCCTTTCTTAGCGGATACCAACGTCATAATAGCTATCTGCATACCAAATTTCAGCCTGATCCGTCCAGTAGATTGAGCTGTGCGTTGCTAGATCAGTCAGTCAGTCACCTTTTCCTTTTATATATTTAGATTATATTTTCTTGTTCGTAGGTAATTCAAACGATCCGTTCATATTGTATTATGTAATATGAGTAGGCATATGGATGAAAATAAATTAGTTTTTTATCGAGTAGGTAAGAATTAAGTTGGTTACAAGTCACTGAATATATGTACATACATATTAAACAAAGTCAGCTATGGCTTAGAATACATTAGGAACTTAATTATTTTAATGGGGAGCTATGTTTACGACTCCTTCGGAATCATTAAAACATTGTGGCAACTTGTTTATAATATTATACATAGATATAATAAATAATGGAGACGGATGCTCAACATTTCCTGGATGGAGCATAAGACCAACAACATCTGACTACTTCGGTCACATGGCTAAGAAAAACGCGAGTAGCATAGATAAACTGTTGATCACTGGCAATATCGGAGGAAAGAGACCCCGCGGACTAAGCTCGGAACGTTTGGTCCGTCATAGCGAAGCGGTCGATATATCCTTCTGCAATGCCTTCCGGACGGCCTCTAACTGGGAAATATGTATGGGTGAGTGCGTGAAAATCTCAAAGTGAAATCTCGTGATTGATAGTGAAAAAGGTGATATCTCGGGGGAGCCACGATCCTCAAAATTGAAGGACCGACGCGAGAAGAGAAAGATTAAATTATGTTTTTTTAGAAAACACTTTTCACGTTGTTTCACACATAATAGAATACGCACAAGTTTTACTGACTGATTTATATTAACGAGGTTCTGATAATTAAGCAAAATGGAAGATAAACATCGTACAAGTGCTATCTGCACGCTGAATGTGTACTTATTGTTAATATTTGTAGAAAATAATTTCCATGTTTGCTTTAACAACTTACGAGTACCTACCTACGTTGTTTGGATTGCCTCTTCGAACTCATGAAAATGTCTTTACTTATAAGAAAACGGTTTGAAAACGGTGAAGTGTTGACGCTCTTTCAGAAAGTGACAAAGGTAAACAGAACACTTGACTCGTTATTTCTTTATTTGACACAGTAAATTTTACACGAAATACTGAAAATCTGTTGAAGATTCTGAAATAGGAGAGTAAAATTGACTGAGAAGTTTTATCATGATAAAATTGGGAAATATGGAATAATATTTGAAGGAAATAATCAAAGATTAATTATTGGTCTCGCTCTGGAAATAATAATGGGTAAATACACAATTAACAGAAAATTGATTTAACTTGTTTAACTAATGTTATAACTATTGTTATACTTATAATAAAACTATAAACTGGACGATTCCTGTAAGTTCCTACATTAAATACATTTAGGAAAGCTTTCTTATTTGCAAGGTAATGTACATCATATATAAATATATGATGTACATAACATATTACCTACCACGCAAACTTCCACCGAAAATTGGTTTGAACGAGATCTAGTAAGTAGTTTTTGATTTATCGTGCAAAATGTCGATAAAATAGGATTGTAGTATGGAACCCTCTGTGCGCAAGTCTGATTCGCACTTGGCCGGTTTTTTCAAATTTTTGTCTGTCCATCTAACTATCTGAAACTACTAACTGATCCAATTTGAACGTAACTTGGCATAATATTTATAGCTAATAGGAGTATTAGCTATAAGAGGAGTATCAGGAGGGGTTTGATTTTTATTTTACTTTATTTATTAGGTTAACTTACGGCTACTTACACTAACACATTTAAAATTACTTATTCTGAACATACATCTAGTTTAGGGGTCAGGATTCCAGAGAGTTGATTACTGTACTGAGTTGTTTAAATAAATAAATATTATATTATTCTATTATATAACATACTAAATGTATTCGCCATTTACAAGTTAACACAACATTTACAAAAATATGTTACGAAAAAAAACCGGCCAAGTGCGTGGCGGGCCTTGAGTTGCCTAAGGGTTCCTTGTTTACTACGGAACCCTAAAAATACATTACACATTACAACATTAAGGGTTAGCATATAGGATAGTTTTCACCTCGAATAACAACAGTTTCATTTGTACATAATTCAATAATTCATAATTAAATATTATAAATGCGAAAGTGTGGCTGTCTGTCTGTCTGTCTGTCAGCTTTTAACGGCCCAACAGTTAACCGATTTTGATGAAATTTGGTACAGAGTTGGCTTATATCTCGGGGAAGGACATGCTACTTTTTATCCCGTAAAATTAAAGAGTTCCCACGGGATTTTTAAAAACCTAAATCCACGCGGACGAATTCGCAGGCATCTTCTAGTATGTTAATATATGTTTAACATATTTATAACTATTCCATGACGTATAATAACATTTCACGAGAAAGGTTTGTAAGCATTCTCATATAGGAACACATTCATATTTGTCTTTGGAATCCCTGTGCGAAGCCGGGTCGGTTTAACTAGTGTTACTTATATAATAAATTCAATTAATTACTTACTATCTCTATCCTTCACAATAGAGTTACTACTTACTACAAACAACTTAATAGAGAAACAATGAGCCGATGTTCAAACGACGAAAATAGCTATCTTTAAAAGTTACAAGCACTTTTCTTGGAAAAGTTTTCCTCAGAGCTTCTCGAAAGTTACGTGTACGGTTAATGTCTACAAGGAGGGCGTGAGATGGGAAATTAGAGTAGGAAGTGGGTCAAAGTCGCTCGGGGTCGACGCTCTACGCCGACATCTAGGGTAATTATCTAACAGAGGTCGCGTCTGTCATTACGTGATATTGTTTGCTGAAACAATATGGCTTTCACCTTTTGTGGCGTATTATGAAGCGAAAAAGTTTCGTTTTCTTTTGTCTCTTATAAGCACTGAAATGGACATTATACCCCCAAGTAGGTACGCTGGAAGAGCATGCTATACAAAATAAATGTTATTACTTTATGCTGATTCGAAGTATCCAATCGATGCGATCGTAGTGGAAATTAAAATGTACACTTTGTATCAAATGTTATTTATGTTGACATACTGAAAAAAGTGTTTGCTTGAATAAACTTCTTGATGTGATCACACATATTGACTCCATATGAGCCTAACAAGATCTTTACTTGTGGTCAAGTAAGTTATGAATTGGTTTAGTCTGAAGTAAGTAGTACTTAATTAAGCTCAAATGTTGGCTAGTTTAAGAATGAGGCCACGCTTAACTTCTAGATTCAACTAAGATCTAGCACGATACGTCTGTGAAACGTTATCAGTTTATGAAACTCTTATGTTATTTCAAGATCTTGCATGATACGTCTGTGAAACTTTATACTATGTTAACAGATGTTTCATCCCTAAAATTTAATTTCGAGTACGCTCATGACGCTCACTGCTGCTATGAGCACCGAAATGGCAAAGATCTAGTTGCTTTAAATACAGATCGGCAATTACAGGTCCAGCGGACTTGTATTAGTAGATGTCACTGCTTACGAGTTACGACGTCGTAGTTAATATCATCTTTGGTCTTCCTTTGTTTTTGATGACCTTAACCTTTATGAAAATCTCACCTAATGGAAAGCAATATTAACAACATAAAACCCGCCTACCTGAAAGATGTATCGGAGTTATTAAATCCCCAGCGACATCGCATAAAAACACCAGCGGCTCTTTATAAGCAAGCTTTTTCGCAGTAATTTTACCGAAAAGCCGCAAGAGAGAATTTTATCATATTTTATATCATAGTATCGTATTGATAATGTTTGGATTGCTGATCACTTAATACCTGCTAAAAGTTTCCCGGTAACATGATAAAAGTAAGGTTACCTATCAAAACCAACACTAAGACCATGCAGCTTTTGCAGCAGCAATAGATTCACCACGAGCCGGTGGTGGATTTACTGCATACGAGATAACGCCCGCGACTTTACCCGCGTGGATTTAGTTATATTTTAAATCCCGCTGGAAATATTTGACTTTCCGTGATAAAAAGAAGTCTATGTCACTTTCCAGGGTGAAAGCTATATCTGTACTAATATATTTGATAACCGCGACTTCATCCACGTGGATTTAGGGTTTAGGAATCCCGTAGGAACTTTGATTTTCCTGGACAAAAATTAACTTATATCCTACTCTGGGTTGCAAGCTATCTCTGTACCAAATTTCGTTAAAAACGATTAAACATATGTGCCGTGAAAAGCTAACAGACATCTTTTCGCATTTATACTATTAGTATGCAATAACGGAGTGCCCAACTTACAACGTATGTGTTTATACTGAACTTTAAATTATAAGGTAGGTACGTATTAAACTGTTCACTCCACTTAAGTTTCATTTAATTCGAAAAATAATTTAAATACGACGTCTTTTACGTATGAAACCGCGTCAGCGGTGCTTTTTAATTCAAAGAGTGGGGTCTCGGAGGTTTACTTACTCCTTTTCAGATTGACTAAGTTTCTTGCTCGGTAAATATCTCGGACCAATTCGCTGATCCTTCTTCAGCTCTTTGAAACCTGCGGAAGAGACATGGATATTTTAGTTTTTTAGAATTTTCATTAAAAGAACAAAAACGAGTAGAGTAGGTACCTACTGAAAAGAAATCAAAGAGCATTGGACATAAAAAGTGATTTAGGACACCAAAGATAGTTTATCGCTAGACCATTCAGCTAGGTCGGCATTAACGAAGCGAGTGCGGTACTTATTCGCTCCAATGAAATCAATGGCCACTTCCATACACCAGTTCCCATTTATATTTTCGGGCGTGCGCAATAAAATCAATACTGTGAACTTTGCAAGAGTGCAGTGACCCAGTCACCAAAATAAGGCCATACGTGCCATTAAATATTTGCGAAATAAAAATCGGGCGCTTAAGTTTTTTTAAAGCTTTAATTATTGAGGTCGTTAACGATAAATACAAGCTTGCAGCACCAAAGAATGAATAGTTGACCACAGATCACTATTTTCCAATACTACATGCTGCTGATCTTCAGATTTTAGTCAATGTTGCTTAACCAATGCAATCGACTGATGTGCGCTGTCGCAAGAAGGCGCCTCGTTCCTCATACATAATAGGTACGCACGTAGTCGACAAAACGACATCAGGTTAATCTAAACTGTGCCATCATGATGTAGGTCATAGAGTATAGTAAGAAAATTATGATAACTCTAACGCAGAATCTGTTAAATGCTTCATTCAGCTTTGTAGTATCTATGCAAAAGAACACTAAGTACAAGAACCTTCTATTATATTTGAGAGCATCCAGCGTTCACGCATAACGCACAGCGCTAAATCAACAATATCAGAGGTAGAAAAGGAAGCCACTTGAAAAAAAATAAAAGAAAATCATTTCGAATGCGCATATTTCCGTAGAAACCGGCATCCCACGCGGGTAGGAGACAAAGGCCTGCAAAATTACAGTCTTGCTTTTAAATGCGGGAATGAATCGCAATGTCTCGTCCCCTCAAAGCTGTGCGAATCTGTTGTGGAATGTGACTTTGTCACTCTGTTCTTGAATACACGGAGGTTACCGTCTATCTGCTTACGGAATCATGATCCCTATTATAAAAGTGAATTGCTAACATTTTGTGCTTATTGTTTCTTTGATTGGTCGGGTAGACCTACCATCATTTGACTAGTAGTTTTATTTTATTTTTAGTCAGAATACAACCATGCAAAAATCAATGCCATCCATACATATTACAAATGTGAAAGTGTGTATGTCTGACTGCTCCGTTATTACGGCATAGGCCGTAATGTCAAAATCGGTTTAAACTGATGCCCTATATTAACTGATTTTGAGGTTTGGTACAAAGGACGGACATTAGACTACCTACTTTATCTCGGAAAATCAAAGAGTTCCCAAGGGTTTTAATAAAACCTTAATCCACGTAGACAAGTCGCGAAGTTCTGAATATAATGGAAACGAATAAAGCCTACTTTTAGTACCAAAAAGCCACTGTTTGAGACAATTTAAATCTAATTTTAATTTTTAATCTTTTCACCCAATATGGCTAATAAGTTACAGTACGCGGCCGAAAGTAATGATCATCGACCTTTAAAAGGAGATAGCAGATTTGTAGAGCACTGTGTCGATCGTTGAGACCGACAAAACGTCATATAGTTATGAGTGACAGAGACAATGTTCTTACAAAGCCGAAATGTCATTCTAAAGGCCGATGTACATTACTTTCAGCCACGTACTGTATGTTTGGACTCTAGATTGTACAATTTGTCATCCGAACCAAAACAATGTTAAATTAAAAGTACTCCCTGTAAGAAAATTAAGAAAAAAATGCAGCAGTAGCAGTTAACGTTGTTGAGATTTTGTTTAAACGTGCACCAATCCTGAGGGTACTATTACTTGAAGAACAGGTCCAGCGCTAAGTTCTTGTATTCGAGGTGAAAACTTGGAAGCGGGCGTTGCTCAGACCGTTATCACAAAAGCTAGAGTTCAACTCCCAATACGGTACAATATTAGTTCTCCTACTTTAAAAGGAGTGCAAAGAACATTGAGTTGTAGACCATTGCAGGGATGCAAATTACGTTCATCAGGCGTCAAAAACGCCCCCATATCGTCGCTCGCATGACTACTGTCGTATCTCACTTTTTAGCTGATTTGAGTTGGACCGCTACGTTTGTCTAGGAACTATTGTTTAATTTTCACTTATAATACCACAAGAGCTTCAAAATTATCGGGTATTTCACGATAGGTTCCCTGCAAACAAATAAAGTCGTCAAGTTTTTCAGGAAAAATCACTCGCGCTTCGCGCTCGTGATTTTTTAACCTGAAAAACTTGACTCCTTCATTTGTTTGCAACGAACCTATCGTGAAATGCCAGATAATTTTGAAGCTCGTGTGGTATTCGGGGGATTATTTTTCCGTCCCAAATGTCGGCCAAAATCTCCAATTTTCACAATTGAATTCAACCTGTCAGTTTGACGTGTGGTTAATTTGACTATAGCAACGACCAGAGAAAATTTTCAAAAAATTATCAGTATAATACCATGTAGGTTGTACCACGTGACGTCGAATGGTGCAATTCTATTGGTCGACATTTGGGTCGGAAAAATAATCCATCTAATCGTCGTTTCGCTACAATATTTGGATCACGAGATATTGAAATAAATTTTGCCTACGTTTCTAATATTTGCACAAAAATAGGACTCATTTATGGACTCTTAGTAAAAATCAAACTCGAGAAGTTGACTTGACTTACTCGTCATAACATTGAGATGGGATACCTACCTATAGTACGTGATAGGTCGAGATTGCAATCGGGGTGGGGACACCCCGCAAACCCGCACAGCCATTGCGCTAACCCTTGCGCTTGACGTGCGGGTATGCGGGGCATCCCCCCACCTCATACCCCGATTGCCATCTCAACCTGTAAATACTAGATATACTTGACAATTCAAAAGCATTTGTAAAAGTGTAAATTTAAATTAAAAAAACCATTTCTATTTATATAAGAGTCCTTTAGCCGCCCAGTGCGATGAAGGCCGTATCACAGAACAATATAATAGTACCTACTAACGTAGCCATATTCCGTGGCATCACCGCCTCTAGCTTTACGGCACCTCTCTGGTAAATAATGGATAAAAATATCGGGAATATTCAGTTGAAGCTAAAAATAGGAAAGAAAAGAGTGCTCGAACTACTTCTAAAGTAGTTTAACGTGATCGGAATGCTACTCGTATTGTGTTTCTATCCTAAAATTCGCACAGTTGTACAAAGTGGAGAAATACCTACTCGGAAAGTCAATTTCGAAGCAAAATGCGCGTGAGATTTCCTTTAATGCCCGCAGTACCCATTAGCCCAGCGGATTCCGTAAAGACACTTAGCAAGAAAAGAGGACACGGTTTGCACGTTATGATTATTGGTTGCTCATTCTGTAACGGCCATTCGAAGAGTATGGACGTGGAAACTGTTGCAGCCACAGCGCACATTATACCTACATATCACTTTCTGACATATTATCATAAGTGGCACAATTTGTTCTACATTAAATAAATACGTTTCATATTATTTTATTCCAATACAATCTACAATAATATTATATAGAGGTATGATTTGTAAGTTTTGATGGATGCCTGAGGTATTCTCCGAAACCACTCATCCGATTTCAAAAATTCTTTCATGGATAGATAGCTGCTTTATCCTCAAGTATAGTGTAGGCTATAAATTCTATTAAGTATTTGTATCGCGGACGAACTAACCGATAACACGAGTCTTAAAATTAAATTTTATTGGAGGGTAAAAAATAAGCATAGCTCGAAATGTGATTGAGTTAATTCAAATTTTATTTTGCACCATTTATTTTGGTAGTGGTACCTATATAAAATCCACACCAGTTGGCAAGCCAGCGTTAGCCGAATATGGCAAATGTAAGCCAAGTTACAAAAGTGCATTCGCCAAGCGCATTGGATCAATGTGTACAGACTCAGACTGGCCAGTACGTGACGATTTAAAAATGCAGAGCCTCCTTTTAACGTCGGCATCTTCTCATTTTGTCGGATGTTGCCGCGAGACAGAACTAGCGGAGTTACACTCGTCCTCAAATACAAGCAGAGCGCAATATCTTTTCCCTTTGAAACTGGGAAAACTCATAAGCAGGTGGAATGGGAATAGGGCGTTGTTTTTGTGCCGCGTGGGAAAAATTGCTCCCGACACAAATTAAACGTCTGTTGCGGAGTTCTTTGTGTACCCCGGCGTTGTCATAGTTCAAATTTTAAATAAAAAAGACTTTCATTTTTTCTCAAAAGCTCTACCTATTCAGTTCTAGTTATAAGAGAAAATATCTGGAAAATATTTTAACGCTGCAACTTTTAAAATTTCAATTTATTTAACGGGAGTAAATAACTCAAATAAAAGAATGCGACCAGAGAGTTTGTATAGCCATAAATGCACAAAAATATCAAAATGATCTTTTTTATTTATTGAAAATGTTATAGTAAAACTAGACTTGTCTAATTACTGTACTTACAAAAATCATTCCCGCGTGGAATGGTGCCATGAATATTGACTGCATTTCCACGCTGAACAGCTAGACTGATCCTTTACGCGAATTATAAGCCAGCCTTTCCGTAACCAGATTCAGCAATTAACCGCGGTAAAACGTCTCGAGTATGATTTTGTTAGAAGACTCCATGGCCCTAGGGTCTCTACGACAAACGGAACAAAAACGTGACTCTCTATTAGAGAGGCATATTTGCGGCGCTGACCGGTTCCTATCAGCCATCCATACTAATATTATAAATGCGAAAGTGTGTCTATCTGTCTGTCTGCTAGCTTTTCACGGCTCAACCGTTCAACCGATTTTAACGAAATTTGGTACAGAGCTAGCTTGCATCCCGGGGAAGGACATAGGCTACTTTTTATCCCGGAAAATTAAAGAGTTCCCATGGGATTTTCAAAAACCCAAATCCACGCGGACGAAGTCGCGGGCATCATCTAGTTTCTAATAAATTGAAACAGAATATTATCTATTCTTCCGTAATCTGACCCAATGTCAGATTAGGGGAAAATTAATATTCTTAGAATGGAGATCAAAACATAATGGAAAAATAATTCAGGCAACTGTCCTAACCAAATCTACTAAAGAATAGCTGCTGAGCTATTCTTTAGTAGATTTGCTTAGGACAGTCAAGGAGTCAAACTCAATTACCTCTTTAGGTTTAGGTAGTACTTTCTGTAATTTTGTTTAATAAGCATGCTAAAATCATTACTACCTACCTCGTAACGAACCTTAGCACAAGCTTACACTTTAGTTGGAGGGAATGGTCATGCTAACAAGTTAATATTCTTTAAAAAAATATTCGAGCTTTATGCAAGGTGCTTTGATATTGCTACTCGTCACTTTGTTGCCATAATCACCTAAACGTCAATTATTTCTGGGAGAACCAAAAGCAGACACGTTAAGTAATGTGTCATACATTAGGACGTACGTAGGACGCGACATCTACTTGTCCCCGTCTCGGAGACAGCAGGCAATGGAGACAAAGTGGGGTAAAATTGCCAGTACCTACCGAGTCTAGCAAACTATAGTTGGGCCATTATGAACGTGCGAACTGGGTCATAAATCATTACGATCATAGGGTTGTGAGAATGCCGAAGTAGTTGTAATCGATAAATAGATGCCGTTCGGACGCAGGTAGCTGGTAGCTAATTTTGTATTGTTTCCCTTCGCTCTTTAGAACTTGTAATCGACTATCAACAAAACCTTTTTTTATGGTTACAAACAACACCAGAGCATCACGTTCCAGTTCCATAAAGCCTATAAGTGCAAGCGACAGGTCTGATAAAAATGATTTATGACCCATTTCGCGCGTTTGTAATGGCCCAACTATAGGCAGGGGACGCGCTGGCATTCTTCTCGCAAACAAGATGTTTTATGAACCCGCATTAGAGGGCAATGAAACGAATTAGGCTCGTGATATGTCGTTTTGTTGTGGTCCAACTAAATTGCTGCGTACGTTTTTATATCGCTATTATACAGGAGGCCGACGTATTTAAGTAACGGAATGGACTATTTATATTGCATGTCATAAAAATTTGGCCGCCTTTTAGAAAAGAATTTTTTTATAGGATAATTTATGTTTTTTTTTTGCTTCCGTACCTTAAAAGGAAAAAAAGGAACCCTTATAGGATCACTTAGTTGTCTGTCTGTCTGTCTGTCAAGAAACCTATAGGGTACTTCCCGTTGACCTAGAATCCAAAAAAATCCAAAAACCGGGAGTTTGTGGCTACATCACAAAAAAAATATTAAAATGTGTTCATGAATTAATATAATTAGTATTTTCAATTTTCAAAGTAAGATAACTATAGCAAGTGGGGTATTATATCAAAGGGCTTTACCTGTACATTCTAACATATATTTATTTTCATTTTTATGCATAACAGTTTTTAATGTATCCAGCAAAATGTCGAAAAAAATACCGTTCCTCCTCCCTTATCTCCGAAGTTTCCCAGTTGAAAAATCTGAAATAATTATGGTCAATAGAAATTTATATATATTTTACAGAAAAAATACAACTAACTATCATAGTTTGTTTGATATTAACAATAAACCTTTACTGTGACGTTGTAAATTTTGAACTACTAATTAGCGTTTCGCTTTTAATTAAAATCTATTTTGTTCAAAGTATGTTGGTGCCACCTAGCATCAAGGTGCAGAACTACGCGTGGGTCGATGTTCAGAGTTCATTCGAGCCACAATAGATGGCGTTTGCTTCGTTGTCAATTGTCGTAAAAATAAAACAAAATAATTAAATAAAACCATAATATCATTTGTTTATTGTTAAGTCATTAACAAAACGGTTCTTATAATATATCCTTAGGTTCCGCAAATATTCAAAAATGAATTGGCTTTATGATCAAACTAACTGAGAGCGGCCACACTCGGGTTGCGTCTGGCAACACCGATAGGTGAGATTTAGAATTTTCCTGGAGTCAACATGTGAAGACGAATTTTTTTCGTTCCAGGAAAATCTCACTTCTTTTCGCCCATGGCTTCGCCTGGGAAAATACAATAGTTATAAATTTTAGTCATCCTAACGTATTTCGATGTTTCATCAGTTATGGTGAGTGAAAAATCAAGTAATGTGGATTCGACAAAATGGCGGTTTGGTTAGAGAAAATCCTAATTTTATGATTTCATTCCAGTTCCAGTTATTTTATCTTCCCAAATAAATGAGGATAATGGGTTGTGGGTGGACTTCTGAAAACCATTGGTGGCCAGGAGTTCAATAGGTGAGTTGTGTTTGATCGGGAAAATTCCACGTGTCGAAATTTTCACACAGCACAAATTATAATCTTGTTTTTCTTTGTTACAGGGTTTACGTTTACGTTTACGTTTTACGTTTAGCTTCAGTTTTCCGTTTTAGTTTTCCGTTTGCGTTTTCGGTTTTCGTATTTATTTCTTTTGCACATTCACGTTGACAACTTAATCGCTATGGATAAGACTTGGTGAAAATCTTTGTAATGAAACATTTCGGTTGTGAAGAATCAAATAAATTGAGTTTTGGATCTTGGCCGATGCCGTCCAGCTACCTTGCAGTCTTCGCACCTACAAGTAAGCAAATGTTTGTATCCTGCAACAGTTTAGTGAACCTTCTTAGTGTATGTGTACAGTAAGAACCCTGTCTTTACTACTGAGCTTTTATTTTGAAACAATTTTATGAATTTTACTGTGTCATTGTCTATTCCATGCCAATGGCATCTTAAATTTAAAACATAGATCTTATGTACTATCTACCTAAGTCATTCTAATGTATCTAAATTAAGTCTTGGCATTAAGCTAGAATAACTAAGCATTATTAGCCATCATTCTGTATTAAGCGACCCCGGTAAAAGTTACATTAAAAACAATTTTGCCTAACATCTAGCAAATTTCATTTATAACACCTCATATGCATTACAAGGGAGTCGACGGCTAGCTTCTATTCTTTACTAGGTAGATAGATCAAGTAAAGTAAATTAAAATTATTTTTTTTTCCTCTAATCTTTGTAAGGTGGTAGATTATTCCGTATCCGGGTATATTTCTATTCCGCCCAATTTACCACCCTTACAAATGGCGCCCGAACGTTTTTTTATATAGTTATTTCAGTATATTTTGAGAAATTTTGTGAATTTTATGAAATGTACTCCGCTGATTGTACAATTTTCTAAGTAGTGACACATTGCAAAGAGCACTAAGCTGTTTTTTATGGTTAACTAACTAAATAATAACTAATAGTTAGAAATTTTGTTTGATAGTTTA
Source organism: Maniola hyperantus (assembly GCF_902806685.2). Lineage (NCBI taxonomy): Eukaryota > Metazoa > Arthropoda > Insecta > Lepidoptera > Nymphalidae > Maniola > Maniola hyperantus. Next base: position 5,911,417 of record NC_048553.1, read on the forward strand.
AGTAATTTTCTGAGTATAGTCCAACATTTTTTTTTCTTACTTAATCAACACTTTATAAATGGTGCTTATGCCGTTTAATTATGTTATCGACTTACCTTGGAGGTGTATAAGTGAATGTTTGCCTTCAGTTTAGTAATAAACATTGCTTAACTGAGTTGTTGTTGGGTATTGCTTTCAATAGTAAGTACATCTTATGTTTGAAAATTCCGGTAACCTAGTATAATTAAAGTTTTGAAACGCTATGTGCTGTTAACTAGTTACACACATACATTTATAAATACTAAGAGTTACAACTTGTGAAACTAAATATATAAACTATATTCAGAGATTACATTAAGTTCAAGTATGAAGTTATGAACAATTTTTTTTCAGTGACTTGATACTTCATTATTTTGTTGAAATTTTGTTTAGAGCTGTGTTAAGGTTATGATAAAAGCTACTTCACACACAAAACATGTTAAGTTTAATTGAATGCTGGTAGTTTAAAGTGACATTTAGAAACAGATTTTGTTGTATTTTAGGTTATGTGTTAAAAGTGTAAAGTAACAGTCATCAAACCATTGCACAATCTCTTTGTTTTTTTTTAAAGATAATATGCTAGTCAGAGTTCATTGCAACTTTGCTGCCTGTTTACTTTTGTAATTGTAAAGAGTGTAACACACTGTGTACTCATAAAGGTGATACTGCACCTTACAATCATTTATTCAATTTTGGGAAGTTTTATTTTGTTATATTTTGTTTACTATAGTAATAATATGTGCTTGTATTATTAACAATATTTTGGAATAGGAACATAATTGATAAAATAGGTTAGGATAGACTTAAGAATATTGTTTTTTGTTGTGTATTTTGCTTGTGTATATTTAATAGTTTAAATAACTTCTTTTGTGTTTGTGTTTAACCAATTTGTATAAGGCTAAACATAGACAGTTACACAAGCTCGATATTTTGTTAAATATGTTTTGACTTAACACAATGGAACAGACTTTTGCCCAGTTTCATTCACTTTTGAAGGACGAATTGTGTTATGAGGTATCCATTCGTTCCGAAACTCCAGCACCTACAGTGCTAGGTTTAAAGAAACAGTTAAAACAATTAATTCAGGAAATTCCTTCTGAATCAATTTTAGAGACAGATTTCTCTTCTGAAAGTGAGTTAGGGGTTATTACTAAAAAACTTCAAGACTTAGAAGATTTATTAAAAAAGTGTTCTGACACTAAAGATAGACATGCCCTCTGTAGGTCTAAAGCTTTAGCTTCACATTTGTACTTTAGAATTTTGAGAATACAGTGTTCCGAACTCAGCTTAATAAGTAGGAAGAGTGAATTACATACAAAGTTGCAGAGTTTGATTTCCAGATTAGATGCTGACAATGAGTCGTCTCACGACGAATCACTGGATTCCGAGAGTACCGCCGTTGACTGCACTGGTGATAAAAATGTTGCCAAGTGGAAGTTACATTTCAACGGACAGGGTGATCCGCGCAGTTTCATCGAACGCGTTGAGGAATATAAAAGATCTTATGGCGTTTCAGATGAAAAATTATTTGTTTCTGCATTTCATCTTTTTACAGGCCGAGCATTGTTATGGTACAGAGGCAACAAATGTCAAGTTTCGTCTTGGTCAGAATTGAGAACTTTATTTTTAGAGGAATTTGATGCAGTAGATTATGACTACAGGTTGCTAGGTGAAATTCGAGCAAGAACACAAGGCTCTGAAGAACCTGTGTCTATCTATTTCGCTGTAATGTTTTGCATGTTTTCAAGGTTGTCAACACCACTTTCCGAAGAACAAAAGTTACAAATTTTATTACATAATATTCGCCCTTTTTACTCAGAACAATTAGCTCTTGTTGACATTAAGTCTGTCGCAATGTTGAAGGAAAAGTGTCGCAAACTAGAGGCTGCGAGGCAGCGTTCCGCCTTATTTTCTGAGCCTACTAACAGTAAGGCAACTTTAAGTTCAGAGTTTGCTTACAAACAAGTGACAAAACAGATAAACACACTTTCAGTCACACCTGCACCTAAGGTTGATACAAGTAAAGGCACTAATTTTACGAAAACAAATAAACAACTATGTTACAAGTGCGGCAAGGGTAACCATTCCTTTAAATTTTGCAGGACAGTTCCGAAATTTATTAGATGTTTTTCGTGTGGACGTCAGAACTTTACAGTAAAGACATGTCCAAGTTGTAGTAAAAAGGCGATTAGTAAACCCGCTCCGGACAAAAATTCAAAAAACTAATTAGTAAGAACTGTGCAGAGACACAAGTAAATAACTTGGTCATTAACAACAAAACATCCCTTTTACCTGACACAGTTCTGTATTCAGTGGATAAACGAGACTTTAGGCCACATTTAAAGGTTTTTGTTGACGGTTTTGAGATTACAGGTTTACTAGATTCCGGTGCTTGCGCGTCAATTTTGGGTAACCAGGCGCACAAGGTTTTTTTGAGATTCGGTTATAAATTGCATAGCAGTATTGATACCACATTTTCAGTGGCAAATGGAGACAAACTTGATTGCATGGGTTATATGTTTATTCCGATTACTTATAATTCCGTAACTCACATAATAAAATTTTTTGTAGTACCCTCTATAATAGCGGATGTTATTTTTGGTTGTGACTTTTGGAAAACATTTCAGTTAGCCCCTGGCATTTTTGATAATTTAGAATTAATTAAGGCACCTTCTCAATTTTACAATATTTGTGCGATTGATAATAAACAAATTCATACCATCACTTCTTTTGAAAACTTATCATCTCAACAGAAAGAATTAGCCCAGTCTGTAGTAAATAAATTTTTAGATATTTCTTCAGAGAAAATTGGATTGGGTAGAACAAAATTAATTGAACATGTTATTGACACCGGTGATGCCTTGCCAATAAAAATAAAACAATATCCACTTTCTCCCGAAAAGAAGGAAGCTTTGAGTAAAGAGTTAGATAGGATGCTGGAAATGGACGTAGTTACTCCGAGTGAAAGCCCTTGGAATAACCCAGCAATTTTAGTGAAAAAGGCAAATGGAGACTGGAGATTTTGCCTAGATTGCAGGAAATTAAATTCAGTGACAAAGGGGGATTCATACTCAATACCGTACATTCCACAAATTCTAGATAGCTTGAAAGAGGCAAGGTTTTTATCATCGATTGATTTAAGTTCAAGTTTCTGGCAAATTCCGTTAGCTGACGACTCTCAGGAAAAAACCAGTTTTACAGTTCCTGGTAGAGGGTTATTCAAATTTAAAGTCATGCCGTTTGGCCTATGCGGTGCACCAGCACGACAGCAGAGGTTAATGGACCAGTTATTTAATCAAAATTTTTGTAGTGATATTGAAAATGGAATAGTATTTTGTTATATAGATGATATTGTTATTTGTTCTGCTGATTTTGAAACCCATTTAATTTTATTAAACAGAGTTCTGGATAAACTAAAAATGGCTCAACTATCCATAAATTTTGAAAAATGTAATTTTTTTCGAAACTCTTTGAAATATTTAGGGTATATAGTGGATGAATTTGGTTTACGCACAGATCCTGGAAAAGTTGCCGCAGTTTTGAACTTTCCGACCCCAAAAACTGCACAGGAGGTAAAGATTTTCCTAGGCACTTGTTCTTGGTACAGGCGCTTTATTAGGAATTTTTCAACCATCGCTGCACCACTCAATAGACTAACGAGTAAAGGAAAGAACGCACCTAAATTTGAGTGGAGCGAACAGGCAGAGGTAGCATTTAATACATTGAAGAATGCGTTGGTAACCGCACCTGTTCTTGCGGTACCGAATTTTGAAAAACCATTCAAAATACATTGTGATGCTTCTGCATATGGTGTTGGCGGTATGCTGACGCAAGAAACCGATGGTTGCGATCATCCCATTGCGTATGTCAGTAGGAGCCTAAATAAAAACGAAAGGAATTACAGCGCGACGGAACGCGAGGCTCTAGCTGTGATTTTTGCAGTGGAGAAATTTCAGGCTTATTTTGGTTCCAAGCCAGTCACAATTATCACGGACCATGCATCCCTAAAGTGGTTCTTAAATTTAGAAAATCCCTCAGGACGACTCGCCAGATGGGGTTGTAGATTATCACAGTATAATTTTGTTATCGAACATAGGAAGGGTTGTGATAATGTAGTTCCGGATACCTTGTCGAGACTCATACACGTAGATGTAGTTGGTGATCGTAATGATAACTCTAGTCAACAAGTTTTGGTAGATGACTGGTATGACAAAACATTTAATGGCTGTAAAATCAATCCAGCAAATTTTCCGAATTTTAGTATTTTGAACGATAAACTATATCGTTACAGTAAATGTAAATACCAGCTTCTCAGTGAGTTCGACTGGAAAGAGGTAGTCCACAAGAACGACATCCTTAGAATTATGCAACAAAACCATGCAGATGCAACTGCAGGTCATTTTGGTGTGTTCAAAACTCATCGCAGATTATCCCTCAGATATTTTTGGCGTGGTATGTATAAGGACGTGGTTGAGTACGTTAAGAATTGTGATACTTGCTCTGCGTATAAACACACGACATCAGCCACTCCAGGTCTGCTAGGGAAGCCTAAAGTCTGCGAGAGACCTTTTCAGGTCATTTCGGCTGATTTAGTCGGACCTTTGCCTAGGTCTAAATCAGGATTTACATTTCTTTTTGTGGTGACGTGTTGTTTTTCGAAATATACAATGTTGTTTCCGTTACGGCGTGCCACAGGTGCCGCTGTTGTTAAAGCGCTAGAGAATTTTGTATTTTTGAACCATAGTGTTCCAGAGACTGTGATTGTGGACAATGGGTCCCAATTTACAGGATCTGAATTCCGTAATCTCATTAAGCGTTATAATATTCCGAAATTACACTACACACCACTGTACACTCCGCAAGTTAACCTTGTTGAGAGGTACAATAAGGTTGTTATGACTGCTGTAGCCGCTTTTGTGAAAGATAACCACAGGTCCTGGGACGAAAACCTGTACAAGGTCCAGTTCGCCATAAACAGTGCGGTTAATGAATCCACTGGATTCTCCCCGTTCTTCCTTGTCCACGCTAGAGAACCGGTTTTAAATGGTTCCTTCTATAAGGACACGGATAAGGAGTACGAGGCCGGAATTCCAAGGGAGGAATACGCAGGAAAGTTTGGAACTTTGGAGGACATATTTGGTCAGGTTAGGAGAAATTTGTTTCAGGCTCATGCAGAGTATGCAACGCATTACAACTTAAGGCGTAGGTCTGCAAGCTATTCTGTTGGGGATATAGTGTGGAAAAAGACCTATCCACAAAGCGACGCTACAAATTTTTTCGCAGCTAAGCTGGCACCTAAGTATGAAAAGTGCAGGGTTGTCAAGGTTTTGTCACCTTTGGTTTATGAACTAGTTAGAGTAGCTGACAACCACCCAATAGGCACTTGGCATATTAAGGATATTAAGAAGTAGATATTTGCCATTACTTAGTTTGGTCTAAACTGTTTGAATATTTAAGTTATCAATATTCAATTAGGAATTTGAATGAGTGTAGTGATGTTCTGAGTTAACAGTTACATTACCATGGTTCAGTTGAGGAGGAATGTAGTGGATGTATGTAGGGATGAATATGTGATGATTGGAATGCTTGTGGTAGACCAACCGGTTGAGAAAGTAAAAATGCAAATATCGTACTTTGGGGATAACGAAAGGGGGGGTTTTGTGTTTTGTTTTCGTTTTCCTTCTAGATAATGGATCATTTCTGTTATTTTTCCGATTCTGTTCCGAGATCTATTTTCTAGGAGAGAGTTATTTCGTTTTTTTTTCTCATATTCCGATTTTGATTCGGTTTTATTTTTCCGAATGGGATAGAGAACGGTTGCCATATCAGATGGACCCGTTCACAACCAGTTTTTCCGTATTTGTTGAGTAACAAATATTAAGATGGTAGTTTAAAAGAGTGAACCACCGTAGGCCTAGACGCATTCTATCAGTCAGCTGAAGAATGATGCCAAGATGTTTCCACTCAAGTGTCTTAGACACCATGAAGTTTTTTTGTATATATTCTTTTTAGAAGTTAGGGTTGTGTAGTTAAGTATAATGTATAAAACCTTACACTGTTTTCAGCATATTTATTTTGTTAGACAATTTTCCTTGTTAGTAGTAGATGTGCGTTCACGCGTAACTTCTGTGTTTTTTTTCTGTTTGTTTCAGGCAAATTGTTAGTAGTTGTTGGATGACGCTGAGGGCAGCGTGGTTCAACCTGTTGAACCTTTTCGTAGGAGGGGAAGTATTGTGACGTTGTAAATTTTGAACTACTAATTAGCGTTTCGCTTTTAATTAAAATCTATTTTGTTCAAAGTATGTTGGTGCCACCTAGCATCAAGGTGCAGAACTACGCGTGGGTCGATGTTCAGAGTTCATTCGAGCCACAATAGATGGCGTTTGCTTCGTTGTCAATTGTCGTAAAAATAAAACAAAATAATTAAATAAAACCATAATATCATTTGTTTATTGTTAAGTCATTAACAAAACGGTTCTTATAATATATCCTTAGGTTCCGCAAATATTCAAAAATGAATTGGCTTTATGATCAAACTAACTGAGAGCGGCCACACTCGGGTTGCGTCTGGCAACACCGATAGGTGAGATTTAGAATTTTCCTGGAGTCAACATGTGAAGACGAATTTTTTTCGTTCCAGGAAAATCTCACTTCTTTTCGCCCATGGCTTCGCCTGGGAAAATACAATAGTTATAAATTTTAGTCATCCTAACGTATTTCGATGTTTCATCAGTTATGGTGAGTGAAAAATCAAGTAATGTGGATTCGACAAAATGGCGGTTTGGTTAGAGAAAATCCTAATTTTATGATTTCATTCCAGTTCCAGTTATTTTATCTTCCCAAATAAATGAGGATAATGGGTTGTGGGTGGACTTCTGAAAACCATTGGTGGCCAGGAGTTCAATAGGTGAGTTGTGTTTGATCGGGAAAATTCCACGTGTCGAAATTTTCACACAGCACAAATTATAATCTTGTTTTTCTTTGTTACAGGGTTTACGTTTACGTTTACGTTTTACGTTTAGCTTCAGTTTTCCGTTTTAGTTTTCCGTTTGCGTTTTCGGTTTTCGTATTTATTTCTTTTGCACATTCACGTTGACAACTTAATCGCTATGGATAAGACTTGGTGAAAATCTTTGTAATGAAACATTTCGGTTGTGAAGAATCAAATAAATTGAGTTTTGGATCTTGGCCGATGCCGTCCAGCTACCTTGCAGTCTTCGCACCTACAAGTAAGCAAATGTTTGTATCCTGCAACAGTTTAGTGAACCTTCTTAGTGTATGTGTACAGTAAGAACCCTGTCTTTACTACTGAGCTTTTATTTTGAAACAATTTTATGAATTTTACTGTGTCATTGTCTATTCCATGCCAATGGCATCTTAAATTTAAAACATAGATCTTATGTACTATCTACCTAAGTCATTCTAATGTATCTAAATTAAGTCTTGGCATTAAGCTAGAATAACTAAGCATTATTAGCCATCATTCTGTATTAAGCGACCCCGGTAAAAGTTACATTAAAAACAATTTTGCCTAACATCTAGCAAATTTCATTTATAACACCTCATATGCATTACAAGGGAGTCGACGGCTAGCTTCTATTCTTTACTAGGTAGATAGATCAAGTAAAGTAAATTAAAATTATTTTTTTTTCCTCTAATCTTTGTAAGGTGGTAGATTATTCCGTATCCGGGTATATTTCTATTCCGCCCAATTTACCACCCTTACATTACAAACAAAGTTTGTTTTGCGGTACGTTATCAAAAGTGACTCTTATCGTTTTACTTCTTCGTGTAGATTTTGATTTTCAAAAATCCCGTGGCGGCTCTTTGATTTTCCTACATAAAAAGTAGCTTAGCCTACTTGGATACAAGCTATCTCTGTACTAAAATGAAGTCGGTTAATGAGCCGTGAAAGGTAACAAAAACACAGATGCACGCTTTCACATATACGTACCTATCTATACCTCTATTAGTAGGTATAGATACGTATAAGTGTAAATAATAAAAGTGATTTTAAGCGACAAGCCTGTTTTTCCCTTAAGATACATAATAATCTCTATATATAAAAATGAATCACTGAATGTGTTGCTGATCGCAAATCTCGATAACAGTTGAGTGGATTTCGCTAATTCTTTTTTCATAATATTCCTTGAAGTACGGGGATGGTTCTTACGGAGAGAAAAATTTAAAAATAATCGACTGTTAGGCGGTACGAAGTTCGCCGGGGCAGCTAGTTTCATATACATATTTTATACTAGCAGATGCCCGTTATTTATGTCATAGTAGGCACCAGAGCTATGAATCACATTAAGTAGCCGTGGAAGGTGCATGCTCACTATATTACAATTATTACAAAGTACCTACTTTATATAAACGTTCGTTGTTAAGAGATCGATAAAAGCTCTATGCTTTTTCCTCTCTGCTACTGCTATCAACAGCAACATGTCAAGATCTCACTGTATGTTCAAGCTTGGATGGATGCAAGCAGCAGATTTAACGCATTGTCATCTTTACTGCTCAAATAATAAGAACTATTTGGATTGCATAACTTACTGGTCTGGCTCTGTATATGACGACACGCTAAGCCTGGATGACATTTAATTGCTGGTTAGCACAGCTGCTCGCTGTCACGAGATGAGATACGCAACGAGATGGACGGGGATTGCTTTTGCAATTTTTAACATGTACCAATGATCTCTACAACACACGACTCTATACTGATTTTCCTACATATATTTTCTTTGACAGATAACACAGAAAATTCATACTACTTAATATCTACATATATAAACTGACTGATCTATCAACATACAGCTCAATCTACTGGACGAATCGGGCTGAAATTCGGCATGCAGATAGCTACCATGACGTAGACATCCGCTAAGAAAGGATTTTTTTCGTCCGCGCGTCTGTTTTATTTGTTTTGTTAAATTGCTGGCTTTCCCTCTCTTTCTATCTATCTCTGTGTCGAGTTCCTCATTGCCTGAGGGTTGAGACCCTTTCCACTAATTACATAACAGTAGAAGTTTTCTTTGGATGCTAGATTAATGCTAATATAGCCGTTATAATCTTGCGGATTATCATAATATTATTGACAAATCAGAAAACAGCTTCAAATACTTTCGTGATGGCAATTGCCTAGTCCTGCAGATTTTAGCCTATGCGATAACGTACCGGAATGATAAATTATTTAAGCAAGCTGCCGCTACCGAAGTTTCCGATCAGAATACATCTGGAATCCGGATCAATTTAAGGTGGTGGTTTACTACGAAACAACCCGCTAGACGGTAAGAAGCTCAAGAGTCGCACACGAATTCTTTAGCAATAAGAACGAAATCAGCAGCAAGATTAGGGCGCATCGAATAAATGCTGCCGACGTCACTCGCATTTTTAAATACCTTTAGAAAAGTGCAACTCTTTTCGCTCTGTGGTACTTGAAGCTTATGTTGCCCTTGTGCGATCTTGTTTAGAACTATTTCTAACCCGGTATCTTGTTTGTTTAGGGGAGCATTCCTACCACCCTAATAGGTTCTAGTAAAAAAAACAATATAATCTCTTTTTACTTTTTTTTATCACGAAATGTAATACTTACTACTATATTTTGTTTTACTACTATTTAGATCTAGCTATACTCTACCATTGACTTTTCTTTTGACTTCATCAGACAAACTTTGCATGCAAATGACGAGTATTTTATGTCTCATTAAAAATACATTTACAACACTCGAGAAGTGAGAAGTAAAAACATTTTCTCTTTAACTAAAGGTATTTAAATTGTGTCTGCAAAGTACTAAAGTTTTGCTAGAACAAAAAAGAACAACACTGCATTCGGACTTAATGAAAGTCTTTTCACAATGTACTTATACCTAAATACATAGAATTGCTTCAATTGACGGACTTCCACTGCAAGACACACCTAGGTATCTTATAGGGATCTACACATTCTATGGTGTCGTCTCAATATACTGAAGTCTCTTGGGGTAAGGGCCTCGAGGCCGAACCTCCATGCTCGAACGTTTATTTTATTTATTTCAGCTCTTTTCAAGCTAAGCTAAGGCTGCGCCTGAACTTGACATCGGTCTTGGTTTCATCAGCTCTATGTTATTGCTTGGCGTAAGGTTTGGTGATTGGGGTGTCATACCCGGTGGATGGGGTATCGTACCTGCTGGTTGGGGAGTCATGCATGCATTGTCTTCTTCGTTGCCATTTTATGGTTTTGTGGCTGAAACACGCATTGCGAGCCAGTGTTGAAGTAAATTAAAACGAACAGACTAGATGGCGCCATAGGCATCTTCAATCACTTACTATGGAGCCTGAATCACGCTAACGATGTTTTAACCTCGGATTAGAATATTATACCCACAAATTCCAAATGCAACTGTTGGGCCAGCTGATCTCTGGATATGACAACTGTCCGGAAAAAGATTTTCCTATTGCTACTCTCTTATCCCTACCTAACCTATCCCTTAAATGCCCCTTAAGGTACCTACGTGCGCCCGGCAGTGTGAACGCCTACATACAGTTCTTACTTTTTAGAGTACATGTTATATGCAAGTTGGAAAAGTTAATGGTTGAAAAAGCAATGCGTCAGGACTTGCTAGGGACGAGTATTTATAAATCTATGCTAGGGACCTGGGTTCGCTCTGCCTCACGCACGCACCTGCGATAACCACGTATAACAATTAACTGCGCATTTTGAACTTTCATGGCGAGAACTGTAAATATTCTGATCTTTGTATTGCAGTAGGTAGGTGTTTTAGCTATAATACTTTGTAATTTTTAGTCTGGTTCTGGACGCTCATTAGGTGAGGTGGCTGTGGCTTTTTCCTCTGACCGCTTAGTTACCTACTCTACGTTGCCCGTAGTAACAAACAACCCTTAAAACTACATCAACTACAGCAGCTACCTACCTACTTCCTACTTCTCACTATTTGAATACTTTTGGCTTTAAACACTTAATCATCATCGAAAATGGGCTATTAGGTATTTCATGCCGCTGAAAAAAAAATATGCACATAAATTTTTCAAAATTTTCCTATTTGATTTGGATTTGGAATAATTTGAAAATTCCTGAGAACTTGGCCTATTCCGTTCCTGTATGTTTACCTTGTAAACAGATTAAACCTACACACTGTTCATATTACTATTTTCCGGAATCTTATTGTTGTAGAAGAGAGTCATTCAGTTTCAGTTCAACAGAAACTGAAGTGTGTATTTATAGTTATTAAAAACATATATTTGAAATAAATATAAACATCAGTAACGAAATAAGTAAAATACGTTTCGGTTTCAATTAAATTACGCAAATTGAATCAATTTGGAGCACTCCTACAAGTGTTTGACAAATAACCGTTCCAACAAAATTATACTCTCATTTATTTAAAATACGTTTTGTAGAAGCTGTGATAAAATTATGGTGGTGCGGTAAGTAGCTATGTACTAGCATTTTTGTTGCAAAGTTGACCCAAGTCGGTATCGTCAAATTTTATTTTAAACCAGCTAGGCTGCTCGTCGATCACAGGAAAGATAGTACATCGTTCATCTGCGTCAAAGTCGATCTGTAATTATAGGTAGGCACTTATCACTTTAACTAGACGACTTTTACTAAACCCGGTTGCAATTCCTTGAATGCAAGCTACCTCTATACCAAATAGATGATTCCCGCTACTTTGTCCAGCTGGATTTAGGAAGCACCGACACTGGGTTTTTTAATGGAATTTGAGTGGTCCTTTCGTATTTTCAAACCAATTCGAAACACCTACTTTCCACCGAAATGTTTGACAAAATATATATCCACTTTAAATGTGTTTTGTCACTAACTTATTTTACTTCGAATACGCCCTTTAATTTTCATGGTAATGTAAATTTTCGAAGCGAGTGCCACATCGTATTCGCGATAATTGCTTTATACGATGAAATATCGCGTTAGAGATTTGCAAGTTATAAGTAGGTACCTACCTACTTTTATCAAACCCTACACACAGACGAATTTTCCGTAGATAAGTACCTATAGTGATATAAGTCATCCGAAAAATAATATTGGGTATCAAAAACCAAAAACACTAATGGGCTTTCCAGGAACATTTTAGATAGAGATAAAAGGCATGTAACTGTGTATAACCTGTATTACATAAGGATATAATGTCTATAAGTACCTATAACAAATACAAATGAAGATTTTCAAATTAAATACTAAAGTAATTTCCAAAGTACCAACATGTATAATATATTGTTTCATAAAACAGCCCATTTCTACGCTACTGGTTTAATATAAACAACCCTAGATTGCAGATCGAAATTATGACCGGAAAACTCGCAACACAGTTTCTCGTTTAATGATTACATTGTGGCGTTATTCGATAACAACATTACGCAGTGGAATGAAAATTAAAGGGCTTTTTATTCTCGTATCCGCGTACGTATCTCATTATGTGAGGGTATAAATTGAAGCAGACTATTTGTCAAACACTTGGCGGAAAGCGCTACGATCCGCTACGATTCAATTTGAACGAAATTTAATTGAAATCGAAATGAATAAAATCCTTCTGGAATTTATCCTTTGCGGCGTTAAAAACTGATTACTCATTTTGTTTGCAACCGTCCCGTAGAAATAAATAATGGTTTTAAAGTTTCGATCGTTAATTTGTGTAATGATTTTCTGTCCTTATATAAATTCCAAAATGGAAATCAGCTATTTGGAATGTTAATAAACAATTTTCATTGATGATTTCAAAAATATTATTTATGTTATGCTTATGCTCGCGACTTCGTTCGCGTGGTATGCGCCAATTTTAAACCCTTAGGGGTTGAATTTTCAAAATTCCTTTTTTAGCGGATGCCTACGTCGTAATGGCATTTAATTATTGGTTTTTTATTTAAATCATTATAAATACCAACTGACTGCTAACTTTTTGTTTTCCTTTTCAAATTTCGAACTGAATATTATGAATTATTTTATAAATTAATCGCGGCAGCAATGTAGCGGAACATGAGCGGAACATTGCTGCCTAGCTCGGAATGTAATGTCATATAAGCTTATAGAGATTGTATGGGGACCAGTAGTGCCACGACAGCGCTATGACAGCCGGTGACAGCACTGTTGCGGCAGCACTGCTGCGTGCAGCGTGGTTCGGAATTATACCTTAACAGGCAATTCGTTGAAAAAAGGCAGGACCCAGGTGACAAGAAAGTTACAAGTTTTAGGGAAAATGCTGGAAAACAATATTAATTAAGGTGACTCGAAATAGCAGTGCCAGTTTTAGCTATTATTCAAGAATTGCAAAGCCACCACGGCAATGCAGAAGAACCATCATAAAACTGACCCTGAACTTTTTCTACGAGCTCTCAAGTCAAAATGGTCACAGACAGCATAAGATACGGAGACAGCAGTCACAGCTGTCAGGGTGCTCGAAGAACCTTAATTGAACTTCGTGACAGATATGACGGGGGCTATTATAATTTTCCAATTCATCGATATCTCGCTTAAATGGATTAGGAATTTTAATTAAGATCTCTTGGAACCCTCTTCAGTTTTGATTAATTGTTCGGACAATCAGCTGGGACAGATTCCTTGATTATTTATATGTTTAAATTCTTCAATTACATATTATTATGTTATCAAAACGGACAAAATAGGAAGTCAGTTTGTTTAAAGTTAGAAATGTTAATAAAGTATTATAAGTTAACTATTTAATATGTATACCTATAAATAGAGTAGTTATGAACTAAACATGTATAATTTGACATGTTTTAGGAGTATGGATGCATATTACGTTAACAGTTATTAATGTTAACAATGTAGGCGTGTTATGCAACAATTTTTTATTACAAGTTACACAATATGAGCTCACCTTAAGGTATCATGATAAGTATCTCTCTTTGGTTCAATACAAAAAAATGTCAGGGAAACCATTAGATACGCCATGTACCTGTCACAGGTGAAAAGGGTTGCGCTGAAGCATCTAAATTGGACTTCGTGACAGAGAGGAGGGCATATAGAATCATAATTTTGCCGACCGTCGATATCTGGCTTAAATAGATTAGGGATTTTAATAGAGATCTCTTGGAACCCTCTTCAGTTTTGATTAATTGTATGAGTAATCCGTTTAAGTAGTCTCTCTGTGACGATGATTTGTATGCTCAAGCCTCAAACTCTTGGAATAGATTGAAATTACTGTCGTCAAAATAAGGGTGACTCATTGTGGGTTTATTCAACTTAAAAAAAATGTTCCCATAAACCTGTGATGTTGCACTTTCGGTTTTTTAGATTTGATTTAAAAATAAGCCAATGAACTCCATCAATCTCTTTAAATGCGAGTATCATCATCATCGTCAACCGATATACAACCAACGCTGGGCATAGATCTCTAAATCTCTTCTAGGTACTTCTACACGCCACGGTCTTGCACCGCCGAATCCAGCAACTCCCTTCCCCCCTCTCTGCAACTCGTTTGATGTCGTCTATCTATACTGATGGAAAAGTTAGTAAGTATGAAAATAATAAACTTACTTGTCGTATCGTTCTTGTATTGTAGCTCTGTGAGAAGTTCCGCGCATCTGAAAAAAAAATATAACGTTTATACGAGAGTTATATTTTATTGTTTCTACGCCAGATTATAACAATTCGAAAGCTTGTTTTAAAAAGCAACACAAATTTTGCAAATAAACAATTTAATTTAATTTAATTTATTTAAATTGGTTTAAGTGTTGTTAGTATTCTGTCTTTATATAGCACGAGTAATCAAGTCCTGAAAGGTATTGTCAAGTCATCATGATAAACCCATCGCCCGGCTCACTACTGAGAACTGGTCTCCTCTCAGAACGTGATAATTGGGCGATGACTATGTCAAAAATAAATTAATACACAGGAACTATTAAATAGAAGGTCTTCCATAATTCCAAAACCATTTTAAATTATTATAGATTAAACTAAAAAAGTACGTCAAATGGCGTCAAACATTTATGACGTCACATCTATGTATTTCATACAAGATAAAGCAAGCGCATAGATTAATAATATTGGTCTCGCTCCGCTCTACAGCAAGCGTTTTGGCCTTTGATAAATATCGCTGATTTGACTAGTAGTCATCATCCCTATTTTTTAGGTTTCTGCAGTCTAGCGCCTAGCAGCCTCTTGCCGATGTCAAGGCATATTGAAAGCTTTGAAGGTAAGTTTATGCTTTGGTGTGTGGATCCTATCTATCTATTTATATAGAACTTGTATATCTTACTCATTTTTAAAAACTAGTTTTATATTTTACAAAAATTTAGTCATGAAAAATATTTATAACTTTTTGCAGGCTTCATACGAGAGCGCACCGCAGTGTTCACAATATGACAAGAGCGACGTGACACATATTTTTGTATGTACTCAATTAGGCTTTAGGCAAGAATCCAGTTTTAAATCTACGTTGAATTCAACATTTTTGCCACTAGCAAGTCCAATTGTGCTCCTACATTTTTAAGAGACGGTGTCGTATATTAATTAATAGGATTGACACAGTTTAACTTACTTGGAATTTAATACGCAAAAACTATTTAGGTACCAAAATAATATAGGTATGTACTTAAACTACCACCATCACCAGCCCACTACAAAGCACGAATCTCCATTAAGAACCGGTTAGGCCATACTTAGTCTACCACGCTGGCCAAGTGTGGATTGGCAAACTTCACAGATATTTTAGGACATTATGGAAAACACTCAGGCATGCATATTTCCTCACGAGTCACGATGTTACTTAAATAACTTAATTTATATATTTTAATATTTTAATTGCTTGGAGCGCACATATAGCTCCGAAAAGTTAGAGACTTGCAGGTATCAGTGATTGAAACCTGGACCCACCAGAATAGCAGGCCGACGTTTTAACAACTAGGCTATTACCACTTAGGTACAAAGCTATCACTTAGCCACATTAAAAATATAATCGTATTTCTTCAAATGAATAAGTATTTCAAGAAATTTTTAAAAGCATTCAAAAGTAGATGAAATAAGTGGAATTCTTACCTATCGCAGCCGGTCAGTTACGAGCATAAATAACGGTAGAAGTACAACCAGCTTAGTCAATACGAAAATCTCCTTTGAAAACTAATATAATTATATAGTATGGGTAGCCTGGAATAGATCACTTTAGTGATAAGGTCGCCCTTTGTTTTTTTAAGTATATCCTGTATTCTTACTCGCTGTAATTTTGTTAACAATAAAGTTGTTTTAAATTAAATTAAATTAATATACAGATGCTATCTTTACGGGATTTTAGCAAAAGTAAATCGTGTTTCCCTAAATAACCCCAACTAACAAAAACCATAAAACCTTTTGCCTAAAGGGCCGTAGCTACTTGAGCGGTCATCGAGAGCGTTTTGCCCAAAAAATTCATACTACCCAGCGTCAGTTACATGCCTCAAGTAGGTTTCTGCTACGCTGTATCATATAACAAGGTCCTATATTGAGATGGTTTTGGAGGACACTTGTGACACAATAGATTGTCACTAGCAGACAATATGAGCACACACTCGTCCCATCACTTCGGCGTCGATGAACTCGCAGTGTAAAAAGACATTGTTGTCCTGAGTACTATTAAAATGCTCTTCAACCTCGTTTACAGTGAAAGTACGGTTCTTATATCTAATGCTATAAGATCTATATCTATATCTTAGATAAAATTTTGTTGTATGAACAGCTGATAAAAACTCTCCGACGGGGGTTTTTCCGACTTAATTCACAACTATCATCATATCGGTAGCGTATTTTCGCAAAATGTTTATAAATCTAACGGTTTTTTTATAATATAACGTTTTTAGATAATAATTCTTCTTTCAATTCATGAAAACTGAATGAAAATCCGTACAGCAGTTTCTAAGTTTCCTAAGATAAGATAAGTAAGATTCTTCACGTGGTGGGGACTGGAATTTATAAATTATAATATTATGTATATGTAGTAATTTTTTAATTTATAAGTACGGTCTACATTATTTTCCCCATATTCTTGTATATGTATATTTCATAATCATTCATAATGTACTTTTGTACATTATGAATGATTTTGAGGGTGAATTAAAAAATAATAATAGGTAAAGTTACTGATAGTTTTAAATTCTATTTCTGACATTTCTGAATTCTGAAATTTAATTAAGTAAGTAATATTTACTAAACATCTCCAAATCCTGTGAATGCCGTAAACTCTCAAAGACTAAATGAAACAGTTTGGCCAGCACAAATGTCCCTACATTGTACGAATTCCATTTTGCTCAGTCGCGACCTAAAAACAAATAGAATAAGGTATATAAATACGAGTTATTTACATTATTAAGTTTATTTACACAGTTTAATGGAACTTAGGGTGCGTTTTATTTAGGCTTCAATCTCCAATTGTATTACAGAAAAACACATAGATACAAAGCAAAACAAACATATAGGCAGATACAATTTGGCGGCCTTATCACTATACCTAGCGATCTCTTCCATGCAACCAAAATGGTGCAAAGGACATATCTATTGATATTGGAGGTAAGTATTATCTCTATAATATAAAAATGAATCACTGAATGTGTTGGTCATCGCAAATCTCGAGAACAGCTTAACCGATTTCGCTAATTCTTTTTTTATAATATTCCTTGAAGTACGAGGATGGTTCTTACAGAGAGAAAAATTTAAAAAATTTGAATCGACTGTTAGGCGGAACGAAGTTCGCCAGGGCAGCTATTATTATTATATTTTAAACTTTAGATACGTATAGTACGCGACAGGTCGAGATGGTAATCGGGGTGAGGACGCCGCGTACACCCGCACAGCCCCCGCACTAATCCGGTGCGGGATAGCGCGGGTGACGTGCGGGAGTGCGGGGCGTCCCTCCGCCTCACACCCTCTCGACCTGTCGCGAACTATAGAACTCAGTTGAACCCTTTACCTTTTGAACAGAAACAATCCATCTTATTTTCAATTTCGCTTACGACAGTTGCCAAGTATTGTAAGCATGTACAACCACAAGTCGAAGTGTCAGGGTGCGACACTATGATCGATGAAGGGGATGGGAATACCCCGGATAATCTAATAGTTAGCGTCACCTCGTTTATCAAATGTCAACTCTCTGTAGCTTTTTAAAGATTTAATAGAAACTCGATTATGAATGAAAAACTAGCAGTAACCCGGCGTGTGCTACTACGCTAAAAATATTTAAAAACACTAAAAACCATCATCTCGTTATTGCCTTTCTAATGAAACCGGTTTGGGGGCACATCGGTTGGTTCAAAATCTATAACGAACACAGGTAGAAACATTTTTTGTGTTTTAGATTAAAGAAGATTAATCTCTTTTAGACCTGTTTCAGATTTTGCACATATTTAAACTCGATTTTGTTCGCGTATAGGTATATACGTTTAGTTAAGTGATTTGTGTGCACCCGAACTGGCACCATAATGTATTAGCCTAAAGGCTGTTTTACACTGAAGTAACAACATGCGACAATGCAGCATGCTATAAATGCAAACATTAATTTTTCGGCCTTATCAGCATATGGCAGTCTATTTCATGACAACATGAAACAGGTTAAGGTTAAGGAACAGAATGTTGTCAAAACCATAAGACTTCGAGAATGCGATGGGCAGGACATGTGCAACGCATGGACAACACACGAGCCCTGAAAAAGTTGTTGGACAGTAAACCAGAGGGCAGTAGAAGTCTTGTGGGTTGATGGAGTGGAGAAGGATATGAGGGTTCGGGGGGTTCGGAGCTGGAAAGAAGCTGCATCTGACCGGCTCCAATGGCGGATTTCGCCTGACCAAGCCAAGGCCCACCCAGGGCTGTAGTGCTTTGCTGCTGCTGATGATGATGAAATCGTGCTGCAGAATATCTAATTTTACGGTATGACATACATACTTGTAAGGATTCGGGGTTCGTTTTAAATTATTGTATTATATAGCCCTATGGCATGCCGCAATGTCGCACTATTTTGCTTTATCCTAAATGAAGCCTAAGTTAGGTAGAGTGCTTGCACAGAGAGCTTTTGAATTTTAGCTTTCGGTTGTATACTTACTTAACACGTCATCATCATCATCATGAGCATCCCATCGCCGGCTCACTACAAAGCACGGGTCTCCCCTCAGAGTCAGAAGGGGTTTGGCCATAGTCTACCACGCTGGCCAAGTGCGGATTGGCAGACTTCACATATCTTTAAGAACATTATGGAGAACTCTCAGGTGTGCAGCTTTCCTCACAATGTTTTGCTTCACCGTAAAAACAAGTGATATTTAATTACTTTAAACGCACATAGCTCCGGAAACTTAGAGGTGCGTGCCCAGGATCGAACCCCCAATCTCCGATTAGGAGGTGGCAGTCCTAACCTCTTGGCTTATTACTTAATACGTAGGTAGTCCGCGACGCCGACAGGTAGAGATGGCATTCAGGGTATGAGGCGGGGAGACACCCCGCACACCGTCACCCGCGTTCGTCCGCACCGGGTTAGCGCGGGGGCTGTGCGAGTGTTGTTGTCTCCCCGATTGCCATGTCAACCTGTCGCGTACTATAAATTTTCATGTCTACTTTGATAATGTATGAATACTGCAAGTATGAGTATTATTATATTTATTCTCTCTCTCGCTGTTTTCTATGATGGATGGGCACGCAGCAACTTATTCCGATTTATTACGAAACGTCTCGCCTACCTATAATAATATATTTAATTCTTTTTTAGCTTTGTCACGGATTATTTATACGCTTGCAAATAAACTCCATTGTTTATATATTTACATAACAGCCAATCCAAAACGTACCTCTCGTGTAATGGAGATATGTTTTACGCATAAGTATTTGAATTACAACAATAGGTGAGATATCATAAACCAAACAAGCAAAATTACAGCATTTTAAGTGAAGGTTAAATATGGTAAGTCTATTAGTCAAATTGAACAGATACATAATACACACGCTTTATTTGAAAACAAATAATTAAATCAAATTGGCTTTTAGAAACATTCTAACATTTATAAACCAAACATCGACTGAAACGATTTACCGATATTTGAATTACGACAATAGCTCATTAATATAGCCAAATGAGCAAAATTGTATATAATCAATCGCATTTACAGATATTATAAGGTTAGCACATAACATAATAGTTTCGTTCTGTCGGTAACTACTATTAATGATAATAAAATACACTAATATGTAAAACGAAAAGGTGGACTGACTGACTGATCTTTCAACGCAAAGCTCAAACTGCTGGACGGATCGGGCTGAAATTTGGCATGTAGATAGCTAATATGACGTAGACATGCGCTATGAAAGGATTTCTTAATAGGGCTCTGAAATTCGTGTTATCAGAGTAATATATTGTAAGCTAGAGTAATATATTTTAATTAATAAATGTAGAATAAAATTCAATTACAGATTCTAACATTTATTTCGCTAAATAATATATCGCATAAATTATTATAGTCTTTGGATTTTATATGTAGAATATATATAATAGATATATATTGCACCACCTTGACTTAACCTAATAGTTGAATTAAATTGAATATAGAAAAACGCACTAATTACTACGTGCATCCAGCCACAAATCTCAGTTTCGTAACACAGACAATACTTCATTATTATCTAAAATGTTTAACAATAACATATTCGATTGCTACAATTTTATGGATGAAATTTTCAATATTAATTCCCGAAGTGCAAACTATCATCAGTTGAACAATGTTTACTTTAGTCATAGTCTGATAACACTCTTGCAGTTTGATTACTTTACAGTCAGTACCTACAGGCTACAATATTGTGTGTACTTATTATCAATAGTATTTCAAGTCAAATTAATGTAAATAAATAAAAGTTTCACATACACATGCACACAAACTTTCGCCTTTATAATATTAAGTGTGGTTATTTATATTCTCATAAATTGTTATGTTTGTCAGTACTAAATAAACAGACCTATATGAAAATACTTTTACTTTTATTATAGCTTCAGTGATGTTTAAACGCGGCGTACTTTTGCAAATTATACTACAACGGCGACTTTTTTAACTATTTGAATCGTAATATCTCAGAAACAGTGAATCTTAGAAGAACAAGTGTAATTTTTTTAATGAATAATTGCATGATCTACAATTTCGTTCAACATATTTTCATGATAAAACTTACCGTTTGACTTTGAAAACGCAAAAAACCCATATTTACGAAATTTGACTTTGAATTACTTTTTTTCCAAATGTCAGATCGATGGGGACTTTCGATATTTCATTTATAATGGTGTTCCAAACATTCGTACAAATTTTCAGCTCTGTGCGAATTAATGTAACCTTGAATGTCTATTTTGACTGGGCTTAGATAACATGTTAACAGACTTTGTTTTGTAACGGTCTTTGTTTATTGCTGAGGCTAGTGGACATAGGGTAATGCCAATATACCCATTTCGTGGGACATCACTGACTCTCTAGTAGGACTATAACTCTCTGCATCGAGGATTTAATTATGAACGATTTATCGTTCATGAAACGTATTATGAGAAAATAATAACGATGCCCTCCGCTTTAACTGCGTAGGCTGAAATTATTAAAAGCACCAAAACCGCAGCTCGAACAAATTGCGGTCTGATAAAAGTTTAAAACTGCGATAAAATATTTATTGCAAACTCCATCCCATATTCCATAAAATCGAAAATATTCATTATAGTTGTTGTGTAATATTATCTCTTCACGATACTCATAAGGCAAGTCCAATCATTTATTAGATGTCAGTCGTAATCAGGGTTGAAAAAATCAGTTTAAAAATCAGTTTTTTTTAAAACAACATTGTGTAAAACATTTTAGTCGTAACATCGTCCGATAAAGTCAAGCGCAAACGTGTAAACTTTAAAAAACTAGGCCAATCTAAGGCATTTCGCCTCGAATGCTATTTCTTTAGCCAATACATACATAGACAAATTTTATTTCCGCAATTCGAAAAACAGGCCCGAGGTCGAGTGCTACACTATAACCAACTGACCTAAAAGCATTATGGCATCTAGTCATGCGAATAAAATTCGCCTCGAGAGTTAAAAGTGCACTTAAGATAACATGTTTTATTCGAAAAAAATGTATTTTTACACTTTTGTCTGTATAGTGTTTAATTAGCTTAGTTTATAACATGTAGCGACAGATCGGGTTAAATGTATTAATCTAGAACCCAATCAACATTATCATCATCAACCCATCGCCGGCTCACTACTGAGCACGATCTCCTCTATCAGAATGAGAAGGGGTTGGCCATACTCTTCCACGCTGACTAGTGCGTATTGGCATACTTGACACACCTTTGAGAACAATATGGAGAAATCACAGTCATGCAGGTACTAATTTGTACTAAAAACTAAAAAACGTACATCTACGAAAAGTTAGAGATGCGTGCCTGGGATTGAACCCCGGACTCTCCGACTAGGAGGATGGCTTTAGAATGAGATTTAGGCCTTGTAGAGCGTTTCTCTTTCACTCATATCTTATCTATGTGACGTTTTGTCGGTCTCCACAATAGAGACAACGCTCTACGAAACTCTTTCTAAAAGTCGATGTACAATATTTCCTGCCGTGTACTGTACTAGGCCTTCACCGCTTTTCCCAATTATTTTTAGAACCCGATGGGCGGTGCTTATCCTTATCAAATTCGCAACTTGAACCGACCGAGACGATACGACGTATTTTAATTCGGCTGACGCTTGCTACGTCTACAATGCTACATACAATATGCTACATACAATATGCTACGCTACATATTGCTACGCTAGGCGCTACGTCATCTACTCGTGTGGTCACGCAATGTAAGCTACATTACGCTACGCGTAGTTACTTTCCGTTATGTTGGTTTATTATAAGAAATTGTTTTAGCAATAAAATATGTACCACATTGAATTTGTATTCATTTAATAACTAGATGATGCTTGCGACTTCATACACATGGATTCAGGTTTTTTTTAATCCCGCAGCAAAGTCTATATCGAACACCAACGAAATTGGTTGAAATGGCCGTGAAAAGGTAACAGACAGACAAACTTTCGCATTTATAATATTAATATTGATTTAAAATTTTGACTATTTATACTGTAAAATAGAACATGTTTCTTTGCATTAAGAATTTCAATGAAATAAAATTATTATTTACTTAAACATCCGCGTGGGAGATATTTTATTTTCCGTATATAAGTATATATAAAAGTAATAAATAATGTAAATAACATGTAAAATATTAAGTTATAATATATATAATTATATATAGTTATAACAGATAGACATGCTTTTGCATTTATAGGTAATACTGCTGATACCCGCGACTTCGTACACGTGGATTTAGGTTTTGAAAATCCCGTGGAAACTCTTTGACTTTCCGGGATAAAAAGTAGCATATGTTACTCTCCAGGTCTTAAACTATAACCATGTAAAAAATCACGTCGAACCGTTGCTCCGTTGCGACGTAATTGAAGGGCAAACCAACAAAGCGACAAACCAACAAACTAACAAATAAACACACTTTGGCATTTATAATGAGGGTACTGATTAATATGGGTTTGTATGATATTTTAATAACTTTATTGTATACCTAAGTAATGTTATGTTTGCAATGGAAAAAGCATTCTTTGTTCCTATCTCAATCTCAATAATATTCCAATAGCACAATAATTCAAACAGGAATCATAAAATGATAATAGAAAAATATCGATAACTTCAAAATGACTTGTATTATAGAGTGATCGCAGAGTTATTAGAATCAATAGTTGCACAAGTTTGCAATTCATAATCCAACTTTGTTTGCGCGCCGTTCTACGAGTACTTATAAACTTCTATATGGTGCTTCAAGCCAATGTGCTCAGTATGTGCCTAGTTCGATAAACTGACTGAGTGGCTTGTATAACGGTAGTGGGTATTTTTCAATAAAAAAGATTTATATTCACAATGAATTTATATGAAACTGTTGCATTAATTTCTGACTATTAGTAGATTTTAAATGGGCTTTATGACCGAGTTAAACACTCTGTTTTCTCACACACACACACACACATTTCCTCGCAATCGAAGTGAAAAGCAGATATATACACTCTGCTTCCATAAAACTCGGTCATAAACCCCATTTTATGTACAATCAACTATTATTTTATCAATAAAAAATATTATATAGGTATGGTTCTTTGTTTAAATTTCCACTGTTTGCCTACGTCGGCTTTTTTAAAGCCTGAAAACTTGTTTATCAGCACGTTAAAGGTTTTAATAGAACGAGTCTATGGCATTATGTGTGACGTACGTGTTCTTATTTCTTATATTTTTATAGGAATACTTAAACAATGAGACCATAAACAATTGATAGTTAATAAATTTAAAAAAACATGACTGTTCTGCTTTATTGAATTAAAAATTTATACCTAGTGTCTCTCGGGATGATGTAGGATTGTAACGATATCTTCTACATCCAAATCAGTCGTTTAGAAGTTATGGTAGATGAACCCTAAAACCATTACACTCCTTCTTTGGGCAGTTATGTGGTAATTAATTATTATTATTAATGAATTTAACAAAGATATTATTAATTTGATGTTTGTTTACATTAGATATACTTATTATTAATTTTTCCGTTGAGCAACATATAACTAGTGAGTATAAGCACAAATGTTATAGCAAAAGTAATTTGGATCTTTGTCCATGTATAAGTCCCGAAAATTGCTATTGCGCTGGAACCATGTCTAATTAATATCGAAATGACGTCATTTTGACCTCAGCCGAAATAAAAATATACCATCAGCTCGAAACTTCAGTTTAGTGCTGACGTCACTAAAATGGCGGCCACGCGCATTAGCAGTTTGCGGGACTTATATCATGATGTATTTTTAAAGCTAAAAGTAAAAGTAAAATAAATACTGAGATAAGTAATAAGAGAAAGTAAAAACAATTCGAAAGAAAAAGAGATTTTACAAGTCTAATTCGGAACCCCTTCTCGTAAAAAACTCCAGCAAATAAAACAATAAACTCGTTAACAAAAACAAGATAATTTCATAACGACCCTTCATAAAAGGAAAGGTTGTCTATTAAAATTGAATAAAACATCAAAAGTTTCTATTTATAAACTCTAAGAGCTTACGGGTAAACCATTAAACGTGACAAAAACAGAACATCGGCTTCCGGGCATTTATCTTGCACGGAGAGGTATAAAGGGCATAAATAAAGCAAAACCTATAAAGCTTTAAAGCAACAATGAAAAATACGAACCGTTTTACGTCGGGTGGTGGTGTGAGGCTGGGGTGGAGGTCCGGCGCGCCTTGCGAGCCCGAACAATGCCTCCCCGACGCGAGTACCGCTGCAGAAACAAAAAACACATGAACAACCGCTCCAATTATTGACGTGGGCATGAGATGGAAGCTCCGTGAGTCGAGCCTGAAACACACGCAACCGCAGCTGCTCGGCAAGACGTCACATCAAACGCGCGCGTACACGTGAAATATTGCCAGATAGTGGGGACTGCCGACACGAGTGTAAACTTAAAACTATGAAATAAAAGTGTTTTTTTTGGATTTTCCAATTAATTTGGTATCAAAAATTAAATTTCATCATTTGTAAATTTAAAAAAAAAATAACATTAGTTTAGTTTTTACATCTATCGGCATTCCGTGTACTAACATTAGTATGTTGGTGAGGTAACCTTGAAGTTTGTATCCATCCCAAAATCGCGTAACACACCTCAATAAGCTTTTACTTCAACAATTTGTTAAGCTGCAGGTAAGCATTAAAGTGTATTTGTCGGCCAATATGAATACCTACTTCTCAAAAATCAGTGCACCCCAGCACCATGAAAGAATAATATGCACTAAAGTCTTCACAGAAAATGTATGACTTAACTCGCCATCAGTCCCATACTACACCACAAAACAGTAATGGCTAATTTGCCATAGATTCTAATGTTATGAAGCACGTCACTGATTCAATCACGTCGTGATTGCAGGACTACGGCTCCAGGCACACTTTATGGTTTGAACGCTTCCATATTATAGTTCTTTCCACTAAAACTTCTAACGAACCCGTCGCGCATTGTGTATGTTTCAGGCTTTATGGCTTATCCAATACCCTGACGACTCTTGTACTATGTTTTTCGCTAACGAACAGCTCTAACGACTGACTAACATATACGAGTACGAGTACTACCTACCTACTAACAACTACACCCACGTTGGTGACGATTGTATTCAATTTTTTTTTCTCGATCTATATGGTACAATGACCACCAAATGCCCACCAAAAGAAAAACAAAATGTACAGACACCAACACCGGAATTCATAGTCAAACTAGGGGCTTCTTTAGAGGACTTTTTAAACGGCCGGTCGCATGTTCAACCTTTATGCAATGCATTAAGGTTGTGTATGACACATGTTGTCTGAATCGTCCTCTAAAGAAGCCCCTAGCGTCGTGGAAACCTCCTGCCAGACATTCTTAAAATTTTAAAGTTTAATGGTGTCTCCCAAAGCCACCATGATCCAAACAAACATCCATACAAACGCTCCTCCCAGTGTTGAGGACAATACGCAGAGAAACTTTCGGCTGTTATAAAATAACGAAGGTCTGGCACGCGCTGGCTCTTAGACACTTATAATATAACTAGCGACCCGCCCCGGCTTCGCATTGGTAGCTTATTACAATTTTCGTATGGATCTCTAATTGAAAAAATGGTTGTCATTTGGGAATAATATAGCTTTGTAATGGCGAAAGAATTTTTGAAATCGGTCCAGTAGTTTTTAAGTTAATTCGTTACAAACATACAAATCTTTCCATTTTAAAATACTAGTGTAGATACACTACACTATGACGCGTATGACGTAGCAGTTAATATCCGAACATTAAATGGTGGACTAATTACAGACGTCTTGTCAGTCTGTCAGGCTCATCTCCGCTCTATTTTCTATATAATAATAATCTACCAATCAGAGGAATCGATTTCCGGCCGACGGTAAAGGAAAACCTGTAATTGCCGCTCAGTAATTTATATTGGAATTCTTTACAGACTGACTATGGCCTAAATCCTTCTCATTCAGAGAGGAGACTCGTGTTCAGTAGCGGACGGGCAATGAGTTAATATGATGATGATGATGATATAAAAATCATAATGACACACTACTGGTCCAGTTTCGATTATAATTGATGCACCAGAATACTTCACTTACTAATTAGAGAACACTTTTACAGTCTTAAAAATATAAAAAATATAAAAAGTTATACCAACTTCACCTAGTACAGTAGGTACGCGGCAGAATATATTGTACATCGACCTTTAGAATGAGATAGCGGTTTCGTAGAGGGTTATCTCCGTCATTGAGACCGACAAAACGTCACATAGGTGACAGAGACAACGCTCTACAAAGCCGAAATCTCATTCTAAAGGTCGATGTATAATATTTCTTGCCGGATGCTGTAACCGGTTTACATAACTTTAGTTGCATCCAAAAAGTCCGGCAACATGCGACAGGGAACAGTCCCTGTCGCAAAGCCCTAAGTATCTCAAATCCAGCTAGATAATAATTATTACAAAAGCCGACCGTATAATATAATATTTAAAGCACAATAACGGAGCCATAAGCGCACGAAAAGAATTTCAATATTACCGTATAAAAGCGCATTCACACGAGAGCAACGTTAAATGTGTATTTTAGCGGCAAAACCCGCCACTAGAGATCACTGAATTGTTCACGTGAAAATACGTGTGAACGCCGCTTTAGCTTGAACCTCTTTAATAGTGTCGATAGTGCTTTGTACTCATTACCAATTAGGGTTTTGCAGTTAAAAACAAAGTTGTTCAAGTTTTCGAACAAAATAATGTTCGTTGGTAAAAAAGTTCGTTACGTGGCTGATTTTACCGTTCGAACGAAAATGAATCCGCATTCATTCGTTGAAAAGTTTTGAATACAAGCTTCTATTTTTTATTTATATTTTATTCGGTCTAGAAATAAACTATTTACCTATGTACTTCGGAAATTGTGTTGTACCTACTTGTACCGGTACGTGCTCTAGAGTCTAGTGTGTAGTTTAATTGGTACAGCTTCAATAGATTGCGTCAGCCAGAGGAGTGTGGCTTCTGATCATTGTCCCAAATTATCGTCAAAAATGTCTAAAAATATCTACTCTGAGATTATATAAGTATAGCTAGATACATATTGCAAAAACACGCATCAAATAGGTCGAGTAACTTTAAGGAAAATTGCATGTATGCACAACCTTTTACACCAAACGCATGAACTGTCTCTGCTCCTTCGTGAGTAAAAAAATTGTTGTCTGAAAAGCCGTGCTTATGTAATCACAAACGAACGCCAGGTAATGTAATAAAAGTCTAGTATTAGTACCTACTTTAATATTAGATAAGTATACACTCAGTAACCATCACGTAGTGAGCAAACTGTATATCCGGAGGAAGTGAATCTCCCGCCACCCCACGCCACCTCGATTTCCAATGGATGCCCCGTTCGTTTTTTCGCTCCTTGTCCCCACTCATGCGAAACACATTACGTAGGTATACACTTGTAACACAATTTGTTTTATAAATACTTCTTATGGATCACTGGATTCAAGATTGATTGACTGAAAGTTTGCAAAAAAAATAACACTGGGATTGAATGTTTTATGCATGAAAAATTATCGGAAAACCCGCATAAATGTTGGCTTTGAAAGATTTTTGTAACAACTAAATTAATATTGAGTGTTTCGCCTACATTATTTAATAGGCAGAAAATGTTGTTTTATTTAAACATTCTAAACATACAATTACTGACTTTCTTTTTCACTAGCTTCTATCTATCAGCGAAAGAATATTCAGAATCGATTCATTAATTCTCAGGTAACTCCCATAATTACATGCAAACTTTATGTCTATATACTAATTAGATGATAGCGGTAATGTTAGTGTGAGCAAATCTTTACAGCACTTCAAAAATATAAAAGTAGGCAGACAATATAATGCATAATATGTCAGCTCAAGTCATCTATTAAACTAGCATGAGCATCGCAGTTCCTGCACACGGGTAGAATTTCTGAAATCCTTTCTACGCTATAGTTAGGTACAAGTACATACAAAATCTCAAGTTTCCCAGCGGTTTGTGCTACATCCTGTCATTCAGTCAATTTCTTCTTTATTATTTTTAAAAAGGTTAGCTAGGTCTTTGATTTTCCGGAATAAAAGTAGCCCGTGTCACTCTCCAGGTCTTTCCATACCCATCCAAAAAATCACGTAGATCCGTGGCTCTGTTGTAGCGTGATTGAAGGACGAACCAACAAAGAAATACACTTTCGCATTTATAATATGGGTAGTGATTACAATGAATACAATAATACCCTCGCAAATTAAAGGATTGCTTGGTAATGCTTTTATGTGACGAGATCGGAAATCCCTTAATAAGCCTTTTAATTATCCCAAACTGACCAAACAAAAAGCTAATCAAGATACCGAGTATAAAACATCCAATACAAGCAACAGGATTCTCGGTAATGTGAGGCGAATGGTACGGTTTGATAAGGAAAAACGGGTAAATAAGGAATCATGAGAGCGGTCCGGAAAAGGTCAGAAGGGAGGGGGAGCATCCGGCGGACTCGGTGCTCGGAGCCTCAGTCAGACGGTAGCTTATAGGTATTAAAATTCTATATTACTTACTGTAACATTGCTTTTGATGTGAGATTATCAAGTCTGCTTACCTACTTAGAACATACTTTATATTCTAATATGAAAAAAATGTGAAAACATGATATTGCTAATAAAGTGACTTGAATCAAAAATTGTTAACTTTTGAGAAAATCTGTAACTGGCCATATTTCTATAAATAGCGTATGGGTAAATTATTATTATTGACACTGGAATTTATAGTCAAGATAGGGGTTCTTTAGAGTACGATTCCAACGACATGTGTGATGATGTGTCATATTCAACCTTTATGCAATGCAATAGGGTTGTGACACATGTCGTCTGGATCGTCCTCTAAAGAAGCCCCTATCTTGACTGTGAACTATCTTAATTCTCTTAATCAGCTGTTAATTTATCAATAATAAATAAAATAAATAAGATAAAATAAAATAAGTAATATTTAAGAATGATTTGTTTGTCGACATCTAAGTTGTAAAAAGTTTGATTATAATTTTTAGTTTAGAGCATAATCATAATGATTAAAGTTTGATTATATTTTTTAGTATAGAGCATAATAATAATGATTGCACAGCTTTTATTACATTAGCAATATTTCTTTAATGTCTCAAAAACTGTGTTGTTTTTAGAAATATAATGCTTTTAACGTAAAAGCATCGAGGAAACCTCGCGACGTCTCAGCAAACAACTTTGATTTCCTCCAGTCACAGTCAAAGGAGCTTACCGGGAATAAGAGAAAAGCATAAAGAATGAAGGGAAAAGGAATAAAAAATTCACAGAAACACGGAGGTCGGAGTTTTTCCTGTCACCGGGCACAAACAATGCCTCTATTGTCCCCTCCTCCCCCCGTGGCTCGGAACAGGCGAGGAAACGAGCATCTTTTGTTACCGACCCCGCTCTCCCCGCGGAAACGGGAGCTTTGAACCCGCGGTCATCTGTTTACATCAATGCAGACTAAAAAAGACATGCGATTATTTAGCTTCCCCCCAAGTTGCATTTCCTGAATGATAAGTCGTTTGCACGTTAGGCGCATCACTCACAGGAGCGAAAGTCGAATCAGAGTCATGCGCGTACATTTAATAAGTGTTGCGCCTCGTCTAGAATACCCGCGGCACGTTTTGTTTCAGATAACTATATCACAACGCATTGCTACTTTGTAAGTTTTTCTGGTTTGATTTATACTGCCGCGATAGCCTAATGCTAAAAACGTTCGGCTTCTATTTGGGAGGTCGGGGGTTCGATCCCGCGCATGCACCTCTAACTTTTGCGGAGTTACATAACTCCGAAATGTTATAGGCCCGGGGTCGTACCACGGACCCTCAACTAAGATGCCGATGCCTTAACCACTAGTTTGTCACCGCTTGTATTGAAGAGTAGCTTCAAATGCTATTTCAATTATCATTCAATATCTTCATACAATATGGTTAAAAGTCAAAGCTTTTCCACGACAATATTCAGACTTACGTAAGATTCGTACAACACCTTATTGGATAGGTCCGCTATAATTGACTTTGGTACTTTTATTCCCTACCTTATGTAATTTTTGGGGGTGTAATGTTGTTATTACAGTTTTTAGGGTATTAAAATGTAATAACAACACATTATACCCCCAAAAGTTACATAAGATAGGGAATAAAAGTCCCAAAGTCAATTATAGCGGACCTACCCAATGAGTAGTTCCCCGAAATGCGACATCAAGTAAACCAACCAACATTTTCCATTAGCCGAGAATAAATCTACCCGTACAAGTAATAAAAGAAGGTATAGGTGCCTCTACCTACATCAATAATGTATAGAGTATAGACCCTTTCCTATTTACAATTTCAAATGAATAAAGGTTCAAGGCTTTTTCGGTAGGTAATGTGCTTACGTACTGCTTACGACTCTCGGGGTGACGTGGAATAAATTTATTTCACCTTTTTCGTGCACTCGTTTAGATATGAAAAAAATTGCGTTGAAACCGAGCCGACATTTTTTTGAATATTTTTTAGCTTATTCATGCTAAACGCCAAGAATGTCTGGCATATTCGCTTGAATAAAATGTTTTGCAAACTGTATGAATAAACCTCTGCTCATTGAAAATCCAACTATAGTACGCGACAGGTCAAGATGGCGATCGGGGTATGAGGCGGGGAGACACCCCGCACACAGAGAGAGAGCGGGAGAGAACCGCAACGTAGATAATACTTCCATATATTATACTAGCTGATGCCCGCGACTTCGTTAGCGTGGATTTACGTTTTTCAAAATCCCACGGGAACTCTTTTTATCCCGTAATTTTCCGGGATAAAAAGTAGCCTATGTGTTAATCCAGGGTATAATCTATCTCCATTTTAAATTTCAGCCAAATCCGTCCAGTAGTTATTGCGAGATTGAGTAACAAACATCCAAACATCCAAACATCCAAACATCAACACTTTCACATTTATAATACTACTAGCTGATGCCCGCGACTTCGTCCACGTGGATTTTCATTTTTCAAAATCCCGCAGGAACTCTTTTATTTTCCGGGATAAAAAGTAGCCTATGTATTAATCTAGGGTATAATCTATCTCCATTCCAAACATGCAAATCCATTTAGTCGTTTTTGCGTGATTGAGTAACAAACATCCAAACATCCACACTTTGACATTTATAATATTAGTACGATTAGGTTTAGGATAAGAAATCGTTATAAATTCAATATGGTGGATGTTCTAGTCTCTACTGATAAACTCTGAAATTCAAATTTTACACGTACGGAAATAGGCCAGTAAAGTAGGCTCCGTTGGTAGAAATAACTGTGTTTTACGATCATCGATTTCGACCTTAATAATATCTAAATAGTTGAATATTCAATGACCACGCAGAATGTTGTTATTTAATTATTGAAATCATAATTTATACTAATATGATAAATACGAAAGTGTATATCTGTACATCTGTTGCATTCTCACGGCATTGAATTGAACCGATACTTTTTATTCCGGATCATCAAAGAGTAGGTATAGGTACCTACACACGGGTATTATATGTATATAAATAGCCTAAATGCACGCGGATGAAGTCGCGAACATGACCTAGTCCGGGTAATAAAATATTTCATAGGATTTAGCCCGTTTGAAGTTACAAGTAAAATGGCCGAATTCTTTTGTTGGTAAAAAACTCTAAGCAAATAAACTTTTTCATTAACTTGAAATAGTTGAAGCAATCTTTGCGAAATACTTACAAAATATTTTTTGCTAGCAAGCAAAGATCTTCTAAAACTCCAGATAGGTAGGTAAAATTCACACCTTTGTATCTGCATTAAAAAGTGAAGACAAATTCGCGAAGTAAAAATACGCTTGTGTAAATGACACGCATGCGCGTTGCGGCAAAGACTACTTACATACATACTGGTGCCGAGTTTGGGCAAAACGACAGTTGTCTTAGTCTATAGAAGTTAGGCTTAAAGAAAGACCAAATAAAGTCTGTTACTTTTTCCCAACCAAAATTTTTTTTACCAAAGGTACAGAGTGCAAAGCTTGCACAGTTGATAGAAACTTAAAAATTATACTTACTAGAGTCTTAGTTCTTTCTATCACAAATATACTTAGCTCAGTGTAACATTCTGCCATGTTGCTACTGTAGACTTTAGTAGTTTGTAAACTTCTGTCCATAACATAGTTTTTACTACAACGGAAAAACTAGCATCATAAAAGGAGATGAGCAGGGCATTTATACGAGTCCATTCAGTTCCGTGGCCGTCTTAAAAATGGTGTGTCTTCCGAATAACTAAACGAGTGCTTTCTACAAGTCTTTTATTGCATGCGCAAATTGGATTTCACGGCGCACCCGGCAACATACATTTCTCTCAGAGTGAATTTCATTTGCGTTCTGCCCAGAATGTGTTGTAATATTTTTTAGCTACACGGTTTATCTAAATGAAAGGGAAAAAAGGAACTGTCTGACTGACTGATCTATCAGCGCACGAAATTTCAAATGCAGATAGCTATCATGACGTAAACATCCGCTAAGCAAGGATTTTTTTTGAAAAAACAACCCCTAAGATGGTAAAATAGATGTTTGAAAATTGTGTATTCCACGTGGACGAGGACACGAGCATATGCTAGTCTTGGATATAGACGAGATTTTCTTTAGAAATAATAATTTTAATAATTTTACACAAATCTATTGTTTTATTGCAATTATCGAATCACTTAATCGTGCGTAAACCAGTATGCCTGAGAGTTCTACATTATGTTCTCAAAGTCGTATAAAGTTAGCACTTGGCCAGCGTGTGGACTATGGCTAAACCCTCATACTGAGCAAAGATCCATGTTTAGTGAGACGGCGATGGGTTGATCATGATGATAGTGATGATGATCTAATTACTAGACGATGCTCGCGTCTTTGTCCGCGTGGATTTAGATTACTTAAAAATTCCGTGGATTTTTTTTGATTTTCCTGAATAAAAAGTAAGCTATGTCTAAGAGCTTGTCCAGACGGAGCGTATTCGCCGCGATTCTCTCGTGCGTATCACGCGCGACCGTTTTGCCCAGAAAGAGCGTACCTACGCGCGAGCATTTGGGCGAAATATTGGCGCTCCATTTCCCTGGATAAGTGCATTCGCTCTGGAGTTCGCGCGTTAACTGGACGCAACAAGGCGTCCCTAGTATCTCGACTCGCGCGCATTACGCGCGAATCACGCGCGAGTCGAGTCTGGCGTAGTGCACGCGATTTACGCGCGTATTTTGAATTCGCGCGATGCTTGTGGGCGCGATGTATTGGCGCCTAGTATCTCGGTAACGCGCGAATGAATTCGCGCGAAACGTTTTGCGGCAAATTCGCTCCTTCTGGACAAGGTCTAATGCGTTGTCATAATACAACGCGATTACGCGATCATCGCAAGTTCACGCGAATTTTACTCGTATGAATGTACTTACTACGTACACACGTAGCAAGTTGAAGTTCTTACGCTGGTATACGATCACCGTTACGTAGGTATATTGTTTTCATTATTTTGTTTGCTCGTACTCAGTTTGCTGTTACATGCCCTCGGGACCTCGGGGCTTCAGTTCGTTTATTGTTTACTCTTTTATATTGAAGTGTCTGAGCTGAACAAATAAAAATATTACATTGTTAAAATTTTCTTTTACTTTAAATAAATAAGTGCTTATTTTGTTGCCTTTATTTCATATACGAAGGATATTTTATAGCATCATGTTCTGAAACTCTCAAGATTGTTGCGTTAGTGATGTTAGAACAACATAGTCTACAAATAAATTGAAGTTTTTACTCCAATTATGGTTTGTAAAAAAATCCTTATATTTATTTAATAATAAGGATACTAATATAATATAATACATTCGGAATTAGGTAGGTATGTGTTTTTTTATTTAAAAATTATTTATGCCTCAAATACACCTATGAGATGGTCACTCATAATAGCACCAAATTTATGAGCGTGTGATACACGAATCTATGGCTTTCTCAAAACTAAGGCAATAAATCTAAAACAAAGAAAAAAATAAAAGGCGACCATAAATTTTAAATACAGCAAAAACAAATTATCGAAGTTAGAGAGTGCGTTTGTTAATAAAACCGTCAAGAAATGCGTGATTTATTTTAAAATTTCTGGCTAAACACGGCAAAAACTAATACTTAATGGCAATCATACGTCTGGGGACAAATAACAGGCGACAAGTATCTGCGAACTGATATGGATAGATTTTGAAAGGTGGAGCCTAGAGCGCAATTTTTAATTTCGGCCAATAGGGTATTTTTGTGCGCAAGAGGAGACCAACCAGAGAACCGTACTCCCCTGTGTGTTTTGGGTTTTCAGAGAACTGTGGGCGTGCTCGACACACGACCACGGGGACCTTTAAGGAGAACTGGAAAAAGAACGGAGGACATTCAAGGCGGGACTTCGGCTCGGGTCGGAAGTACAAATCCCAGCGCGAACCTCGCGACCTCGTCCATTCGAGATATTTTGAGCTTCCTTTGCAAAATTGGAGTGTAGATTAAAATTATAGTATAGTGTATTGTTAAAATTTGTCCTGAGAAATAAGATAAGGTTATAGAGACAGTGTGTTCGGGCCAGCGGCGGTTTAATGGTGAAGTACCCAGATTATTATATTTAGTGTAAATTTTGAAAGTAGTTCCACAACTTTTAAGCTTATAAAATTGATTAACCGGTATACCTAGAAGAAATAGATCTAGAAAATAATCTAGAAGACCAATATCATGCTAGACGTAGACAATGGTCTCAACCCTGGGCTTGGATGGAGTGGACCACGGGTTTAGCGTGTGAAAATTTCATATTATACCTAATCACCGCATTGTGTATGCATAGTCGCGAGAAGTGGGGGCGCATTGTGAACCTCGCGAGTAGGTTTAAATTAGAAAGAATATACCGAAGTGTTTTAACTAGACAAGTTGTGTAACTAGGTTCAGATGTATTTAGAATAAATACTTGTGCTAGATTATGTATATAACCGTGTGTACAGTGTGTCTTTAACTCTAATTCGTTTTAGGAATAAAATTTAAGAAATCTCTCTTAAATTTTATGACATATTATGTGTGTAATTGATTGTGAAATAAACTGCGCGGCCGTAAGGGTTTTTAAAGTTTAAATGTTCGCTTTTCCCTTCTAAATAGGCTGGCTTAGGAAGCGAACATTTGGCGGATTTTAAATGTAACAAACACATTTAAAATTCCGTCTAAATCACAATAACAGTTTCTTTTTTTCTAAAAATACTCAATTGTGAGAGTAAATAAACAACTTATTTACCAGAAATAAAAGCATTTGAGTATAAATATCATCTTTTATTTGTCACATCTTACTTTCTTTAGACATTTAATAATGGAGCTCAAATAATCGGTCGACCTGTGTGTATTCAAAAATGCCGTAGATACATGGTTCCATGTGTCGGACTCCAATATTAAATCTCTCATATTACCTATATCACGACTCTTACTATTAAGTAAAGTTCAGGCTAGTTTTTTTTCAGCAGTACACCGAATTCACAATAATAGCTCTTACCTAGCAATAAATAAGAAATAGAATAAAGTTGGCAGACTAACGCAGTCAGATGGAACGCCTCTTGTCAAAAATACACATTGACTTGTTGAGCAAATTCACACAAATATTTTGGATAATGTGGTGTGTTTTGAACTATCAGCTACCACGATACCATCACCATCATCATGAGCAACCCTCGCCGGCTCACTACTGA
Organism: Maniola hyperantus; assembly: GCF_902806685.2. NCBI lineage: Eukaryota > Metazoa > Arthropoda > Insecta > Lepidoptera > Nymphalidae > Maniola > Maniola hyperantus. Next base: position 5,948,258 of record NC_048553.1, read on the forward strand.
GCGCGGGCTCCATAGAGAACTCTCAGGTTGCGGTTTACCTCACGATGTTTTCTCTCTACGGTGAACCAAGTGATATTTAATTAAGTTGAATACATACAACTACGAAAGGCTAAAGGTATTTGTCGAGTTCGAGCCATCGAACTTCGAGTAGATGGCAGACGTTTTAACATTTAGGATATCACGACGTATAAACAGTATGCTGTGAAGGGGAACGAGCATCTTCGGGTAACGGGACAATGGGTAAACAATAGAGCAGGTACAGACCTTTTTTTTTTCTTGTGTCTTTTCTTTTGCACCGAACTTCGGGGCAAATGTGGCTGGCGAACTGTGTGACACACGAGGCATTATTTTGGAAGTAATTAATTTGATACGTCCGACGTATAAAAGTCTGGTTTTCCCCAGACTAAAGGCACACGGTTGATTCTGGCGGCACCCGGCGGTGACGGGACGGGCACACCCGTACATGTCATGTCTTATCCGGCTGGATTACCCGAACGATAGGTTGGCCAACCTATTACATAACTGAACAAATATATACATATATACAAATGCCATGGTGCTGAGGCTAGCTTCCGAGCTCATAAAAATAACCTTGCTCCCATACAAGGCAATTGAACGCTTCGTAGCGAAAAAGGGTAGTCAGCCGAGGCCTCGATAACAATGGATAAAGGCTAGTTTCTAGCGTAGGGACTCCCCCTGCCTTAAGACTCGTCAGTCGGTTTAAAGTGATGGCCCAATCTGGCTAAATACACATGCCAACTGATTTTCCTCACCACCAGGTCGTTCTAAACTAGCTGATCTCTCTCCTAAAGGGACATTTTGAGAAGTCAAATGACTCAAAATAGTAGAATCAATTGGAAAAAGCTTCATGAGCAAACTCGCGAAAACCTGGTAGAAGGTCAAGATGTCCATGTGTCCGCCCAACGCAATGTGCCTGGCAGATTAAATTTGCCACACGTGAGATAACATGTTATTCCGAATGCCAACAGTGTCCCTAAGTTCAGCCTAGCTATTTTGTTAAATTTCCTCTCTATATAGCCGATCATTGAAAGAAGCAGAGACGATCACCGTACCATCACACCTACTCAATTATTTTAATGAAAGGTCCCAAGGAATTTAAAAAAAAATAGTCTGGAAACTTGCTTAAGTACTTTTTTCAGCAGAATTTCTGCTTTATAAACCAGTGCTTAGGATATTGACTTGTCATGAAGGCCTATATGAAATAAATAGTTTCAGTATTAAATATCGTAAACTGCGAGTACCTAGTAGCTGAAAAACTAAGTAGGTAAGTATAAATATTTAAACAGCGCAGCGCTTCAAAACATCTGTACACTGCTCTAAAAGTCGTAATAAATATTGAGCATTGCTCAGAAATGGAAATGAACTGCAGTGAAAATTTAAAAGAGGGGAGCATTACAGGAAATATGCTCCCACTTCTCGCTGTTATATCAGAGATGAAGGAAGCGCATGGCAACGATAAGACGCGGTGTTGTAATAACAAAAAAATACTTATTTTTTAATGGCTTTGGATGGATATGGAAAGTGGATACTTAATTGATAGATGTTGCCCATGACTTTATCCATGTGGACCTAGGTTTTTATGAATCCCGTGGGAACTATTTGGTTTCCAGGATAAAAAGTATCCTATGCCCATCGCGGATGCAAGCTATATCTGTATAAATTTTCGTCAAAATCGATTAAACGGATAGGTTTCAAAAAATTCCGTGGGAACTCTTTGATTTTCCGGGGCCAAAAGTAGCCGATGTCCTTCCCGGGGTGCAAGCTATTGCTGTACCTAATTTCGTTAAAATCGGTTAAACGGATGGTCCGCTAGCTAAAAGCTAGCAGACAGACAAATGCTTTCTGATTTATAATATTAAGTATGGTTAGTGAATAATTATGAGTTTTTGTTACATAAAATAAACTTCTATTTATTTAAGAATCTGTTTGAACACAGTTAAAAAACAACAATTCAATCTCAAAAAATAATTCATAAATAGGTACTTACTTACCAAGTTACTTAGCAATAACTTTTGAAATATTGACACAGAATTTCCATCGAATGGGTAAACAAAATATAAACATTCAACGGCACAGCGTTTCACAACATCTGTAGACTGTTCTTAAAGTCGTGATAAATATTGAACACTGTGCAGTGAAATGAAAATGAACGGTAGCGAAAATATTAAAGAGGGGAGTACTACAGGAAGTATGCTCCCACTTCTCGCTATTATATCAGAAATGAAGGAAGCGCGGGAAACTGTGGGATACAGCGTTTGTTACAACAATAAAGACTTCAACTGTTTACCTGACTACAGAAGAGTTAAGAACTTAGCAGTCAGTTTGTGTAGGTATGTTTGCAAGGCCGCAGCCAGGAATTGATTTTTGGGGAAGCTTTTATCAGAGTCCGGAACCCTATCACGAGAAAAACTTTTGTCAACTTGACATGGTACCTGTCAGTAGAATTTTATCTTTCCTTCTAATAAGTGTGTTTTTGATGTTTAAGCAGTTTAATATTATATATTGCCTTAGAGAAGCTCAGCTGAGCTTTCTCTTAAAAGATGATAATATTTTGTACGTAGTTTGTTCCAATTACGTTATCAATGGCGTCAATTTTCAATAATAATAATTGAAATAATCAAGACGGGTGCGGCTAATTTGCAGAACTATTTAAACAAAAAAGGAACTTACTTAGAATATGTCTTTAAAAAGAGATTGTTATGCATCCATTCTACTAAATTGAATAGGGATTTGTTTCTGGGATTAACCTGATGGGTTTGACCCGTCCGAAATGTACCCGGACATTAGAACAATTGTTTTGGGGACCAAATGTGGCCATAACCGTGTTACGGTTGTGTCCCTCTACATTAAACTAGGTACGCAGTAGCCTGTACGCATAACTTTGCTTGTTAGTTTGCTTAATAAGCTATTGAACGCTTAGACTGATCAATTGATACTTTTGGCACAGAGATTTTCTGCACCCAGGATAATTTTTACTTTGGGATAACAGTAGGTTCCTACAAGATTTTTATAATATCTAAATCTAGGAGACGAAGCTGCGGAATTTTCGTATATTGCTGTGGACCAACTCCATTATTAATAAGTAGAACTTGTAAAGGTCTTGATCGGTTTTGATCGTTTATTTGTTTCAAAATTTTTACAACTTTCATCAAAATAAATACGATTAGTGGAATAGTAAAAAGTGGAAATATAAGACGTAAATAAGATAAATCTTTACAAAAATTAAAAGATGGCGAATATGCAAATTGCCATCCGCTCGAGACTCGATTCAAGTGAGAATACTGGAAGCATAATAATCTAAGACAACAAGCTAAAGTCTACAATTAAATAAATAATAATAAAAGTAAGAAATGTTTACATAACTACTTTATACCTACTTAGGAAAACAAGGCTCGCTGATTCGTATACAAACGAAAATAGTGGGAATTATTTTTATTCTGTAAGACTACTATTAACTAGTTAAGTACCTATTATCTTTTAGTAAGCTTGAGCAGCCAAAGAAAGGGTCTACTCGAAATATTAAGTATAATAGACGAACTTTCTTTTGGAACAATAAATACGTATTTATACCTTTTATAGGGACTATGTGTTTCCATCTCCAGAATGGCTATGACTGTACTAAAAGATGTGTAATGGCTCGCTATTCCAGTTAATCCCTCAAGTTATCCTAGAAAAATTCGGTACAAAACGGTTCTAGAATGGATGATCGATTCAGAAAGTGAGCCGTGAAAAGGTAACAGTTAGACACATTTTCGCATTTAGTAGATAGTGTAGTAACAGGTATAATCGGATAGAACTTACAATAATCCATTTACCATTTAGAAGCCTAAAACTAACCAGGTAACAACAAAAACAATTAGACAAATTAACTCGGTCGGCGTATAAACCATAAACAGGCGGGTTGAACTTGCAAATTAGTTTAAGCATATGTATCAACTTCCAAATGTATACAGAATCGTGCTTGAAACTTATTACACCCGTTTGCACATAGACACGACGACTTTTGCAATGGTATTCTGCCGGAAATTTAAAGTTTTTAGGGTAATGAACTATCGTAAACTTTACAAACGAACGTAGCAGAGACCAATATAGGCACTTTACGGACCAAGAAGAACTTTTGTTACTAGAAGCGGATAACTGACACAATGTAATTAAGTTGTAAGTAGTAAGAAACGTAAAGCATAATATAGTGATGATTGACTTAAATATTTGTAAAACATTTTTTCATAAAATAACGCAGAAGTACAAATGAAAAAATGTGAACTATCAAGAAACTTCTAAACATGACTCAGTACGCATATATCACGTACGTACGTAATCAAATCTTGTTAGTATATTATGTGAAACGACAATTTATAAACTGGCTCTCAGTACGTCCCTATAACAACAACAGGCAAGACGAGTGCGGGCACAAAACAAATGAACAAATAATGGCAGCGCATTTTTGCGGAAAATGACGCATAGTATGAGAGCTGGTGGCAGAAATTTTTATATCATAAAGTTTGTGGTATATTGTGTTGTGTGCAATAAAGTGTAAATAAATAAAAATAAATAAATGCTTTTCAGAACCATTATTATTATTTTGCCTAATAAATCTTGTCGCCAGGCGGCGACGAATGAATGTACCACTGAATGAATGAGTTGTTTGACTATATTGTATATTTTAGACAAATTTAATTTTTTACAATTCCGTAATACTTAATTAAAATTAGCGTCACTCTACGTTGTCTCCTTTTTACAAGCTTCAAAACTCTATTCTCTCACTGTCAACCACGAGTTTTACTTAACTGAAATGGCCACCAGCTTTCTATCTAGCAGGACTGCGAGCCAACATAATTTGTCATGGCTACGAATGTGAACTTTCTTTTCTGTATTGTTCTCAAGTCTATATGAAAGTCAAAAAATTGCAATTTCAGACAAACAGGTGCGTTTCCTTCTTTTTATTAGTATACTAAATATAGGTACAAGCAGTGGCGTGCACAGGGTTTGAAGCCAGGGTAGGCACTAGTTAAGTAAGAGCCTGTTTACTGGCAGGTCATTATGAAAAATATGCATTGAGCTATTCAACTGGGGTAAGCAGTGCATTTATGCCTCTATGACCTGCACGCCACTGGGTACAAGATGCTATTTTTAAACCGAAAAGAGGTGAAAGCTTATACTATTTGAAGGAATTTGGTTTATGGAAACGTGGCGTTGATAAAGTCAGCTCAGAAATAGAGACCAAGCTTTGGGTTAATTTTAATAAAATGATTTGATTTTATGAAACTCCAAATTAATAGCTACGTTAAAAAATATTGGAACAACAGTTTTAACCTGAAAATCAGCCTTGGACTATTTTTAAAATACCGCAGCACTCTCAATTGAGGTGGCGGCCGATTTTAATTTGTTCTTCTTTGTTGTTCTTAAATTAAGCTATTTTTGACGGCTTGGCAAAAAAAATCAAGTTAACTAACATGCCAGTACTTGTTGATGTTATTTTTCAATTTAGGTACGACGAGTAGGTACCAAAGTTTTAAAATCGGTGATAGCCTAGTGATCAAGTCGTTGGGTCATCTATATCTAACTTTTCGTAGTTATGTACGCTTTAAACGTGAAGGAAAACATCGCGCGTGAGTAAACTTGCATGCCTAAGAGTTCTACATAATATTCCCAAAGGTGTCAATGCGCACTTGACCAGCGTGGTCAAACTATGGACGAAACCTTCTCATTCTGAGAGCAGACCCGTGCTGAGTAGTGAACCAGCGATGGGTTGATGATAATGATGATGATGACCCAATTCGCGATTTGATTATATCAAGGTATCGAATTTGCTGTCGGTCATTCAGACATCCCGCAACGACATCGGTCGCCAGAAATGTCACTTCACACAATATAAATTTTCCTGTCCAATTAAGGTGAATCCAAGCGAATGGCTTAATTTTTAAATTGACCCGAAGCGATACGCGAATTTTCGCCAGAGTAATCTACCTAATTACCATGGACATTCGATTACAATGTTTGGACATCATAAAATTTCGTATTTGAGTTCTTAATCTACCACTCTACTTCTTTAAGAGTGGATGCCAACAGGGAGCCATCCGGTAATACAGTCCTCGACCCTATTCCATTTTACCCTAAGTGCTCTATGTATGATATATTGGTAGAGATTACAGACACCTGCATTCACGATCGCTAAACGTTCGCATATCTTGCAGTCTGGGATATTGGATTCCATGCGAGTGCTTTTTACGCTATTCTCGGAATGAAAAATAGAATAAAATATGCGAAGGCATTGCAATTCAAGTTACCTTTTTGATATTGTCTGTACCGGAGTAGGACCGGTTTTATTAAAAACGCTCTACCTTAGTTTATTGCTGTTAGTTCTAAACGGAGTAGGTACCTAACAGTTACGTGATAGAATAATGGTGCAGTATTTAAAGTTAATCATCCTCGTACGCAGTGGCGTGCAGCTCATAGAGGCATAAACGCACTGCTTACCCGCGTCAAAAAAATCAATGCTTATTTTTCATTAAAACCTGCCGGAAAATAAGTTCATACCTAAATGCATACCCTGGCTTGAAATCCTGTGCACGCCACTGCTCGTACGGTTAATTTTCTTTAAAAAATATTTACTTTTAATCTAGAAATAGTTTATGTGTGAGTACCTGAAAGGTATTCCATTTTGGTAACCTTTTTATCGTTTATGACAATTATTCGAATAAAACACCAAACTTATTTTTAATCCAAACAGCAGAAAAGAAACTAATTTTTTCTTAATTTTTTAAGAGGCTTTTAAAATAAATATATCTATATTCTATTAGATATCTCATCTTAAATCGTTACGAAATTAAATATTTCAACAAAAAGTAACTTTAAGTTAGTCTAAAGTCCAAAGATGATATTTTACTTTTAACTTTAGGACGTCAGCTGTACGTTGCGAAGTTAAAATGAAGTGAATTTATTTGGATACCGAAGTATGCCAACGTAACTTAAAGTGATTGCTTGAATATTTCAGAAGCCATGGCGTTAGAAAATTTTAAAATCCCCAAGCATTTTTGGTGGAATTTTCATATTCTTTTTCTTATTTTGTTAATAGTTCTTGTTACAGCCTACAGGCAGTTTACGTCCTAGATTATTTGTAATAATTATAATTTTGAGATGATTAGACTTGTGCTCTATGAAGAGAGAAGTAAGTAATAGGCCTATGATTATTAAAAATGTGAAATTTTTTAATATTGTTACTCCTTCACGCGACAATGACTGAACTAAGGCTGAAATTTGAAATAGATTTTCATAACCGTACCGTATCTATATCGTAATTTAACATATAAGCTACTTTTTATCCCGGAAAATCAGAGTTCCTTCGGGATTTTTAAAACCTAAATCCACGCGGATGAATTCGAAGAACCGCATTTTCTAGTGATGATTATTATAAGTCCTACCAATTATTATAAGTAAGTTATTATTTAACCCCTACTAGCTTTTGCAACTGAATCCCTCGGGTGTCATTAGGCATTAAACTGTATCTAGCGCTATTTATAATAATTGACTGATTTCGATTGAGAGTGGAAACGTATTTAAGTCTAACGATATTGTGATTTCCAACAATGAAAGTTTCTTTTCATTCCGTTCTGGTATTAGCGCGACTTGCGCACAAACTAATACTTACCTAATTTACAGACAAATATAAACTATCTGTATTACAAAGACGAACTATACTTACTCTGATTACATTTTTATAATAGCTTAGATAAGTTTTACAAAATCTCAAAGGTTTTTCTTTCTTACATACGTTTTCTTTGCGTGAAAAAATAATATTACTTTTTATTAAAAAGACTTTTATTGAATTGTCTTTATCAATTTCTGAGAAAACCCTATCTAAACATTTCTTTGCGTATTCACGTACCTAATGAGGTTTCTATAGAACCGAATCAATCGGCGTCATAGATCCACACACACATTCACATTTCTTGAGTTAATAGGGTCAGGTCTAGAGCTTGTGCTGAAAACTCCTCATCGCAAAGGTTTGATTGAATCGCACAAAGCGCTACCACTCTACCTTCACGCCCATGTATACTCTGCGTCTCGTTAAATCAACTAAAGTACCACTGGGAATACTAAAAATGCCAGGAATCGGCACTTACGTGATGTGTTCTACCTACCTACATACCTAATACATTATTATACGATGCGAAAAGCAAATGTTACTCAAATACTCATTAAAATACTATATACATACCACGAAATAACCTACTAAATTGACTAAATATTAAATAAGTAATTATAATTTCCACAGACTTGAAAAAATTTTAAGCAGTTTAATTACTTAGGTACCTACTAAATTAGCCTAGTTCTTAAAAGCCATTAGAAACAATACGTATTTAATCGCTCTACTTATTTCATTTTTTATCATTATTTAGTTATCACTTTATTTATAACGAAAAAACTACAGGTACCTACGGTGTGAAAATTCTTTTTAACGATTAAATAGGATAGAATAAGTTTTTTTTATCCAAAATAGATATGGATGAATATCCAATTTTTTTTCAAAGGGTCATTAAAATGTTTCCTCAACTCCACGTGTTGATAAGGCTTATTTATAAAGGTTTAATTGCATGAAGTGATTTCTAATACTATTTATTTTGAAAAAATTAAAAAAATTAGACTTTGTACTGTTGCTATCAGCGCCAAAATGGCGAAAATAGAATTGCTTCAAAAATAGGTCGACAATCAGGTCCAGCGTGGTATCAATCAATCGAGGTGAGTGGTTGATGTAAATTCAAATATTTATTTTCAAAAGTGTAGGTATAGTTACTTTGTAGTATAATACTGGATTTAATTTAAACTATTTTATAATCTAAATATAATATCTAGTTTTTCAACATCCGTGTAGTCAGTGAGACAGCAAACAATTAGCTCAGCGCTTGGGAGCGAGGTGACTCGATCAACATTGCCTTTGGCTAACTGATGAAGGATTATTCTGGTTTTTACTTCGTTTCTTTGTATCTGGGAACTCCCCTGAAGGGGAAAGGGCTTGATTAGAGTGTGTTAGTATTATATAATAAGTAGCAATAGCTAAGTTTTATTTTGTTAACATTCCTGTTTTTATAAAATTACTAGATTACACCCGCGGCTTCGTGTGTGAGGATTTAGGTTTTAAATATCCCGTGAGAACTTTTTGATTTTCCGGTATAAAATTAGCCTATGTCCTTCCCCAGGAATCGACAGCTACAGATATCTCTGTACGTCAAAAACGCTCAATTGGATAGGCCGTGAAAAGCTAGTAGACAGACAAACAGATACACTTTCGCATTTATGATATTAGAATGGATATGGATAATCTTGAACGAAATTCGTAACGTACAAAGCTATTATTCTAATTTTAGCTCTATTTCCCATATTGCAAATAAAACGTGATCGAGTGAATATTGTTTTAGAAAATTGTTGTTTTCTAAAAGCAATTTTATTCTTGTAGGTATAGGAGTACCTACATATTGTATACAAATACGTCGTATACAATATGTAGACATACAATGTGTACATTGATTTCTCAAAACGACTCGAAGGAATTGGCTGAAAATTTGTATTAAGATAATTTTACTTCCCAAGTTTATCTGACAGATAGACTCGCTTATACTCGCGACTTCATCCGCGTGGACTACATAAATTTCAAATCTCCATTTAAATCACTTAGGGGTTGAATTCTGATAAATCCTTTCTTAGTGGATACCTATACTCTTTACAAAGACCACACCCTTCAAATTTCATGTCTCTAGGACCAGCGGTTTAGGCTGTGCGTTGATATATAAGTCAGTCAGTCAGACAGACAGGACTTTGAATTTTATATATACAGATGTCATTCCTGAGCTCCCGGGGAATTCAATAATAATTAAAACGAATACTTACCAATTATGGCAATGGCGATAATAGAAGCCATGCCAGCAGTATTAAGGACAGCTCCTGCAAAGAAGAAGATATTTCCCTTAAGTTACTTAATAAGCATTATAATATTTAAGTCTAAAATATGAAGGTACAATCGTGAGCGCAAATAGACTGTTAAAACATTTGCGTTCTCCGCACGATCTTAGAAATTGTAAGTCTAGTACACTAATCTCAATAATAATTCTAAGACTAATCTACACTGGTTTTACAAAGAGGTAAACTTTAGGTTTGAATGTAGAGGGAACTTTTTGACTTTCCGGGATAAAAAGTAACTTCTGTTACTCTCCAGGTCTATAACTATAGTACGCGACGGGTCGAGATGGCAATCGGGGTATGAGGCGGAGGGACGCTCCGCCTACCCGCACGTCACCCACACCGGGTTAACGCGGGGGCTGTGCGGGTGTGCGGGGCGTCTCTACCACGTTTGCTATATTCTTGAAATCATGTCTATCTGTTGCTCCACTGGCGTAATGAAGAACAAGACAAACCAACAAACAACCACACTTTTGTATTTATTATATGGGTACTTGTGTAAATAAAAGGTTTTACATGTCTTTCTCAGACTAATAAAGGCCAAGCCAACAGTTATGTTTTATTGAAAGTAATTAAACTTGTTAATTGTGTTGTTATTTCTCTCTCAAACGCCGAGCGTTGCGAAAGCAAATAAATAAATAATTGCTAAATAATATTTTGAAGTTGTGATAACCTAAGAAAAGAAAAGAAGAACGTTTATTTCTTAAATTGCTCCTAAGGGTTACGACATCGGTCTCGGTAAAACTCTTGATAAGCTTCTTGGCGTTGTGATTAATTTTTAATTTCACTTCTGGTATGTTTATAAGAAACTGTATGAAGCATATCAAACGACAGCGATAACGGCAGGAACGTGTAGGCTCTAGTACCTACCTTTCGCAGTACCTAGTGGCTGCATTAAGATCTACCATAGCGCATTTGGTGTGTCTCAGGCTTTAGAACTACTCGTACGAGGAAAAACACACTACGAACAGGGACAGGAGTCAGGACAAAACTTCCGCGCGAAACGTTAACTCTTTTAGGAAACACGGAAAAATTGCGAGTGCGAACTTTTGTCAGTCATTAAAAAAAATTGTCCGTAGTGTGTTTGTGTAAACTTACTTGAAATATTTAAAAATATCGAGCTGTAGCCGAAGTCTTCTTAAGAATAGCATCAAATATGAGATCAGGCAAACTCTAGTTGAACATAGGTAGCCAGATCGATTAATAGGTGCAATAAATTTTCACGACCATACCATTCCATTACCTTACCGAAATGTAATAGTTCCCATTAATTAGGATTACAATTAGTTCCAACAAAGATAAAGCTATGTCTACACTTCGTGTGCACAGCCAATAAGCTTAAATAATTCTGAGTTTTATTAGTTTGGATTCGTTTTTCGGACGCCTAGTACTTAACTATCTAATCTAAATATATAAAAGGAAAAGGTGACTGACTGACTGACTGATCTAGCAACGCACAGCTCAAACTACTGGACGGATTGGGCTGAAATTTGGTATGCAGATAGCTATTATGACGTAGGCATCTGTTAAGAAAGGATTTTTAAAATTAACCCCCTAAAGGCCTGAAATAGGGGTTTGAAATTTGTCTAGTCCACGCGGACGAAGTCGCGAACATAAGCTAGTTTGAAGATAAGTTTGGCGAAAAAACATTGTAGGTACTACAGTAGTATACTACTTACACTGTTAGTAGGTACTAACACCCTCTTTGTCTAGATGTTAACATGCGATCGGGCAAAAAATATCAAAAAGCAAAAAATTCTTAGTATCAGCCCGGAGTAAGGAAGTTGGCGGAGTTTTACCTTCATAACTTAGAGAGCACTTAGAGCCGTCAATCCTGCACCTATTCGTGACGGATTTCTGTCCTATCGGAGTATGAAAGTAAGAAAATAGACAATGCATCTGTGCTTGCGCACACACGTGTGCACTATAATAATGTAAATCATCGTGCTACGTCAATTCGTAGCGCTTTCGTAGCAGTGTAGCAATGCGGTTGATAATACAAAGAAAAATATATTAAAATAAAACCAGATTAAAACAAATAAAATTATGAACTGGATGATACTGGAATTAGTATGGATTTAATTATGTAATAATGTTTATAAAAACCAATTGCTTTATGATATTGCACTTCCGTTTAGTTTGAAAATAAATGGACGAATTCGTTTGCACTTACAATAATGTTACGAGCAACTCAGTTCTTAAGTAATGAATTTTCATACAAAGCTTGTTTTTCTTTTAATTAACAGCAAAACTGCACTTCCGCAGGAAAGTTAAATAAACAGAAATTGCATGAAATAAAATATTAGCTGAGCTACAGATGCTCCCACTGGAAAATTGAACGCAGTTTTGTTTATTTTGTACGAATTGTGTATACATTTATATGAAAATTTTGTATCTTTTCCTACTTTTATTAGTCAATGAAGTTTTTAAAGTTGTTTGAAGTAACATAATACAATCTTTACTAATATTGTAAAGGCGAAAGCATGTTTGTGTGTCTGCTTGGCTTTTCACATCCCATCTTTCTAACCGATTTTAACGGGCACAAAGATAGCTTGTATCCCGAAGACATAGCCTACTTTTTGTTTCGGAAAATTTATTAGGTTCCACGGGATATTTAAAAACCCTAAATTTACGTGGACGAAGTCATACAGCAAATTTGTAAAATTTCACTGTTTGGTCTTTATTTATTTTATAAATTACGTTAAAATTAATGTATATTACGTACAGAGTAGTATCTGTTAAAATAAAATAATTGTTATAAGGCATTTTAGTAACCCAATTTCCACTGTAAAAAAAATTAAGTAGGTAATAGAATACATGCATAATATTACTATGGGAAGGTAATACTTGCAAATACTTAATTACTCTATTGTATAGGGAAGCTGACTATCATAGTACTAACACAAAAGCACTACCTCTTTTCACCGCCCCGCGCTTCATTCTTTAAAAACAGTATTCGATCAACTAAAGTGGTTTTTCACAATACCCTCTTACTTATAAAACGGCGAGCTTCGGCCTATTATTCGCCCGTAGTAGATACTTAGGGAGCTGATGGTAAAAAAAAATTCAATCATTGACTTGTGTGCCAGAATTTGAAATCAACTTGCTTCAACAAATTTGTTGTTGGCCTAAATTATTTGCTCGTTCTACTAATTCTCCTTATAATAGAGAGAATCTCTTTGCCAGACTACTTTGTCATATACAATGAGTATATAACAACTATTTTTAAGTTACTTTCAATGATTCCACGTCTGGCAAATGATTTTCCATATAAATAAATCAACTAGACTGCATACTTTCCTACTAATATAATAAATGAGAGAGTGTGTCTTGTTGTATTTAAAAACGTAAATCGCGAACAAAGTAGCGGGCTTTATCTAGTTAACATAGTAGGTATAAACTAAAACCAAGGCTTTTCTTACTTTTTAACTATTCAATATTTTTTAAATCAAGCTTCGAAACTCTCCAAACATCTCAACGAGCCTTTACTTTTGTACCACCAACTCCTTAGCTATAGCGCCGTTCCATTTATTTGTGGACTACAGACTAATTTAACTGTCAGGCGAAAATTACGGTACGCGAAACAAATTGTTCCATTATACATATTGAGACTTTATTTTAAGGTAATAGCGGTCTTGTCTCTGACGAATGGCTTTTTTAATTTTGAGAGCTTCTGAAGTCCATATTTAAAATAAGTCTTGAGCCTATTATCAAATGATTGAAATGGTTGCCAACGTTGATCTCATTCGTAACTGGATTATCCATCCATCATTAACCAAAGTTTATTTTTAGGGTTCCGTACCTCAAAAGGAAAAACGAAAACTAAAACTTTGTTGTCTGTCTGTCTGTCTGTCTGTCTGTCAAGAAACGTACAGGGTACTTCCTACTTGACCTAGAATTATGAAATTTGGCAGGTAGGTACATCTTATAGCTGACATTTGGGGGAAAATCTGAAAACCGTGAATTTCTGGTTACATCACACAAAAAAAAATTGTGGTCATGAACAATTATTGCTATTTTCAACTTTCAAAGTAAAATTACTATACCAAGTTAGGTATCATATGAAAGGGCTTTAATTGTACATTATAAAACAGATATTTATTTATTTTTAGGCATAATAGTTTTTGATTTATCGTGCAAAATGTCGATCAAATACCTTTGTAATACGGAACCCTCAGTGCGCGAGTCTGACTCGCACTTGGCCGGTTTTTTGTAACAGATTCACACTCAATCTAAGTGTGATGGTAACAAGTAAGGGAAACCGTTAACGGCGACCCAAGTTACATAAGTATCTATAGTCCGCAACAGGTCGAGATGGCAATCGGGGTATGAGGTGGGAGGACGCCCCGCACACCCGCACGTCGCCCATTTTCATTTCACCCTGTCGCGTACTAAACCTACTTAGGTTGACGTTAACCGTTTCACTTGAAGATTTTTGATTTTTTTTTAAGTGATTTGATTACCGCAGTCATGAATATTTGCAGCACCAAAGGAACCACCAACACGTTGGCGACTTTTGAGAATTTCGTTCGTCTAATTCCAAATGCGTCAAGTGGAGATAGCTTAGTGGTTCAGACTTCAGCCTTCCTATTCATGGTATCCGAGGTTCAATCCCGGGCATCAACTCGGAACTCGGGACTAATTTTGGGAGTTGTACGTACGTTTTAAGCGATTAAGTATCACTTGCTTTAACGGTAAAGAAAACATCGTCAGGAAGCCTACATGCCTGAGAGTTCTATTTATAATATTCTCAAAGGTGTGTGAAGACTGCCCATCTGCATTTGACCAGCGTGGTGGACTTTGGTATAAGCCCTACATATTCGGAAACCGTGTTAAGAAGTGCGCCGGTGATGAGTTGAGATGATAATGATGACGATGAATGTCAAGTACCTACCTATGTATCAAGATTATTAAACTATTCTATTATACATTTTTAATTTGTTATTAATTTTATGAAATCAAAATATGTATTCGTTCTTATAAAAAAATGGATAGATATATATATTATGTATAAAAAATATAATAATAGTATAGGAACTAGGGAGGCATAACAACATTTTGGCAATTCCTTACTCCGCTCTAAAGCTGGCCGTTAGCTGGCCTAAGTCTGTCCGGTATATTTTTATAACAATCGATGAACAGTAGGTAACTTCACCTGGAAACTTTGCGATCGTTTAAAATAACTTGCGAGCGCTGTTGAGTAAAAATAGAGCACGTAAATGTTATAGTGGTAAGTTTAAATTGATAATGCTTGTGGAAATTTATGTTATATTCACGTAATAATTTTTATCCCGCCTTATTTTGTTCCGAGATGAAATCACTCTGGAATTGATTAACGATACAGCATTGAAGTTATTGCATTACCAACTTTGACACAGACTGTGAAGTTACTTAAAGGGCCTTACTAAGGGAATAAGTC
Organism: Maniola hyperantus; assembly: GCF_902806685.2. NCBI lineage: Eukaryota > Metazoa > Arthropoda > Insecta > Lepidoptera > Nymphalidae > Maniola > Maniola hyperantus. The sequence goes on from NC_048553.1 coordinate 5,963,652, forward strand.
TTTAATAACTTATCAAACTTTGCATAAGTTAGATCAACATTAATCAGTACCCTTATTATAAATGCGAAAGTGTGTTTGTTTGTTGGTTTATTGGTTTGTTGGTTTGTCCTTCAATCACGTCGCAATGGTGCAACGGATTATCGTGATTTTTTGCATGGGTATAGATAAAGACCTGCAGAGTGACATAGGCTACTTTTTATCCCGGAAATAAAAGAGTTCCCACGGGATTTTTAAAAAACCTAATTCCACGCAGACGAAGTCGCGGGCATCAGCTAGTATTATTATAAATGCGAATGTGTTTATATGTCTGTTTGCTGGCTTTTCACAGTCCACCTTTTAACCGATTTTGACGAAAGGTACGGAGATAGGACGACACAGGAGACAGACACAGGTAACTTTTTATCCCGGGAAATCAAATACATAGTTCCCACGGGATTTTTAAAATCCACGCGTACCTACAAAGTAGCAGGCATCATCAATTTTATTACTTTACTAGCTTATGCTCGCGACTTCGTCCGCGTGGTCTACAAAAATTTCAAACCCCTACTTTACCCCCTTAGGTGTTGAATTTCAAAAATCCTTTCTTAGCGGATGCCTACGTCATAATAGCTATCTGCATGCCAAATTTCAGCCCGATCCGTCCAGTAGTTTGAGCTGTGCGTTGATAGATCAGTCAGTCAGTCAGTCAGTCAGTCAGTCACCTTTTCCTTTTATATATATAGACTACTAACTACCTACTTCTTTATACCACGCACCGTGGGATTATGCAATACCTATTTCAGATAAAATACTAAATCTTATTTATTATCTCGCTCACTTTTATATTTAAATAAAATATTCACGTTTTAAATTAATTTATTTTCAATATTGATAAGATAATAATAATATTAATATAATTTCTCATAATGATATAATTAAATAAAGTGATAAAATATTTTAGTATACTAATAATTGAAACTTATATAAATACATAATATTATGTTAAAATCAATAAACAAACTTTATTATTTACCAAACAATGATATCTTAAGATGGTTTGTAAACATAAATATTAGTGTTGTGCTTAATCTTAAATATAGTTTCGGTAATGAAGCAACATCTTAATTAGTTGGAGAAAGTTTCGTCACTCACCAACTTTCCACAACTTTCTTCATACACCGAGTTGCGAGCAAGATTCATACCACACTTGCACAACTGTGTCCAAAGTCCAAGAAAAGTTCATAAAGAAAAGCTCTTGAGAAATATATGAGGATATAAAAACACTATCGAGAAATAAACCGCCGCTCGGAGTGTGGAAGTGGCGCGGCGGAGGCTGCGAGCGAGCGGAGGCTGCAAGGATCGCGAGAGACTGAGCCGAGCACCAGCCGCCCGCGCTCTCTACCTATTTTATATAAACGCCTATATACCGATTTATATATTTACCCGCACTCATACATATTTAACTTTTTTCCCATTTCACATCGTTTATTCCCCGTATGTGAGACGCGGGCTGCGCTCTCGTGTGTGTGTGCTGCCGCCATTCGAACCGAACGGAACGAACGCTCCACTCTTCTATTTACGTGTTTTTAGAAAGGGTGAAGCTTTTATACCTTTCCTTTCTACTATTCGCTCCGTAGTTGAACGCAATGCTCTGAATACCGGACCATGAAATATTTCTTTTCGATTTATGAGTTCCATTTTTTTGAGATCATATTTTTTCAGGTGGGCTGTTTTATCAATTTACTGCCCACTGTAGGGTCTACTTTGATATAATGGAATGTTACTTAGACATAACGAATTTGATATTATTTTTCCTCGATTTTTTACCTGAAAGGCTTTCATCATAATAACTTTTACTCAAAACCTTGCGAAACCCTCTTAAAATAATAAAGGTACTTACATAAACTTTTAAATAAAATATGGTTGCGTTGCTTTGCATGCAATATCACTAAAGTAAAATTTCATAGACTTTTATCATCATCATGATCAATCCATAGCCGGCTCACTACAGAGCACGGCTCTCCTCTCAGAGTGAGAGGGTTTCCCAATCCCTTTTTAAAGTCCGATATACCTACATTATTTTCTGCCGCGTACTGTACGCCAGAAAGTAGATTCTAGACAAAAATTGCTTTAGATTTTAACTGAATTAAGAAAGTCAGTTTACTTTTATTGTGCACCAAATAAAAACTTAATAAAATTCCATACACTACGGAGTAAATTGTAAATATGGCGCTGCGGTTTTACGCTACACAGAGATCTTATCCAGAAAACTGCGAGTAGGTAACAAAGTTACTTAAGTATATTATGTATTATACAGGTACAATATTTATCTCAATTAGATAGGTACCTATAGTCCGCTACAGGTCGAGATGGCTATTGGGGTATGAGGCGGGGGGACGCTCCGCACACCCGCATGTCACCCGCGCTCGCCCACATCGGGTTAGCGCGGGGGCTGTGCGGGTCTTCCCTCCCCGATTGCCATCTCGACTTGTCGCGTACTATACATCTATCCTACTTGATTTTATTTTTCGAATCTCCTCATCACAGGTATCTCACGGTTTAGGCCATAGTCCACCACGCTGGCCCAGTGCGGATCGGCAGACTTCACACACCTTTGAAAACAATGGAGAACTCTCAGGCATGCAGGTTTCATCACGATCTTTTTCTTTACCGTTAATGCAAGTGATATTTAATTACTTAAAATGCAAATAACTTCGAAAAGTTAGAGTAGGTATCATACCTAGGATCGAACCTCTGACCTCCCGAATAGCAGGCGAACGTCTTAACCACTAGGCTATCACTTCTCTTAGGTTAAGTGTTAGATGGCCTACCTACTGGAAGTTTAAGGTTTGCACGAAGATTCAAGCAGCTGATCTCGCGGATAGGTACGTATCACAATTTATATTGAGTGGCCGCTTCCCAATAACTGGGTGTCATTTTAAATTTACGAGTGGCTGCGGCGTACGCTGGACCGTGCATCCATCACTATTTATTACAGTAGCTCGGCACCTCGCACACACTGTGGCTTAAAATCGATTGCTGAAACAAACACTCATTGTATATTGCCTATTTTAGAGTAGGTAACATTTTTTATAACACTAAATAAAATTTAAATGCTAGGTACATAAAATACCTATACAAAATCCATTTTTAGCTAGTTTGACTTTGTAATCTAAATCGAATAACAATATCTAAGACTAACAAAATAACTCAGTTGTCAAATCGCGTTCCATAAGATATTTTTTAAGAGTAAGATACCTACTCAATATATTTGTAAATAGACCGCGTATGTACCGGGAAAAAAAATGTACCAACGCAATGTCTGCACATATGCATTTAATGCAATTTGTTTTAAAGATTTCATAATTCAAACTAAACTTACTATGAAGCCCAAAACTTCGTCCGCGTAGATTTAGGTTTTTCAAAATTCCGATGAATCTCTGTTTATCCAGGTCCCAGGATAAAAAGTAACCTATGTCCGTTTGCGGGAGCAAGATATCTCTGTCTCTATTTTGCCAAAATCGGTTAAAAGGATAAGAGGTAACATACAGAATGATAGACAGACACACTTCCGCATTTAAAATGTTAGTATGGAAAGTGTGGATTTATAGCAAAATAAACACTAAACTGTGAGAATTTAGACAGCTAACGTCGCGGGCAGATAACGAAATTTATGTTTAGCGCTCCCTTTCCCATAACTGGGCGTCATTTTAAATTTACTAGAGTTGCAACGTGCGGTATATCGGACGTTTAGTATTTATAGCACTCGTACGATACCTTGTATATCCTAAATTATTACCTACTATAATATCTTTTTTCTTATTTAAACTCAACGATACAGTACTTTTCGGCTAGGTCTACAATTACTGTTTCATCATCATCATCAAACTGTGTGATCAAAGAACTACAGCCCTGGGTGGGATCTGACTTGGTCACGCAAAACTTTTTTATCAAAGACAGTCAGATGTAGCTTAGTTCCAGCACGAACCCCAAAATCCTCATGTCCTCCACTCCGTCAATCTACCGACCTCAGATCTTCCTCGGCCTTTAGCGATTCGCACGCAAGTGTAGATCGGACTTAAACATATTTTTATCGACCACGTATATTTTTAGCGACTTAATTCGTCTCGTTGACTGGTTCTGAGACAATTCGCCTGTGTGTGATCGTACAACTAATAAATAGTGATGGCCATGCAGTTACGTGGACGCCGCAACGCTCATGAATTTAAAAAGACACCCGGTTACCACTACCAATATTATAAATGCGAAAGTGTGTTTGTTTGTTGGTTTGTTGGTTTGTTGGTTTGTCCTTCAATCACGCCGGAACGAAGCAACGGATTGGCATGATTTTTTGCATGGATATAGTTAAAGACCTGGAGAGTGAGTGAAAATTAAACAGTTTCCATGGGATTTTAAAAACGTAAATCCACTAGTTTATCAGTTAGAGCATCGGCTAGTTGGTTCTATAAATGCGAAAGTCTGTCTGTCTGTCTACCTGCTAGCTTTTTACGGTCCATCCGATTAACCGATTTTGACGTTCATAATGTTCAAGTTAGCCCAATAAATTCACGGGCATCATCTAGTTCATATACAATTAGTTAGCCCATTCCTACGACCTCACCTGGTGGTAAGTGTTGATGCAGTCTTAGATGAAGTGGCAAACCTTGGAGTGGTAAGCCAGTTATGGCAAGCATTAGGTATTTCAGTGCGATACAAGATTCAGGCATTCAAGATTTTAATTTTAACATTTTGATCGTAATTATATTGCTTTATAGGAGTTGAAAATTTTGAACAGCTGAGGTCATAATATCGTAGTAAAGTATATATTTAGCGGCCATTTTCCAATATGTGCACGTCATTTTAAATAAACGATGTTTTCGATACACAGAGTATGCCGACAGCCTGCGGCGAATTCTTGTAGCCGATCGTGTACCCATATATTAAATAACCAATAGTCTGTTATATAATATAATGGATGCTACATAAATGCAGTCACGCTGGTCAAAATTCCACATCTCCGGGTTAGTCAAGCAAACTCCATCAAAGGCGGTCAAGCCCGCCTTTAAAACCCTCACGTTCCTCTCTACTCCATTAATCTACCGACAACTAGGTTTTTCAGTTATTCCAAGCTTCTGATTTGCTATCCAACAAATTTTTAGGGGCTGTTGTTCCGTCCGTGCAATGCGTATGTTCTGCAGCTCATCGTACTATATTCTTTTATTTTGACCACCTTATAAAATTTCGATGCACCGAAACTATTATCCAGCATACCGCAGAATATCCGTTTGTGTCTATTTTTTAATATTGTGGATTCTATAATAGATATACAGTCAGTAGCTTGCACATGGTTTAAAGCCAGAGTAGCTACTTATTGTTAGGTAGGTATACTTATTTACCAGCGTGTCATAATGAAGAATGGACGTCAAATTAGTTCTCCTGGATAGGCAGTGCTTTTACGCCTCTATGGCCTGCACGTTACTGATATACATATTGTATAATATACATATTATATAATATACATATACAAGGTTAAATAAAAAATATCAGAAAGCTCTTGGCACGTAATTTTGACCATTAAAACTAACAACTTTTGTTCTACGACTTTTTTAACTCGATTTTTTATTTATTTGCATAGTATTAAAATACATACATTAAAATACACAGACCGCCATCCTCTAGATACTGTTTTGTGAAATATCAAATATTCAATACTTTACATAGATCCTCTCCTTGTAACTACTCTGTAACATCAGCAATGCTGCGCGAACCACACGCATAGTGTGTCTCCGTCTCGAGTCTCGTGTATTTGAATTCACAATGTAATGTCACTTTACAGAAATACCATAGTTTATTTAATTTTTGGCATGAAATAAATTAAAGTGTGTCTGTCTGTCTGTCTGTCTGCTAGCCTTACACGGCCCATCCGTTCAACCGATTTTGACGAAATTTGGTAAGGTGATAGCTTGCATCTCTGGGGACGGACATAGGCTACATTTATACCGGAAAATCAAAGAGTTCCCACGGGATTTTTAAAAACCTAAATCCACGCAGACGAAGTCGCGGGCATCATCTAGTATTACTATTTCATACAGTGGGCGGGGATCCTAATTTTATATTTAGATATTTCACTCGAACAACATTATACTTCGCACGTACAACATCTGAGAATCGATTACCGAAATGTAATTTATTAGGTAGGTACGTTCAATATCACGTATTTATTGACTATCTCGCACCTTCACTTTCCGTTGATGTTCGGCGAAAATTTTAGAGAAAATATGGCGTTTCGGAGCGAGCAAATTGAAATTTCGGCGAAAACTTTATTACGACACATAGGGGTGTAATATCGAAGATATTGTTAAATTGCTTTTGATGAATATTTTAGGTTATTTTCATTCCAACTTTGTATTGAATTGTTGAAATTCGCATGACAATATCCAAGCCAAGGAAGAAGTAAGAAGTTTACCTACTGAATTCAAATTCACGTTCGACTTGTTCCCATTTTAATGTGCGTTCAACATAATAAATCCGACATACTTAATATTAATTATTATTATACATCAACGTAGGTGCTATTTAAACAGCTGAACCTAGAAACTCTAGATTCCTATTCAGTAATATACCTAAGTATTCCACCAGAGCGAAGCCGGGCAGGTCAGGAATATTACATAAAATGATTTTTTCGTTCAAAAAGGTCAATCAAACGGTTAAGACACGTTCTCTGTTCGATTCGTTCTCGCAGAAATATCTATCACTTTTTTAAACATTTTATTATTTTTTAACTATTCTTACTCCTAGGTTAACTTTACTATAGTTTTAGATTTATTCAATTACCATTGCACCTTGAATAATTTTTGTTTTTAGTGTTTTCACTATTTCGGAAAGTTTTAGCTACTTTTTGTATTATTTTACTTATATGATTAATAATTGTTCCATGTAAATTGTGTGAATGTGCATGTAGTGTTTGCTTTCAAATGATTTTACATACAACGTCATGTAATTTAACTTTATGTAATTTAAGATCATTTTTGTCAAAATCGCTAGCGAACCTTTTAAATAAAAAATAAATAAAAAAGGTGATATTTTTCAAATAGGCTGTGGTTTCATATTCATAGTAAGAGATTTCTTTCACCGCTTATTGAAATCATACTTGGAAGAACGTTAAAAATAGTGAATATTCAATTCAATTAACTCAAGCGCAAACCTGTCATAGACAAAATACCTTATATGCCATATAATTGAACATAATATTAATAATCTAACATAAATACAGAATCACTGATACGCACGCACCTGTCAGTTGTCAATTTCTCTCATTCCATTCATATCAAAGCATATGTCGAGAATATCACCAAATAATATATTAAACCCGTATTCAGTGAACATTTCATGATGGTTGTTGTTAAGTATTATTTGATTTGAATGAACGCATAATATTAGGTATAATATGTTTGTATTGTTTGTATTATGTAACTATTCGAAACATAAATACAAACCCTGGAGAGTGACATAGGCTACTTTTTATCCCGGAAAATCAAAGAGTTCCCGCAGGAAAAACGTAAATCCACGCGGACGAAGTCGCGGGCATCAGCTAGTAGATAATAGTGATAAATTCTTAAAAGGCTATGTTCCTCCAAATAGGCTACCGTCTATTGAAATCCGTAAATTATCCGTACGTACCTACTCACCTGAATATAATAAAGTATAAACAGAACCAGGTATTTTTATTTAGAAAATGCTTGCTGTTGTACAGCTCCAATTTTTATTTACCTACCTACTGTTTTTTTTTTACTTTTCAAAGGTTCATGCACAAAATTGTATTTACAAAACTAGACTACAAATCGATCAAACCGTGAAAAAGGAAATGGTATGTACTGCCACGCCTATGTACAATGCTTTCGTCGTTACATTCTAGTAGGGCTGCCTGCTTGTACATTACGTTTTTACTTAGGTATATACTGCGAAATGTAATCTATCTACACTAATATTATAAAGAGGAAAACTTTGTTTGTTTGTTTGTTTGTTTGTTTGTTTGTTTGTTTGTTTGTTTGTTTGGTTGTACTGAATAGGCTCAAAAACTACTGGACCGATTTTAAAAATTCTTTCACCATTCGAAAGCTACATTATCCACGAGTAACATAGGCTATATTTTATTTGGAAAAAAATAGGGTTCCGTAAGATATTTGGGTTTTTCGGACACAAGGTGTAAAAAATCAACCAGAAAAGTTACTTATTTTGCGTACGCTGCCTAAACTATAAAAGATAGAACCATAAAATGTTCTAATTAATTGTAGATCTTATAATCTACACTAATATTATAAAGAGGAAAACTTTGTTTGTTTGTTTGTTTGTTTGTTTGTTTGTTTGTTTGTTTGTTTGTTTGGTTGTACTGAATAGGCTCAAAAACTACTGGACCGATTTTAAAAATTCTTTCACCATTCGAAAGCTACATTATCCACGAGTAACATAGGCTATATTTTATTTTGGAAAAAAATAGGGTTCCGTAAGATATTTGGGTTTTTCGGACACAAGGTGTAAAAAATCAACCAGAAAAGTTACTTATTTTGCGTACGCTGCCTAAACTATAAAAGATAGAACCATAAAATGTTCTAATTAATTGTAGATCTTATAAATATCTACAAAAAAGTCCGCGACACACTATACCCATCTATGTCGAGTGAGGCACAGCAACCATTTTTTTATTTAAAAATCTTGAATTTTTTTTGGACTACATTTAAACGCGTTTATTTTACTCATGCTATTAATCCTTATCAAAATAAATGATTTCATCCAATGATATTAGAAGAAAAAGAGGTAGATAGGTTACTTATATCAAATTCGATGTTTATTAATGGCACGCTGCGTCAGCGCCGAAAGACTCAACACACATAAACGCATAGATAGTATTTTAACCTCACACAACAGAGAGTAAAGGACGGTGAAATAACCTCAGCTTCAGTTGCGCACGAAAAAGAGACGGTTATATTTTGCACTACCTCGTCCTGCACAGAAGAGTGGAAGAAGGACGGATATATGCCTAATAATGCGAGCGTAAAAGAGACGGGACGAGACGGTATACTAGAAACTCCAAAGAAAAAAAAAAACCGTAAAGTCTTTTCGGCTAATGCCGATTTATGCCTACACTGTAGTTGTATAGTAAAATAAAAACCTTATACTGTGGTATTTAATATATTACGAACTAGCTTTTTCCCGCGGTTCCGCTCGTTTTTAGGGTTCCGTGCCCAAGGGGTGCCAACGGGACCCTATTACTAAGCCTCCGCTGTCTGTACGTCCATCTGTCAGCGGGCTGTATCTCGTAAGCCGTAATAAGTAGACAGTTGAAATTTTCACAGAATGTATTTCTATTGCCGCTATAACAAAAATAATAAAAATTAAATTAAATTAAATCCTTCCCTAAAACAGGAAATATGCACACTATTTGAATTGTCAATACTCAGAAGAAACCTATCTGTTTATTTTATATTCTTTGATCGGAAACTTTAAAATACGTACAACGATAACTTGATACGTACTTATGGCATGTGACATAAGGTCGAAATTGCAATGAGTTGCATTTTACACGAACGTGCACGAGTTTGTTATTGTTAAATAAGTGAAAAATACGAATTATATAAAAGAAATAGTTTTACTTACGAATGAAATGTGATTCCTTGACTTTTGGAAACCTTGCTTGTGTAGTTTGTGCAGAATCTCATCACACACGACGGCATTTTCGGTTGTTTTGGGAGACGAAAACAAAATACACATTACTATCAACGACGTCGTCGATAGCGCGACGACAGCGGGCGACTGAGCTCAGGTTTGCTAATTAGCTTAGTTTTAACGTGCCACTTGCGGTCCGCGTATAACGTATCTACCTATTTTCTTCTAATATCATTGATTTCATCACTAAGAACAGTTTATGGAGATAATATTTGGTCTTTGAATGATTAAAATTGGACGTTTGGTTTTGAAGTTATGGCGAAATTAAAATATTACGATTTCTGCTGCACGGCCCGTTGTCTACACTAATATTATAAAGAGGAAAACTTTGTTTGTTTGTTTGTTTGTTTGTTTGTTTGTTTGTTTGTACTGAATAGGCTCAAAAACTACTGGACCGATTTTAAAAATTCTTTCACCTTTCGAAAGCTACATTATCCACGAGTAACATAGGCTATATTTTATTTTGGAAAAAAATAGGGTTCCGTAAGATATTTGGGTTTTTCGGACACAAGGTGTAAAAAATCAACCAGAAAAGTTACTTATTTTGCGTACGCTGCCTAAACTATAAAAGATAGAACTATAAAATGTTCTAATTAATTGTAGATCTTATAAATATCTACAAAAAAGTCCGCGACACACTATACCCATCTATGTCGAGTGAGGCACAGCAACCATTTTTTTATTTAAAAATCTTGAATTTTTTTTGGACTACATTTAAACGCGTTTATTTTACTCATGCTATTAATCCTTATCAAAATAAATGATTTCATCACTAAGAACAGTTTATGGAGATAATATTTGGTCTTTGAATGATTAAAATTGGACGTTTGGTTTTGAAGTTATGGCGAAATTAAAATATTACGATTTCTGCTGCACGGCCCGTTGTCTACACTAATAATATTATAAAGAGGAAAACTTTGTTTGTTTGTTTGTTTGTTTGTTTGTTTGTTTGTTTGTTTGTACTGAATAGGCTCAAAAACTACTGGACCGATTTTAAAAATTCTTTCACCATTCGAAAGCTACATTATCCACGAGTAACATAGGCTATATTTTATTTTGGAAAAAAATAGGGTTCCGTAAGTATTATATAAAGAGGTAATGTCGTTAAGTTTGTTTGTAGGGGGTAATCTTTAGAACTACTGAACCGATTTTAAAAATTCTTTCACCAGTAGAAAGCTACATTATTCCTGAGTGACATAGGCTATACGGGATCTTTAAAAACCTAAATCTACGCGGGCGAAGCCGCGGGGATCAGCTAGTATAATATAAAATTCAAAGTCCTGACTGACTGACTGACTGACTGACTGACACAGCCTAAACCGCTGGTCCTAGAGACATGAAATTTGGAGGGTCTATTCTTTGTAAAGAGTAGGTATCCACTAAGAAAGGATTTTTCTAAACTCCACCCCTAAGTGGGTTAAATGGGGGATGGAAGTTTGTATGAAAGTCCGTCATTTTTCAAGTTATTTGCATGAAAATTAGTATTTGGGTTTTCTGTCACAAATAAAGAAATACGTATTTCAGGATTTTCGGAAAATTCACCCATAAGGGTGGTAAAATAGGGGATGAAAGTTTGTATGGGACAGTTTTAATTATTGATAATAATTACTTGAAATTTGGAAAGTAGGTTTTTCCTGAGGTTAGGTGTCAGCTACAAAACGACTATGAGCAAATTCCACCCTCTAAAGGGATGAAATGGGGGTTGGAAGGTTATATTTGTTATTCGGTGCTGGTGCAGGGTGCGCGTCCTGATGTAATAATGCTTGTTTTCTGAATAAAAAAATGCTATTTGTTTCCTGTAGGCCACGTGGGCGAAGCCGCGGGCAGAAGCTAGTTTAACCATATACTTAATATTTCTTTCGTTAGGCAGGGTATATGAATAGAAGTCAGACTATAATTCACAGTAACCTAAACGACAAATTACAGTTCCTTCACACGTGGAATCAATAACTATTAAGTAGCTAAATTTTTTGGAATCGGTGATAGCCCAGTGATTATTCAGGGGGCCCTGCGGTTCGACCCCGGATACTGACGTCCAACTTTTCGGAGTTAAGTATTTTTTTAAACAACTTTATTGTTAACAAAATTACAAAGAGTAAGAATATTGGATACACTTAAAAAAAAACAAAGAGCGGCCTTGTCACTGAAGTGATGTCTTCCAGGCAACCCATATTTAAGAACTTATAGGTAGCTATGTGCTTTTTAAGCAATTAAATATCATTGACATACATTAGTTAGTATTTTACTATATGTGGGTAGGGATCCTAAGATGCTTGAATGGCAACCTAACAATGGATAGCATTGATTTGGAAAACCTTTTCCCACTATAATGAACTGATAAGATCATGCGAGTCACTGGGAGTCGCTTGTACTCTACAGCAAGATTGTGTTCTGTGGCGATCCCTACAAAAGACATATTTCTATTAAAAGGTGGCAACCATACGTATACTACATATAGGCTTTTACGTATGTGTTAAGTGGAGCCGGCGCCCATCCGTATTGGAATTTATTTCGCTTAAAAATACACTAAAAGTGCTCCCAATACTACCGAATTCGTTCAATGAATAAACTGCCATTCGACAAAATAAATTAAACCGGAAAATTGTTGCGAACCGTACATAAAACGCTAAGTTAATTGCTTTTCATAAAACATTGTTATTTTTAATAGTAGTGTAGGTATAGTGTATATTGATATTAAAACTACATATGTCGACTGGTGAACAACTATTTTAGGGTTCCGTGCTTCAAAAGGAAAAAGGAACCCTTACAGGACCACTTCATTGTCTGTATGTGTGTCTGTCTGTCTTTCAGTCTGTATGTCTGTCAAGATTCCTATAGGGTACTTCCCGTTAACCTAGAATCGTGAAATTTGCCAGGTAGGTATAGGTCATATAGTACACAGAAGGGGAAACATCGGAAAACCGTCAAGTTACGTCACAAAAAAAATGTGTTCATGAACAAATAATAACTATTTTCAACTTTCAAAGTAAGATTAAAATACCAAGTGGGATATCATATAAAAGGGCTTTAGCTGTATATTCTAAAACAAATTTTATTTTTATTTTTATGCATAATAGTTTTTGATTTATCGTGCAAAATGACAAAAAATACGACTGTAGTACGGAACCCTCAGTGCGCGAGTCTGACTCGCACTGGGGCGGTTTTTTTTAATAAAAATAAAGCTCACAAGATTGGTAAAATTTGAGCGATTGGGAAAAGTGACGGTAATTTTTAAACGGCTGAACCGATTTTCATCAAACATACATACATAGCTAAAACTTTTACCGGACCCATCCGTTTGAGTGCTGCTGCAATGACACAATAAGACAGGTACAAAGACTCATCTACATAAATTTCTGTTGTCCACGCAGACGAAGTCGCTGAAATACCTAAGCCTGTTATAAAATAAAAACTGAACCGAAAAGTTAAGTTTTCTATAAAATACATCTACCCGAATAAAAGTGGTCAAATACAATTAGAAAATTTTACTTCTGCAATCTACCCCTCTACGATGTGTGATTGCGGCTTTTTTCTATCTTTGATCGCAAATAATCCTTTTTGAAAGCCTCTAGCCAGTTCGCGAGGACAAATTCAATAAGTCAATAGATAGTAAGAAGTCTCCTTTCTATTCCCAAGGGACAGAGTCTATGGGATTATTGAGGTCACGGATTTTATTTCGACTGGTAGCTTGATTGGTATGAAAGTTTTTTGTTATTGAGTAAGTATTAGTAACGTTTGTAGCTGCGTAGTATTAGTAACGTTTGTAGCTGCGTAGTATTAGTAACGTTTGTAGCTGCGTAGTATTAGTAACGTTTGTAGCTGCGTAGTATTAGTAACGTTTGTAGCTGCGTAGTATTAGTAGCGTCAAGCTTGTGCTAGGAGTAGGTACGACAATAGTGCAACAGGCGGGGTTTGAACTGTCGACCTTTCGGTTTTCAGTCCACTCCTATACCGGTTGAGCTATTGAGGCTCATTAAGTATTAAACGTAATAGTAGTAGTAGTAGTAATGTTCGGTTGGCAACCTAATATATTTTTATTTTTTATTTTTTTTAATTCAGATACAAGTTAGCCCTTGACTGCAATCTCACCTGATGGTAAGTGATGATGCAGTCTAAGATAATAGCGGGCTAACCTGGAAGGGGTATGGCAGTTTTTATTAAACCCATACCCCTTTGGTTTCTACATGGCATCGTACCGGTACGCTAAATCGCTTGGCGGCACGGCTTTGCCGGTAGGGTGGTAACTAGCCACGGCCGAAGCCTCCCACCAGACCAGACCAGAAATTTAGAAATTATAAAATTCCAAACCCCTGCCAGGAATCGAACCCGGGACCTCCCACTAATAAGAACACAGCGCTCACCACTGCGCCAGGGAGGTCGTCATTATAAACGTTTTTTACTCCATGTTATCTAAAAGCCTAATTAACTTGATGGTGAAGTCGAAATTGGTGAGCTTCTGCGTATTTTTGTATGATTTTGTTTACGAATTCTAGCTTAAAATCCTTGCAGAGATCGTGGTTTCTTAAGTATCAGGGTCCATTGGTTATTTTCCTGATTAAGTAGGTACTTTGTTCTGGAGAATAAAGTAGGTAGGTACTTAGACATTTAAATCCATATCTATACTAATATTATAAATGCGAAAGTGTGTCTGTATGTCTGTCTGTCTGCTAGCTTTTCATGGTCCTACAGTTTAACCAAATTTGATGAAATTTGGTACAGAATGAGTTTACATCCCGGCGAAGGACATATGCTTTTTATACCGAACACTTAAAGAATTCCCACGGGATTTTAAAAAAAAACCTAAATCCACGCGGACGAAGTCGTGGCCATCATCTAGTTATAAATCCTTTATTTTGAGTCGAGATGGTATATTCAACTTTATGTTTACCTTACTACTCAAATCTATATAGTTTTAGTTAGACTGACATTTACGTAGCCATAATACAATAGCTGAAACTTCAGACACAGTTACTTTCCCTTTCAGTTTTCTTTGTTTTTCGTACAATAAAAGCGCTGCAGGTTTACAGTTAACAAAAGGTTTGAAGCGCACCTGCACTTGTCGCTAATGTCACTGCGCGTGCGGTAGAATAATAGCTAGTGAGCGCGCATGCAATGAAAAATACACCTGATAGAGTGAACTAAAAAAAATTGTACCTGAGACGCCAGTGTTACTTTTCAAATTAGCAATGACTGCGCTTAAATCTGTCATTAATTTATCGAGATGTCAAATCATTGCCACCGCATGGCATTTAAAAGTTAGGCTTTAACTTCATGTCATGTCATGCTCATGCCGATGTCATGCTTGTTTCTATGTTGGTACATTAGGGCAACGATCTTTATGTTGGGCATCTAATAAATTAGGTACCTATTTCTTACGTACGAATATGTTACGAAATTACTACCACTATCCTACTATCCCACCCAACCCATAAATGCGACGGTTTGTTACAAATCGACGTGATTTTTTGCATGGTTATAGTTAAGGCCTGGAGAGTGAACATATAAGCTGCTTTTTATACCGAAAAATCATAGAGTTCCCTCGGGATTTAAAAACTCTAAATCCTCGCGAACTTAGTCGCGGACATCAGCTATTCACTACCCAAATTATAAATGCGAAAGAGTATTTGTTTGTCTGTTTCTTCATGTCCTTCAATCACGCCGCAACAGAGCAACAGATCGAGGTGATTTTTTAATCCCCGAAAATTAAGGAGTTCCCATGGGATTTTTAAAAACCTAAATCCTTGCAGATGAAATCGCGGGCATCAGCTAATGATTTATAACTGCCTCATTCAAATCTGAGCAAGTAAAAAATATGTTTAAAAAATCATTTCGTAAATATATTTTTTTCCATTATTTCAATCTTCAATGAAAGCATTAAAATTCTTTGGAACGCTGAATGCAGCGTATTTAAATTAGAATAATTAAATCGCTTCGATAATAGTCCGTTTTTCAATATTCTTGGCGGGTCACGTTTCAATAACAGAGCCATTTTCGTTTTGATTTACGATGGAATTTTAAAAGGACTGGTTTATCTCGGTTTGAATGGCTAAAAAAGGTGATCGCACATTATAACTTATAAGACGAACCGAAAGAGCAACGCATTGACATAAAAATCAATAGCGTAGAAATAAAAATAAACTTAAATAGATTTTTTTTTGTTCAAATACTTAAGTTTAACAAGCGCTTCCTATCCGAAACAAAACAACAAGAATTCTAAATTCGAATTCACCAAAGAAAACCCAATGTCCTTGGTCAGCAAAAACAAGGATAAACGTTGAATTTCTAGGAATCGCTTATAGGTAATAATAATTATCTAGTTTTGCCATAAAACCAGCTACTCTAACAAATAAAACTAAACTACTACTAAAATATCTACTCGTACAAGAAAGATACCTACTGTTATCTTTTATTATATGGAACATATCCGTATAAAATACAGAAACAAAAAATGAAACAAAATGTTGTTAGGTCAATTTTGAAACCCTTAAAATTGTTTAACGAATCATATTTCATTACAATTTTGGACTCCCCTTTTCGTCACGTCCCGTCGCATCCATGAACAATAACGAAAAAGGTTCCATTTAATTTGGCTTCCACGTTTGTTATATCCGGTTTCATATGATTTCTATTTTTATTTTCAGTGTACATTTTGCACAAATTATATTTTGTTAAAAAAGCTTTGATAAACCTAAATTAATTATTCAAGCCATAGGTACTCAGTCAAAAAATAGATAACTTATCTATTTTTTTGGTGAAATGTTTGCGCACTTTTATTCATTGTTCCTAATACAAGTAAGTAAGTAATAAATCTCAAAGATGGACATGGAAGTCTCCAAATAGATATACGGCCAATGAAATTTACTTTATTGTCACAAATAAAAGAAATTACTTTGAGATATTAACAAATGTACCTACAGTTCCCATCTGACCACAGGCTGGTGAAAGGCACCTTAGCACTAGATAAAAGGAAAAAACCGGCCAAGTGCGAGTCAGGCTCGCGCAACGAGGGTTCCGTACTACAGTCGTATTTTTTCGACATTTTGCACGATAATTAAAAAACCATGACGCATACAAATAAATAAAATCTGTTTTAGAATCCACAGGTGAAGCCCTTTCATATGATACCCCACTTGATATAGTTATCTTACTTTTATAATTGAAAGTACAAATTATTGATTCATGACCACAATTTAATTGTTTTTGTGTGATGTAACGACAAATTCACGGTTTTCAGATTTTTCCCCTAATGTCTGCTATAAGACCTACCTACCTGCCAAATTTCATGATTCTAGGTCAACGGGAACTACCCTGTAGGTTTCTTGACAGACCGACAGACAGAGAAAAGTGATCCTATAAGGGTTCCGTTTTTGCTTTTGAGGTACGGAACCCTAAAAAGTAGGATAAGTAAGCAAAATTAATAAACCTACCTCACAATAGAATTTTTTGGCAAAAATTATTCTTGGCACCATTCTACGCGGTCATGATTTATATAGTA
Organism: Maniola hyperantus; assembly: GCF_902806685.2. Taxonomy (NCBI): domain Eukaryota; kingdom Metazoa; phylum Arthropoda; class Insecta; order Lepidoptera; family Nymphalidae; genus Maniola; species Maniola hyperantus. The sequence goes on from NC_048553.1 coordinate 5,980,849, forward strand.
ATTAGATAAGGCTAGCTTTAAGTTTTATTGTAATATTAAAAAAAAAAATTAAAAATTAATGGTATATTATACCGGTCTTATTATACCAGCGATTGTGTCATACAATGTTACACCCGACTCTGCAAGCACATAATCCGTTGACCTCTCTCGGGGATTAAAATCTCAATGAAATACTGCGTGATCGGGACGACCTGGAAAGCTACGAATAATGGATAAAAAAGCGAACACTGAATGGACTTAATGGTTTTATGCTAAAACAGCTTTTACCTACTCGTGACTTCGCCCGCCTGATTAAAAATCTCTTGAATTTTATATAACTCGCAAAACACTCCGGCTTCGCAGGGTATATATAGCTTGAGGAGAACTATTCCAATACACCAGAGATATATAGATTTCGTGTACCTTTAAAAGCAATTAACGCAGCGCACACCACGGAAGTTCTCAAATGGGACGAACTCGGCAATTATCTACTTACTCTCGTTTAAATTATAAGTACCTAATTGTCACAGCTTACAATTATCAATGTAACAATTTACAGCACAGCACGCACAACCACTTACTTCAAACTTAAACCATCAGAGCTCACTTCAAAAGTCTTGAAGAGCAGATTGTCAGATCACTAAACGAATATATAGGTATGTACCATTTCATTAGATAAATCTTTCTTTGGTTTTTTAGCTATTAAAATATTTACGTAATTAAAAAACTAACAAAACCCCGACTGCTAATAAAAAGTAACTGGTAACTGAAAAGCAAAAAACAAGCTTTGCAATTTCTATTTTATAGAACGCAAAGCTTGTTTTTTGCTTTTCAGTTACCAGTTACTATTTATTAGAAGTCATGTTTTTATTTTCTTTAATAAGTTAAATTTTTCCTGGCTTTTAGTGTTCAACCACCAGTGTAGTTATTTTCTATGATTGGTCAGCTTTTGGTCAGTCTAAACTGTTTTCAACAGGTCAAACACATAACCCTCCTTTGGGCTTCACCGCAGTCGGGTAAAAATGTGTATCTAAATAAATTGTACATTCAAACCTACCTACAGTATTTTCCACCATATTTTTAAAAAAGCGCTGAGACCTGTGAAAGAATTCATTTAATACATGTTCAGAACCTAAAAATTCATTGAGCAGGCTGTATTTAAAGGACACAAAGCAAATTACAATACGTTGACCACTGGAGTCGATATATAAAGAACCCGCAAACCAAAGAACTGGCTAAAATTCGAGCTTCTTTTCACTGCCGAGGTATTTTATAAGAGTCAGCTCTAGCAGTTTTAATTAAATCTTGCTTCAGCTAGCTGCCCAGATTTTTAGCGCTTAATAATGTATAGAACACTCGCTTCATGGAATAAATCTCATTATAAGCAAAATAACATGAGTAATGAATACTATGTATTATCATTAATGATAAACGATAAAATATATGATGATAATTAGCCACATTTTAAGAGAAGTTTCTCTAAAGGGCTCCCCAGCGCTCTCCATACAAACGTAGCTAGTTTGGTTGTCATATTTTTAATCAAACTTGAATCCAATCAAACTTGATGAAATTTTATAGACATATTCGAGAAACAATAATATCCAAGATAATATCTAATATCCGTGTCATGCCAAGTGATTTGTCAGATTTTCGTAAAAACACCATCAGCCCCCCAATTGTGTAAGAAAAACGTATTCTTCGTTATCGTAATCGTCAGAAAATTCTGCCCTTTGTTGGCTGTGAAAAAATGTAGACAGTGAATCAACCAATAAAAGGGCAGAATTTTTTGACGACTACTATAACGACTAAGAAGTACGTTTTTCCTACACAATCGGAGGGCAGCACTAATTGCGTGAAGGTTTCTGTAATAGTATCGTCAACGTATAAGTTAGTTTTTAAATCTCCAATGCAGTGCTTCTGCTATAAAGAAATATTTTGAACAGTTTAGAATGTAAGTACTAGCTGACTCGCCCCAGATTTCATCATTATCATCATTAACCTATACATTCCACTGCTAGACATAGGCCTCTTGTAGGGACTTCCACACGTCATAGTCGCCTGAATTCAGCGACTTTGCTCGAGTGGAATTTCTGAAAATCTTTTCTTTGAGGTGGTAGCATTGAGAAAACTTATATGGAAAATATCAAGTTTCTAGTGTTGATATTATGTCTATTCTTTTTATATTATGTACTCGTATAGGTTTGATGTAAATCTGCCTTAAGGTACCTACAGTTAGAACATCTTTGCAGTTTGTAATACAAATTCGTTACAAAGTGGCGACGGAAAAATGCCTTGAGCAGACCGTCTGTGAAAGTTACAAAGTAAAATACAATCTGTTGGTCATTCGACTCTACGTCATAAAGAACTCACAAGGCAAAGAACTGGCTGGAACTCGAGCTCCCTTTTTACCGCTTAGGTATTTTATAATAGTGTGCCAGCGTTTTTAATTAAAACCACGCTTCGGCTGAGTAGATTTTTCTCGTTTAAATTGTTAAAGCACCTCGTTTCATGGTATAAATGTGAGCGTAAAGTGTGTGATGTACCTAGGTGTTTTGTTTATTCAAAACATAGACCGCTGCATTTTTGTGATAGTACAACCGTACTTCGCATAAGCTACAAGTACCCGGCCGACCCGACCGGGCGGGCCAATTCAACGTATCGCATGACATCGCATCGCAACGCAACGGAACGCAACACATCGCATCGCATCGCAACATAACTCAATGCATCGCAACGCAACGCAACGTATCGCATGACATAGCAGTGCATCGCATCGCAACATAACGCAATGCAACGCATTGCATCGCAACGCAACGCATTGCATCGCAACGCAACCCAACGCAACGCACCGCAACGCATTGTATCGCAACGCAACGCAACGTATCGCATGACATCGCAGTGCATCGCAACGCAACACAACGCGAAATCTTATACTGACAAAGTATGAACACAACAAAAACAATGAACCAATATAGTGCAGTCGTTCGAAAGTTATGCGCACGTACATACGTTTCGGCGATTCATTTTTCTATATATGTACTTAGTACCATAAACTCGATAAAATACAATTTTTTTAACAACTTCGTAATAGCAGCTTTTCAATTTGATCAAGCATATCAAAGCACATACAATCTCATTAAGCCGCAAATAAACATGCCATTTTCTAGTTTCCTGATACTTACTGCAAGCGTGTGCTGTCTGTGGTTATCTGATGTCTGGATCCCGCCGACCACGCGTTGACAGCTGAGCCTAGATTAGCAATGTAATGCAAGCGCACTCTCCGATGTGTGAAAAGGTTTAAAATGTTTACCCAGATAGATCTGGTTTTATAGAAACTAGCTGATGCCCGCGACTTCGCCCGTGGTTTTTAAAAATCCCTTTAATTTTTCTGGATAAAAAGTAGCCCACCTCACATGACAGTCAGACAGACACAGTTTCGCATTTAAAAATTTTGGTATGAATGTTAGGCCGATAAATACGACACATATTTTTTAACATAAGGAATAAGGATGAACATAGGTAGGTATGTCGTATACGTCGAAGTGATACAAGACAAAGACATTTCTGGCTTGATCCCGTGACCCGTCACCTGTTCACGTCGTATCACGTTCAGAATTTATTGGCCGCTCTAATAAAAGTGGCACAGTTTCCGCATCCATGGGACCATTCCCGTAAACATGAAAGGTTTTAAGACCTTTTACCTAAAAAAGTCTCAATAGCTCAACGATTACAGGAGCGGCCAGAAATCCGAAAGTTTGCGGTTCAAACCCTACCCGTTGCACTATTGTCGTACCCACTCTTGGCACAAGCTTTACACTTAGTTGGAGGGGGAAAGGGGAGTATTAATTAGTAACTTATTTTAAAAAAATGTGTACTGATTGCTGCCCGCGACTTCTTTGGCATAAAGGTCATAACTATTTTTCCGTCGTAATAAAATAAACATCCGAGCAAAGTAGCTTATGTCGTTTCCTATTCTAAATTTTATAGAAAAACATAACTGGATAGATACCCATTTACAATATTACACACGCATTTATAATATTACCCACTGGACATTAATATACGTTTATAGACGTATACTTTTATTTCTCTATCCCTACAACTTTGGATTAACAAGGATTAACTAGCTTCAACTCAGCTTTGCTCAGAACTTTTTGAGATTAGCACTTTCAGATACACTAAACTTTACCTACCTGCTTGCCCCTACTGTCAACTCATGTCTCTGATCTCAACTCACTATACTAGTAGGTATTACTGAGAATGCTGCTCATTACTGAGCACGGATCTCCTCTCAGATCTCAGGGTTAAGGTCATAGTCCACCCAGCTCAGTGCAAGTTGGCAGACTTTTTACACCTTTGAGAACATTATGTAAGTGATATTTTATTGTTAGAGGTGATTGAACCCTGGACCCCCTGATTAGGAGGCCGAAAGTTTTAACCACAGGCTTTTTATTCATATGAACTCTACTTGAACATGAAATCTACTTATAGCTACAAAACTATCTACCAATATTTCGGCGCAATATTTCGACCTAGTTTTCGCACCTGTTTGGCATAGGCTTAAAAGACGCCTATAAGCAAATTGAGATCTGAGTGGAAATACGACGGTTGGAGGCGGAAATCGCGCCGAAGCTACCGGAAATTATCTACCGCTGTTCTATTATGTTATATGCTGCTTATGCTGTTAATATTATTTTGCATCAAATGATATTTGGAATATTATTTTGCATCGGATTATTGTTATACAATACTAGCTTCTGCCCGCGGCTTCACCCGCGTGGCCTACAGGAAACAAATGGCATTTTTTTTCAGAAACAAACATTATAACATCAGGACGCGCACTTTGAACAGCACCGAATAACACATATAACCTTCCAACCCCCATTTCACTCCTTTAGGGGGGGGAATTTTCTCATAGTCGTTTCTAAGCTGACACCTAACCTCAAGAAAAAACCTACTTTCCAAATTTCAAGTCAATTATAATATCAATACTTAAAACTTTCCCATACAATCTTTCATCCCCTATTTTACCACCCTTATGGGCAAATTTTCCAAAAATCCTGAAACACGTATTTCTTCATTTGTGACCGAAAACCCAAATACCAATTTTCATGCAAATAACTTGAAAATGACCGACTTTCATACAAACTTTCATCCCCCATTTAACCAACTTAGGGGTGGAATTTCGAAAAATCCTTTCTTAGTGGATACCTACTCTTCACAAAGAATAGACCCTCCAAATTTCATGTCTTTAGGACCAGCGGTTTAGGCTGTGCGTTGATATCTATGTCAGTCAGTCAGTCAGGACTTTGAATTTTATATATTTAGATTTATATTTATGAAATGGCAATGGGCAGGCCATGTCTGTCGCAGAACCGATGGCCGATGGGGCAGACGTGTTCTGGAGTGGAGACCGCGTACCGGTAAGCGCAGTGTAGGACGACCCCCCGCCCGCTGGACCGATGACCTGCAGAAGGTGGTGGGGAGCGGTTGGATGAGGAAGGCGGAGGACCGTGTTTGGTGGCGCGCTCTTGGAAAGGCCTATGTCCAGCAGTGGAAGCAAACAGGCTGATGGATTGGATTTGATTGGATATATTTATACAAATCTCTTCTCTCTTTTCTTATTTTTCTCTTCTCTTTGGTCTATTCTCATCCATTCTCTAAAATAGCATTATTTAAAATTTTAATACTGTATATATGTAGGTACTGTATATATGTAATAATAAACAAATATGTTTATCTTTTAGGTGCACAACACAAAATGGACTACTACACCTTTGAACTATTTCCTAATTCCAGTCATATTAATAATTCCACAAAATTCCACAATTAAACTTGCTTTTACAGAAGTTTAAAAGAAAATTACATAACCGAAGATTATATGAATGATAAAAGCGTGGATTTGACTCACAGCTCGCTCCAACAATACGCGGGATTTCTGTACATAACATGGCATATATTATAGAATATGGAATCTATCAAAGAGAAACCACCGAGTTTCTTAGTGGTTCTTTTCGGTATGAAAGGTTTCGAACCAGTAGTAGATTCATTTGACGATTCAAAAGTACTCGTTACGTGTATTTGAAATTAAAAAAATCTATATTTCTCTTTCAAAAAGTGCACAACATGTTATATGAACAATTTAATATCATCAATCAATATCAATATCAATACTTATAATAAAACTGTAACAGGTCAAATTCTGTACATCTACACTAATATTATAAAGAGGAAAACTTTGTTTGTTTGTTTGTTTGTTTGTTTGTTTGTTTGTTTGTTTGTTTGTACTGAATAGGCTCAAAAACTACTGGACCGATTTTAAAAATTCTTTCACCATTCGAAAGCTACATTATCCACGAGTAACATAGGCTATATTTTATTTTGGAAAAAAATAGGGTTCCGTAAGATATTGGGTTTTTCGGACACAAGGTGTAAAAAATCAACCAGAAAAGTTACTTATTTTGCGTACGCTGCCTAAACTATAAAAGATAGAACCATAAAATGTTCTAATTAATTGTAGATCTTATAAATATCTACAAAAAGTCCGCGACACACTATACCCATCTATGTCGAGTGAGGCACAGCAACCATTTTTTTATTTAAAAATCTTGAATTTTTTTTGGACTACATTTAAACGCGTTTATTTTACTCATGCTATTAATCCTTATCAAAATAAATGATTTCATCACTAAGAACAGTTTATGGAGATAATATTTGGTCTTTGAATGATTAAAATTGGACGTTTGGTTTTGAAGTTATGGCGAAATTAAAATATTACGATTTCTGCTGCACGGCCCGTTGTATATTATATAAAGAGGTAATATTGTCGTTAAGTTTGTTTGTAGGGGGTAATCTTTAGAACTACTGAACCGATTTTAAAAATTCTTTCACCAGTAGAAAGCTACATTATTCCTGAGTGACATAGGCTATACGGGATCTTTAATATTATATAAAGAGGTAATGTCGTTAAGTTTGTTTGTAGGGGGTAATCTTTAGAACTACTGAACCGATTTTAAAAATTCTTTCACCAGTAGAAAGCTACATTATTCCTGAGTGACATAGGCTATACGGGATCTTTAAAAACCTAAATCTACGCGGGCGAAGCCGCGGGGATCAGCTAGTCTACACTAATATTATAAAGAGGAAAACTTTGTTTGTTTGTTTGTTTGTTTGTTTGTTTGTTTGTTTGTTTGTTTGTTTGTACTGAATAGGCTCAAAAACTACTGGACCGATTTTAAAAATTCTTTCACCATTCGAAAGCTACATTATCCACGAGTAACATAGGCTATATTTTATTTTGGAAAAAAAATAGGGTTCCGTAAGATATTTGGGTTTTTCGGACACAAGGTGTAAAAAATCAACCAGAAAAGTTACTTATTTTGCGTACGCTGCCTAAACTATAAAGATAGAACCATAAAATGTTCTAATTAATTGTAGATCTTATAAATATCTACAAAAAAGTCCGCGACACACTATACCCATCTATGTCGAGTGAGGCACAGCAACCATTTTTTTATTTAAAAATCTTGAATTTTTTTTGGACTACATTTAAACGCGTTTATTTTACTCATGCTATTAATCCTTATCAAAATAAATGATTTCATCACTAAGAACAGTTTATGGAGATAATATTTGGTCTTTGAATGATTAAAATTGGACGTTTGGTTTTGAAGTTATGGCGAAATTAAAATATTACGATTTCTGCTGCACGGCTCGTTGTATATTATATAAAGAGGTAATATTGTCGTTAAGTTTGTTTGTAGGGGGTAATCTTTAGAACTACTGAACCGATTTTAAAAATTCTTTCACCAGTAGAAAGCTACATTATTCCTGAGTGACATAGGCTATACGGGATCTTTAATATTATATAAAGAGGTAATGTCGTTAAGTTTGTTTGTAGGGGGTAATCTTTAGAACTACTGAACCGATTTTAAAAATTCTTTCACCAGTAGAAAGCTACATTATTCCTGAGTGACATAGGCTATACGGGATCTTTAAAAACCTAAATCTACGCGGGCGAAGCCGCGGGGATCAGCTAGTATTATATAAAGAGGTAATGTCGTTAAGTTTGTTTGTAGGGGGTAATCTTTAGAACTACTGAACCGATTTTAAAAATTCTTTCACCAGTAGAAAGCTACATTATTCCTGAGTGACATAGGCTATACGGGATCTTTAAAAACCTAAATCTACGCGGGCGAAGCCGCGGGGATCAGCTAGTTGAAGATATTTTGAAATTTTTTTTTCGAGGGCACTCTATAATCGATACTGAACCCAAAACTGTAATTTTTTTCATTTTTGTCTGTCTGTCTGTCTGTCTATCTGTCTGTCTGTCTGTCTGTCTGTCTGTCTGTATGTCTGTCTGTATCACGGCCGCGCATCACGCTGAAACTACTGAATGGATTCCAATGAAACTTGGTACGATTTGAGGTCATACTATGAGGAAGAATATAGGATACTTTTTATCCCGAAATTCAGCATGGTTCCCGTAGGAGAGGGGATGAAAGTTAAAATGTATACTGAGTTGTAATTCATTAACGCGTAGTCCGATTTCATTCATTCTTTTTTTGTTAGAAAGGGGATACTTTAAAAATTGTTCCGTAAATATTTCAAGGTAATCGGTTTTTAACCGACTGTCAAAAAGGAGGTGGTTCTTTTTTCTACATCGATTTTTTCGAGGTTTCTGGACCGATTTGCAATTTTTTTTTAAATCAACAAAAAAAGTTTTCGTGGTGGTCACATAAAAAATTCTGGATTCAACTCCTTAATCTTGATGCTGCAGGGTTACTGCCCGCCTGAGTTATCAAGATTCAGGAAGTGTTCATAGTGAATTCATATTGTAGGTACCAAGCAACGACTTTATTCTCAGACTTCAAGTCTCAACTCCTCAACCCTGATGATGTAGGGTACAGCACTCCTAAACTATAATGTTTCAGGAACTGCGGATGATGCAAAATTATTTTAGGTACCAAGCATAGGCTACATCATTGAACTTCGGATCCTAACTCCTCAATCCTGATGCTGCAAAGTACTGAAGTCCTAAATCGTGGGGATTTAAAAAAAAATTTAAAAATTTGAATCGACTGTTAGGCGGAACGAAGTTCGCAGGGTCAGCTAGTTACTTATATGTGTTTAATTTTCAAATAGATCTCACAACACACACATATTACTATTTCAATCTAACTTTTCTCATACTATACGTCGGAAAGGAAAGCAGTTATTTATTCTGTGACTAAGACTAGAAGAACTTACTCGAGTGGAATGGACATCTTATAGCATTAGTTACGTGCTTCGGGGAAATGAGTTTTAAATGAATTCCGTCCGCGTGTCGTCGTGTGCTCACCAGTATAACAAATTATAATACAACATCGCATCTATAAGTTAAAAAAGCACAAGAAGAAGAACAAGATTCATTTAATTGAAATATCATATTATCTACCAAAAATTACACTGTTCTTTATTTTTCAAATAGTAATCTGCTGCTAAATATATAGAAATAATCATTGCAAGCAATTTAGTACTTACAACATTAATTCATCATTAACTATTATGAATCTCCATAACTTAGATGGGCAGTACCTCTACGGCATCAGGATTCAGTGGTCGGATTCAAAGCTGACCAAGTGCGGATCGGTCAGGGATTGGCAGACTTCACACACCTTGGGGTCCAGCCAGGTAACTTCCCAGTGTGCCTGGATGCTGCGGGTCCCTTTTGGATGCAACCGAGGGGAAGAGCAGTATTCGGCAGTTTGAGCAGTTTTTTTTTGCGTAAATGCATTTCCCAGCGATATAATAAAAAGACTTCACATACCTTTGAGAACATTATTTAGGTTAGTGATCACTTTTCCTAATAAATGATAATGACTAATGAGTGCAAAATATTACCTAGGTACAGTATCATGTAGTGCCGTCGCCTGCTTATAAAAATAGCGGGATAATTCAGTACTAGTGTGTGTAAATGTTCAGTGATTCGTGTCTTTATAATTGTGTGCAGAATATCTCTGAATAAATATTACTCAAAGATATTCCCATGTATGCAATATAACGATATATAAATAAAGCAAGTCAAGTGTAGCAGCCGTCTCTACTAATCTTATTTGTGCTCGTTCCGAACGGAATTTCTCATCTGTATCACTATTTTTATTGCCTACAATATATCACATTGCATATGCCTCGAATTTTTGTAATACGTTTTTCCATTTGGGTTACACTGGATATACTTACGAATATTTTTACCAATATTGGATGCACCTACATGTTTTTTCACTGCCAATATTTTACTGATGTTTCATGAATGAATGAATGAATAAGTATATTTTAATTGTACACCACCAAGTTACTCAGAAAAACACAAACAAAATAATTTTCATCATTTTATGTCAAAAAAACTTAAAATATAATTTCATTCAAAGAATAAATTCAAGATTGCCAAGTAGGTGTGATCTTTTGCGGTCCTACATAAAAGTAAAAAATATTTATACCTACTTCATAATTTCGGAAATCCAAATCAATCACGATCATTGAAATAGCTTACTAAAAGTAGACTTTTCACCATACTCATTACTGACTCATTACATACCATACATAGTACATGTTTATTTCTTCCCTACTAGTAACAAATTCGATTTTGATAATTACTTAACTCTCAAAACTTCTCAGTGCAATTCACATGGAATGCCACCCGCTTGAAGCCACTCCGGGTCAAGTAGTACCTACCAAATAATTAACTATCAGGTGAAGCCGGTCGAATCAAGCGTAAGCCTGCAATCGGTAAAAAAATATATGGGACTAGAAGCCAGAAGGTAGGTACAAACCAAAAGCTAAATAGAAAACGTACATACGAATAAGTTAGGTTTAGGCAAATCACCACGGATCACCAGCCGGGAGCAAAATAGGGTACGGAATACAAATTCAACGCGCAATCCAACCATCGCTACGTGAACCCCCGTATTCCTCTCTATAGTCATATCCGTTCACTGAACATGTTGATACTCAATATAGGGAGGTCATTGGAAACTGGTTAACAAAATAGACCGACGAGTCGACCACCTGAGATTTCAATTTCGCGTCGCGAAATAAATTTATTCGGATTTCTCACTTGCCCTGTCGAAATTGACGATATATTTTTGCAAAGCTATTACCTTTCCTAGTGTATCCTAGTTGTTTTGTTTTGCCTCTTGTATGGAAGAAATTTCTAGAGCTTTTAAATTCATGGAATAAATCCAAAAATGAAGTAATAATTAGTCTATTACTTCATTTTTGGATGATGAAGATGAATTGCTTCTAGTTTATCAGCGTAAAGTAAATAAAGTGTTTGTAATCCTTTTAGACCCGCAATAATAAGAAATGAGTTCCTTCTTGAACGGATTTCAAGCCTTTCTTTTTAAAATCCGACACTAAATACTCACTAAGAAGACCTAGACTTACCTGATAAACATAGTGACGAAAACGACTATGATGGATTGCTTCTGCCAGCAGCCAAAAATAGAGAAGCATAGCGTGGGAGGCAATCCAGATCCAGACTGATAGGATACAACGACATGTAGCTGCAGTAGGTATGTCACCGCAGCAGCCACCTCGGAGTACACTAGATGCACTACTGAAAAGATTAGCTTTTTACGTACAGTACCTACCGATTACACACAATATTATGCATAATCTTATGATCATAGAGTTCCAAAAAGATCACCTACTTTCTTAATAGGTGCGAGTAGGTATTGATATGCGAAATGGGGAGGCGTCGCACCTGAGACATTTTGATCATAACAAGTAGATATATGTCTGCGACAGGTCGAGATGGCAATCGGGGTATGAGTCGGGGGGGGGACCCGCACACCCGCACGTCACCTGCGCTCGCTCGCACCGGGTCAGCGCGGGGGCTGTGTGGGTGTGCGGGGTGTTCCCTTCCGATAGCTATCTCGATCTGTCGCGTACTATAGGTTGATAATAATAAGTATCATCACTCTTTGTCCTTTCATCGAATAATGTTTTCGTAAAAATATTCGTGAATATTTTTAGATTTTTTTTTTTGAAAAGTAGGTACGCAATCTTTATTAAATTTATAAAAACTTTTGCCGTGTTTTAGCTGAAGTACCTACCAATAGCAGCTCACGTGTTTTTTGTTTCCCGGTATTTTCTCTGTTATTTACATACTAGAAAATGCCCACGACTTCGTCCGCGTATATTCAGGATTTTTAAAAGTATAAAAGCTATTTCTGAATCAAATTTAGTCAAAATCAGCTCGCAGATGGATAGACGGATAGACAGACAGACATTTGAATATTTATGAATTTAGTTTGTATTTACATACTTTTTATTCGAAAACTTCGCTTTCTCCGTTTGTAATCGATTAACTCTAAAACTAATTAACCGATTTTAATAATTATTTCATCACACTGGCACATGTAGCCTATCTATTTAGCTTAGAATATAATACATTGACATGTGAACATGCCAGAAAAACATTTTATTAATGTGTTTACAAAACAAATGTCTACATATCGCAATTTTGGAGAATCTCCAAGGATAGCCATCCTCGCGTTCGCCACAAATATTTTAATATGACAAAAATGTGCCCATATTACATTTTTCCCTCGTCTTGGAAACATCTCCATTAAATTATGCCCTTTGCCCTATTCTGAATCTTTTCAAGGACGGGCGCCCGTCGTCAACGAGTGCGGCGTCATAAAGCATAGACCATTAACTTGAACGAAAATTTAATTGTAAAGGTCCAAACGCATTTACGCAACGCATCAACGCCTTCCTCCATACAAACTTATATAAATTATATTTGGCGCACAGCGTCGCTCAAATGCGCTTTGCTCCGTACAAACTCATATAAACTATATATTTGACGTGCCGCGACAGGACGCGGCGGCAGCGTGGGACCATAATGCTCGTTTTTATAAGTTTAGTTTGCAAACTGTAAAGAACTATGGAGGTTAAAATAAGGTTAACTACCTATCGTACTAATTTGTAGCTATGCCAGGCGTCGTGAATATACAAATCATAAATTAGCAACGCGATCTGATGTAGGTAGGTAAGTATGTGTATTTCATCCCAATTTGCTATCAGGTGCATGTTGCAAATGAAAAAAATGTAACATTGCAAACATAGTTAGCTTAGTTGCAACGAATTTGGTCTGCAACAACTTGCAACTTACAGCTCTGTTGCAACTGTAAATTGCGGACCGAGATACGAGCTGTGAAACACAAATCACTCGTTTAATCAGGCGTTTGTCGGCGCTGGTGCTACAATTTGCAACACGACAAACGAATGTTAAAGTACTGTTGCAAATAAAAAAGCTGTTGCTAGAAATATTGCAAATGTGCTGAACTGTCCACTCGTAAAATAAAAGGGTAGATATTATAATGTAGATGGCAATCATGTGTAGGTACTTACGTATATATAATTTGTCGTTTTTTAGAATTTTGTAAAATGGAAACCTTGTAGGATTACTTTACTGTCCGCCCGCTCACCTAATTAAATAAATTCAATTCAGTCATTTAGTAGATACAACTTTTTTAAGTATGTCGTACTAAATTTATTTCTAGGAAAAGACAATAAAATCAACTAATTACTTACATACTTACATACCTATATATGATAATATCCAAAAAATAAAATGACGCCTAATATCTAATATTAATATAATATTAGATATTAGGCGTCATTTTATTATATTTACAACGCTGCTGGGTCGACGCTCGACGCTCGGCAAAACCCGACCCAGCGTCGACTAGACAAGCTAATCGACAAAATACATAGTTAGCCAGCCCGTTTCTTATTGGAATTCCATTTTAAGTCGATTGATAACGTGAAATGCGAATTTAAAATTACTCACATTTACTGTAGGTACATAAGATTCGAGTGGCTACACATTTTCGTAGCTATGTCGGAAAATACTATCACAATTAAAAAAAGCAGGAAAAATCCTACACTGCACTAGAACAATCATTATTAAAAGGGTCAAGTCCTCTGTCGCGTCTCGAGACACTTCATAATAGTGTGAGTATGTGTCTTTATTTAGCTCTAAGCTTGTATTTCTTTGGCCACACAACGCTGTGGTGCAAGTTTAGATAAAAAAAATTAGGTGGGATTTAAAAATTCTAAGCCTATGGTTTTACCAAAGATCAATTAGCGCGCAAAATTCAGGTCAATACCCCGCCTTCGACGAGGTATTGACTCCGAGTGGCCTACTTACGCAACATTCGTTGACCTCTAGCGTCAGTCAGATGTTTTATTTGCATCGTAAACTTTTACAAAATTAAGTATAGGCTGTTCTACTAGATTTTATGTAAGTAATTAATCCATACTAATATTATTAATCCATATCCATACGTCCATATAATTCCATACTATAAAATTATAAATGCGAAAGTGTGTCTGTCTGTCTGTCTGCTAGCTTTTCACGGCCCAACCGTTCAACCGATTTTGATGAAATTTGGTACAGAGTTAGCTTATATCCCGGGGAAGGACATTGGGTACTTTTATCCCGAAAAAACAAAGAGTTCCCACGGGATTTTTAAAAACCTAAATCCGCGGACGAAGTCGCGGGCGTCATCTAGTTTTACAATAAGTTTTAAGTAAAAAACCTATTTTAAGTAAAGCTTCTGTTTAATAGACTAAAAAGGTCTGATATTTACCTACTCATGAATCCAAAATATAAAAGACAAACTCCAAACACGACGATCCTATCATATACCATTAGGGAGTTCTAGCGTTCACCTTTATCTCCATCATCAGACTCTTGTCATTGAATTTTCTGAAAATTATTAATGACCAATCCAAACCACACGTGTCTGCCTTTGAACTTAATTTGAATTATTTGGAAGTAGCCTAAATATCAGCTACCAATTTTGACGGAATAACAACTTACGAACAAAGCAACCTAATATAAAAGTTTTGAAAAGTCATTGCCCTGAACCGTAGGTACAGTGTGGAGACTAATACCTATTATAATATCTAAAGCTCATTAAGACAAGTCCAACGGTCGATTTCAGACCTCACATACCCGTTGCACGTGCAAACCAAACTAACAACTTCATACAATTAAATCCTACATTCTACCAACAAATGAGCTAAATGTATCATTTAATGCTCACATTAGAGCACGTAGCGCGGCGCTCCTCCAACGTTTGCGAAAATGTTTTTTCAAGCTGTTCACTTGCTATTCATTTTGGCGCGACGCAAATGAGTTTCTAAACGTAAATAAATCTCACTGTCTCCACTGCCTTCTCCCATTAAATGTCACCCCAGCCCCTCGTAGGTTCAATAGGAAGTAATGAAACACTATCGCTTTATTAAAGCAAGCAAGCAAGTATTAAAGTTACCTAACCAGATAAACTAAAAACTTTTAAGCACTCTCTTTCTCTCTCTCCTCGTATTCATTGCTGTAGGTCGTGACCCCTTTTCATTAATCACATAATACTTAGTAGGAATTTTCTTAGTCTCTACCTAATAAAATTAAATAATGACGTGGTAGTGAGTTCCCAGAATCTTTCGCTTACAGCTTGAATAAGAGTTTTAACTTTTACTATTACCAGATGGCAGTGTCATTGTCATCTGATGATAACTGCCCAGTGATAATAATAACCGGGACCTAGGGCTTGACGTACTCTAGTAAAAAAATACTTACCAAATTTGGACCTCCGAAAACGGTCACCCATCCAATTACCGACTTGGATCAATGTTGTTTACCTATCACAATCAATGGATATCCGTTGTGACTAGGTCACACATCCCTCAGCACAATATCAATTATAATATTTTAAAGATTTTAGACCCACAATCAGCATCGGAATTGAAGAGTCGTAAGTTGGAACCCGAAATTCAATGACGTTGAAACTTTTCCCTGGCCCTTGCCTTAGGAGTTTCCTGATGATACCTATACTTATTAAATTTTGCGCGAGAATAATTGCTCTTTTAGAGGTTTTTTTACGACTTAAAAATTATAAATATCGATGCATCACTTCATATTGTGTCCGACCTTATACTTTACAAATTGTTTACAAATATTCATACTGATATTTTTAATATAACTTTGTGAAAGGATTTTTGATAAGGATTCTGATTCCAGATGTCCATTTATTCCGCCCTTTGATGCAGTGATTGATGTATGAAAAAATAAATTCATAGTATATTATATCTTTGGATATTAGATACATATCCAAAGATATTTCGTGTAGGTGTAAGATACACAGACCTGCAAATTAAAAAAATTTAGGGATGCTCACGTAAATTCATCGCTACCTATGTTATCGCCTTTATAATGGAAGTGCTCTGAAGAGCTTTTTGACCTCATTCCACCCTCCTTTTTCTACAACCGCACCGCGCGTCACCATAAGTAATTTAACCCTCACCACTTCGGTGTCTGGTGCACTTTGACAGTCCGTTGTGCCAGATCCTTCTTTCCACGCACATGCAAACTGTGGAATCAACTCTCATCGGCGGTGTTCCCACTAGATTACAACATGGGGTTATTCAAGGGGCGGACCAACAAATTCCTCAAAGGCCGGCAACGCATCGGCAGTTCCTCTGGTGCTGCAAATGTTCATGGGCGGCGGTAATCACATAACATGAAGTGACCCGCCTGCTCGCTATCTCTATTTTTTTAAAACCCAATTTTTGTTTCGTGAGGTCTACGGTAATGCCATTAAAAACTTAACAAAATTAAACTCTTGACGCTTGAATGTAACGGATTTCATTTTCACAAATAGTAAAAATCTGTTTCGGGTGGGCTCAATTGGTAGCAGCGTCTGAATGCTCCGCTGCCTGTGAAATACGTAGGTAAACCTGTGTTCACATTGCTTATTTTACTGGCTCACATCCATCTTTAATACTAATACTATACAAGTGAAAATGTACGTATGTATTTGTTACTTTTTCACGGCGTAATCTCAGAACCGATTTTGATGAAAGCTTGCATTTCGAAAATCGTAAGCTGACTGACTGACTGATTTATCAACGCACAGCTCAAAATACTGGACGGATCGGGTTGAAATTTGGCTTGCAGATAGCTGTTATGACGTAGACATCCGATAAGAAAAGATTATTAAAAAATTCAACCCCTAAGAGAGTAAAATAGGAGTTTGAAATTTGTATTGTCCACGCGGACGAAATCACGGACAGTATAGGTATATTTATCTCAGAGAAATCTAAAATTCTTGTAGCATTTTGAAAAACTTACTACATGGAGGAAGATGCGGGTATCAGAAAGTATCGGTATCAGACCCTTCAACTTAGGGCCCTAACTACGTAGGCCAGTTCGGGTCGCTTCTTTGCCCGCAGTTACCCCACGATTGCTCTGTCCAGACCGCTTCGTCGAACCTCTGTAAGTAATATCCTTAGCTGTAGGTACCTATTGTACGCGGCAGAAAGTAATGTACATCGGCAATTAGAATGACATTTTGGCTTTGTAGAGCGTTGTCTCTGTCACTCATGACGTTTTGTCAGTCTCAACGACAGAGACAACGCTCTACAAATCTGCTATTTTCTTCTAAAGGTCGATGTACCTACATTACTTTCTGCCGCGTACTGTACGTACCATTGCCCGCGACTTTGTCTGCGTGGATTTAGGTATTTAAAAATCCCGTGAAAACTCTTTGATTTCCCAGGCTAAATAGTTGGCTATGTTTATTTCCGGGACGCAAGCTACCTCTGTGCCTTTCATATAAATCGGTTAAAGGAATGGGCCTTTAAGAATACCGTGGGAACTCTTTGATTATCCGGGATAAAAAGTAGCCCTTGTCCTTCCCCGGGATGCAGGCTATCTCTTTACCAAATTTCGTTAAAATCGGTTGAACGGATGGACCGTGAAAGGCAGACAGACACTCTTTCGCATTTATAATAAGTATTAAGTATGGAAGTATAGATATGGATTAGGTACTTACTTCTTTCTAAGCCATGATAATACTTAAACCAGATTGTATTTTTTAATCTGTTGCTAAAAATAGTTAAGATGGATCAACTTCGTCTTTCTGCTCATCTTTTAAAAAGTCTTCGGTCTCGGAGCGCACCTTTACTTATTTCCAATATCCGCCACAAAACCTCGCATCCCCGTACATTCCCCCAGCAGTGTAGTAAAATATACTTAGGTACTAGTATCTGCTATACTCAGCACGAAAATTCAGAATATAGCGGAAGGAATGACTTTTGGAAAATTTTTGTATTCGTTATTAGTGAAAATACATACATATTTCCTTAGCAATGAGGAATACGACGCAAAGAGAGAGTAATCGTTCTACTTCTGTTATGTAACCACTAGTGACGAATATGAAGTAAAATCATTTCAGTCACCGAAGGCATCTTTCTCTACTATAAGTATGGAATTTCAGGGCGAAAGTCACAGTAGCGACGTGACACCTTAGGTATTTTGCAGGATTTTTTTTTAAATTTCCATTTCTATGTACTTACCTATTCATAAACTGTCGAAACGGACATGTAACGGCTTTGTTATATTTTTAGGTAACTTTTTCATTAAACATTCATAATATCTACATTGCAATATACGCCTGAACCACACTCATGTGCCTGAACTCGAATTTTTTAAATCGGCGTATGACTGCCCAACTGAACAGCTGTGATGACTTCGCCCTTTTATTTGGGCGGTTTAACGTTCGATAATTATATGAGTTTAAGCAATTAATTCTACATAACGCGGAGGTGTGTGAAGTCTGATAATCCGTTCTGCCAGCCTGGTGGAGTATGGCCTAAAAACCTTCTCATTGTGAGAGGAGACCCGTTCTCAGTAGTGAGCCGGCGTTGAATTGACACGATGATGATGACTATACGTTCGGCTAGTGCCTACTTTTAAATCTAACGGTTCACACACAGGTTGCTTATCATAAACTGGTTGGCTTTAACAAAACTATTTTGACAATCATTTAAAAAGTACCCAGGTAGGCAGTACCTAATCCTATTACGCTCAAATTGTCAAAATATGAAACACCAGTGTCTGCGACATTGACGTGGCGACTAATAATGTAAAATTGTGATACTATAAAAGAACTTAGTTACTTAAAAATACTTTTCTCTATTTTTTTAACTTTTACTTATTTTAATACCACTAGTATTTATTTAGTTGGACCACACCACAGCAGCCAAATTTTCACCCAGCAGTGATCATGTGTTAAATACTTTAATATGGTCTCGATGCGGCTGGCTGAAGTTACATTGTCGCAGTCACAAATTATGTACCTATAAAGAATGGAGCGATAATATGATCAGACCCTTGCTTGCAACAGCCATTGAATTCGTGCAAATGGAACTACGTGTTCTCATACATGGCATGGTGTTGGTGGTTAAACGTCTGAAAGGAACCTTAAATAAAATTTAATCCTGTGTAACCACTAATCAATAAGACAAAAACATTTCACGGAGGTACACCGATATAATTCGTGATGTGGTCGGACTACAAACACATCAATTACCTATACGTGTAAACTATAAATGGAACTACGTGTTCTCTTGTAGTACGGTCATGGAGGTAGGTAAGTACTTGTGGCACGTCTGAAAGGACCTTTCAATAAAATCTAATCCTTTGCTACCAATATGGTCGAAACATCTCACGTAGGTACATCGCATCGGCGTATGTGCGCCATATATTGCAATTTCATTTCCCTCGAGTGGACCTACACCGATATTGCAGCTTATTCTTTGGAAGCTTCCATATTTTCCTTGCTACATAACTATCCTGTCTAACCCGTCGCGTCGCGATGCTAAAGAATGATGACGCTTTAAAATAGCTTTTACGATATAGAGTAAGTAGAGGTAGGTAGGTACCTACATATACGTCGCAACAGGTCGAGATGGTAATCGGGGTATGAGGGCGGAGGGATGCCCTGCACACCCGCACCACACGAGTAGATCACGCACAGCCACCGCGCTATCCCGCATAGGGTCAGCGCGGGGGTTGTGCGAGTGACCCCACCCCGCTTGCCATCTTGACCTGTCGCATACATAATTATTAATGTGCAAAGAAAAAACGAATCGTACTATGTACTATTATTATCTATACAAGGAACAAGTCCTGATAATAACAAACAAATTAACTTTTGCACTAAATGCTAATATCTAGATGTTGTCCGTTGAAGAGCTCCAATCCGATAATTCGTGAAATCCTCACCAACTACCCTACACAAATAACCTACCGAATGCAAAGTTATGCTTGAACATCACGAACATCGACGATATCTACATTATACGTGACGGACTGAGAATTTCGAGAAGTCGAATAAATATTTAAAAAATCTTTTTACAAAAGAGAACGAACTTAGGCATGTATTTATAAAACAATCTGTTATTTTCATTTATTTATATCAAATTCCACTGTATTCTTCATTATTCAGTCTTGGTAAAATGGACTTTAGAGAAAATGTATTTGAAAGTGATTGAACGTATTACACATTACATATAACCAAATGTCAGTAACAGGTCTCAGATGTGAGACTTGGAACATTTATTTGAGAATCGCCAGACCACGAAACCGCAGACTAGAGTGCCCACAGTGGTACCTAAATCAAGTTTTCAAAAAATAAAGTAAAATCGGAAGGCGATTCTGATTAAAAATCTAGAATTTAAAGTAGAAGTAAACTGTTTTTAAGCGAAACACGACGAAGTAATTAAATAATTTAGCATTGAAAACAATTTTCGTTAAAACGTTCGCTCCGCTACAGACTGAATGCTTTTCATAATTCGTTGGCTAACCAACACGACGCAAATTATCACAGTAAGATTTTAATTAATGTAACGACGTGCCTATAAAGTTTTACCTAGAGACCACTCAAAATTCTCCAAGTTTTTTCTTGTAAACTCTAGGATAAGTACACCAAGCACCTAGGACCCAGCTGATTTAATAAAGGTCCTACGGTATCCCAAGATATTTGAACAGGGACTTGTCAGAGGCTCAAGATCTTCTTTGAGAAAAATCGAGTAACCGAGTTCCTGAAATGATAAATAGAGTAGCTACCTAAGTAAAATTAGTTTCTAAATGCTTTAAGACAAACAAGTAGTTTATCTAGACATCCATAGTCTATGGATATAGACTAGCTATTTGGTAAGAGAACAAATCTTTTCAAAACCTATTTAACATGTTTGGGTAAGTAGGTACTAACCCGTCTCTGTACCTACTGTTAGTTGTTGAATTCAGTGGCAAATGGAAATGACAGAAAAGCAATGCCAGAAATTTCTATAGATTTGAATTTCTAGGCAAATGAACGAATGGCCGGACAAGCCGAGAAATAAAAATGTTTGCTATGCAATACGGAACCCTAAAAAGGAGAAAGAAGATATGAAAAAGCCACAATTCTCCATTTACTTTTATATGAAAAACACGAATGTGATTCACAGAAGCTCTCCATAAAGGCATTCGCTATTCACAGAGATGAAAGGGTTTTAATTTCTATAATCTGATAAACAGAGACTATGCGTATCATCGTCTGGTATTTATTTTTCTATATAATTTTCCCGTACAGCAATTTAGTAGCGACGACGCGATGTTTTCACTGCAAAAAGGGTAATAATAGTACTGTGTACATCTAGGGTATCGTGGATTAATGCAAAATCCTTGGTAACTTATGTAAGAAAAAATTTAGTCGACGAAAGCATGATCTCCAAGACGACGGATGACATCGGCAATTTATTTTGTCAATCTGCAACTCTTAAGCCCAGTTGCATGAATAGCAGTTAAATATACGTTACGGTTACCGTTTATAAACTTCGACCGTCAATAAAAGCAAAATGGCTTGCACAATTAAGATTTTTTTGTAGACTTTGGACTAAAATTTTACCTTTAAACTTAAGGCCGGAATGCATCAACTGTCACAAAAAATATTTTTGTACTTACAGCTAAAAGATTACCATAGATAATAATAAAACCAGCCAAGTGCGAGTCAGACTCGCGCACCGAGGGTTCCGTACTAAAGTCTTATTTTTTTTTTCATTTTGCACGATAAAATAAAAACCATTATGCATAAAAATAAATAAAAATCTGTTTTAGAATGTATAGGTAAAGCCCTTTCATAAGATATCCCACTTGGTATATAATCTTACTTTGAAAGTTGAAATACTAATTATTTGTTCATGAACACCTTTTTTTTCTGATGTAACCACAAATTCACGGTTTTGGATTTTCCCTTTAAGTGTGCTATAAGACCTACCTACCTGCCAAATTTCATGATTCTAGGTCAACGGGAAGTATATCTTATAGATTTCATGACAGACAGACAGACAGACAGACAGACAACGAAGTGATACTATAAGGGTTCTTTTTTCCTTTTGAGGTCCGGAATAAGAATTGGATGAGTGTGGTTATTGATGATATGGTAATTTCAAATCTTTGTAACAGTTTTGCATTTGGCTACGGAACCCTTTCTATGATCCCAACTCTCTCTTATCAAATTTATTTCTGCGGCCAGTGGTCGGTCGGTGTTTTATTGCCCACTATTCTGGTGAATAAACGCGGTGGGGGGTTCTAATGGAGTGGCCGGGGTCGTCCACTCCACAGTCCACACCCTCCGTCCATCACCCGCAACTTGTGAATATTCAGTTTTTTGCTTCTGAATTCCAGCTATCCATCGGCTAACCTTTTATTAGAGATTTTTTTCATTTTAATTTTACCTACCTAGTGCCTATAACTATTATTTATATTCTGTGCCTATAGTCAATGTATGTGTAATTAGCGCAAACCTATCGTTACATTGTGTTGCAAACCAACTCTGTAATCTGTAAGGTCTGTATTTTTATATAATTATAAAATATAATTATTAAATCAATGCCGATAAAATGAAAAAACAAAATATTGCTCTCACAAAATTAAAGGCACACAGAAAATGGGAAAACTCAATCAATTTCAGGGTGATTCCAAAGAAAATCTATAATCAAGGAGACAAATGAAATTGTTTGTGCTCAACATTGCGGAGGAGGATGAAGCAATTTCGTCGCCAAAATTGTTACCCGCTGTTTACTGATGGCTCATCGCAGCAGTGTTTATTTCATTATTTGACAAATTCAATTACTTTCTTTTTTGTTTTACATATATAACAGTTTTTTACACGACTGCGGTACACAAAGGAGAGGTTATGTGTTCACCAGTCTATAATAATATGTGTTGGTCATTTGCGACGTTTTAACCGTGTGGACCGATTTTTATGATTTTTTCTTCCATAGACTTGCAACTACATAATATCTTGCGAGTGTCACTAAAGATATCAAAGTAACGAAAAACAATATGGCGCCTACTAGCATAGTCCAGTCTAATATGGTAGGTATTTTGGAATAAATAAAACAATGAAAGTTGGTGGACAATACCAAATGGGCAGAATAGGTTTTTTTAAAATCATAGTTAGTTTTTCTATGTAATTTTTCCGTTTCAATTACTTTGAGGTTTTAAAGTTTGGTTTTAATTTCAGTCGTTCGTGGCGCACTTAGTTCTGACAACATTACAGAAATTCAAGTAAACATCTTAAGTAATATAAATTCAGAGTATTTTAAGCCGTCAGTTACACAATTTGTAAACAAGCCCCATTTGCATATTTAATTAAATTCTCACTGTTTTAATTTGGCTCGGTTAAACCGCAAATTAACGCAGTGACATTTACGCACGACCTAATTGTAAATTGGTACATTTGTCTTCAAATTCAATGTTTACCTTAAACCAGTTGCCTCAGTGTACGCTCTACATCATAGACATAAAAGATAGATTGTGACTTAGGCCGCTTTTCCACTAGAGATATGTGCTATGCAGCTATGCTGCGAGGAGGTCATAGCAGCTAACCTACGCTACGTAACTATGTGACCGTGTCCAGTAATGTTAAGCGACGTACTATGAAGGTAAGATGACGTGCTATGAAGATGCGCCGCTGCGAGGTAGATAAGTGATTCGAGCTAAGTGATGCTTCGACAGTAGGGAGATCACGGGGCTACATCTCTCGCGCATCCGTAGCTCCCATACGTAGCTCCTCTCCGTAGCTCTCATCTATAGCACGCATCCGTCCATGTAAAAAACATAGCTTCGTTGAACCCGTATCCACCAATGCTTAGCTAAGTATGTGGAGCAATGAAAATGATGGATATCACACACATCTCTGGTGCAAAAGAAATACGCGTCGGTTTGATATTGAAATCGTTGAAAAATACACTACAATAAACAAAATATAAAACTAGGTTATTCAAGAACACACTCGGGAAATACGAGTAGAAACACGGTAAATTGAGAACGGTTTAGAATAGATGATAATATAATGTAACCCTTTAAATCGAACCGAACCCCGCTGTGGTCGGAGTGGTGTAGTCTGTGGAGTGGCGTCAAATTAAAACTGTGCAAGTGAATTTACAACAGCTAATGGTCCATAGTTAATTTGACTGGATGGCTATTAGGTTATCAAACAGGTATTACTTAGCTATATATTAATATTTGAGCATTTAAGGATTTATTTATCTACTTATGCATTGTACTGAAAATCATGAAACAGTAACTGGGTTGATAAACATGTGCTCAGAAAACTCTTTTTTATAATTAATAGAAGTTAACCAATGCATTTTGGTCGACGCAGTTTTTTTTATTGTATTAGCTTAGGCATACAAAATAGTTCGCGGGGGTGTAGGTTTTCGAAAATCCTGCAGAAACTTTTTAGTTTATCAACCAAATTAATGGTATTCCTGTGTCTATTCTAGGAAATCTATTTCTGTGCCAAACGCTACGATCAGTTCAGCGGGTGAGTCCTGAAAATTAAACGGACGCACAGACACTTTTGTATAATATTACTAGTAGGTAGTGCCTTTCTTATCCTAACACAATAATAACAGGCAATGTGGCCTGCCTATAATATGTCCTGTCACGCCACCTCAGCGGAATGCTGTTAAAATAGCTACACAGCACAGAATTGATGGCCTACAGCGTTTATTAGGCGCTAAATCGCTTCCAATGTGCCGTTAAGCCAATGCGGGCTTTAAATTAAGTGATCATAAATATCCGGGAATGTATTTTGTAAGTTCAAATCCATACTCAAAATTAGCTAATTCGAATATAGGTACTTACACTTTCTCGTGTCTGAATATTATGTCTGCAATTTTTTCATTTCAACATTCATGTGTATATTACATGACTATCGGAAGATATCCACACTGCATTGTAAATTCAAAAATATGTGTTTGTCTTTTTGTCACAGTTGTTAATTTTTCATGACTATACCGATTTTAAACACAATACCAAAGGATCATGGCCATTTTGGACTATGAAAAATCAGAAATTGTTAACGAGATGAAATTATTGCCAAAATGTAGTACATTGTTAATGTAATTGTTAGATACTATTAGTTTTTTTTTAAAGCTGGGGGAATTACGATAATCGTCTTCAAAAATATAACATTTGCATAACAGAACGCATTAAAAAATATTTTATTTTTGAACGCATCCATAATTATTTACATTCCTAGAGAAGTCCATACTTTTTCTAAACTCTTAATCGAAATAAATCCAATCGCATGTTAACCGTATAAACTGATGTTAAATATTAACTAAGACAAGCCACTAACATAATCTGGTGCTACCTACAAATAATAGTTGAAAAAGTCATCTTATTAATTAAAAACTGATGAGCTTACATCTCAAAATCGATATTAGCATACATCAATCGATTACGTAGCCTCCCTATTTCTCCCTGACAAAGATTAATAAATGACATTTTTCTACCACAGAGTACTTTGTAAGTATTCTGTGGTTTACGTTTTTGCAGACCGTTTTTCTGTGCGATTTTGAGTTATTTTCTTGATTTTTGTTGATAATACATAATTTTGAAGTTTGAACACATTTAATACTGTCATTTAATATGTTTAAAAGTGATAGACAGGTAGCTTCTCAATTCAAAATGCTACAGATTAATAATATAAGTGCCACATAACCTCAAAAACATTTTACTCAATTGCTTAATTCTCCGTGCTTTTAAAAATATTTTGAATGCCATTTTCACTTATATACATACAG
Source organism: Maniola hyperantus (assembly GCF_902806685.2). NCBI lineage: Eukaryota > Metazoa > Arthropoda > Insecta > Lepidoptera > Nymphalidae > Maniola > Maniola hyperantus. The sequence goes on from NC_048553.1 coordinate 6,006,805, forward strand.
GCAAATAAAACGACATATGTTTCATCCAGTTACGTTTTATTCGTTTTTAATAGTCCAAGCTAGTTAGGAAAATGGCCAATGTTCTTTTGACAACGATATTCTCATATTATGTAGCAAAAGCGTAGCGGTAGTAATAGGTTTTCGTAGCTTCCATTCTGTAGACTTAGACTGATTTAGGCCACTTTGGCGCGGGAAGACATCACAATGACATATCACATCTTAATCCTTCGAGGAAATAAAATTCCACGCGGCCCTAAAGTCGTCCTAATCATAGTTAGAAATTACTAGATTTACAAAATGATATACTAGCTCTGATTTTGTATATCGGCGTTGGGCATCCTATTGAGCTACGAAAGAGTTGCTGTACCTATCCGACCTGACAATCAACCGAAAACTAACATCAATAGGTCATCAATCAGGTGTATATGAAGTTCAGAGTCTCTCAATAGGCGCTGGAGAGAGCCGTGCTTGGAGTAACAGGGCACGGCACGACAAGCATAGCTCATGGAGTTGCGAAGCTAAATTGGCAATAACAGGTACAAAGCTAGAACAATCGATACACGTTGGGGTCCTGGGGTGTTGAATAGCTGCCCCACTCCTGTTACTCAGCGTTGGAAAATCCCACAATAGGTGGACGGACAATCTCAACCGAGTTTCTAAACTCTTACGGGTGAAACGCCGACGGCAATGACGTGGAATAAAATTCCTAACTGATGACCTACTTATTAAGTATTCTGTGCACAAAATAAAATAAACTTTTCCCCATTGCATCAAAAGCAAATTAAAACGAATTATGAATCGACGCTATATCGGCGGCCGATCAGCAAACACTCGCTAACAGTTTGGATCGGAAATTGCTTCATCGTCGTCAGAATTCGCGTAATCCAGTTCTACGTACATTCTTCACGGCTAACATTCCTTTCGATGGTAAACATCATTTAAAAGCTCACCTTACTTACCTACTAAGTATTTAAGTTTGGCATTTAGGTAAATATCAAAGTGAAAATTATATTTATTGTAAATATTTTATGTATTAGCCTAGCAGAGATCACCTTTCAGCGATTAGGCCACCACCAGTTGTAGGTAGATACTAATTATTGGTATTGTATTTAATTGCTATTTATAATTCATGATAATATCATTATCATGATCAACCCATCGCCAGCCCACTACGCGGTTTCTTTCACGAGGACGGGTCTCCTCTCAGAATGAGAAGGGCTAAGGCGATAGTCCACCACGCTGGTCCAGTGTGGTTTGGCAGACTGCACACATTTTTGAGAACATTATGGAGCACTCTTAGGCATGCAGGTTTCTTCACGATGTTTTCCTTTACCGTCAAAGCAAGTGATATTTAATTGCTTACAACGCACAGAACTCCGAAAATTTTGAGGTAGGTATACGTCTAATTATTATAGTAGGTGGACGTCTTAACCATTAGGCTATCGCGGCTCTTTAAATACGCACAGCTTTTTCATTCAACCAGTCCAATTCAATTCAAATAATCTTATGTTAATTTAATTACGCGCTAAGTAGTTTACTCTATGCTTAGTACCTACCGTACAAATTATCGTACACATTTGGACAGTTACCAAGAATTCTTGCAATTACAACGCCAAATCGCCCGGCTAACGTTTTTCGCAAAAATGTTTACGCATTCCTAAATTAGTGTTAAACATTTACCCGGGCTCTCTGAATAGATTAATACTATTAAATAGAACCGGAGCAATAATCTTTTTTTATCCTACTTGAAAAATGAAAAAATTCAGTGATGTAAGTTTATGGAAATTACAAATCAATCTAGTGAAGGTCCATTTTCATTAGTCGATAACTCGTTCAATACATATTTTGCGGTAACTTCCCGCAAGCAGAATTATTTATTAGCTGGTCGATACATAGGTCGATAGATAGCGTTTCATACCAACCAACAAAAATGATAAGCGTAGTTTAGAACCAAACTAAAAACCTTGGTAGCAAGCTTTTTCAGAAACAGTGGTTTTTTTTTAAGTTGACGAACAGCAGAATGAGCCTTATATCATGCTTATACCTACCTTGTTGAAAAGATTTTAAACAATTAAAATACGGCGACTTTAGTTAACTTTTTTACAAAAGGTTTATAAATTATATCTTGAATCATTGAGGAGAATTGTGTCATCATCATCATCATCATCAACCGATAGACGTCCACTGCTGGACATCACACGGGCACTGCGTTGCAACAAAACAATCATCTTCAACAATTAAAAAGATCAAATGATACAAAATAAAAGGCATACCTACCATAAAAGTATAAAACATAAAATATAGTAAAAGACAGCCTCTACATATTACAGAAACAGTAAATTATCTAGGTACGTAATACTGGACTTATGATGGAATTAAAAATCAGTTAGTGCAGAGTTTTACTCTAATAACAGCAAAAGATGAAAGAGATGAAAAGCTATCGTAAAATTTCTTTTCTACGCTTAAACATGGAACCTACATAACATACGCTATTCACTAAAGCACTTCATAAAGCGTCCCCTGTTACAAGAGATGAAATGGTTTTTATTTTCATAATCTAATCTAATTTACTACAATTACAAGAACACAAACTGTACCCTTTTTTTTTTTAATTTATTATTAACATACAAGAGAAAATTACACATAATAGGTAGCACGCATTGTAAAAACCACAGAGGTTTGACCCTCAATGCGTACGTCTGCGCATAACATCATGCCTACTTAACCCGAAGTTTACTTATAAGTATGATTTGCAATAACTATACCAAGAACCAAAACAAGTAGGGACGTAAGTTGACTTATTCGTACTCGTACATTATAATAGAAGTAAATCCGAGAGCATCGAAAGGGAATCATAGTGTTGCTAAAAAAATCTTAGACAAGTTTTACAATGTTATTTTAGTCCTATTTTGTTACTCAGGGTAAGTAACTTTGTCTCGAAATGCCAACAAATTTTAATACGAACTGAAACAATTTATTTGAACCCGTAATAGATTTAAGATTCAAATATTTGTAGCTAAACAATTACACAAAATTAATTAAGTTTATTTTCTCAGATTAATAAAATTTCTTGTCGAACATATTTTGTTGATAGCAAATGATTTTATGGCCCCAGGTTTATTGCTACGCTCTCATCAACGGCGAAAATGTATTCTCTTTTATTCGAAGGATACCAATAAATCCCGTACGTGAAACGACGCGTGGAAAAATATTTTCTTTGTTCAGTTCACATTCATGCCACAATGCCATACCTTTATATTATTACTTCTCATTTCTGATTCTTATTATTGTAAGCACATGCGATACAAAATAGTTTCCAAAATATTTCTTCCTTTTCAAAAATATGTAGACGGCCTTTTTGCCAACGGTACTGTATCATATTATACAAGGAAAAATGATCTTGTCTAAAATGGTTCAACCAATGCGCCACGGATCAGCCTGGCTGTCCAGCGCGGAAATGCAGCCAGTATCTTGGCTCCATTCCACGCGGGCATGATTTGTATCTAGCTTTAAGCTTTATTGAAATACAGGTATACATTTTAGCAGAAATCATTTTGTCAACCAAATATTTTAACAATAATAGATTTATATAAAAAAATGGTTCAGGTCTTACAATTTTATTAGAGCATCGTATTGGATGATGCCTATCTCTTCAATGGTAGAGTAGGCATCTATCCAGCATCTAGACTTTAATAGGCTATTACTTTATGCTAAATCAATTTTATTTATGTCGAGCGGAAGACCTGATAGAGTCTGGCAGGTTGCCAAGCAATATGGTTTTCTCAAAAAGTCCTGTGCTTCTTTAACGAGTAATAAGATTGTCATAATGACGTCATAAAGTTTTTATGTATTTGAACCGCAGCACCTAACTTTCAATAAATATACCCACATTAATTTTAACCTACTTTTACGATTTCACCTCCCGACAGCAACGCCTTATGCAAAAAGAAATATAAAAAGTTTAAGACCTATTGAATCTTAGGTACCTATTGAAAGTTAGAAATTATATTAGGTATGTCTGTGTCTGTCTGTTACTAGGGTTAGAAACTTGAAATTTTGATAATAGGTAGATTCCTTTTATACTGTAGGCACTCTCTAAGAAAGGAATTTTGGTAACTCCACCCCTAAGGAGGTTAAATAGAGAATGTAATGTAGGATATAGGAGGGTTTGGAAACCTCGTAGCTTTAGTTTTTAAGTTCGCGTAAAAATTATCACCACTATATCATCTTACAAATGCAACGACGGACTTTCAAAAAGGGTAATTTATTACCTATTTTGAATAAACTATTTGATTTGATTTGAATGAAAGTTTGTATGAAAACCCGTTGTTCTTCAAGTTATATCCATGAAAATTCCACTCCTAAAGGGGTTATAATTTGTATGAAAGTTGACATTTTCCAAGATTCCCATGAAAATTGATATTTAAAAATAATGTTCGTTTCAGGATTTTCAAAAATTCCACTCAAATGAAGCCAGCGTGGGTCTGTTAGTTCTTCGTACCTACAATTCCTCATATTGGATCCACGTTGTACATTTAATTGTTATTTTTTCAAGCTTAATAGCTAGTATTTTTATTATATTTTATAAAATCTGTTAGGACACGCTTTTAATCTCCGATAAACATATTTAGCAGAAACGTTAGCAGTAAAAAGTTTTCGCAGCGTATTTTTTGCCATTTTATATCGTTTACAAAGGCACATGTTTTGATGACGAAGCATTCACTAGGCCGTGCGGGGCTGGTGGACGCGTTCGTTAAAATGATATTTTTTTACTATATTATGAACCAACTTATGTATATGGCAATGATGAATGATGTGTCTCCGATTGCCTTACCTAATAGACAAAAAGCTTTACCTAGCTAAAATATGATATACTTAATGTTCTTTAATGGAACATAAAAAATGCTGATTTAGTTCCGAATTTTTATTATAATATATGAACCAACTTATATTAAGACAATGATGAATGATATACCCCAAACTGTCCTCAAAGATAAACTAAACAGCTCTATCATGCTAAAATAATATGAAGTTCTTCAACGGAAGTACTTAAAGATTTTTAATTTTTTTCCGATTGCTTGCGTGAAATTCAATTCAATCTTTACTTTGAAATTTCCAATGAATTTAATAAAATTTGCGTAGTAGGTAGGTATTTATTGAGAAGACAAAGTAAAACTCGGGAGATGATTGATGAACTGGTGGTCATACTCAATATTTGAAGAACTAAATCAATGAGACTCCGTTGGCTCGGACACTTAGAGAGGATGTCAGAGAATCTGTAAGAAGAGTATCTATGGGTTTTCCAAAAGGAAAATAAGCATCGTAAGTATCGCTGTATGGATGAAGCATAGAAAGCGCTGTAGGCTAAATGAAAGAGCCAAATGAATAGCCATGAGTGGCAGCTTCCATTGTCGGAGGACAAGGTTCTCCTTGGGTCAACGAACTATCGATGTCCGAAGTATGTTTTCCTTTCTTTCTAATAAAGATACAGTATAAAATATCATTCAGACAAAATTTAATATCGAACTAATATGAAAATTTAAGTTTAAAGCAAAATATATTTTACATATTTGATTTTATTATGTCTGATGCGAAGGCAAGAAAAATATTATACCTACTTAATTTCAGAAAGATATTCCTTTTTCTACGTAACCTTATTCCGGGACTGGGTGTTGCATTAAAAATACATTAAACAATGTGAAATGGAGTAAATTGAAAATGTTATTCTAATTCTATTTTAATTTTTAAGTTTTTATTTAGTGACGATGTTAAGACCTACAATACAATTTCGTAAGTAATTAGATAAGCTACGACTTCTCTCTCCCAGATACTCAGCACAAGAACTAATAAGTTGTTACTAGATGATGCCCGCGACTTCGTCCGCGTGGATTTAGGTTTTTGAAAATCCCGTGGGAACTCTTGAATTTTCCGGGATAAATAAAATAAGCCTATGTCCTTCCCCGGGATGTAAGCTATCTCCGTTCCAAATTTCGTCAAAATCGGATGAACGGTTGAGCCCTGAAAAGCTAGCAGACAGACAGACAGAGAGACAGACTGACACACTTTCGCATTTATAATATTAGTATGGAAGTATGGATGGTACGTACGTACGCGTCAGCAAAATATACCGCATGAAATGAAATATTTGTATCCCAAAATATTTAATTTTATAAACCTACTAGAAAAATTTGTACGATTTTTTGTAATTATTTTAAAATGTCCCACCCATTTTGTACACTTTTTCCAACACAACCTGTTAAAGGCAGTAGTCACTGGTAAAAAAAAACTGGCCAAGTGCGAGTCAGGCTCGCGCAACGAGGGTTTTGTACTCCAGTCGTATTTTTCGACATTTAAATTCGATAATTCAAAAACTATGATGCATAAAAACAAATAAAAATCTGTTTTAGAATGCACAGGTGAAACCTTTTCATATTATGAATTCACACTTGATATAGTTATCTTACTTAGATAATTGAAAATGCTAATTATTAGTTCATGACCTCAATTTAATTTTTTTGTGTGATGTAACAACAAATTCACGGTTTTCAAATTTTTCCCCTAATATCTGCTATAAGACCTACCTATCTGCCAAATTTCACGATTCTAGGTCAACGGAAAGTACCCCGTAGGTTTCTTGACAGACAGACAGACAACAAAGTGATCCTATAAGGGTTCCGTTTTTCCTTTTGAGGTACGGAACCCTAAAAATAGTTTATTTAGTGCTACGGTTGAAGAGGGTCCAAGCTATAAAATCTTATAAATTCGCTCTTATGTAGTTTGATCTAAATGTCAATAAAATTGTAGATAGGTACCTACGAGTAAAATATTCCGATTTTACTACACATCCCTCTTACAGAAAAAAAATCTGGGTAAGCTTACGATCCTTTTGGGTCAGTGTTCGCCAATTCGCTAACATAAAGTATTTGATGCCTTCACAAGGATCTGAATTTGAATAGGTATATTCTGAATTTTTGATCCGTCTGAAACTTAGATTTGAACAATCAAATATTTGAATCGTATTAGAACTGTAAGAAAAGTTTTAGACTTTAGTTGGGGGAAATTTAGGTAAGATATTTGCTCCATGGCCTCGAAGTTTATCTAGCAAAAATTTAGGATAAGTAGTGACTATACGAAGCTCTGCACAAAAAACACAACCCCACGCAGGTTAAAAAACATTCAAGTTCCAAAATCAAGCCAATTAGAATTTGAAGCCAGGAGTAACGCACGACACAGTATTGACTCTACCTAACTTCATCTAGTAAATAATAATATTATTATTAAAGTTTTTCAAAATGCAGCAATTAATGGTCAGTACTTATCAATAAATTTTATCGATGAATAAACAGGCTTTGTATTTAACGGCCATTAATTAAATTGTTCTATACAAATTAAATTACGGGAGCTCAAATCCTATTATACGAAAGCCGTATATCGCATACCACTAATAAGTGGTCAGCCTCTGAGGCCTGCTGCAATTTAAAAGCGAAAATATTGAATATTCCCTGGCTAACGACGGGCGGGCGGCATAGACTACAGCACATCGCTAGTGGCCATGGCGGACGCGAGGTGGCCTCGATGCGTTGTCAAATCGGTATCGTAGCTGCACCAAAGCACCCAGAAGTCTTGCGGAGATTGTACTTTGTTTCACTTTCACTCAAGTAATGGTCGTCCGATATAAAACATCAAAATAGCGGTGGAAATTCACTCTGAACTACGAGCAGGCCAGACTCACTTGGTGATGTAACCCGAGAAATATATGTGGCGGCGCGCCCTTTCACGACACCTATTCACCTATCCCTTGTGGGAGAGAGAGATAAAATAAGAGGTTACACGATAGAAAGAAAGACAAGTTTGTTCAGTTTTAAGACACTGCACTGTGCGAGCTGAATTGTACTTACTCTTTTGCGTCGCAACAGGAGTCACTATTTATATTAACGTTTTTGTGGAATAATTAGAACCGCGCGCCTCAACTGGCACTGTGCGCTGCAAGTAAGGGAAGAGTTTTGATTCATAAGAATAACTAAAGGAGACGCGCCTCTTGAAAGCCCATGCTATAGTGCCACCGCTTCAACACTTGGTGCAGTGAGCGATGCACTTAACACTCCTCCTAGCACATTGAGCCTAGCCACCGCATTTATTTCTCAGAATATTGCATAATAAAACGCCGGCCGAGTGCTGACCGCAGTAAAACATACCAACTTATGATTTTCTTTGAACGACCAACGCACGCATGATAGCAATTTAAATGATACTTTTTTCAGTAGAAATATAAAAAAAGAAAAAAACGTAGCAAAGTGCTACGCAACTGATTAAATATTATGAGTATTTCCTCATCAAATTCATAACAGTAGGTGCCTTTCAATATTTTTAATGTTTCAATTATATTTTAACTCATTAAAAATATCTGTCATCGTTATCACAGGTTTACCTATTGCCATTTTTTCACAGTCTGGAAGTGAACCTGAAGGCGGTTGGTTGTAACTATAAGATAAGATATGAACTAAGATAATTACTACCTACTAGTTACGCAGAAGAGGTTTTTATACCGATGTCGATGTGTAAATAGCAACCAAAGATATTTTAGAACTCCAGCTATAGGCAAGGCTCACACAACAGTCAAGACAAATTCGTACGCTTGTGTGTATGACACATACGCGTAGCGAGCCAGACTACCTACCTACTACGACTTTAAGACCCACGAGCGTGCTCCAAAAAAGCGGCTCATTTGAAATCAACATCAATCAAGTTCATAAGTTTTTCATGTATAATTTCAAGACAAAAAAATAATAAAAAATCGTTTCACACACAACAAACAATAAAAATAAAATCTGATTAAAGTCATCATGTAATTTGAAACGGATAACTGCATTTCAAAATGAAAAACAAACAGGTGGCGAGCGTGAAGAACCCCTCGCAGTCCATTATGCCTCCACTGGCGCGTATTCACCAGAATAGTGAACGATAAAACGCTAACCGATCACTGACCACAAAAAATACGCAATACTTAAAACTATTAATACTATAGCAATGTATGAAAAAGCGGTGATTTAGTCGGGGGATCCGGAGTTCGATCCATGCTACGCATATCTAACTTTTCGGAGTTATATCCGTTTTAAACAAATTAGGTACTTGCTTTTTAACATGCGTTAAGTGAAGATCGTGAGGAAACCTGCAGGCCTGTGAGTTCTCCACAATGTTCTCAAAGGTGTGTGAAGTCAGCCAATCCACACTTGGCCAGTGTGGTACACTATGCTCCTGAAAAAAGCATATTACACAATTGAAGATTATCTAAATGATAAAAGAGCGTGGATTTGACCTGTAGCTCGTTCCAGCAACGCACAAGACTGCAAATACTATTTTATACATGGCATAATCTTGTACCCATATCAAATATTTGAAAAGAGCAACCGCCAAGTTTCTTGCCGGTTCTTCTCGGCAGGAAAGGCATTCCGACCCAGTGGTAGATGCATCCGACTATTCGTAAGCACTTGTAAAAGTTTATACGAATAAAAAAGATTTTCATTTTCATTTTTATATTATGGTCAAACCCTTCTCTTACTGACAAGAGACCGGTGCTCAGTAGTGAGCTGGCGATGGATTAATGATAATGAACAATGATGATAATGCAATAGGTAGCTAACTGTCCACGAATTAGGGCATAGCATACTAAACAGAGCCAAGTCGTTCTGATACTCGTACTTCATAATCTTATCGGAATTTAAAAAAAAGAGTTTTTGGTTATTATTTCAATCGACGGATATAGAAAAAATTCGGCGGAAAATAAGGATAAGGAAAGACAGACAACTAAACTTTCGCAAAATTATATTATAGGAATGTAATATTTCAAGGAAACTTATTTTTTAACAGAGAAAGATTAAAATTTTGCGAGCAATCTTAATGTTATTCAGAAAATATCCAAGTCAGCACCACCACATCTCGTCTGGAAGCGTTCACCTCGTATTTTGCAATTTCATTTCTCCTGAATCGAATCTTACAAGTTATAATATTACGTAGTAGCTCCCCGACACCTCGTTCTTTGAAAACTCAAATATTTTCAATGTTATAAAGTTTTCACCTAGCATAAGTAAATTGAAAAATTTCAAGTTTCTCCCAGAGCATCAGCTTTGTGTGTTGATATATTATCAGCTAATCAGTCAGAACAATTTTTTATATTATGTATAGAAGTTAAAGAGGTACAAGCTCAACAAACAAGATTAGACTCTGCTCGTCGATACTGTAGAGCCACAGCATAGAGCCACAGTATGAAGAACAAACTTATCTGGTTGTGGCGTCATCCGTCGCGAAATCAGTCTATTCCTCTCGGCACCTCTATAGTGAAGTAGGTGATTCATCATAATATGTACCTAAACTTGAATACCTACCACTTTTTACGTGACTGACAGTTGACCCTGATCTAGTAGATACGATAGGTAGGTATTATCTACCAAAACAAAAGGAATACATTTTCGTTGCTTTCCTTGACCCGATGTCGCCTCACGTACAAAATTTATTGAGCTCTCTAATAAAACTGACAAAACAGACAGTTTCTCTATCCTTACTAAACCGGACATTTCCCAAACATACTTAGGTACCTACCTATACCTACCACCTATCTACATTTCAAATATTTTAGCTGTATCTAACCCTCGAGATAGATATATTATGCCTCTTGAGTCTTGCAACAAGGAAAGATACACTCTCTCAGAGAGATTATAATATAACTTAGGTAAGCTAGCCCTAGGCTAGGTAGGAGGAAGCTTTTGCCCGCAGCTTGGTCTACGTGGAATTGGGTTTTTAAATACCCGTGTCTATTAGGTACTTCTGGTGTAATCTGTTACCTGCCTGTAAAAATCCCTTTTCTTTCCATTGAATTTCCGCAAACTCTAAAATACCTGAGGTAGGTACCTACCTATTTCTTTATTTTTAGTCGAAACCCCAAATAACAGTTTTCATAAATATATACATAGCTTGACAAATGATGAACTTTCATCTCCTATTTAACCCCCTAGGTTTAGAATTTCCGAAAATTGTGAAATACGTCTATTCCTTTATTTTAAACCAAAAACCTTTAAAACTGACACACTTTCATACAAATTGAATTTTTAGGAATCCTTTCTTAGCTAATTCCTACATCAAAAAATGGCTATGTTCAATAACCCGATCCATCCAGTGGTTCGGGCTGTACGTTGCCCTGACCAGTCAGACAGTTTTACTTTTGTGTAGCCTAAATACCTACCTTGTGCTCCTTTTTAATTTTAGAACAGTTTCTACTTTTTTGGAAGTAGGATTTGTATAAGCACCCAATCAAAGCCACAAATTAAAGCTATATGGTTTGAGAGGCAGATTTAAATCCGAAAGGTCGTCGCCACATCTCTCATCTCACCCCTCCGACTATTGTCGTAGATACCTACCTACTATACCTACCTACCAAAATTCATTCCATGCCAACCCGTACAGGGGTCAAGCACGACTATGTACAATGAACTTGAAGCTTAATTTGCTATAATCCGCTGAAACAGATCAAATCTGTATGGTACAACATGCATTCCCCCCCCCCCCCCCTCGGCCCGCCGCGCCGGGTGATCACGCGAACGCTTAAATCAAACAAAACTGTGTTGAAGACTGAAGTCGTTACTCAATTGCTGACGATTTTCACCATACTTAATAACATAAGTGTCGCTATTTTTGCTGATTTTTTATTGACCTACTTTCTCGACTACTAAATAAACAAAATTCGGATTTCTCTTTTGATCATCGAATATTTTCGTACCTAGACGTAAAAAACTGTGCTTCCAGTGATAAGGGCGCAAGCACATTACCCACGTGTTGTGGTGTGTTGTAACCGTTGTAACTTGCAACGTCACAACGCGTCCAACGACATGGTTTGTGTTGCGTCGTGACGCAGCAGAATAATTTCTATACTTACTATATTAAATGCAAAATTGTATCAGTCACTTCTCGGTCCATCCGTTTCACTGATTTTGATGAAACTTGGGCGTAACTAGTGATCGCTTGCATCCCGGAAACGGTGGTAGGTTACTTTTATCCCGCGAAGTCAAAAAGTTCCCGTAAGTAATATTTTTATATACAAAAGCCGACGGCCCTGCAGCTCGGATGCCAATTATTCACATATGCAATGACTAGACGTGGCTAATTCCGTTGTACACAATCTCTAAACTAAACTAAAATGGCACGTCTAAATCTATTGCTATCCCTTTCATAATGTTGCTTGCGGAAAAGGATAGCACTAGATTTAGACCTGTTAATTTAGTTTAGTTTAGAAATTGTGTACCAAAGAATTGGCCCCAATTGTTTGCTTAAATTTATTTCAGTCGCTACACCCACGTCTATTTGTACCATTCAAGCCCAAGTATCGAAAAGTTCGACTAAATTCTTTTTCCTTAAGCGCAGGTGATAACACGAAGCCTCCAATCAGACAGGACTGTGTGTAGGGCTCGTTACTGGAGTGCTGACGAGGCGATTTCCGACGTCTAAAATTGTTGCTGTTTACCGATCGCCGGCCGTTCGCTGATTTACTATTTACTCGTTGTAAATAAACTTTTGATTTAGCAATGAACGAATTTTGTCTGCAACACGTTACGAATAGGCTCTACCGTCATATCACCATCATGATCAACCCATAGCCGGCTCACTACAGAGCACGAGTCTTCTCTCACTATGAGAAGATTGGCCATAGTCCACCAAGCCAGCAAATTGGCAGACTTCACACACCCTTCAAAATATTACGGAGAACTCTCAGGCGTGCAGGTTTCTTCAAGATGTTTTCCTTCATCGTTAACCTACCTATCAACTCCAGTTCTGCTTACTTTGGTAGATTTCAAAAATCAAAAGGCAGTAGTTATTATGAATGCCCATAAAAATTTATCTCTAACAGAGACCGAATAAAAAAATTAAATGCGCACTTACGAGTATGCAGCCTATAAAAATATGAAATGCAAAATATTTATATAATCCAGTAGGAAAATCCCATATAAAAAGAAAGAATTTGGATGTGCGCTATTCACAAAAGTTTTAATAACAGGTGCAGGCACAAAGGCTGGACAGAACTCCGAACTTCATTCCCGCAAACTGAGAGGTGTAGCACCCACTAGAGGCGAAGATATCTCGCAAAACAGCGTCAAATTGATTACGAATTAAAATGACCGCAGTAATTCACAACAGAAAAAAATTAATAATAAAAAATCTTTATTTTCTCTTAATTATACAGTGGATTGCTACAACAAAGGAACGATAACAACTGCGATAGTTAGAAACTGTGTTACAATTGTTAACGCCCACCTCCAGATTCAGAAGTTAGGTATAAAAAATCAGGTTTGTGTGGAAAAGAGAAATAACCGCTAGGTAAAATTGTCCGCTCATTTTATTACTAAAATATTCATACTACCTACAATCAAAATTTTGAAACCTAGGCCAATATAGCCTTAAATTATAGTCATTGTATTTTCCACGTATTTTTAAGTTATATTTGGATGAAAAATTGATGTGGGCAATGTTGGTTGAAAGACCGGATTACTTTGCCCGCCATCAAAATTAAACAAATTTTGGTTTAAATATTAATTTACCAAAAAAAATACATAGCGAATTTGCTTATAAATTGCTTTTTGAGCAAAGCATCATTAAGTAGCAAAGTTGCCTAGTTTGACGGTAACTAAGTAAGAAGTATACCATTTAGGACGTCTTATTTAGGAAGGTAGATTAAACCCTGTAGACCTGCTTTATATATCCATAGTACCTATTTATTTTATAATCAGAAAAGAACAGAGCTATTCGTAATGTTAGTTGTAAAGGAAATAAAAATGGCAACTTTTGCAATTGTACATTTTGGAGTGTACACTGTACATGTCCTGGGGATGCTCCGATGTCGGAGTGAAACGTAAGTTGAGTGTGTTCTAGAAGATTTGTGTGGTGTTGTGTGTCGATACGGTGTAGCTGGTAGGTACCTATTGCTTGCTTTTCCTACCAGCAACTCAATGTCCGCAACCGAAACATTCATTTGCTGGCGCGAGCCACGGGCCACGACGCTACCGAAAATGTTTTTGAATCGTTTGTTAACGAATGTAAAACTTGAAAAAAAAACTAGTCTACAGCTCTGCATGCAAATAATAAACAAGCATTTCATCAGGAAAAGCCACGTATTGTTCACTTGTCTAAAAGGCATAGGGGTTTTTTATAAATCCACCAAGTAGGTAGGTAGAACGTGATGGGAGTCACAAAGGTTCACGTCCTTTTTTAAAGTTTTTTACTAATCGTCGAGTTCGGAAAATTTGACTCTATAGTTTCTAAACGATATCATGGAAAAACTAGAGATGTTCAGGCAGGTGAATATCAGTACCTACTTGCTTTAGGTACCTACTTAATCAAAGATAATTTATTACAAGTATAAAATTATCTCTGCTTAAGTATACTATAACTAAGTGATAAGAGGAGACCCGTGCTTTGTAGTGAGCCGGTGATGGGTTGATCATGATGAAGTTATACACACCTACCTAATAGTAATAGGTCTGGACCTCTTCCAGGAAAACGAGTTCCATCAGACTAGGTAATAGACCTAGGTATAGATAGACCAATCTATTACCTAGTCGGATATTAGGTACCTACCTAAGTAGTTACTTTCATATTTCCACACTCCATACTTATTTATTTACTTAATATTATAAATGCAAAAGTGTGTCTGTCTGTCTGTCTGTCTGTGTGCTAGCTTTTCACGGCCAACCCGTTTAACCGATTTTGACAACATTTGGTACAGAGATAGCTCACATCTCGGGGAAGGACATAGGCTACCTTTTATCCCGGAAAATGAAAGAGTTCCCATGGGATTTTTAAAAACTGGAGCTCACGCGGGCGAAGTCGCGGGCATCACCTAGCCATCTATAAAAGGAAAACGTATTCTTCCTACTTCCTAGTAGGTAGATAGGTATATAACGACATATCTATCATAAAGGTAAAAGTAGGTATCGTTCCTAAGACAAGATTGGCAAAAACCTTTTTTATAAAAAAATCAGATCCAACAGGCCAACATAGAAATACAGTATCTACCGAAAATAAACAACAATTATAGTACAAAATGTTCGTTTTTTCGTGCGGTCGGAAATGAGAAAGCGTTTAATAATGAGACCGCCTATAAACAGCGTCGTTTCTTTTTATTTCGCTCAGCCGACCCATCTTTGTCTCGAGCGTTGTTAACATGAATCTACTGTATTAAGGCCGGGTTGACACGATCACACGACCGACTAGCGGTCGTTTAGTGGGAATGTGTTAACCGTTGCTGCGAAAAGTATTTAAACGATCTGGCGCAAGAGCCAGTCTGATAGAGACGCAAGTTGAGCACGGAACGCATTTTTACTGAAAATATGTAAATCAACTCAACACTACGATTCAGCCGCATCCTGCTCACAAAGAAACGCTGATTACGTTAGCAGACGACGAAACATTTTTTTGATGTAACATCCGTCAGGTAAATTTTTTCGTATAACGTGGAGACTCTGTCACCCAGACCAAAACGAGTCAATTGACACCTCATTCATCAAAATCGGCTCAGTAGTGTAGGCGCTACGGTGGAACACAAAGAATAGCTGGTACAAAATGTGGATACAAACATTCATACATACACACATACTGCTAAAATCAAAACCCTTCCTTTTGGTTTTGCCGTAGTGGTGTAAAAAGTGTTTCGCTGAACTCAAGAAGGTTAAGCGACGGATCTAACTTTTTACTGCGCGATGCTTGTGATTTTTCATTTGACGCCTCTGCTGAACTAAGCTCATAAAAGTTCAGCTCCCATAGTTCAATCTCATTAGACATCAGCGTCCAAAGCACTCGTTAATCGGTTCACTTGTTTCCATATTCCTGTCAGCGAATAGTTTTCCGAGAGTATTCGTATCGTGTCAACCCGGCTTAAAAATATTTTTTCGACCTCTCTATTTTCATTCGTGAATCATTAATCTTCATTTTCATTCCAAAAAGTAGCTAATATTCCTGGAACTTCTACCTATTTAGCTACCTATACCTAATTGATGATTGTTTGAGAGCTTTTGTTTTGGAGACAATCTACACTATAATATTATAAAGAGGAAAACTTTGTTTGTTTGTTTGTTTGTTTGTTTGTTTGTTTGTTTGTTTGTTTGTTTGTTTGTACTGAATAGGCTCAAAAACTACTGGACCGATTTTAAAAATTCTTTCACCATTCGAAAGCTACATTATCCACGAGTAACATAGGCTATATTTTATTTTGGAAAAAAATAGGGTTCCGTAAGATATTTGGGTTTTTCGGACACAAGGTGTAAAAAATCAACCAGAAAAGTTACTTATTTTGCGTACGCTGCCTAAACTATAAAAGATAGAACCATAAAATGTTCTAATTAATTGTAGATCTTATAAATATCTACAAAAAAGTCCGCGACACACTATACCCATCTATGTCGAGTGAGGCACAGCAACCATTTTTTTATTTAAAAATCTTGAATTTTTTTTGGACTACATTTAAACGCGTTTATTTTACTCATGCTATTAATCCTTATCAAAATAAATGATTTCATCACTAAGAACAGTTTATGGAGATAATATTTGGTCTTTGAATGATTAAAATTGGACGTTTGGTTTTGAAGTTATGGCGAAATTAAAATATTACGATTTCTGCTGCACGGCCCGTTGTATTATATAAAGAGGTAATGTCGTTAAGTTTGTTTGTAGGGGGTAATCTTTAGAACTACTGAACCGATTTTAAAAATTCTTTCACCAGTAGAAAGCTACATTATTCCTGAGTGACATAGGCTATACGGGATCTTTAAAAACCTAAATCTACGCGGGCGAAGCCGCGGGGATCAGCTATAATAAATAAAACGAGCAAATATGGCGTCTAACTATAGGTACGAGATAACATTTCATTCTGTAATCTGAGGGTACTAGAAGATTTTCTAAAAAAAAAAAAAACAGATAAGAAAAGAACTATGAGCTTATTTTTGTAGCGTAGGTATACCTACTTAGTAACTATACATAGGTCACAGACCACCACCTAGACTAGACTCCTAATAGCTAGGACACCTGCGACCGCCAAGCTTATAGGCAGTTTCTTAGCATGAAAGTTGGCCGACGCCCGTTTGGTACGCCCATTCCCCACATTGCACAACAAAGCATTCTCCCCTGTCCCCCGCCAACATTTTACGACTTTGTTTTCATGCAAAACCTTGTAGGTATATGCGCACTCTTGAGGTTGAATTCTCTGTGCGATAGGTAAATCTCCTGTTCTTCCTCCGCCTCGTTCCCCCAAAAAAGTATAAACGAGTTCGGTACATCTGCAGCTATTGCTACCGTAACAAGATAAGACGCTTTAAAAATAAATAGCGAACCAAAATGGAAGGATGCCAAATCGATAAGCTGATCATGCGAAACTCTATACAACCTTCGAAATCAGACTCTGTCTTAACACCTTAAATGTCTTAACACCGAAAAAATTCTACTAGGTAAAGAGTGAGATCGCAGTTAAGGGCTTACTTATTAGCCCTTAACTGCGATCTCACCTATTACCTAGTGGTATGTGATGATGCATTATTTAAGATGGTGTCTAAGTATCTAACCGGCATCGTACCCAAACGTATTTGTCGGCACGCCAGCAGACTTGTAAGAGGTAACTAGCCATGGCCAAAGGCATCAGACCAGACCTGAGCAAATTTTTATTAATTGCCCCAGCTAGGAATCGAACCCAGAACCTCCCATTTCACTCACCACTGGGAAAGAGAGATCGTCAAAAAGACTACATTATTCTTCTTCTTATATGTGTCTACTATCTATTGATATGTGGTTTTTAGTAGTGCTACAAGGCTACATTATTTACAGTTTACAGGTGCAATTGCAGTCAAGCACAAGGCATTATTAATTAATTAGTCAAAAAGTTCAATACAAATCTATCTATTGGTAGATAAATCTTAGATACCGCCGAAATATCATGCAGTTACCTTGCCTACATAATATGCACTTGCGTTCTCAGACCACTTCTAACCACTCATAGCTCGTTGCGCGGCTTCAAGCACTTATTCCACTACGCGTTCTATTCGATTTCGCGCTGCATTCTGGTTTCGTAGATTTTCAGCGATTTTGCGAACGGAATACCTATTTTGCGTTCCGTATTCAAACACTAATAAAGGAACATAATTTACAGAAACGATTTGGTAAATATTAAATAAAACATGATTGTGCTTATTATATATATTATGTTGTAATAATCAAAACTAATTATTTACACTAGGTACAAGTTCAATAAAGAAGTAACAATCACTAAACTAAAACATCACTAAGTATAAACAAACATTGATACAAATAGTAGATTGTACAACAAGGGCATAAAGCAAGCCATTTTATCCGAGACGTTTATCTACCCGAGCCGAAGGCGAGGGCGAGGGCAGATATTTAAGTAAAGGACAAAATGGGTTATATGACCGAGTTCTACACTCTGTTTTTCACTTCGATTGTGAGGAAAAAAAAATTTTTGTGTCATATATGTCATCAGATAGATTCTTGATTACCTATAAACACTTTACGCACAAGAGCATGAAAAGCAGTTTTAGTCCGCTTACAGCCACCATAAGAGCATGAGAAGTGAAAAAGTCATTTAATAACATTTAATAAGTTAAAACCTTTCTCTTCTTATCTAGATCAACTATTTCACCTTCCTTTCCCACTATGACTCCATAATGTCAATGATATTGTCAAATCAGAACCAACTTCACTATTGGGCATTCAGTTAGTCAATCATTATGAATCTTCATTGGGTCTGTAAATTGTGCTGTGAGTATGTAAAATAATGCTGGAGCTGGTACTAAAGTCAGATACCACAGTTCCTTGAACCCCGTCAAAGATATGATGCCATATGCATGAATCAACCAATGGCCGATAAGTATGATCAAATTCCGTACATTTGTAAGTGAAGCTGATAGCAAGGCTGGAGCTGATTGATCTATTTTGATTGAAAAGTGCGATGCTGATGTCATCATTGATATAATTATGATTATGTAGGGAAATGAAAAATCTGAAACAAAAACAAATTATTGGGTAAGTACTGCATGAATCATGAACAACCCATTACCGACCCACTACTGAGCACGGGTCTCCTCTCTGAGTGAAAAGGGATTCTTAAAAACCTGAATCCCCCGGATTCAGGGAGATTCAGGTCATGGGCATCATCCATCCATCATGTCTTTATATATTAAACTACATATAGTATGTGACAGGTTAAGATGGCCATCGAAGAGGGAACGCCCTGCAAACCTACACACCCCCAGCGCTAACCCGGTGCGAGCGAGCGCGGGTGAGCGGGGCATATCCCCGCCTCATACCCTGATTGCCATCTCAACCTGTCGCAGACTATACATTCTAAAACAAACAAAAGCGAAACTGCAAGTTAATAGTTTATTCCTACTTACATATTAATCCTGCAGCAACAGTGTGTATAAGCACAAGTATGGGATAGAAATACAAGGCACAGTATATTGCTTTCTTGCCTGTATTGGACTTGTACCAGGCCAGCAAGGGGGGCCTTAGTGTAACCGTCATTAGAAGACCAAATGCATATATTAGAAGGACTATAGTGTATCTGCAAATAATAACAATTAAATAACTAAAAAGCTAAACTAAAATTACATTGAAGTATATAATTTTTGGAATGCAAAGTATTAAACAATTTGCTTCATTTTAGACCCATTTAGAATTACTTAAATTATCTAGACATCTTTATGTTTACTGCCATATGGTAACTGTCCAATGATATATTATCTATCGTCTCCTCTACAACATGTGTAGTTGGACAGCTAAATATTATGTTTTTATAAAATTTCATGATATTATGCTTTTCTAGAATGAATCTAGAACATATTATTGAGCTTGCTTTGCTTGTATAAATACTGTATTTTGTGATATTGTTTGAGAGGAAGAATGTTCCTGATTCGCATGGTTTTCACTCAGAATATGTGTTTACCTTTAAGGATTGTGTTTCCTAACAATTACAACCTGGGTCATCTTTAAAACAAAAGGTCTGGAATACTCTTCTGAGATCAGTGTTTCCTACCAATTATAATCTGGGTATCTTTAAACAAGAGTGATAGGCACCTTCTACGCAAACGCGTCCATCTTAGGCCACATCATCACTTACCATAAGGTGTGTTCTGGTCAAGCATTTGCCTATAATAAAAAAAGGAAGCGTTTGCACCAATAACAAGTATTTTTGAAAAAAACTTAACTTATGTGGTATTTAACAGACTGATTAATTAACTTACAATGGATACACAGCTTCTTGTGTGCAGTGCAGCGTCTCTCTGTAATCTGGCTGTGGGTTTGTGCAGCAGAGTGTACCAGTTCGGACAGGGCCTTGGGTGAGCACACATGCTACATCAATAGATCCTGTGGCGGCAGAATTATCAATGCAGCTAGAGTTCCAGTTATCACCTCTAAAATGCCGCACGATAGCTGAGCTACTATGTTAATTTCTGTAATGTAAAATTATATTAATATAAAAATATTAAGTATTTTATACACAACTGACCACTCCTAAACTAAAGTGTGTGCCTACTGTACTATACTATTTTTCCTTGAACTTACTTTTAGATTTACAATCTTTTATTTACAAATACTCTTACTTACACAATATAACTTATATGTACAATATATTATAATAAACTATCCTCATAGAGTGGTCTAAATGATGGAGAGAACAGTATTGAAATCCACATAGAAGTTTAGAAATTATGTCTATAGACTTCAGACCAATATGAATATTATATCTATCTAACAATACACACAAAATTAATATGAACTGCAGGTTAGTTTTCTATTATTTAAAGATTATGTAGCTGTTATCTTCAAAATCAATCTAGCTTGGATAACGTAAATATATTTACCTGTTCCCTGCTGCAACCATATCAATGAAAAACAAGTGAAGAACCAGTGGCAACAACACCATAAAGCCAAGGTATTGCCAATCATACAAAGTCGGTTCCTCGGAACATTCTACACAGTAACTAGTGGCGTTAGTGCGAAAGCCTCTAGGACAAGCGCCACAGTCACTCCACGAGCCGTCCTCTAGTTCTGTACGTCCACAGTAAAGTCCTGAACATGTTGGTCTATAGACATTCTTGAGAAGTTTCGGATTTCTATATTTGCACACAACACATTAATTTATGATTGTTTTCACCAGTAAAATTAAATGTCAATAATTGTTATTTCTAACGATCAAGCAATGTAAACACCACGTAAACACCGACCAGAAAGTAAATAAAACAATGTCAAAAAAATATGAGGGCTCCTGCCGGGCTCCTGTCATGTTGCTTGTCTGTGGCGCGACCATAGACAATAGGACAACGTTCGAAAACTATGAAAACGATGGATTTAGAAAGTAACTGTGGATGCACCCGAATCTGTAGATTCGTCGTGGAAAGCAAGTAAATTCTTCATCCAAGAACTCTACCTTTAAAATAAAGGTAGAGTGGTAAGAGGTAAATAAATTCAAAATGAAATTTGACCAAAAGTTTAAAATGGCGCGTAAGGAGTTATACGCGTTAGTTGCTCGGTGCATGTTATTAATTGATAGGAATCATCAGCGTCGTCGTAATCAAACCCATCACTACAGAGCACGGGTTTCTAAAGTGAGAAGGGTTTTGGTCATAGTCTACCACGCTGGCCAAGTTCGGATTGGCAGACTTTACACACCTTTGATGCTGGTTTCCTAACTACGTTTCTCTTCACCGTTAGCAACTCGCACATACCTACCTCCGAAAGTTAGAGGATAGGAATTGGGAAATATTAAATAAACTTGACTCGTTTTAATTCGGCTTAGGTAATTTATTTATTTTACAGTTAACATGGTCCCCATTATATTATGTAGGTAGGTAACTACCTACTTATTGCAATGAAATAAATGACTTTAAACTGCCTTGAATTTTCCAGACTCATCATATTTTCTAGAAAAGCGAACACGTAAACGCTTTACGGCAGTTTTCAAGATAGAGTAAATCAATGAAAGAAAAACACTAGCAATAGTTAATTAGAATACCCATAATATCTACTACGCAATGTTTAAAATAACTAAGTCCAACGGCCGGTGACTGTAGTAGGCGTTGGCACCTCCGTTTCGCAAAACGATTCTGTCCACCTCACAGCGGTATCAGGACCTGACAAAAGGGGATCATTAACCATTCTTTTCAAGCTCAACATTGCATTCTTATACCTGTAGATGAAAAAAAAACAATTTAAACTTAAATACCTACGTCATATAACTCTAATATTAATCTTTCATAGGTAGGTATTGAAGGTAATTCACCCTATCATTGTAATCACTTACGTCTTGTCGTCGGTAACAACTGACGAAATAACTTCTTTGAGTTCGTCCTTTTCCAGGTAATAAAGATCTAGAACTTCCCCAGCATTGTTCCTGGTAATCTCTTGAATAAATACCTTTCGAGATCTAACAATTGGCAGACCGATTATTGGTACTTCATAAAACACAGCTTCTCGAGAGACCTCGCACCACCGTTGTGATAAATGCTTTAACATTTGGGTGTGGCTGTAACAAAAGTTTACAGAGATAACTGTTGATATTATTTAGATTATAAATTATTTGTACCTACCTACTTAATCTAAAAATATTTTGAAAAATTAAGTACCTACCTAAAATTTCTTGCTGCGGAAACCAAGAATTACTGATAACGTTGTCTGGCATGTCATTTATCATTGTAGTGTTACCAATTTTCCACAAAACCAGGAAAGGAAGAGCTCTAAACGTATCTGCCAAAGTCTGCAGGAGTGATGGCAATAGATGCTCGGGCTCTTGGAATGCTCCTAAGCTGAAGTAAACAACACCTTTGGTAGCAGAATCTAATACTGCCTTAAGATCCTACAAAAATCATAGTCATAAACTTAAATCTAGGTAACAACTAACAACCTGAGAACAAAAAAGCAAGATTTTTTAGTAGTTTAGGCAGTTAGTTACCTCTGGTAGCGCAAATCCTGGTTTAATATGCATACGGTCAACATAAATGACAGCGGAAGGGCTAGGTCTGTTCCCAATTAAAGCCGGATTATTAGCTACGAACAGTAAGTCTATATCATTTTCAACTTCTTGGAGACTTCTTCTCAAACCAAAAATCTTTTTTGCTGCTACTTCACAAAGAGGAAGGTAAGTATTATAATATTCTTGTCTGGTTTGAAAGTGACGGTTTAGTTCAACAATTTTCTGCCAGCTACTCAGATTTCTATAATTAAGAGAGTTAACATCTGGATATAAAAGGGGATGGGTTGGTGATCCTTTAGATTCATATTGATGTATCTTGCCACTTGAAGCTGTAATAGCAATATGGGGTGCTTGATATTTATCAGCAACAGCATATAAGAGCGGTACATCTGCTTCCGTGATGACCAGATCAAATTTAACATTTGGATTCGCAAGTAACGCCGTCATCGGTTTAGATTTCAACTGTGCCACTGCTAACTTTATCGAAAAGTCATTAATAGCCCTCATACGTGTATAATAGTCATCGGTATTCGTCATTAAAGCCTTATATTGTTCCCAGTAAACTGATGATTCCTGTCCAACATTTAACTCTACAATTTTTTCCGCATCTGGATATGCAAATTGACCTGGGTACGGTGTCATCATAATAATTGAATGACCTCTCTGGGTGAGGAGAGATACATAATTTCTGAATACGAGGTGATCTGAAAATGATAAGGACGAAAAAAGCGCCACTATTGATGCACTTTCCACTGCACAACAATAGCAAATTAAGAACACTGTGATAACCTGATGTAACACCATTGTGAATCACTCACGACAACGTTGGAACATAGAATGCCTTTTGGAAATTGTAACATCGTTGTATCTAGTGTGTTCACCGCATCTGTGTAAATATGTTTTTATTGCGTAAAGCGTAGGTACATTATTACGAAAATGTTATAAATTTTTGTATAGGTACCTGTTTTATTTCTTTATGTTCAAGTAGGAAAATAATAAAAATTAATGAAATATGAAATATTTCATTAATTATTATTATTATTAGCGCGGGGGTTGTACGGGTGTGCGGGGCGTCCCGATCCCGATTGCCTGGGATGTCCTGGCAATCGGCGTGGGGATGGATCTCGACCTATCGTGTACCTTCTATAAGTAAAGCGAACCCTTTACTTATCTGATGATACTATAAAGTATAAGTACTTAAGGTAGCTATACTATAGATACCTACCTAAGGTACTACAGGTACTTATAGCTAAGGAATAGCTAAGGCTCAAATCATGAGGGTAGGTTCTAAACAAATATTATGCCGAGGAGTACCTAATCTCTAATCTGTGATTATGGTGATTATTATATAAGAATATATGGTAATAGATTCATGGATATGCCAGATTCTTTTTCCTTGTTCTGAGCATTTCTCTATTCCCGTTTCCCATAGCAACCGGTGTGAAAACAATGTCAAAGATTGGGCAAAATTGAATAACATTGCCTTGAAAATTATGCATTTTACAACTGTTTTGCAAATTTGCAAATTGAACACATCATGAGCGATATCACCAATTACTCGGTGGTCGGTCGAATAGGAGAAGGGGCACATGGACTCGTGTTCAAAGCGCAGCACCTGCCCACGGGGCGTGAAGTGGCTTTGAAGAAAATACTCATCAAGAACCTCGAGGACGGTATTCCCGTTAATGTGATGCGGGAGATCAAAGCCCTCCAGCTACTGCGTTGTAAATATGTTAGTAATATAAAATCATATTAAGTACCTTAGATCATGCCTGCGACTTCGGCCCGCGGTAATTGCTCAAAATGCACATTACTCCGAAAAGTTAGAAGTGCGTGGCCGGGAGCGAACCCCGGACCCTGGAGCCGCCCAATAAGAAGGCCGGACGTCTTAAACACTGGAGGCGAAGGCATAGCTCCGTATTAAACGTAATGAAACCTCTATTACAGACTAGATTTGATTGGTTTAAAAGAAATTTGTCAAAAAAAATGGTTTAAATAAGAAGAAAATAATGTACAGACACCATTGGGAGATAAGCATTTTGGTATGACCTTACGCATCGAGATTGCAATCGGGGAGGGAACGCCTCGCACACCCGCACAGCCCCCGCGCTAATCTGGTGCGGGCGAGCGCGAATGTGCGGTGCTTCCGCCGTACTGTTCAGATAGACAGAATAAAATGTACCTGTTTGTTTCAGGTGATAAAACTGTACGATATGTTTCCCCGAGGTATGAGCCTTGTGTTGGTTTTGGAATACATGTGCTCTGGACTGTGGGAAATGTTGCATCACAATCAGCAAGAGTTGACACTTCCTTGCGTCAAATCCTACGCGCAAATGTTGCTGAAGGGGACGCGATATATGCACGCTCATTACGTCATGCACAGGGTAAAACCACTGGAGGATTCAAAATATGTGCAGTAGTAAAGCATACTACCTACCTTAAATGCCAGCGAAGTAGGAATAGGTAGATAGCGTCGTAGATAAAAATTACAAACAGGTAGGTAGGTATAGGTAGAAGGTATATGACAGGTATAATACGATCCTCGTATCTTATCAGTTCTCAAAACTCAGAATACAACATAGACACAACATAGATACAAAACTGATTTTATTTTACGAAAGTAATTTTTGTTCTCAGGATCTAAAACCGGCAAACTTACTCATCAACCACGAAGGAATACTTAAAATTGCAGATTTAGGTCTCGCACGTCTTTCCTGGCCTGATGGCGGAAGACCCTACTCGCACCAAGTGGCAACAAGGTATCCATCCAAGTCTTTTCGAAATTGTGGCCATTTCTAATCGTAATTTTGAGATTCGTCATCATCATCGTGATCAACCTATCGCCGGCTCACTACAGAGCATGGGTCTACTCCCAGAGTGAAAAGCGTTTTGGCCATAGTCTATCACGGTGGCCAAGTGCGGATTGGCAGACTTCACACACCTTTGAGAACATTATGGAAAACTCTCAGGCATGCAGGTTTCCTCACGATGTTTTTCTACACCGTTAAAGTAAGTGATATTTAATTCCTTTTAAAATACTTAATTTTGATTTTAATGACATCCAATTTTCTCAGGTGGTATCGCGCCCCAGAGCTGTTATATGGAGCAAGATATTACAGTGAAAAAGTGGACGTTTGGGCTGTTGGATGCATCATCGCGGAAATGATCACAAAACAACCTCTTTTCGCTGTACGTTTTTGTTATTCTTGGAATTTGTTCGTTTATACATTTTTATGGTCAGCCGCCGAATCCAACTCGGCTGGTTAGCGTTCCGGAAGCTTCGAGATGTCTTCTTGTCCAAAATTCATCAGTGCTTGAAGACCAAAGTCTTCGAACAGTGCGTGTTGACAGTGATGACATATGGATCCGAGACTACATATGGGTCGCTAACTATGGGCCTCATAAAGAAAGCTCGTCATGGACGATGGAGAGAGCTATGCTTGGAGTTTCTCTACTTGATCAAATCAGAAATGTAGAGATTTGTAGGAGCATTAGAGTAACCGACATAGCTCAACGGGTTGCGAAGCTGAAGTGAAGACGAGTCGCAGAGGGCCGCTGGATTCAGGCGCAAGACCGTGGCGTGTGAAAGTCCCTACAAGAGACCTATGTCCAGCGGTGGACGTATATCGGTTGATGATGATGATAATTATGATGATAATACATTTTTATGTAGGTACCTAGATACCATATTTAACAAAGTCTTAAACTATAATATATAAGATGTCACAACATGACGGAACCTTTCCCTTTATTAGTTCGGACGCATTATTGTATAGGTAGGTACCTTCAAGTTTCCGACATGGATGTAAACTTATTTCATTTCATTTTATTACAAAATATGATCCTACAGGGCGAATCCGATATTGAGCAATTAGCAATAGTACTCCAACGCTTGGGAACACCAACAGAAGAAACTTGGCCACGACATTCGGAGCTTCCGGACTATCACAAAATAAGTTTTCCTGAATCATCACCCATGCCATGGACCGAACTTCTGCCTGGAGTAGACCCTGATGCTATCGACTTGATAAAATCATTCATTCTTTACGATGAACAAAAGAGGATATCGGCTAAAGAGGTAATAGTAATAATTTTAAATCTTTTTTGACTCGTGTCCAGTACGCGGCAGAAAGTAATGTACATCGAATTTCAGAAGGGAAGTAGCAGATTTGTGGAGCATTGTCTCTGTCGTTGACAAAACGCCATGTAGGTATAAGTGAGTGATGACATCCAGCCAGGGCTCTCTTGGATAGCCTCGGGATTAAACTCCAGGGACGGCGATGATGAGACATCTATTACACTTAACTTTGTGGTGTTCGTGCTAATTCACCGTAATATCATCTAAGACATTCTCTTGCAATCTAAGGTCTCCGTATACTGGGCTTATCGTGAATGTGATCATTGCGTTAAGGTCGCGAAATAATATCTGCAAATACAAGATCATTTCTTATCATCAATCAGTCACAGGATTTGAACTGGAGCAAGTTCTAACATTGTCAAAGACTTAGGTACGCTAACCTAGAAGATAATAGACTTTTTATTTTTATTGGATGTCAAGGTACTTACTTTACTGCCATCTCACCTAAGGGTACTATTAAGTGACGATCCAGTCTGATGGAAGCGGGCTAACTTGTAAGGAGTAGGCCTTTGAAGTTGAAATATAGACACAAAGCGATTAACACGTCGTATTTTTATCTGTCACTCATACGCACGCACACGTGTGTGCTCGTGCAAAGAAATGGTCAGTATCTGCAAAAGCTGAGAATACCGCGTATTAATAATAAAATCTTTACTAAATATTAGTACTATCTATAGAATTTCTTTAGGGCTTCAGAGACGATCAAGCGGCTTGATGACAAGCAGTTAGATTTTGAGCCAAGCGTGTTGACCGTTTACAGTGTTTGCTTGATGCTTGATGCATTTCCGTGCTTGCCCATGATTGATTCGATTTTATATTTTTTGCTTGACGAGCGTACCAAGTTGCTTGAGCAAGCATAACAAAATTACGCGCCTGCCATCAAGCCGCTTGACTGTCATCAAGACGCGGAAGCACTTTATGCTTACTCAATTTTAAGATACGTTTCTTGCAGGCACTACGACATGCATGGTTTCAAACAAGACCATTACCAGCTACAGAAGAAGAGATGCCGAGGCCGAAAGTATCAAAAGTGAAATAAAAACTTATCTGTATATATAATATTCAAAGTCCTGTCTGACTGAGTTATATATCAACGCACAGCCTAAACCGCCGCGCTGGTCCTAAACATGAAATTTGGAGGGTATATTCTTTGTAAAGAGTTTGTAGCTATCCACTAAGAAATGATTTTTCGAAATTCCATCCCTAAGTGGATTAAATGAGGGGTTAAGCTAGTCTCACTATAAATAATAAATAATACATGCGTAGTGTCAATCGATATTTTATTTCCTTGCAATCACTTAAAAGATGTCGAAGGTGGATTTGATTACAATGGATAAAGAACCATGCGTCATTTTGGGCCCAATTTTTCAACATTGTCCAACATGAGATCCCTATTGTATGAAAGCTCTTGGGGTGTACTTCATTTCATTATATGGCAGCTAATTTCAAATCCAGCGCGAAAATTGTGTTTTGGTACTTAGTTACTTTATATTTTTTAAACGTACCAACTAAACCATGAATTTCGCGCTACATATAAACTTTCCTTCGAGCTTCCGTATAACATGGGTCTTATCACTGTTGAACAAAGTGGCCCCAGGGTTCATACAATGCCCATGGTCCTTTCATAACAGTTGTACTTTAACATTTAGGTATGTACAGTTTGAGCCAAAATTTAATAGGTATAATATAATAATTTAAGTATTTAACAGTCATTACTCATTACTAATAAAAAAATTACACAAGGCCTAAAAATGGCTTAAACACATTTCTGTCACGCATTTGACGTGCATAAATCATATATAAATAACGTGTATTTTTTATTGATAGTATAGTAGGTAATAGGTACATTTCATGAAGAAACCATGTCGTACCTACGACAGCTAATCACGGATCTTTAATGCAACCAAAAAAAAAAATATAACTTTAATTGGTTACTGCGGTAAAGAAAATTATTTATACTAATTGCAACAAATTCTGTCTCGATCAAAAGATACGTGATACAGCGGACAACATAGACGAAAGAAACAAATTAGCTCAAAAGTAAAGCCTCAAAAGCTCAACAGTTGAGGAGCAGACTGAATTCCGAAAGGTCAGCGGTTCCAACACCACCCGTTGCAGTACTGTCGTACCTACTCCGTATCTATCCATATTGTCGTACCTAGCGCAGCGTAAGAACGCTTAGACCTTTACTATTAAAATACTTTTAATATTTTCATACTCTTTGGTCCACTTGCAGAGCCCGCAAAATCTAGTTCAGCTAAATCTTCTTTTATTATGAGGTAAGTCTCTCGTCTATTTCGGAATAAACTTGTGATGCTGATTTTCAATCGTCAAATAAATTTTAACATAGGTACGAATTTGAGGAAGAGCATGTTAAGAAAATTACATTATGAGAAATGACATTTTGAGAAAAGGACTATGAGAAAGGACTTTTTGAGAAAAATACATTCCAAGAAATTACAAAAAGGACGTTATGGGAAAGGACATTTTGAGAAAAGGCCATTATGCGCTGAGACGTTTATATTTGATATTACGAACGACTTTCAATATAAAGCTGTTATTTAGCGTTTGAAAATATAAATAGCCCTAATCAATTTAACGGTTTTGCGCAAGCGGGTCTTAAATGAATTTTAAAACTCCAATTTTTAGCACATCACAAATAGCTAGATAGCTTATTAATTCATGTTGATATCTCGAATATTGCTACATTTATTGACCGTCTGACTCTTGCCTTTATTTAAGAAAATGTGGGTCAATAATTTTACTAATGTTAAGGGCGATTACGCACTGCATTCGATCCGGATCCATGAAAATACGTTCCGAAGTAGTCATAGAACTATTTGTATGATATCTTACGCAATACATTCATCTTCCGTCATCCGAGATCTCTCCGTCATCTGTGACAAATCTCGGATTCAAATTGACATATGACGTAGATATGTCAAAGATGTCCACTGAATAGCTTGGATTTGGATCAGAGACCGGATCAGTGCGTAAGCATTATCAGAGTTCGGTCCGAGTTTTTCATATCCCTATTTTTACAGACTCTGATCGGATGAGTGCGTAACCGCTCTAACGGTTTGATGCCGTACTAAACTAAAATTAGCTAACAAGCACTATTTACATATTATTAATGAAGCTACATTCTGTAGTTCAAAAATAAAGGAAACCACGTATACAATAATCGTAATACATAATAAATGTACTAACTACATAATACCAGTACCTATTTTATAAAAACAATAATAACTTTATTATTATATGACATTTATTACTTACTTTAAAGTTTTAAATGAGTTTTCAATTTTAATTTATCTATATTTTACATAATTCTACAATCTATAACATTAAATACCTATAATATGTAAAGATGATCATACACGCATTTGCAATTAATTATAATTTTAGATCTCCACGAGTAACCAAATAAGTTTAAATTCATTCAAGGAAAGGTATAACTAGAACATTACTTTCTATTTCAAAAAAAAACGTGGAGCAATATGCGTCTGTATTCGCGTACAAACTTCTAAACTTATATGTGAATTATTTAATAAAATGAAATGATGACTACTAGTCAAATCAGCGACTTTTTATCAAACGTCAAAATAGCTTAGTAAAAGCTTGTATGAGATATAATACAGATGTCACGTCATACACATTTGACATAATTGGACATACTTTTTAATAATTAATAATCGATAATAATTAAGAATGGTTAGTTCACTTAAATCTGGCAGCTAATGTGGATTTTAGGAATTTTGGGAGACCCTCTATTTAATAATTACTAAGAAATAATTTATTTTTGACCTAGTCATCATCCCCATTCTAACAATATGCAGATACGTGTAAGCAAATTACTTAAATCTACCGATCACTTCATTTTATATTATTGCGTTTTGTCAATTACTTTACGTAGAGATAGGTGCGGTCCGCACCTATCTCCCCGCACCGTGCGGAGTATAATGTCACGCAACGCTCTATGATAACTTGTTTTGTTTATACATTTTTCTATTTTTCTATAGTGTTAAGCCTAATTAATTTACAAGTTTATATATATTTTCTATAGTGCCTAATTTTACAGCACAATTTTACAAAATATATTGTATCCAGTTATGTGCCTGAGTTGTACAATCTAGACAAATAAGAATCCAATATTACACATGTCAGAAATTTCACATAATAATTATTTATATTGTCTTTGTTTTATTATACTAACTAACTAATACACAACACATGCAACGATTTTCCTATCAGATCAGTACCTCTAGTGGAAAACAAATTTCGAGTTCTTACTTACCTAGCAAAAACTTTTTAAAATGTGTTTAATGTTTATAGTCTGTACAAAATGGCTATTTCACTCTATGGGTCAACTGTCATGTCAAAAGCACGGTTGACCTTAATAAGGACTAAAATCGTACATGACAATTGATACAAAGTTAAAATGGCGCGTAAGAAGTCATTTTGTACGCACAATATCTATCGAAACTCACGTAAACCATAAGAGATACATATTTGAGACGTAAATCGTACTAGGAGAACTGTTAGTGGTAGATATGATACAAGTTATTAGACCACATTAGGCGCAATAGGAATGATGACTACTACTCAAATCAGCGACTTTTTATCAAACGTCAAAACGTTTGCTTAGTAATTGAGCTTGTATAAAATACACAGATGTGACGTCATAAACGCTTGACGACATTTGACGTACTTTTTTAGTTAAATTGATAATTTAAAATGGTTAGCAAATTTAAAACTAACAGCGGATTTGATTTTACGAATTTTAGATTTAATGCTTCCTAAGAAATAATTTATTTTTTCATCCCAATTTGCATTTAATTTAACGTGCAACAAAGCATGTATTGTTTGGTTGTGGCGGTTGTCCTTGGTTGTTGAACTTTGTGTACACAATAGACTAGTACACATCAAAATTTACTATTTCACACATTGGAACAATAATGATATTACATAATTAAATAATCTTAAGATTATTCCTAATAATTTATATAACAGTCAGCATAAACACACGCGCGGAAAAATTTAACTTCATATTTTATAGCGTTCGTTTTCACTCACACTAATGAACCTCGCACCATAGACTTTTTTTCTATTTTACTACTCGACCAAAACCCGACGATAAAAGGGACACAAACCTATTTATTATACTATCCACGGAAAGAAGTTAGTATAGCGTACTGTATCGTATCGCCCTGTGGAGATTGGTCTATAAGAGTTGTATCGAATTTAGTGGAAAAGCGAGACTATCGCCACGATTATCTCGTCCGTGGAGATGGCGCCTAAGAGTTTTGGTCGTGCAGTATTTAGAGCTCCGTGACTGTCGCCAAGTAGTGCAGTCGGGTGCGCATGTACTACATGCGTATGCAGCCCTGTGGAGATAGTGTCGATGGCGAGGTCGAGCTCGCTGTTGTGCACCGCACCGCAGCAACACGTCCTATATCCATACTATTATTATAAATGCGAAAGTGTGTCTGCTAGCTGTTTCACAGCCCATTCGGTCAACCGATTTTGATGAAATTTGGTGCAGCGATAGCTTGCATCCCAGGGAAGGACATAGGCTTACTTTTTATCCCAGAAAATCGAAGAGTTCCGACGGGACTTTTAAAAACTTAAATCCACGCGGACGAAGTCGCGGGCATTATAGAGTTATTACATATTGCGCCGCGAATATACCTAACAAACTATTTACAACTATATCTGAACGGGATAAGGACGATTCCTGCATGAATGCTAGTGTTTAGAGCTCCGTAACCGTCGCCAGGGGGTAGTTAGTACTAGTTGCGTATCCATCCGGCGCTGTGGAGGTAGTGTCGGATGGCGAGGTCCAGCTCGCTGTCGTGCGAGGGCGCACGCCGCAACAACACACCCTTCATTGTTACGTACTGCGTTGGAGGTAAGTTGAGCGCGCTGCAAAGCTATAACGAAAAATTAAGCCCTTTTATTCTCCTTTTTGTTACTAACACAAGTATAGTACGCGAAAGGTCGAAACGGCAATCGGGTTGGGGACGCCCCGCACACCTAACCTAACCTATTCTAACCTAACCTGATGGTGCGGGATAGCGCGGATGTGCGGGGCGTCCCCATGCCTGATACCCAGATTCCCATGTCGACCTGTCGCATACTATAGGTACGCTGGAACTGCGATTGCCGACCTGATTTTGAAGAAACTTGATTTTCGCCGATAATAGCAGCAGTGAGCGTCTTGTGAGCGTGCTCGGAACTAAATGTTAGTGATGAGACATTTGTCAACATAGTTACAACCATTTCATAGTCAACGCATTTTAAACTGAGTTATCGAGTTATCTGTCTGTTTCGCTTGCATTTACAGGTCGTAGGTAAGTGCGAGCGAAACACACAGATAACTCGACGTCTCAGTTTAAAATGCGTCGACTAAAGGAGCATTTTATACAGCCCGTTACGCTATATGAGGCGCTTCAAATTGGCACAAAAAATAACTGTCATTTTGTATGGCACAATTTAGTAAGTGTAGTTACCTGCATCTCGTTAGTGGTCAGAAGCTGCGTCGAGCATGCGGCGCCGCTGCTGCTGCAGGAGCTCTTTCTGGAGCAGCCACATGCGGTACTTCCGTCCCGTGTGCACCTTGGGCTGGTGGAACTTGAGCCGCTTTCTGCGTCTCTGTACAACCAATGCTCACGGTGACTCCAAGGTAATGAACGGCATAACGTTATTTGTAGAGATTTATAATAATACTAGCTTATGCTTGCGACTTCGTCCGCGTGGACTACACAAATTTCAAACCCCTATTTCACCCCCTTAGGGGTTGAATTTTCAAAAATCCTTCCTTAGCGGATGCCTACGTCATAATAGCTATCCGCATGCCAAATTTCAGCCCGATTCGTCCAGTAGTTTGAGCTGTGCGTTGACGGATCAGTCAGTCAGTCAGTCACCTTTTCCTTTTATATATTTAGATTTCAAGAGTTTCTTATACAATTTAGTATTCATTACTAACTGTTAAGAAGCTTCACTTCATGAAACAAATGTCATACCTTTTTTTTAGCTGCTGCGTGCTGGTCAGAGGTTGGTCTTTTGTCAGGTGCGTGTCCAGGCACCCACTGCTGCCCTGGCGAATACAATCGTTATACGGGATCAAACCCACCTACCGTGTACTGTTGTGCTTTCCTAACGGGTTATGTTAGTAAACACACTTATCAACTAACTCTGCCATCAATATACACAATTTTTCAATAGAAAGTACATATTTTGAGTACCGGAACTTTTCGTCAGTCAGTTATGTCACCATATTATTTAACTATAGCTTATCTTCCTACTTTAACTGTTTGAAATAAATCAAACATTGTTAAAATATCGAGATTCGTTGAAAACTTCTAAAAAAGAGAAGACTCGCCTACGGTAAAATAATCTACATAATATTTCAAGGAAATAATTTTAAAGCTAAAATATTTCCGTATGGAAGTGTTTGGTAGCCCACCGTATTCGTATTTCAAGAAAACCCCTTCCATTATGTAATTAATGGAGTCACGGCTCTCAGCAATGAGGACGAGAGACGACGCAGGTTCATAAGTTCTTGTATTTTGGAAAGTTTTAACGTGTGCATTAGTAAATGGACTAAACGCTGATTCAATTGCATGCTGCTACTTCACATTGTTTATGTAGGTATCCATGCAAAACATACTTCAAAAATGTCTACACTCGAAACCGCTTAAGCTCAAAGCATATGAACGATATGAAGCACGGAACATTGAGACCAACCACCAGTCATGTAATGATGATGGCCTCAAATAAAACCTACCAGCAAAGACAAATAAAAAAAAACACGGAACATGACGAAATTAAATTAAAAAAAACTTACGAACAACGAAAAAATAAAGAAATACATTGGCGCCGATTCTGTTGTCTTTCTCTAAACTAAATTTAGAGTATCAGCATCTTTTTCTTTTCAATATGGCAAAAAAAGGACGGAACATGAATTTTACATTTAAAGACAAAATTTTAGTGCACTACAAATTTAAACAATAGGCTCGCGGCTGGCAGCTAAAGGTCACGAGGTTTGACAGCTCTAAATTAAATTAGGTTTGTCTGTCTTATTATATTGGTAAGAAAAAGACGCCAATACTCTAAATTTTAGTTGTGCTTAGAATCAGTACTATTATTTCAAATTATAAAATCAGAGACATCGAAACAGTTTATGAAAATGAAAAATGTAAGTAATTAGTCACGACGCCGACGCCACGATATGGATATCATTTTTTTAAATTATTTTCGATTCAACAAGAGTTAAATAAGAACACATCGCACACCACTGCGCTAGAGTTGCTTCATTATCAGAGTGAACTAGAATGATGGAACTCTCGGTGTGATCCTGAATCGACGATAATATGTCAAATATTAGGTGGTAAAAATAGGCGATTCATAGGCTAGCTAGCGTCAAATGTATGGACATTGACGCCTGCCAGTGACGTCGAAGCCTCGACGTTTTGCTACAAGTTCCCTAACTGTTGTTTCAACATTATTGAATGAGTGAAACAAAACGAAGGAGTGCAAAGTCAGTCAAATGATTTATTCAAAATAGGTAATAAATTACTCTTTTTGATGGTCAAATCTTGGATCTCTAAGATATAGTGGTGCTTTTGCTATTTTTGACTAGGTATGCAGTGAGTAAGTACTCTTTACCACACGACTCACGATTACCTATCGATTGACACCTCATTCATCAAAATCGGCTCAGTGGTTTAAGCGCGTGGATGAGTTTACCAGCAGCGGGCCGTTTGCATGTATAGTACGCGACAAGTTCACAGATTTTGCGGGGGGAAACAGCGTACGGAAATTTACCGTGGTGCACCCTTGCTCTAAGTGTCATGTTTAATGGATTGATAGTGGACACTTGACAGCTGTAGCTCAAACTTCATTTCCGCCAAACAAAACAGCTGTTTCGAATAGTGACATCGGGCGATGGCGTCGTATGCAATGCAACAAGCGGAATACCATCGCGCGTCTCACGTCGAGGTGGTGCGGATGCTTGCGGTGCGCGGCGTGCTGCTCGTAGTGCGCGCACTCCTCCAGCCGCGTCACGCCCGCCAGCCGGTAGCGGTGCAGCTCCGCGAGCCGCACGCGCAGCTCGCGCTCGCGCCACAGCCCCGCCACCACGCCTGCCTGCTCGCTGCGCCCGTAGAACTGCGCCGTCCAGCGGAGGCGCTCGAGGAATTCTCTGCGGAACCACACAATACTAACTAGGTGTTCGCCTCGGACTAACACCTCGCGGCGTCCCATAATTCCCATAAGATCGTTTTAACTATTATTTGTAATAGTTAAATTTTAACATTAGACGCAAAAAGTTGATTCACTTCACAATAATGTTGACAGCGCCATCTAGATTAACATTATTGTGAAGTTGTATTACAAATACTCACACCCATTAAAAATGAAACAATTTCGTTTCTTTATAATGCGGCCGATTCTCTTGTACACAATCTCTAAACTAAACTAAATTAACAGGTCTAAATTTAGTGCCATCCTTTTCCGCAAGCAACATTATGAAAGGGATAGCAATAGATTTAGAGGTGCCATTTTAGTTTAGTTTAGAGATTGTGTACAATGGAATTAGCCACAGTATTTATCTAAATTTAGTATTTATTGTTCAAGTACAGGATATAACTGAAATTAGACACAAGTTTCAGTTTCTAATAATTATTTCTAATATATTTATAATTCAGTTTCCGTTTTTGACTTAGAACCTCTAAATCAATCTCCACTTTAAAGCCCCCCATTTCAGATGGGAGCTATCCTAAAATAAAGAATTTTATATTTTTTATGCAATATTCGACATAATATGTCAAAATGATGGCTGAAGGCCATCATTTTGACATATTATGTTTAAATTTGAAGGAATAACGTTCAGTAATTTAGAAGTTATAAGGCTCTGACAGGCAGACAGACTGACAAGTGCAATTTCACTAAGTAGACTCAGAGACCTTCGCTTCAATTATATTATTAATGTCCGAAGATTATATTGTAATGTCAATGATAATAACTATTACAATCATTCATATCATTAATCTTTATTAAGTATTATTTTTGAAAATATTATTTAATACTTACTAAAGACAGCATTAACTAATTACTGTACAAAACATCATCATCTTCTTTAATTACCTTATAGAATCTACTAAGTCAAGCTTAATTTAAATAATACACACTTTAAATTATCATTAAGCTTAAAAAAACATTAATAACCTAATCATTAATAACTTAATCTGTAGAAAATCCTCTACCAATTAAAATGCGTTTTGCATACTTGTCTCTCCTACTGCACGAAAAAACGAAAGGCTGACTGAAGCAATCCATGGAGGACAAATAGGTGGTGTGCAATGTTCATGGGCGACGGTAATCACTATAATCACTTAAAATCAAGTGACTCCTTTAAAGCATTGATGGAAAAGCACCAGACGCGAGGAAACGATTTATGTCAGCTATTTCTTATCTTGTTGTAAGAAATTCGCAGTCGCGAGTCGCAGGGAGCCGCTGTATTCAGATGGCGCAAGACTGAATGTGTGGCGAACGAAAGGCCCTACAGGAGAGCTATGTCCAGCAGTGGACGTTTTAAATTGACGATTATGATGATGCCAGAAATAATTACAAATTTTTATAATCAAAGCTAATATCAATTTCTGGCATGCGAGCAAATGATTTAATTTTTTGTGGCATCAACTAGCTATCTATGACAAATGTATTAGTGGTGGTACAGAATGTGGCAGGAAATATGGTACATCAACCTTTAGAAAGAGATAGCGGTTTCGTAAAGCATTGTCGGTCTCATTGAGACTGACAAAATGTCACATAGGTATGAATAACAGAGACAACACTCTACGAAGCTGAAACCTCTTTCTAAAGGTTGATGTTCAATATTTCCTGCTGGCTACTGTAACTTATCATAAAGCTGTAAGTGAAGTTAGCAAGAGCCATCCAAGTTTTGTATATATTCAATCATCATCATCATCACCCTATAGCCAGCTCACTAAAGAGCATGGGTCTCCTCTCAGTAATTAGTATGAGAAGGGTTTGGCCATAGTCCACCACGCTGGCCAAAAATGCAGATTGGCAGACTTAGCACACCTTTGAGAACATTATGGAGAACTCTGAGGCATGGAGGTTTCTTCACGATGTTTTCCATCACCGTTAAAACGAGTGAATGTCTTAAAGCGCACATAGCTCCGAAAAGTTAGAGGTGCATGCCCGGGATTGAACCCCCGACCTCCCGAATAGGACGTCGTAACCACTAGGTTATCACGGCTTTCACGGCGATTCATTAGAATGTGCTGAACCAATTTTGAAAATACCCATTTTCTTCATTTTTATGATATAACTTTTCTTTAGATAAAGACGATTGTTATATACTGGAGATTAGCAAACTTTACTTACTTTTTTTCTTTGGCAAGTTTTCCAAGTGTTTTCTGTTTGTTTCTCTGGTTATTGAAGAACACTGAAACTAATTGGTAATCTCGCACCAGCCTTTTTCTTCTCGTCCTTTCCCGTAACCGCCGCGTATAAATGTCCACTTGACTTAGCTTTAACGCTGAAAGAGATTTAGTTAGATTCTGATTATTTAAATCAGGAATGAGGAAATTCATAGAAGAATTGTCACAGTTTTTTTTTATTCAGATCCAAGTTAGCCCTTGACTGCAATCTCACCTGGTGGTAAGTGATGATGCAGTCTCAGATGGAAGCGGGCTAACCTGGAAGGGGTATGGCAGTTTTTACTAAACCCACACCCCATTTGGTTTCTACACGGCATCGTACCAGAACGCTAAATCGCTTGGCGGCATGGTTTTTCCAGTGGGGTGGTAACTAACCACAGTCTAAGCCTCCCACCAAACCAGACCAAAAACTCCAAATCCCTGTCAAGAATCAGACAGGGACCTTTCATTAATAAGAGAACAGCGCTTACCACTGCGCCAGGGAGGTCGTCAAAACAATAAGCAGTTTCACCCTCACCACCTGGGTGCCTGATACACTTCGACCGCCCGTTATGACAGATCCTTTTTTTACACACACGCAAACTGTGGAACCAACTCCCGTCGGCGCTGTTCCCACTAGACTACAACATGGGGACTACTTGTGTTGCACGCACTATACTATGGTATCTAACTCACCAACATCTAATTCATCATCCTCTGAGTTGATCGATAAGGTGGATATTAATTGTTCCGCTTCGTGATCATGTTCCTGAAATAAAATGGTTCATGTATACTGAAATTGCTGTATAATGTTTTGCATTTTGAGAGATCACTCGCCATTTTTGTTGCTCTATGTGTCAACTGTCATGTCTAAAGTACGGATTTAGTCCATATTCTAAGGTCAGTAAAGGTAGGACAGTTTACACATAGAGCAAGAATGGCGAGTGAGTTCTCAAAATGTAAGCATTATATTAATAATTAATTCCTGCTAACCGAATTTCGGCCACGTCAGCCAATCTCAGCAAACATTGTACGTTGTTGTACGCAAAATGTTATTATAATATTTTATGGGCTGCTAAATTGAAAGGTACCTAAGAGCTTCCTTTTCGTGAAGTAATGAATTTGATACAAACAGTCAATATATGGAGACAAGAAAGCTTTAATGCAAGAAGCGGAAATTTTCAAGAGAAGTGAATGAGATATTACTAATATTTTACCCTTTCAAAATCATCCCTATTTGACATATAACCGAGTTGTGCAGCTTCGTCTGCTGCTACAGCTAGCGGCTGTAATCTGGATATGGCACTAGGACTAAGAGGCCCCTCATCTCTGTCAGCACAATGTAACAATGGACGACTAGTGCTCTCTACATTGCCCCATGTTGCACGTCCTATGCTTCCCTCCAAATATCTTGTTATGTATTCATCTTTTGCCTCTGAAATTAAGTTAAGGCCGATTAGTATGTTGTATCACAATAAAACTGCTTACAAGAACAATTTATAATCTGTGCTAATATTGTGAATGCTAAATCTCTATATAATCATTACCTTCAATCCATTAAAAAGAAATTATTTCCAGAGGAAATGATTTGTGTACTATAGGGTAGGGTAATTCAATGCAAATTAGCAGAGTAAAGCATAGGAATTACCTAAGTCTTGATTACATAATAATAAGCTTGCAGCTTTATCATTACCTAAATATTAGATTCAAAATAAGTATAAAAGATTACCATCAGGTGAGCGAGTTTCTATATGTTTTGATATATCTTCCCAATTTCCAAAACCAAATTGTTCTATAGCATCTAATAGCCTAACTTCCTCATTTGCAGACCAACTACTTCGACCCAAAAATATACCAAATGCTCCTGAGTCCTAAAAAATTAAAGACACAATTCAAGAAACTTTATTTTCAAACAAGACCTATTAAAAGTTGCATGGGTCTGAATAATTTTTACCATAAACTGATAGGAATGGTCATTTTTGTGCGGCCCAATTTCAGCGCCAAGGGAAAAACACTGAAAGAGAATTGCACAATTTTAACTTCTGCATTTCAAAATTTGCGCCAAAACAGTAAACAAAAATGGCAACGATGCTATTTTACCTGCAAACAAATATCAAAATCTTTACATTCCGCACATCTCACACGCACACCACTGATTTCTTCCTGACAATAAGTACAATTGTATTTAGCATACAAATCCGAAAACGACATTTTTGCAGGCACACCATTTAAAATTCGTACGCTAACAAACTTAGAAATTTTACAAAAATTACACGCCAGCCATTTTTTCTACCATAGACAAATTTTTGACTTTTGTATCCAAGTTCCAGGCAGCTCGCTCTGGGATCTAGCTATACCATAGACAAAACCGCAGACTACTACCACTGAACTTAAAATAGGTCCACAGACCATAGTCACACAGACTTTTAAATTTTTAGTTTTTTAAATTTATTTCCGGCCTTGGATGCAAGTTCCTTGAAGCCTCCTACCATGGATTTAGAAATTATTTTTTAAGTTTATTTCCCTGCTATCGCGTACTAGTCTATTCCAATTTTTCTCACTAACTGCTATGCCAACTTTGATGAGGTTTTTGCATTGCGTAAGTATCACATCGAAGTACGTTTCTTATAGGGATATACCAAGGAGTGTCGCAATAGACCTGTATCTGTAGAAGAAACCGGCTTTACTGACGTATTTAGTCGACG
Organism: Maniola hyperantus; assembly: GCF_902806685.2. Classification (NCBI taxonomy): domain Eukaryota; kingdom Metazoa; phylum Arthropoda; class Insecta; order Lepidoptera; family Nymphalidae; genus Maniola; species Maniola hyperantus. The sequence continues at coordinate 6,048,112 of NC_048553.1, forward strand.
CGCGACGTTAACCAGACTAGTTCCAAACCCATTCTGGATCCTTTTTCGCAGGAACTCAGTTCGCGAACGCGTCGCGGTTGAGACTTGAGACTGACTACTAAGACAAGTCGGGCTAACGTCGACTAAATGCGTGAATAAAGATAAAGCCGGTTTCTTCTACGTTTATAATGGAAATCACTCAAAGATCTGTATCTGTAGAGAGGCTAGGCCGATTTTCCTCAGAAAAATACTGGAAGGAATAATTGTGAAATTTGGTACATTAAAAAAAACATGTCACTTTTTCAATCAATTTATTATGCCTTTGCCCACTATATGTTAATAGTTCAAATTGCCTTTTATATGAAAACATAAGTAGGTAGAGATTTTTGTTTTCAAGATCAGTATCTGTAGTGGTCAGGTTTGTATGGGCCTTCCACCGACACACCAATATAATTTGCTTGTTTTGGTGTTAATTTTGTAAGTTTAACACCCAAGTGATCAAGATGGAGGGCTGCAACTTCTTCATCTAACTTTTTCGGCAAAGTGTGAACGCCAATGGGGTATTGATTGTGTTTAGTCCATAGCTCAATCTGTGCTAGGACTTGGTTAGTAAAAGAATTAGACATGACAAAAGATGAGTGGCCAGTTGCACAACCAAGATTAACAAGCCTTCCAGAGGCGAGGACAAGAATGTGGTTGCCATTTTCTAATTCATAACGGTCAACATGTTCTTTGATGTTTACTTTCTTGGCATTCTTATCTAACCAAGCAACATCAATTTCAGTGTCAAAGTGGCCAATATTGCAAACAATTGCATCATCCTTCATTTTCACAAAATGTTCTTTGGTGATTATTTCAATGTTTCCAGTGGTTGTGACAAATATCTGACCAATTTCAGAGGCCTCCTCCATTGTTGTCACTTGGAAGCCCTCCATGGCTGCTTGAAGAGCATTGATAGGATCCACCTCTGTAACAATAACTCTTCCTCCGAATCCCTTGAAGGCCTGAGCACATCCTTTACCAACATCTCCATAGCCTGCAACTACACAAACTTTTCCAGCAATCATGATATCAGTGGCCCTTTTGATACCATCAAGAAGAGATTCTCTACACCCATATAAGTTATCAAATTTGCTCTTTGTAACCGAGTCATTAACATTAATAGCAGGGACTTTCAAAAGACCTTCACGGAACATTTTGTATAAGTTGTGTACACCTGTGGTTGTTTCTTCAGAAATGCCTTTGCAACCTTCCAAAAGTTTTGGATGTTTTGTGTGAACCAAATTGGTCAAATCACCTCCATCATCCAAAATCAGGTTCAGGGGCTGAAATGATTAAAATATTTGTAATGTAATTTTTATGATTAGGTAAAGTTAAAGTAAACATTGATCAAAAAAAATTAGTATTTTGAATTTTCAAATTAAATTGTAGTATAAAAAATTATAGGTAGGCATATAGGTAAATATAGGTAATATTATCGAACGCGCATATCATACGCGCAAAACGTCATACTTATAGCTATAGAAAACAGCTGGGTCTTTTTCCAGTCAATGGCACCAACAAGGCTGTTTAATAATACTGAATACTTTTGCCTACTATTGATACTACTATCAATGATAAAAATCCTAATCAAAATTACAAACAAAAAACATTGTATTATAAGAAATAAAGTTCGATTTTTATTGGCAGTTTGTCAAATCATGTAATTGTTCACTTGAACTTAAACTCTTTTGATTTTGCTGCAATTACTTCAATTTAAGCTTTATTTTCCCAGTAGTTAAGCTTCATTTTCTATAGCATGTCGCTTACGCTACCTTTGAAGTTTTACCCATTTAAAATCGCCCAACACGCCTAAAGAAGTTTCACTTCAAAAATTGTTTAAACACTTTTAAAATGTCTACAAACCTTTCCATCGGGAAAAATAAGTGTTTGCTCAATGCACCAAATATATTCCTCATCTGTTTCCCCTTTCCAGGCATAAATGGGGACTCCAACAGCCACCAAGGCAGCTGCAGCTTCATCTTGTGTGCTAAAAATGTTACTGCTTGACCATTGCACCTATAAAAAAATACTTTAAAATATTTGACAGGCAAACTTATGCTTACTTCTACCTACTGATCAGATTTGATATTTATTTACATAAAAGTTTAATGTCGTGTGATTAATGTCATGAATAAAAAATTACTTGCTTCAATAATAAATTCAGAATCCTATAGGTGTATATTTTTTGTTACAAAATATACATCATTGATTCTATGACAGAACAATTTAAATGCAAGTACCTACAGTAAGCGGCCGAAAGTGATGAACATCGGCCTTTAGAATGACATTTCAGGTTTGTAGAGCGTTGTCTCTGTCACTCATACCCATACGACGTTTTGTCGGACTCAACGTCGATAACCTTTTAAAGATCGATGTTCATCACTTTTGGCCGCGTACTGTAGATATTTTGAACAAAGTTAGAGCATTCGACTAGATAGTAGTCAGAAGTTACATATACTTATATGAAATGTTATCATTGCATCACATGACCCACAGATCAGAGGTACATGATAATATGTGATCGACATAATAGATATAAATGTAAATTTTGAATTTGTACAGTAACCAAATGGGAATTACATCACATATTTATTATCTTAACTGGCTTTATCACACCGCATTCAACTTGAAAACAAAATTAAATATGATTTAACAAGATGATAAAGATTTATAGAATAACATGTGATTCTTATAAACCGTTGAAATGGATGAGAATTATTATGCAATCCTAATAAATATTATAATTGTGAACATTTGGACATTTGTCATGCCAAAATGACTGAACCGATTTGGCTGAATTTTGGATTGCAGATAGCTTATACCCTGAATTAACATTTTATCCTAAAAAAATCAAGTCCCACGGGATTTAAATCTAAATCCACGCGGGCGTCATCTAGTATTATAAAAAATAGAAGTAAAGAAGTAAGTGTATTATACTTTATGTTCTCACATTCTATTCTTATAATGTATTGTCAGCTAAATCAACAATACAATCATGTTAGATCATAAATAAAACATTGCAAACCTAAATATTATCTAGATTATTAAGGTCATTGAAATCCAGAATACTAAATTGAAAAAGAAACTCCTGAAAAATTTAATATGAAAAGAGAAATATCTCTTTAATAGGTCTGAATCAGCACTATTTTAAGATATACAATCTGGATGGTGATCATTATCATCATCTGCTAGCTTTTCACTGCCCATCTGTTTATCCGATTTAGACATGCCTTTTTGTTCTGAAAAACCGGCCAAGTGCGAGTCAGGCTCACGCAATGAGGGTTCCGTACTACAGTCGTATTTTTTCGACATTTTGCAGGATAATTCAAAAACTATGATACATAAAAATAAATAAAAATCTGTTTCAGAATGCATAGGTGAAGACCTTTTATATGATACCCCACTTGATATAGTTATCTCACTTCAAAAGTTGAAAATACTAATTATTAGTTCATGACCACAATTTAATTTTGTTTGTGTGATCTAACCCTAAATTCACAGTTTTCAGATTTTTCCCCAAATGTCAGCTATAAGACCCTACCTGCCAAACTACATGATTCTAGGTCAACGGGAAGTACCCTGTAGGTTTCTTGACAGACAGACAACAAAGTGATCCTATAAGGGTTCCGTTTTTCCTTTTGAGGTACGGAACCCTAAAAATCAGAGTTCCCACAGAATTTTAAAAAACCTACCTGGACAAAGTAACAGGCATCATCTATTTTTTTTATTTTTTTTTATTTGTTACAGAAGTAGCTTGCGTCCCAAGGATGGACAATGGACATAGGCTATTTTTCAAACAGAGTTCCCACAGGTTGTGGGCAAGTAACAAAATTCGGGTGATCAGATATCTATTTTTACTGTATGTATACTCTTTCAAGGTTAGCCTGATAGCAGACATCAACTTATCGTCCCGGAAGATTGCAGTCTAGCCTTAACAAATCATGGTTAAAAATAAATCATCTACAATATTTTGAAGCTTAACTTGTGAGTCGAATAATAATGAAAACAGCAAAAGTTCAACCTGGCAAGCTGACAAAGAGTTCTGGAACTATTCTATTCGTGTTTGCCTTTATCATAAATCTATTACTTACTTCTGCTCCTAACTCTATCAGTGTTTCGATGAGTACTGCAGTTTGTACTGTCATATGCAGACTGCCAGCTATTCTGGCACCTTTAAGTATCTTGCCAGGAGCATACTTTCTACGGCAAGCCATTAAACCAGGCATTTCTTTCTCTGCGAGCATGATCTCCTTGCGGCCGAGTTCTGCCAACTTTTCATTAGCTACAAAAAATATATTCTATTTGAAAAACCCTGTTAGCCCTTATGAAAGAACTAGCCGACTTGCCCCAGCTTTGCTTGGACGAAATTGCACAAGATTCTTTCTAAGTAAAAATTCTGTACACACAAATAATACTTAAACAAGATAAAAAATTGATCAAGTGCGGGACAGAGGTTCCATACCATCGTACAAAAATAACATTTTTTTTCATGGTGGCCATTTCGAAATTTGTATTATTTGTTATTATAGCGGCAATAGAAATACACATTCTGTGAAAATTTCAACTCCCTACCTATTGTGGTTCACGAGATACAACCCGCTGACAGACAGACAGACGGACGGACGGACGGAGGCTTAGTAATAGTGTCCCATTGGCACGCTAAAGTTACAGAACCCTAAAAACATCACAGAATATTTACAAATTAGAGTGTAAATGCTGGTGATATCTTCCAGTCAAGCCATATATGTTATTAATATAATAATTATTAATTATCATGAAAAATATACTATTGGCCTACAGCTACAGAACAAGCACTTAATTTTAAACAAACGCTAATTTTATTTACTAAAATATTTGAAGAAGTACTAAGACTGATTTAACAAATAATTTTAGTAAATTCACAAATACATAAAATAGGTACTTTTGGAGTCATAAAAAGGCTTAAGTAGGATATCTTCTAACAAGTACCTAATGAAACAGTATGACTATAAAAATAATAATTACAGAATACTTATTAAAATGAATAGTATTTTCATTCAAAATTAGATTACCCATTTAAAAAGAGGCGAAAGTTAACGTATATTCATATTTTTGGCAACAATCCATGAAAAGCTGAACAATCGAAAAATAACCTCAAATACCTACTGTATAGTAACTAGAGATGAAAAACTTTTTAAAATCAGTTAATATAAAAATTAAAAATAGTAATATTTAATAATATTATAGTTAACGCATTTCTTTTAATTAATTTCTTTGTTTTTTTAAATTAATTGCACCAAACTTACCGATTTTGTATGCCGGCTTCATTGTTGAATATTATGAACAAATAGAAGATAGGAATTAAAACTTTATCTTCAGTTTTCTGAGTGTAATTTTTTAAATAGTTGTTTAGTGTAAAAATAAATATTTCAAAGTACGCCCGACGCCGCACACACTATGAAACAGAAAATAGAAATGTGGTGACCAAATGTACTCTGTGGTGGTGACTGTGGATGGAGTAAATGTGTTCTGTGTTTCATATATTACAAAGTACTCTGTGGTTCTGTGCACCGACCAATGAGTAAACAAGTTTATTTCCTAGGTCATTGGCACCGACCAGTTCTGTGGGTGTGGACCACAGAGTACTTTTTACATACTGTGACACTTAAAACGTAGTGATTATTATATACTCTTTGGTGGCACTGCTCACAGACAGTAATCCGTAGATACCAATGTGAATTGTGTGAAATCGAAAATGGTGATGATATGGTGATGATGATTGATCCACTGATTGTCCACCCTGTATATTATTATACTCTTTGGCATAGGGGTGCAACTCTAGAACATTAAAAAATCGCAAATTGAAAATCGCTTGTGGTGCCATCTAAGCGCGAGCACGGCTAAACAAATAGAGAACAGTTTACAAAAGACGTCAATAGATGGCGAGCACATTGGTGTAATTTTAATGACATTAATAAATTATAACCAAGTTTTCATGTTTTCGTGTGCTGTAGTAAATATTTATATTTCTGTTAAATTTATCTGACCCTGCTTTAATAACAGGACTCTGTAGTCTGTATTTCCTTTCACCACCTCGATAACTATATTCTAAGGATTGATTTAGTGACTCGATTCATGCCTGAACGATTGACCACGGCTACGGATTACGGACTTGTTTTTGCTTTGTGAAATGATTTTTCTGTGAATATATTTGTGCAGAAAAATGCCACGGAGATCTCGATGTGTGTCTGGATGTGACTAATTCGGTAAGTATAAAATCAGCTTACTCGTAATCTAACTCAAAATTACTTCAATGAGTCAAACTCTATGCACCATTAAGGCACCATTAGCACATTAGGTATTTTATCATGATACTAGGTATATAGTTCCTGCGATTTCGTCCGCTCGAAAGAACTATTTTAGAAATCCCGTGAGAAGTCCAATTTTCCGGGATAAATGTGGCCTACAAGTTACAACCGTCTGATGCAAGCTATCTCTGTACCAAACAGATGATGACCACCACTTTGTCTACGTGGATTTAGGGTTTTTGGGAATCCCATGGGAACTGTTTGAGTTTTCCGTGACAAAAGAAGCCTATGTCCTTACCTGGATGCAAGTTATCTCTGTACTAACTTTCATCATAAACGGTTACACAAATTTACTGTAAAAAGCTAGCATACAGACAGGTTGACACACTTTTGCATTTATCATATTGCTATGGATTATTAACTACTAATTCTGTAAATTTTTTGTTTTGTAATTAAGTGTACTTACAACATTTGTTTTGAACTTTATTGACTAAGTTATTTTTATATTATAGGTATCAGCTATCAACTAATTAAGTACAATAAGTAAGTATAGACTAATGCATATTTTATGTTATTACTTTTTCAGATGTCTGCATGGCTTTCCAAAACCTGGCTACTCCTCTCTTTGAAACCATTTAAACAATGAAAAGAGATAGTAGGACAACATTTAGAAAGCAAGACTGATAATGAAATAATATATAGTTACGAATTATCAAATTTGCAATCACCAGTTTGAAGATCGTTGAAATACACCAGTTGTGGTAGTAATATGAAAGTTATGAAAAGTAAATAACCAAAAATTTTGGATTTGAGCGTTACCTATTTCACAATCTCGTGGGTCTTGAATTTGGGTATGTATTTTATGTACCTAGTTACGAATTTATGAAAATAAATATTTTACAAAACCTTAAAACCTTTTTATTTCTATAGTGTTTTATAATTTAGTATCTTAAAGAGTCAGTCTTGTAATATATATTTTTAAACATGTTTTAAACAAACGTTAATGGAATTATTGATATTTTTTTAAAACATGTTCAAAAATATAAAATATTCTAGTAAAGTACATTTACATAGCATTTAAATTTTCGCGCTCCCGCACGCCTAGCGCGCTTTTAGTGCCCTCTAGATGTGAGCACACGCGTAACTTTGAAAAAGAAATCTAGAGTCGCACATCTATCTCTAGTATATAGTAGATAATCTATGCTCTTTGGTGTCCACTGAGGCACCCAAGAAAATAATCTAACGATTTGTACCGTAGATAGAGTAATAAAGCTAGATAAAGGAACGTTTGCTTTCTCATTCACACTATTTTTTGTCCCTTATCGTGTAACCGATTTTTGTAAAAGAATACAACTTTAGTTGCATAACAAACTTTGAGAATTCGTGGCATCATTACTATAGTACGCAACAGGTCCAGGATGGCAATCAGGGTGGGGACGCCCTGCACACCCGCACTAAGTCGATGCGGGATAGCGCGAGTGACGTGCGGGGCGTCCCCCCGCCTCATACCCCGATTTGCCATATCGACCTGTCGTCGCGTACTATACTTATATTATATTATTTTAAAATAAAATGTCTTATTGAATGCTCAATAGATATTTAAAAAAATAGTTTTAGTTTTAAGAAGGGGTAAGGGTCAAATAGCTCTAGGTATATTATAATAGACATTACTACTACAAAAAATGTAAACAAGCTTAATTATAATAATTAGTAGTTTATTAATAATCATGAATTGTTGTCTATTAGTTGCAGTATTTTATACATAACATATCTTCTTTTAAATAAAGGTACATGACTCAGTTCATGCCCAACTAACACACCAAAAGCATTGTTAGCTAACTCCATTTTTTTTTCGTCAGTAGTAGTTGTGGCAGTAGTATACGTTTGCGTGGATGACGAACTGAGCCCAGATCTATTCCTTTGAATATCTGTTTCAAAAACTTTGGTTTCACTTTCAGATTGATTTACTGTCAAAGAATCCCACCTTGGACAATTTTCACCCATATCTATAAATGGCTCTTGGTTATCACATTGAGTCATGATATCGTCTAGTGTCTCCGGCACATATAACTTTCCTGAAAAAAAAAACAGCAAATCAAGCTTTATAAGTCCCGCAAATTGCTATTGCGCTAGAACCATGTCTATTAACATCGAAATAACGTCTTTTTGACGTCAGCCGAAATAAAAATATACCATCAGCTCGAAACTTCAGTCTAGTGCTGACGTCACTAAAGCGGCGGCCACGCGCATTAGCAATTTGCGGGACTTATCCCACTTTAGTTAAAAAATGCACAACTTTAATATTGTGGGTTATTTGTGTAACATTATATTATATTTTGTTGTTTATTACTTCTTAAAGGTCGGCCGCGGTGGCTGGTGTTGGTTGACGTTGATAGCAGTGATAGTATTTCAGGCTCAGAGGCAGGTGGAGAAACCTCTTGCAATGATGAAATATGTAGTGGGTCACTGGCTTGCGTTTGTGCAGGCTCCTCTGTTTAACATATACAAAAAAAAAATTCGCGAAATACATAGTTACCTATTAACACGTTAACAACTGCATCAAATTACTTAAACAGTTACTAGCTGATGCTCGCGACATCATACGCGTGGATTCGGGAATTAAAAATACCATGGGAACTCTATGATTTCCCGGGATAAGAAATAGCCTATGTCACTCTCTAGGTCTTTAACTATACCAACACAAAAAAAAATAACGTCGATTCGTTGCTCCGTTGTGACGTGATTGAAGGACAAACCAACAAACCAATAAACAAACACACTCACATCAGTACCCTTATTATAAATGTGAAAGTGTGTTTGTTTGTTGGTTTGTCCTTCAATCACTTCGCAACAGTGCAACGGATTAACGTGATTTTTTGCATGGGTATAGATAAAGACCTGGTGAGTGACAGTGAGGGCTACTTTTTATCCTGGAAAATCAAAAAGTTCTTACAGGATTTTTACAACCTAAATCCATGCGGACGAAGTCGTGGGCATCAGCTAGTAATGTAAATAAATATAATACACTGAGAACATGAATGCACTACCTACCTGTAATATTGTCGGTAGACATTGTCGATAGAGTGTTGTCTCTTGCCTGCTCTTCAACAATTTCTTCTACTATTGGTGATGGACACATACTTGGTTGAGTAGATAAATCTGGAATCTTTAAAAAAAATATAAAATATATCTTCATAATAACAGCTTGAACCATTTAATGCATACTAAAATTATGATATAAATAAGTGGGTACATACCACAATTATTAATATGATGATTTTGAATCTTCTAAATATATAAAATAAAAAAGGTGACTAACTGACTGATCTATCAACGAACAGCTCAAACTACTGGAGGCATCGAACTGAAATTTGGCATGCTGATAGCTATTATGACGTAGGCATCCCCACTAAGAAAGGATTTTTGAAAATCCATCCCTTAAGCCCCCTTAAAATAGGGCTGAAATAGGGCTTTAAAATTTGTGTAGTCCATAGTCGCGAGCATAAGCTAGTTATCAATAATGCAACTGGGTAGAAATACTCTCTATAATTCAAAATCATCATTTATTGTGGTATCTGCTATTTACTCTTGATATAATATTGTTAAATCACAAAATAAGCCTAAAATCTTTAACAAACATCATAATTCTTGAAAACTAAGGCAAGAAGAATATTGCTAAACAGCTAACTAACCGGTCAAGTGCGAGTTAGGCTTCTCTGTTTTAGAGTTCCGTACATAATTATGGTATATGAAATATTTCTTTCCCGAGCTAGAACATCGCAATAAACCATGAAAGAAAACCCCAAAAAATGTTCTTTGTTTAGGTCACAGCTTACAAACTATTTTATAAATTGTTGTTTTCAGTATTTGTTTTTTTTTTTTTTTTTTTTTTTTTTATTAAAAAGAATATTATGAGCCATATTAAATGACTAATATTCCCCTTTCCTCTCCAATTAAGCGTCAGGCTTGTGCTAGGAGTAGGTACGACAATAGTGCAACAGGCGGGGTTTGAACCGTCGACCTTTCGGTTTTCAGTCCACAGTCAGTCAGTCAGTTTTTTAAACAGTATAATGATACATATACTGAAATTTCATATACCTAACTAGTTTAGGTTTTGAGATAGCCCCTGTCACAAAAATGGTCCGAAACTGACAACTTTAATCGCCGCCCTTTTCCTTATTTTTTAAGATTAAAAAGAATTATTCATACTCCACTTAATAAGCTCTAAGCAATGACACTCCAAATGCGAGGGTAAGATAAGAAAAAAAATTTCTCTAGCTCTTTTCATGTATGGGAGCCCCCCTGAAAAATAATTTCATTTAATTTCTAATTCAATATTTGGTTCTGGGTCAACAGTCTACACGCAATACCAAAATTTCGTCTACGAACTAGAGACCTGTCACATGTTGACACTTGACAGAATAGAATAGATTAGAATAGAATAATGTTTATTCGAGGTATGTAGTTGGTACATGGTGTAGGAAATATCGTTCTGTACAGCAGTGCAACACCTCGAACAGGTAGGCCACTCAGCTTGTGTTGAGACGTCGGGCCCCTCAGACACAAACCTCTAGAGCAAACAGACGGCAGAGCGACATAAATAGTGCCCCATTTTTAGGGTTCCGTACCTTAAAAGAAAAAGGGAACCCTTTTAGGATCACTTTGCTTTCTGTCTGTCAAGAAAGCCTACAGGGTACTTCCCGATGACCTAGAATCATGAAATTTGGTACATAGGTAGTTCTTATAGCACAAGTAAAGGAATAAATTCGAAAGCCGTGAATTTGTAGTCACAAAAAAAGTTAAAAATTAAATTGAACAAATAATTAGTATATTCAATTTTCAAAGTAACATAACTACCAAGTTTATGAGATTTTTATTTATAAGTTTTTGACTTATCTGCAAAATGTCGAAAAAATATGAACCCTCGGTGCACGAGTCTAACTCGCACTTGGCCGGTTTTTACCCTTTGGGTTCGGAACCCTAAAAGTACTTTAAATAATAATTTATACAAACTAACATTTATCGAGATTTGGGCTTCAGGTTTCCCCTCTACTGCAACTTTACCAATTATGCCAATGATTCTTTTTTCTAGAGGGGTCAAAGGTGTTGTATTGTTTGGTCCCCCTCCAGTTTCGGAGGCTGCACGTCGCACATCTCCAGCCTTACACTTTGTACGGCTTTTAAGTAGTGTCCAATACTTAAAAAAATTATAAACATAGTTACGGTCTTTTTAAAATTATTTCACTTGTGTTTACACACTCTTAAGTTTACTGTAAGTTTACACTTATCTTAGAAAACTTAAGCCGCCATTTATGCTAGCAATCTAATCACAGTACCTACTGCTATTACTTGTATAAAATAAAATTGATAATAAATACTATATTATAACTGCGAAAGTGTCTGTCTATCTGCTAGCATTTCACGGCCCATCCATTCAACCGATTTTGACAAAATTTGGTGCAAAGATAGCTTGTATCCCAGGGACAGACATGGGCTACTTTTTATCCCGGAACAGTTTAACAGATTTCGATGAAATTTGGTACAGAGTTAGCTTACATAACGGGGAAGGACATAGGCTTTTTATCCCGCAAAGTTAATGAGTTCCCACAGGGTTTTAAAAAACCTGAAGTCGCGGGTATTATCTAGTAGTACTATAAAATCAATAAAACCAGTATAAATTAATAAAACCGGCCAAGTGCGAGTCAGGCTCGCGTAATGAGGGTTCCGTACTACAGTCGATTTTTTCGACATTTTGCACGATAATTCAAAAACTATGATGCATAAAAATAAATAAATAAATAAAAATCTGTTTCAGAATATACAGGTGAAGACCTTTCATATGATACCCCATTTGATATAGTCACTTACTTCGAAACTTGAAAATACTAATTATTAGTTCATGACCACAATTTAATTTTTTTTGTGTGATCTAACCCTAAATTCACGGTTTTCAGATTTTTCCCCAAATGTCAGCTATAAGATCTACCTACCTGCCAAATTTCATGATTCTAGGTCAACGGGAAGAACCCTGTAGGTTTCTTGACAGACAGACGGACAGACAGACAGAGAGACAGACAGACAGACAGACAGACAGACAGGCAGACAGACAGACAGACAGACAGACAGAAAGACAGACAGACAACAAAGTGATCCTATAAAGGTTCCGTTTTTCCTTTTGAGGTACGGAACCCTAATAACAACAAATATTAAAAGTGGCAGTACATTATGGATACTTACTCGCTTCCATTCTGTGGGGGTTTTGTTACAGCCTGTCCCCACAGAATTCAGCTTCCTGCTGATTTCCTCCCATTTTTTTAATGCAACTTGGCGGCCGAAAGGTTCTCCAGCGAGGCCACCAAGTGCCAGATTTGCGTGCCCTTCAGCAAATTCGAGTAGGAGGTCTATTTGCTTGACAGAGGCGGCCCTGCAGGGTGCCATTTCTTTAGATCTTTAAACTAGGTGATGAGCAGGTACTTATACAATAACAATATAATAATCATAATGAAGAATGTGTTTAAATTTATATCAAGAAATAATATTTATATCATAAAATCTAGTCCCTTTTTTTATACAGTTATTTTTTTCCTCTTTGAAAAACTTTAAAAGGAAAATAAAAATAACAACAAAAAAACTATTTTTAAACTTGTGATTTATTTATTTTTTAATTTATTTAACAGCCCTGGATAGCACCAACCAGAAATAAAACTGGATAGTCCTTTAGGTAGGTACCACCCACAGATCAGGTAAATAGAAGCAAACAATATTATTATTGTTATACTCTTTGTCACAGCCACAGACACCACAGACCGTAGATGGAGTAATAAAGCTAGATAAAGGAACGTTTGCTTTCTCATTCACACTAAAAAGAGAGCACAGATAATGTTACTATTATGATTATCAGAGACGCAGCTAACCTATTTTTTGTACCTTATTGTGTAACCAATTTTTACAAGGAAGGAATAAAAATTTAGTTACAAAACAATTTTTAAGAATTCGTGGCGTCATTTTATTTCTCATTAGTTATTTAGTTACTTGTTTTCACATAAAAAACCTTTAATACAAATATTGTTGATCAGTTTTAACAAAATTGACTACTAAACAACGGTAATTGTCGTGTATACGTCGCGCTATTGCTATCTCATACGCGGTTACACAGTACTTCAATCTAGCTTTTTTACTCAACCTACGCTACAGACCCAACAGGGCACAGACCATTAACATAGGAATACACCACAGGTGTACTACGTAGTAGTCACGTAGTACCTAGTACATACAAATTCTTTGGCACAGACTCAATCTAGTACATAGATAAAGCTAACTAGGTAGCATGTGTATCACCGGCTTAAGGCTAGGTTACACTTTGATTAGCGTGAGTGCAAGTGTTTAGCAATTGCGAGTGCGAGTCCTTAGCGCTAGTTGTGTCCAATACTGTTTAGCTCCTGCTCTTAGTAAAATTCAATTGATGGGCGTTGAACAACAAGTATGGACGAATAACAACAAGCGCGCTTGCTATTGCAAGAAATATGCGCGGTAGTGTTTGAAACTGAAAAACTCTTGGAATCGGATTTTGCAAGGCCAAGCAGATTATGGAAACGAAAGTGAATAAGTAGAAGATCCATTCATAGCGCAGCTACCGCGCGCGCAAACAATGCTAAACACTAATCACTAAACACGCATGTACAAATGTGTTTAGCCAGACAAGCTGCGAGTCATGGTGAAGGAAGGGCGCCCGGGATGGGGCTACTCGCAAAAAATAGAACACGTTTTTATTCACTTTACTATGCTGATTACTAATGACTCGCAGTAATCAGCTACAGTTCACACGTGTTTTGTACTCATCTCTAAACACCTGCACTCGCATTTAATCAAAGTGTAAACTAACCTTTATGAGCATGAGAAATAAACCATGAAAAAAAATTATGACAATTGCACTTCTCAAATCTAAATATATAAAATTCAAAGTCCTGACTGACTGACTGACATATATATCAACGCACAGCCTAAACCACTGGTCCTAAAGACATGAAATTTGGAGGGTCTATTCTTTGTAATGAGTAGGGATCCACTAAGAAAGAATTTTTCGAAATTCTACCCCTAAGTGGGTTAAATGTGGGATGGAAGTTTGTATGAAAGTCCGTCATATTTCAAGTTATTTGTATGAAAATTGGTATTTGGGTTCTCGGTCACAAATGAAGAAATACGTGTTTCAGGATTTTTGGAAAATTTGCCCATAAGGGTGGTAAAATAGGGGATGAAAGTTTGTATGGGAAAGTTTTAATTATTGATATTATTAACTTGAAGTTTGGAAAGTAGGTTTTTTCCTGAGGTTAGGTGTCAGCTAAGTACCTAACGACTTTGAGAAAATCCCTACCTAAAGGGATGAAATGGAGGTTGGAAGGTTAATTATGTGTTATTCGGTGCTGTTCAGGGTGCGTGTCTTGATGTTAATATAATATTTGTTTCTGAAAAAATGCCATTTGTTTCCTGTAGGCCACGCGGATGAAGCCGCGGGCAGAAGCTAGTTATCCTATTTGTTATGATCTGTGTATGTTATTGGTCTGTGTTTGGAAACTTGTAAATTTGCATAGATTTTTTGGATTTTTCTGCATATATGAATACCTTTGTAATAAAATTATTCTAAACTCTAAAGATTTGCTGCTTGTAGCGAAATCGAATTGCTAGTAGCAAAGTATGAATAATTGTTGTTTTGAGTGCTTTGTTTTGTAGCTTTACTATTCGTGTTGCAATATCTTGTACTCGCAGAAACTAAAAATTGATCTTTCCTACTAACTTTTTTCAGTGTGCATTCGTGTGTGCAATGTAATGATCTAGAAATCTTCCTGTCTTATGCAGTACCTATCCATCTTCGATCATGAAATCGAGTAAGCGTCGGCTACAAGCGCTTACTGAAGGCTCCGATGGAATGTCAAATTATCTTAAAATGGAAGACTCTGAAACATCGATACCCCCTGTTTTTAGATCTCGGTTGCACGAACTATTTTCGCAAATAGAAAAAGAGTTTGACCTTCTGTACGCTGAAAACTTAAACTGTAAGTACCTTTTACGTAGGTATAAGTACCTGTAGGTATTTTTAGTGAATTTAAGAGTAGTTTATGCATTAATGAGAGAATAATATCTATTTAAATTTTTAGTGCAAGAGAAAATAGACATATTGAGCGAGAAATTAGAACGTGAAAGCTATGTTGGAGATAAACAAAACATTGACTATATTGAGTTTGAAACTACAGGAAAGAGCTCTAAAGTTAAATGTAAGTTCACATAGTAAACCACATTAAGTATATTTAATTCTGATATATTTTATCATCCAATTATTGCAATCTATAATGGATTGTTTATGAACAGTGTCTCAAAACAACTCTCAAAAGGTGAAGACAAGTCACAAGCTAAAGGTTCAAACCAGTAAGATAGTATCTAGTTTCAAGGCACCTACATACAACTGCCAGCTGATTAGAGAGTTCACAGGACATAAGGATGGTATCTGGGATCTTTCCACTGCTCGCCCTGGACAAGCTTTAATTGGGACTGCTTCTGCAGGTAATTAGACAAATCTCTATCTTACCCATACATATGAATATGTAAGTTTTTTTATCAGAGTTTAAATAATTGTCTAAGTTTAAACCTTAGAATCATCTTAATTCTATTATTTATGTAATAAACTGACTATGGGTTAAAAATGTTCTTTAAATTTGGTACTATCCTAAATAGCAATCACTGACTGAGGTTGAATAAAATTGATTGTGCAATGAAATCTATACTGCAAAATCAAATAATTGGAACATCATTTACTGCACAATGTAGATAAACAAAGCTAAAGAATGTCTAACAATTTTTACTTTAGTATGTCCTCAGCTGAGGAGTAAAATAATCACTTCACCAAATGAAAATGATTACAAAGTCGCAATAATGCCCTTCTCTGGCCCATTTCAGATCACACAGCTTGTGTATGGAGTGTAGAATGGGCCAAATGCCTTCTGCAGTACACTGGGCACTCTGGTTCAGTAAACTCCATCAGGTTTCATCCAACAAGAGACATTGCACTCACCAGTAGCGGTGATAACACTGCTCATGTGTGGCAAGCTGCTGTTAATTGGGATTTACCGGTAATTACTTCTACAGAGAGTCGAATTTTTAATTAAACAAAGCAAATTGATGTTTCCTAGGCTGCCAGATGTTTCCGAAAAACAAATTATATCTGAGTTTGTAAGGGAATCATTGGCCATGGGTTAGATTCTCACTCTGCACATACCTTTGTGTGATGAACAGTTTGTCCACTCAAGTCATAAAAACTATATGTATCTGTGATTCTAGGTCAACGGGAGGTAAGTTTTATTGACAGACAGATAACAAAGTGATTCTATAAGGGTTGCTTTTGTCCTTTTGAGGTACGGAATCCTAAAAATTATGTGAGCTCAGTTTAAAATAGGAACTGTTTTATTGACTTGTTCACAATATCACAAGTGAACCGTATCACATCACTATTACTTTTGATATGGCGTCATTATTGTACTTTTTTTTAGCCAAGTTTATCATGCTGACTAATATTCCCCTTTCCCCTCCAATTAAGTGCTTGTGCTAGGACGATAATAGTGTGTCCCTTAGTATTTGTTGTTTGGTGTTTGTATTGTTAATTGTGTAGGTACGACAATAGTGCAACAAGTGGGGTTTGAACCGGCGACCTTTCGGTTTTCAGTCTGCTCCTTTAACCGTTGAGCTATCGAGGCTCTAAATTGGCTTAAATTTGACTTAAACTAATGTCAGAATGCTTTGTTTAATTAAAAATATGGTATAGTAGCTAGGAGCTTATTTTGGGGACCATTCAGACAACATGTGTCATATTCAACCTTAGTACATTGCATAAAGGTTGGATATGACACATGTCATCTGAATGGTCCCCTAAAGAAGCCCCTAACCTGACTATGAATTCCAGTGTTAGTCCCTTTATTAGTATCTAGACTGGTATTGGTATGGATTAGAAGTATGTGCATCAATTTTTGCTTCTAGCGTGGCCAGTCTTCCGAAGAGGAACTAGACGGGGGTGGAGAAGAAAGCTTAGGCGATGGCGATAGGCCAGAAGTGCTTCGAACTCCGCTCACAGAACTTACTGGTCACTTGGGCGTTGTAGTTGCAGCTGATTGGCTGACCGGCGGTGATCACGTCATAACCGCCTCTTGGGATAGGACGGCTAACTTGTACGACGTTGAGACTGGGGACTGTTTGCAGATATTAACAGGTAATGTGGAAGATCTGTCATCCTGTCAAAAAAATATGTAAAGCAAAAATTAAATTGAAATTATTTTGTCTTTAGGACCGATATACATTGGAGAGTATGCTCATAACCATGGAGTTCAAAACCTAAATAAAAAATACGAATTTAAGTAAGGCGCCATTTAGACAAAAGATGCGTAAAGGCGCGGCGCAGATGTGGTGACGCTTCAAAACTTATTCATACAAAATGTATGAAAGCGACGCATCGTGAATTATACTCAAACGGCATACTTCGCTGCCTGCGTTATTCGTTCCACATCTGCGTCGCGCCCCATCTGTGTAAATCGCGCTTAAGGCTCCATGGGCGATGGAATCGCAACGAGTCCGCGTCGGTGATAGTATCGCCCTGTGGGGATAGCTCTATAAGAGTTGTATCGCATTTAGTGGCACGGAGAGACTATCGCCGCGATTCTCTCGTCTGTGGGGATGGCGCCTAGGCCTAGATATTATAGGCCAAGTATTGAAAAAAATATATACTTACCAGGTCATGATCACGAGCTGACACACGCGTCGGCACACCACAGCGCGCGGCTCGTGGTGACCGCGTCGCGCGACACCACCTTCCGCCTGTGGGATTTCCGCGAGCCCATACACTCCGTCTCCGTTTTCCAGGGACACACTGAGTAAGATTCATCTTTTTATGCCTGACTTTTAGGGTTCCTTATCCACAGGAAAAAGGAACCTTTATAAGATCACTTTGTTGTCTGTCTATCTGCCTGTCTGTCGAAACCCGTCAAGGGATTCAAAACCTATAGGGAACTTCCCGTTGAAAAGGATCATCAAATTTGGCAAGTAGCTGTCATATAGCACAAGGGAAAAATCCGAAAACCAGGAACTTTGATTTCATCACAAAAAAAAACCGGCCAAGTGCGAGCCAGACTCGCGCACCGAGGGTTCCGTTCTCGGGTATTTTTTTCGTAGTTTCGCAAGATAAATCAAAAATGAAAATAAAGAAAAATCTGATTTAGAATGTACAAATGGACTATAGCAAGCCACATTGTATTAATTTGAAGAACATTACATTTAGTATCTGTACAGATGGACTGCAGGCAGATTGCAAAATTGTAGTTGGGATGGAGTTTTATTGCAGTTGACACAACTAGATCGCAATCGCCAACCGACTGTGCAATGACACTGCAATGCAGTGCAGTTCACACTGAATGCCCGTACTAGAATTGCACGCCAACTGCATGCGGACTGTGCAGTCGATAGTAGTATACAATTTCTTAACATATTTAAATTATCAGAGCGGTGATTCGCTAACTCAGTGTATAACACTGAATGATAGCCAATGGTTTTACTTTGCAGTTTCACTGAGTGATATAAAAATATTATTTTTTCTTTAAAAACTTTCAATGGATTAAAAATAAATGTCAAATGAGCTCAGTGGCTGTCATTCAGTATTAGACACTGAGTTAGCGAATCAGCAGGCGGAGCCTATTAAAATCTATATTCATAATCTCATCACATTTTATTTTTAGGAGTGTAACTTCTGCAGTATTTACTCGCGAAGATAAAGTCGTCTCTGGATCAGACGATCGATCTGTAAAGGTACTAAAACTTTTAATTACATATACTGTATCCACGGAAAAAAGTTAGTATAGCCCTCTCTGTTATGTAATCCTGTACAAATGACAGAAACGAAAACCTAAGTAGGCATTAGCCATTTTGAGTCACCAACTTTTGGCATACATTAGTTAGTGCTCAAACACCCTTCGGATGTGAGTGCATCTATTTAAAACATACTGCGAAGTGCGTTCCGTTTGTTATGTTCATGAAGCACCACTCAGTCTGGCTTACCCCAAAAATTTTAAACAAACGTTAAACCCGTTTGTACATCTCTTCCAGGTGTGGGATGTACGTAACATGCGCTCAGCGCTGGCGACGATCCGCTCTGACTCGTCTGTGAACCGCGTCGCCGTGAGCGGCAGCGGCCTCATCGCGATCCCGCACGACAACCGCCAAGTGCGCCTCTTTGACCTGCAGGGCCAGCGCCTGGCGCGACTGCCTCGCTCCAGTCGACAGGTATGACATCTCTTCCAGGTGTGGGATGTACGTAACATGCGCTCAGCGCTGGCGACGATCCGCTCTGACTCGTCTGTGAACCGCGTCGCCGTGAGCGGCAGCGGCCTCATCGCGATCCCGCACGACAACCGCCAAGTGCGCCTCTTTGACCTGCAGGGCCAGCGCCTGGCGCGACTGCCTCGCTCCAGTCGACAGGTATGACATCTCTTCCAGGTGTGGGACGTACGCAACATGCGCTCAGCACTGACATCCGCTCCGACTCGTCGGTGAACCGCGTGGCCGTGAGCGGCAGCGGCCTTATCGCGATCCCGCACCACAACCGTAAGACAAAGTAGCGCCACTTTGACCTGCAGGGCCAGCGTCTGGCGAGACTGCCCCGCTCCAATCAACAGCTACTCTTCCAGGTGACGCTCAGCGCTGGCGACGATTCGCTCCAACTCTGTTGGGTAGTTTCGGAGACCAGTGCAGCGCGAAGGCGGGTGGTGTATATATCGCATGCTACAAATTGTACTATACAGATTTGTTTGTTTTGGCGGATTACCTAATTAAGTTTCTTGTTCCTTGTGTATCATGGACTTCCGCAAACTAACACCTGCTTCTATCCAACAATTTATAATATTAAAAAGAAATATTATTCGTAGGGTCACCGTCGGATGGTAACGTCGGTGGCGTGGGCCGAGGACATAGGGTCCAGCATCAACTTCTTTAGCTGCGGCTTCGACCGCCGCATCCTCGGCTGGTCCATCCAGCCATCTAAGGACAACTGATTTACTGCCTTACGCACCTAGGTATCAGGTATCAGGTTCTGATACTGTAACAATTGACTTAAGCACTAAACACTTGTAAAGCTGTCCCAAGACGATCAAACAAAATTAAACTATTTTGCTAAATTGTGTGTATTAACTGGACATTTGAAAGTTTATCAAAAGTTAGAAGGTTTCACTAACAGTTGCTTGGATGGATACAATTTCGATGGGTAAGTGGACTGTAGTACCATATTCTGAATAGTCAAGGTAATCCAATTGAAGGAATAATTACTTTGATAATGGTTTTTGTCATTGTTACTGTGGATGACTCGATGGGAAAAAGTTCCGATAAATTCCCCACAAGCCAGACTGTGACATAGTTGGGTGTGATTCGTTGGGTTTTATGGACCTTTCCTTTGATTATAGGAAGTAATATTTATATTTTAGTTTCTAATTCAATATAGACACTTCCTTTACTTAAGTTATTGCTGCTTCTGTAGACATATTTTTTGGGGGGTGATTAGTTTATATCTCATGGCAGTATTATATTTCTGTTACTTATTACTGTCATAATTATTTGTATGTCTAATAAATAAATAAATCGTTTCGGGACCGCTTCATATTAACCTATTTTGACGGGTACATACAGTCTATATCAAAAGGTACAGAGATAGCTTGCATTCAAAGACGGACATAAGCTATTTTTATTTAGAAGCCTAAATCCATGCGGGCGAAGTCGTGGTCGGTATCTTTTATCATTCATCATTAAATATAATAATATTTAATTTATGGATTTTTATTTAAATAAAGTTAAAAAATTGTTATTTAGATATAAATTACTATATATTTTCTAGCATTATTATCGTTGTTATTATATTATATTACTTGATGCCTACGACTTTGTCCGTATGGGTTTAGATTTTTTAATGTGCGGTAGGAGGCTTGGGCCGTGGCTAGTTAAAACACTATCGGCGAAAACGTGCCGCCAAGCGATTTAGCGTTCCGGTACGATGCCATGTAGAAAACCAAAGGGGTATGGGTTTCATAACAACTACCATACCCCTTCCAGGCTAGCCCGCTACCATCTTAGACTCCATCATCACTTACCACTAAGTGAGGTTGCAGTCAAGTGCTAACTGCTATCTGAGTAAAAGAAAAAAGAAAAAATCTCTTTGATTTTCCGGGATCAATAGGAGCCTATGCCTCCTTCCGGGATGCAAGTTATCTCTGTACCTAACGCCAAAATCGGTCAAACTGATGAGCCGTGAAAAGATAAACAGACCGGCATATTTTCGCATTAATTTGCATTAGTATTTCGCATTAGTATGGATGTAATCAATTTTTTAATCGCCAAATAATCTTCAACAGAATACTTTTTTCATTATGACAGTATGTACAGGAAATCTGTCATATTAACTACCTATAGTACGGGACAGGTCGAAATGAACCATTCCATTGAACCAATTTTTCAATTTTTTTCATAACAGTTGAAACGATTAATTTATTCCTCAGTCAAAGATTATTTTGGCCGTTAAAAAGTCGGTCAGTAAATAATTTTACATTATTTGTCTATATTTTAACTTTTCTCTTAGTTAACTATGTTACCCCTCTTAGCAATCCATATCAATAGGTAAATAAAGGATTATATAATAATAGTAGAATTGGTGTATTTGTACATTACCATTAAAAATCATTATATTTTTTTACATTTTCACACTAATATATAGGCACAGCTTAATACTGCCGAGTATCTTGCTGGTTCTATACTATACACTATGATTTAATTAGAAAAGAAAAATGTGTTACATTTCTTTTCAAAAACATAAGAATTTAAAACTGTGGTGAATGAGTTATATTGTCGACTCGATGAGACACGATGAGATCAACTCATCTGGATCGCTTAGTACACATGGGGTTGATTCTCTTGTACACAATTTCTAAACTAAACTAAATTAACAGGTCTAAATCTAGTGCTATCCTTTTCCGCAAGCAACATTATGAAAGGGATAGTAATAGATTTAGACGTGTCGTTTTAGTTTAGAGATTGTGTACAACGGATTTAGCCACAATATATTTTCATTTTAGTAGCAGTGTATAAAGAAACGGAATCAGTGAGAATAACCTGTTAATAAAATATAAGTATAAGTTTGTGATAGAATCAATGTGGCTAATTCTTTTGTACACAATCTCTAAACTAAACTAAAATGGCACGTCTAAATCTATTGCTATCCCTTTCATAATGTTGCTTGCGGAAAAGGATGGCACTAGATTTAGACCTGTTAATTTAGTTTAGTTTAGAGATTGTGTACAAGAGAATCGGCCTCAATATTCACCTAGAACTTAAATATGTGGCGAATTCTATTGTATACAATCTCTAAACTAAATTGAGAAATCCAAAAATAGTGCTATCCTTTTTTAGGGTTCCGTACCTCAAAAAAAACGAAACCCTTATAGGATCACTTTGTTGTCTGTCTGTCGGTCTGTCAAGGAGCCGCCTACAGGGTACTTCCCGTTGAATTAGAATTATGAAATTTGGCAGGTAGGTAGGTCTTATAGCAGACATAAGGGAGAAAATCTGGAAACCGTGAATTTAGGGTTACATCACTCAAAAAAAATTAAATTGTGGTTACTAATAATTAGTATTTTCAATTTTCGAAGTAAGATAACTATATCAAGTGGGGTATCATATGAAAGGGGTATCATTGCATTCTAAAACAGATATTTATTTATTTTTGAATGACCAAATCTAAATAAATAAATAAAATAATAAATAAAAATCTTTTTTATTCGAATAAACTTTTACAAGTACTTACGAATAGTCGGATGCATCTACCACTGGTTCGGAATGCCTTTCCTACCGAGAAGAACCAGCAAGAAACTCGGCGGTTGCTCTTTTCAAATATGTGATATAGGTACAAGATTAGGCCATGTATAAAATAGTATTTGCAGTCTTGTGCGTTGCCAGAACGAGCTGCAGGTCAAATCCACGCTCTTTTATCATTTAGATAATCTTCAATTGTGTAATATGCTTTTTTCAGGAGCATATTTTTAATAGATTTTTTTAACTTGTGCAAAGGTAAGTCCAAAATAGTTTGCGGGATTTTATTATAAAAGGTAATACCCATACCCACAAATGACTTTTGGACTTTCCTAAGGGGGAAGGTAGGAGCTGCAAGTTTGTCTCTGTTTCTAGTTAGCCTATTGTGTAGATCACCAATTTTCTTGTAACTAAGAATATTTTGTCTTACAAAAATTATGTTATTATAAATATATTGAGAGGCTACAGTAAGGATATCTATTTCCTTAAATTTCTCTCGAAGGGAATCGCGTGGTCTTACGTTATAAATTGCGCGTATTGCCCTTTTTTGTATTACAAAAATTCTCTAAAAATCTAATTTGCACAAAATGATAGCTTAAAAATGCTGCAGAAAACAATTTGTTGGGTTTTAGGAGTTTCTAATGTTAAGATTTAGTTATTTATAATCAGTCTATGTATACATATAAGTTTGGTATCTGGTCTTATGTAACTTACAATGTTGGATTTGGAGTTTTTTAGGTATAACTATTATAGATGGATCGATTTAATTTAAAAAACGTTCCCTAACTGGTACAAACTCTATCAAAAGATCTGTGACCGGTTATTTTCCTTTACTAGGTGTATTCATTGAGAGAGATAAGTATACCAATTTTTTTTAATGATGAAATGATTTATTTGTTTTAAAAGGTCTTTTTAAAAATTGTGCCAGGGACCCTGAAGTAAGTTTGCAAAACCTGTATGTATCTCAGGGTCACCAATGCGTGTGAAAAAACTTGCTGAACCAAACTGGTTTTCTCATATTGAAATTAAAGTATATCTTAAGCATCACAGTTAAAACATATCTTTAGATATACCAGTGGATACTAATAATGTATAAAATATTTTTCCTAGTCAAGTATGGCAATGGAAGCTAACATGTTAAATAGTGATTTAGGCTTATTAAGTGATTTAACGAAATTATATTATAATTTAAATACCGGGTACGTATCACGATTAATACGATGATTTTGAATTATCGATATTTCGAGTTTTGAACCAGTTGCTCGAATCCCGTCGTGAGACCCCCACGACTTGTGCAACGGGGTCGAACATTGACTTATATATTACTTCGTAAGGACAGGGCCATTGAACAAGCAAAATGGCACTGATTCATTGGTCCTAAAATGTTTATTTAGCACCAATGCAACCTCAGTGACGTCTGGATTTCAAACGGGTCGTTCATTAGTGTCTAAGAGGTTGCGCTGATTTATTTGGTTCCAAAACTGTGAAAAATTTTGTTCGCTTGGGCATCTTGTAATTTATATCGATGGGGTCGAAATATCGATAATTCAAAATCATCGTATTAATCGAGGTACGTTGTAATTCTTGTGGTTTTGAGTGTCTTATGATGACATCAAAGTTCATCAGGTTCAAGTTTTTACCCGACTGCAGCGAAGCCTAACAGAGGGTTATGTGTATGACCTGTATGTATATATGTCCGTAACTACTTAATGGTTCAACCGATTTTAATAAATGATACGTCATTAGATTCGTCTTAGTGGCGAGAATGTCACTATGTACATAAAATAATAGGGATGATGACTACTAATCAAATCAGCGACTTTTTATCAAACGTCAAAACGCTTGCTTCTTCTGCTCTTGTTTGGTGGCTCTTTGAAAACGCTAGTAAGGGAGCTTGTATCATAGATGTGACGTCATAAACGTTTGACCCAATTTGCCACGTACTTTTTTGGTTACATCAATAATTTAAAATGGTTAGCAAACTTTAAACTAACAGCGGACGTGGATTTAACGAATTTTGGAAGACCCTCTATGAGTCTATGTATTATTTCCTAAGACATCACTTATTTTCGACATAGTCATCATCACAATATTGTAAAAAATCAAAATGGCGGATTTTATGCGCTTTTATGTGCCAGCTGAAAAAGTTGCAGTGCAAACCACAGTCGGTGTTTTTTTTTTTGAAAACTATAAATCACTTGTGTAGCGTTTGTTTTACGTGGTTTGTTATCCTGTTAGCTCTGTTAGCAGTGCAACTTTGTTAGAGTTCGAGAATCGACACACTTCAGCGTTACAGTAAAATAGTCCTTAATTGATACGGTATTTACACCAAGCGAGAAAAAATCGAATAATATATAAACTAGATAATATAGGCAATTGAAAAATGTTTATTTCAGTTTATAAAATTATATAAAGAATTTTATATTCATTTTAAACATTTCACTTTTTCATCTGTTCTACAAATATCCATACCGTAGCCGCCATGTTATTTCCGACTATGACGTCACATGGATTGAAGTTGTAACGTATTTTACTATGAAAATAGTGTTGTTTACCAATCCGTGTGATGTCACGACAGCTCATGAGCCTAAAATGATGGCGGGTAGCATTTTCGCGGCGAAATTTGAAATGCAAAATTTAAATATATTTTTATTGCACTTATCGATCGAATCAATTTTTTGTAAAATTGATGTTTTGTTTACTTTAGTTTAGGAGGATCAAATTAAGACGCTTTTCAAAAAAGGGTAAAATACCCTATTGCCTCATGACGTTTGTCAAGGCGTCTCTAGCTAGCGCTCCAAGCGGGAATGCTGCGTGAATTAAAATTGGTTATTATTCATTGGGTTATACTAACTGAATTTTTAATTTTTAATCATTGACTTTTAGATTCATTTAACACTGACGTTATCGTGTTTCGTTCGACGCTCGAATTCTGTCAACGTTGGATAGCAGTTAGCACCCGTTGATTCTTCACCAAAGATCGAATTTTGAATACGTCCTTAGTTTAAACTATATTATAACTAAATGCCTCTCGCTTACAAAAGGTTTCTAGGTTGTACCACATAATATTATTTTTTTACGCCTTTTGCACATTTCTGGCGCGAAATCATAGCAGCAACAACGTTGAAGTTCCATCATGACTAATTGTGTTGTATAGTCCGTACAAAATGACTCCTCCCGCGCCATGTTATCTCTATGGGTCTAAATACGGTTCCCCTTTAAAATAAGGACTAAAATCGTACTTTTCACTTGAAATTTGACACAAAAAGTTAAAATGGTGCGTGATGGGTTAAATTTTTCGCGTTCTATGAGTTGCAAAACTGCCTGTTCCGCTTCCGACAAGGTCAAGCGGCTTGACGTCACACACGTTGATTTGTTTTGCTTGATCAAGCTGCTTGATGCGCCCGTCAAGCAGCTTAATTTCTCATACGTCGAACACTGTCTGAACGTCGCATCAAGCTAAAATATAAAATCGCATCAAGCACGTAAATGCTTGACTTCAGCATCAAACAACCTTTCTAAACGGTCAAAGTGCTTGACTCAAATGTCAAGCCGCTTGACCGTCTCGGAAGCTCTTAGCCATTAGCACTGAGATTTGACTATGAGTCCATCTCTTTCAATACCTATAGGTAGCAGTCAAGGGTTTACTCGTCATCATTGAACACAATTTAAAAAAATGTAATTTTTATTAATTGCAAAACTGTTTGTTTGTACTATGTTAAATGTTGAAAATAGTTTTATTAGAATTTATTCTAGCAAGTAATTAATTTAGTAGGTGTTGATTATTATTTTTAAATTACTGAGGGCCTGGTTGCATATTTTAATTATTATTATCACAGCTTTATAAACTGTACATGTACTTACCTATTATGATTAAATTAGGAATTAAGATTATACAAAATAAAAATTATATAATATTTGTTACTCTGACCTATCTGTTTGACAAATTATAAATTGATAAAAAACAAAATTTAAATTTAATATTTTGTGTGTAGTTTTATTAGTCCTACTTACATTGCGGCGTTATTATCGCAGCAGTGTGTAACTACATGACCATCCTAATACAAAATGTACTGAAAACAGATATCGCAATAACGCATGCGATATTATCGACCGATAATAACGCGGCTGTGTGGGGGGCCTTTAGTGTCTCTGTTCAATATTTATGTATAACAACCTTTGTGGTCACAATAATACAGGCACGCACTGTGCGAATTTGGTTTAAACGCTTTCGTGATGGAAACTTCGATTTGAAGAACGAACCACGTGGAAGGCCGCCCACACAGGTGAATAACAATGATTTGAAAGAGATGGTGGAAGCCGATCCGAGCCAAACTACCCAGGAAAGCGGCATGGTTTAACGTTACCTTACCAACAATATTGACTCATTTGCGGCAAATCAATAATATGAAAAATGGGTGCCTCATGATTTGACTGATCTGCAGAAAGAAACGCGTGTTGAAACTTGCGTTGCCTTGTTGAATCGATACAGAAATAGAAATAAAGGAATATTTATAAAAAATAGGGCCCTCTACGGTAAGAAATCTAGACAAAGGAACTTTGCTTTGCTTTCTCATTCACACTAAAAAGAGCACAGATAAAGTTACTAATGTGATAAACAGAGACGCAGCTAACCTATTTTTTGTCCCTTATCGTGAACCCATTTTTTTCAAGGACTCCAACTTTAGTTGCAAAACAAACAGAATTCGTGGCGTCATTGTATTTCTTATTAGTTACCTATTTACTTGTTTTCACATAAAAAATGTTTATTACAAATATTGTTGATCGGTTAATACAAATTGACTACTAAACAATGGTAATTGTCGTGTTATTCATCCTAAAGGCTGGGTCCCACGGTGTTGTCACAGGCCAGATCGCACCAGGCCAGACCGACAGGCCATGGGAACGATCGCACCCGATGAAGCCTGTTGTCGCCCGTCCATGCCCGTCCGATCCGTCGGGAGTCGGTAAGTTCAAAGGCGCGGCGCGACGGTGCCTGCCGCGGCCTGTGCGTTTCAAATGTTTTAATCGGTTCCCGTATAAAATCACTCAGCATAATATCAGTTTCATTATATCTGTAAGTAATAAAGAAAAATATGTTTCTGTTGCTGAAGAATACAAATTGTAATCGGGTTTAGTTAGTTAAAATTACCTTGATCGGCTCTTGTTGAATGACGACACCCACCAGCGTCGTTTCTTCTGCTTTCTATTTGCTTGATTCATTAAATGTTGACCACTGAATAAAACCACAGCAGCTGCACACGCAGCCATGCGCTCCGTATCACTTAACATGTTGAACTAGCAGTAACGACAGGCCACTACAGGTCGACACAGACCTTGGGAACGGCACTGCGCGAGACGCAATCAGACGCACAGGCATCCACAGGCGTGGCACGATCCGGCCTGGCCTGTGATAACACGGGCCGTGGGACCCCAGCTTAACGTCGTGCTATCGCTATCTCAGACGCGGTTACACAGTATTTTGGTCTAGCTTTTTTACTTAGTCTACGGCCCTCTATGTTCTTACCTCAGATTAAGAATCAAGGTAGATTTAGCATTTAAATAATAATACCTTGTTAGAACAAGCTAGGTGTATAGAAAAGCTCTAAAGAGTGATAGAGACAAACACAGTTTTTGTCTTTGTCATAGTTTAGTGTTTTTTGTTGGGCACGTTGTTGTTTGTGCCCAACAAACCTCTGTGATAGTAATTTATTGCGAATATTACGAGTTTATATTTAGTTTTCTGTTTTAAATTTAGTATTGAAGGTGTGTAGAAGCCATTTAGTTATGTTGCGTTGCTGTGTAAAAGTTGTAGCGAACGCAAATTATGAAACATAACCTTTCATACGTAAGTATTATTTCTTTTGTTGTTTTGTCCCTTTCAGGTATACACATTTGACAAGTCTCCATATTCTTAGTCTGAGGTTCTTACCCTAAAATAATCCTACTCTATGGCCATTCTCCATTCTCTTTTCTCGTTTTTCGCGTCACGGCTCACCTTAGAGTAGGATCGATGAAAGATAAAAGGAGTACCTAGGTAGGATTTTTTTTTGTTCTTCTTCTGGCTTTACACCACAGAGTACATTGAATATAGGGTATAGAGTTAACACTCAGATTGATTGCATAGCGCCATCTAGCGATATGTGACATCCCTAAAGCCGAACAAATCGCGCTCCTCAGGATATTTCTTAAATAATATTATTCCCCAAAGTAATTTCCAAAAATCAAATATTAATTGATTTGACTTTTAGAAATTACTTTGGAGACAGTGGAATTTGAATTACTTTAGGCAAATAAAACAACAGTGTAGCGATTAGACAGTTTTTTATAATTTCTTTTATTAAATAGATTAAATGCCAACATTTTAATTATATCACCTTCGTCTTAATCTGAAACTTCAATTCAAAATAAGCATGGCACACTCGTCGGTTTCGATACACATAGTGAGGATCCAAAGATGTGTCTAGTCCAACAGCTCGAGTCCACGCAAGATACAGATCCATTTCTTTTTCAGGATTGAGAAATGAATATAGAATTGTACCATCTTTGCCTGAAAAAAATTTGTGAGAACTGACCACATACCGTTGCATAAATCAATGAGTATTACTACCAGCTTCTGTTTATGACTTTGTCTGCGAGGACTTTAGAATTGGTGCATACCGCATAATATACCATCTCTGTTGCTAATTAACCTAATCCAAATTGTTTCTTTAATTGTGATGTGGTAACAAACATCCAAAATTACATTTTATCTAAATATATAAAAGGGAAAAGTGACTGACTGATCTATCAACGCACAGCTCAAACTACTGGACGGATCGGACTGAAATTTGGCATGCAGGTAGCTATTATGACGTAGGCATCCGCTAAAGGATTTTTGAAAATTCAACCCCTAAAGGGGTGAAAGAGGGGTTTGAAATTTGTGTAGTCCAAGAGGGGTTTGAAATTTGTGTACTCCACGCGGACGAAGTCGCGAGCATAAGCTAGTTTATAATATAAATAATGAAGAGCAACATTTAATGAAGCTTTTATTAGACCAAAGGTCAGATACAGAAGGAGACGTACTCAAGACAGCAAATATAGTGTGAAGCTACCTTACTATGAAGCCCTAACCACCAGTAGCTTAACCGATGGACTCAAGTTTTTAATATATCAAACGTTTCATAACACTGTTAAAACTCCTCTTTTCGTGAGGAAATCTGCATCAGTTTTTAGCATAGACACGAAGGCGACGAAGACTAATAATTAGTCTTTGCTTTAAATAATAATTTATAAGTTGATTACTTACGAGTTTTACCGTATCTCGGCACACAACAAAATAACCTCTCTCACAAGCAGCTATAGTCCAAATCGTTAGGCAGATCAGTGTCCAGGGGTTTGCGCGTAAGTCCAGTGAGAAAAACGAAGCCGTCGGAGTCCAGGGAGCAAGCAAAATCGTAGAATTTATCATAAAAACACAAACAGAACACATTCACGGATCACAAAAGGAAACAAAATCACAGAACACAGACTAATAACATCTGAAGTTCACCGAAGAAATAATTCTCCGAAGTAGCGCCATCTACTGCAAAGTGACGAACTATTTTTCACGAAGAAAAAAGATTTGTATGGGCTGTTAGGACACTGCTTTACACAGATTAGCCAATGTCAGGTTTGTTATTTATTAAAGTTTAAAGTTAGGGAAACAATCCTTTTCCAAATTGAATTTACAAATTAATAAAATCAAAGCACGAAAATTTCACGTCCGCCAAGTCCTAGGTAGGATTATATTTGCGGCTCACCTTACGCCCACAGAGTACATTGAATATCTTACGCCTGTCGCCTGCCCTTGTTTGTTTCGACCCACAGAGTGTATTCTGTGCACAGAGTACTTCATATATTTACAAAGTACTCTGTGGAGTACTTTTTACATTTTGGAATGTTTTGGACCCTACGTTTGGACCACAGGGTTTTGTATATTGTATAGTTAAATGTCGTTGAAAAGATATTTTCTGTTTGTATTTTAATGCCGCTTTTTCCATAATACGCCAAAATAATGGATGAAGTACGTGCATTCTTTAATACTCCTAACGCTCCGGCTGCCCAAGTTCATAAACTTCGGGGTCCACTCACTGGCGGGCAACGTATTACAAAAAATGATTCTATAAACGCGTTAAATAGATGTGAAAAACATCGCCAATCGGTTTTGGTAAGCGGCACCGATTATGCGCGTGAAATTAAGGCAAGGGAAACCGCAATTTATCTTAGGGTAAGTATACCTACCTATTACTTTTTATTCATGGCCATGTGATGGCCGTTGTTTTTCATAAACATTACTCGGTCCAGTTAACTTGAATTCGGTATTATAAACAGACAATCCCGGGATCCCGGGATTCCGGGATAGCCCCGGGAAAAATCCTTGTAAGGAAAAATCGCAAAAATTATGAGCAAATTGCGTTTTAAGATTTCTAACTGACTGACTGAAATAGGGCAGGGAAAGTAGGTACTAGGACGCTAATCAAGCTCACAAAGCGGGCGCGGCCAGGTGCGGAGAAACGGAAAGCAGGGCCGTATTCCAACAAGGTGCCACGTTAACTCAACCAAGTTGTACTTTCATAGTTGTTGAACTACTGAAATGCTTACTTCTCAAATTGGTAAAAGTATAGTCATCCAGTACTTGCGCACGGGGGTGGGAGTGGGGTAGGGGAGGGAGGGAGGGTTTTTTTTTCTTGAGACAGTATGTTGACGAGTTCAGTTGTTAAAACATTTTTTTCTGGTAAATTCTAGAATGATAGGGAACGGTCAAACTTTGAGTGTTACAACTCTGGAGGATTGAACTCTGGATGTTTGGACTCATTGGAACATTTAACATCATGGGGTTCCTCAGCACAGAATATGCTGAATGAAGAGAAGTTGACAGAAGAAGCAATGAATGAGGTGTACAGCAAATACTCCTTTCAGATGAGGGAAGACACTAAAGGCCTTGCAATTAATGCTTATCGTGATGAAGTAAGTAACAAAATGTGTTTTATAAATAACCTGTTTCTATGGAACAACAGAAATGTCAATTTCAGATACTTTTTATTTTAGATGATTTCCTTCCTCTTCCTTTTTATTTCTATAACAACAGACAATATATTATGTGTTTTTTTTCCTATAACAAACACCATTTTCAGGATCACTTTTCAACTTCTCTATGCTCTTCTTGGCACCAGTATCTATCTCAAGTAAATTGAAATAAGCACTACCACACTAAAGCAAAAACACAAATATGAAATAAATTATCAGTACCCTTATTTCAGTACCCTTATTATAAATGCGAAATTGTGTTTGTTTGTTGGTTTGTCCTTTAATCACGTCGCAACGGATTGACGTGATTTTTTGCATGGGTATAGATAAAGACCTGGAGAATAACATAGGCTACTTTTTATGCCAGAAAATCAAAAAGTTCCCACTGGATTTTTAAAAACCTAATTCCACGCGGACGAAGTCGCGGGCATCAGCTAGTTCTTAATAAATGTATTAGAAACTTGGTGAAAAATTGTGACGGGCACATTTGTTAGGTTTGACCAAAACAATTATTCCATGTTCCAAATGTTAGCTTGTTTTATTAAGACAAATTGCACACATTTTTCTGTAACAACCTTTCTTTTTGCTGTCATAAGATTTTTTCACATGTGTAAGCTGTGTGTAGACATATTTTTTCCCCCCTCTCATTTATCTGTAATCAGTTGGGGAGTAAGATTATTTGTTCTTAATTAGTCATTAAAAACGAAGGAGCCATAGCTCCAAAGTCCATCAGACATTGAGCATGTTTTTGTTGTTTGTTTTAATCTTTTTAGTCTTGGGCCTTGGGGCAACTAGGAGAGACTTTGGTGGGTTTGGTTGCTTGGCAAGATGAATTTTGTGTTTTTAGAGTGTGTGGACATATAACTTTTCTATGTATTTTGTGACAGATGCGACATGCGAACATGCTTTGCTATAATAATAATCATCATCATGATCAACTCATCGCCGGCTCACTACTGAGCATGGGTTTCCTCTCAGAATGAGAAGGGTTCAGGCGACGTCCGCTGGGTCAGACGTGTTCTGGAGTAGAGACCGCGTATCAACAAGCGCAGTGTCGACCTCCAACCCGCTGGACTGACGACCTTAAGAAGGTAGCGGGAAGTGGGTGGATGAGGAAGGCGGAGAATCGTATGTGATGGCGCGCTCTTGGCAAGGCCTATGTCCAACTATGGACGCAAACAAACTGATCGATTGATTGATATATATCACTGTTCCCTTTCAACAGTACTAATACATTCTTTAAGAGCTGATACCCCAAATATACCAGAGTTCAAAAATTTTGTAAATAGGCTGATGAAATATGATGGATAAACCCTGCCTGCCTTATCTTGCCATCTATTTTCAGATATTGAATAGAATCAAGGCTTTTCCAGTGGTTATAATTGAAGGGCCTACAGGCTGTGGTAAGACAACTCAAGTACCTCAGTGGATTCTAGACGACGCATACAACAGCAGAAAGCCGTGTAAGATTATTGTCACACAACCTAGGAAAATAGCAGCTATATCTATAGCAAGGCGAGTTGCTCAGGAAAGGGGATGGGACGTTGGTGGACTTGTGGGCTATCAGGTGTGGACTACATTTTTTATTTAAAAGAACATTAGCCATGTTTATCATGACTAATATTATAGTCTTGTCTAGATATTAGTACAATTGGGGTAAACAATATTAATTAAACAATATCGTTAGTATGGCTACAATTCCGGGATTATGATCCTACATTTTGTACAAATGATTGTTTTTATAATTTTTTCGTTGTTGCATGGTGTGGGTGACAAGCAAGAATTTGATATGACTGGAGATTGGTTAACATTTAATTGAATTAGTATATATCGATTAACGATTATCAGCACCTAGTATTAGGCATCGATTTAAAACGGAAATGATATTCGAAAGATTCAGCAGAATAATAAATTGTCATTCCAGGCTTTGATTAAAATGGCTTGACAGTTTTTACTTCGATTATTGAGTGACACTGGGGCCAATTCTCTTGCACACAATTTCTAAACTAAACTAAATTAACAGGTCTAAATCTAGTGCTATCCTTTTCCGCAAACAACACTATGAAAGGGATAGCAATATATTTAGACGTGCCATTTTAGTTTAGTTTAGAGATTGTGTACAACGGAATTAGCCACAATGGCTATTTGTTTAAGATTTGTGGATTTGGTACTTAATTAAAAAAATTGTTATTTATTTGCTTTGCTACTTTTAGATTGGACTTGAGAATAGAACAACAAGTGACACAAGGATTCATTATGTGACCACAGGAGTGTTGTTACAAAAGCTAGGTAAGTTGTTCCATCTTCCATACTTCTTTAGCTTTCCATTTTGTCTAACCCTTGCAGTGTTCAATTTCAATTTGTTTAATTAATATGTTCCCAGTATCCAAGTGTATCCCGGTTTGTCAATGTCACATGGACAAACTGGCATGTATGACACTTTGAGTTATATTATTACGCTATCTCTCTCTACTCACGGAAAGAAGTTAGTATATGGCTCTCTCTGTTATGTAACCCCATACAAATGACAGAGACGAAAATCTCAAACATGTTTTCAAAAACATTCGAAATTCAATTCAACAAAACGTTTTCAAAAACAGTCGCGTTGATTTAGATTTTTAAAAATCCCGTGGGAACTCTTTGATTTCCCGGAATAAAAATTAGCCTATGTCACTCTCCAGGTCTTTAACTATACGCATGCAAATCACGTCGATCCGTTGCTCTGTTGCGACGTGATTGAAGGACAAACCAATACACCAACAAACCAACAAACAAACACTTTCACATTTATAATAATATGGGTACTGATTACGTAACAGAGCGAGCCATAATAGTTCGCGACAGGTTGAAATGGCCCCACACACCCCCCCGCGCTAACCCGGTGCGGGCGAGCGCAGGTGACGCGATGGTGTGCGAGGCGTCTCCCCGTCTCATACCCCGATTCCCATCTGAACCTGTCGCGGAATATACTAACTTCTTTTCGTGGATATTGTATAAAAATAAAATAAAAATCTTTTTGATTCAAATAGACTTTTACAAGTACTTTCGAATAGTCGGATGCATCTACCACTGGTTCGGAGTGCCTTTCCTACCGAGAAAAACCAGCAAGAAACTCGGCGGTTGCGGTATAGTAACTGTATTCAGGGTTACGTTTTGATATATAGGACACATGCCTAGCTTTGTCACAATATGATCACGGAGCACCATTTAAAGACGTAGTTTCTTGTTTTAGTGATGGCAAAGAATATGAATGAATACACACACATAATACTCGACGAAGTTCACGAGCGTGGACAAGAGATGGATTTCTTAATGCTTGTTGTCAAGAAATTCCTTTACACAGTATCACCCTTGGTCAGAGTAATTCTGATGTCTGCTACGTTCAACTGCGAGACCTTTGCCAACTACTTCTTGATTCCAATGGCGGACACGAGACAGCAGGCATCGTTTCTAAAAATTACAGTTAACGAACCAACATTCTCTGTGAAGACATTCTATTTGGACGACTTGCAAAAATATTTTGGAGTGAGTATTAATAATATTTTTTTGTTTAATGATAAAACCCCAATACAATGGAGTCTTATAACTAAAATAAAATAAATGACAATATTAAAAAAAATATTAAAATATCAGCTTCAGTAAAACTAACTAAAAATGTTGATATAGGTATGTACATGATTTCTTTTTAGGGTTCCGTAGCCGAATGGCAGAAAACGGAAACCTTATAGATTCGTCATGTCTGTCTGTCTGTCTGTCCGTCCGTATGTCACAGCCACTTTTTTCCGAAACTATAAGAGCTATACTGTTGAACCTTGGTAAGTAGATGTATTCTGTGAACCGCATTAAAATTCTTACACAATAATAGAAAAAAAACAATAAATTTTGGGGTTCGCCGTACTCAGACCTGAAACTCAAAAAAATTTTTTTATCAAACCCATACGTGTGGGGTTTCTATGGATAGGCCTTCAAAAATGATATTGAGGTTTCTAATATCATTTTTTTCTAAACTGAACAGTTTGCGCGAGAGACACTTCCAAAGTGGTAAAATGTCCCCCCCCCCCCCCCTTTAACTTCTAAAATAAGAGAATGATAAAACTAAAAAAAATATATGATGTACATTACCATGCAAACTTCCACCGAAAATTGGTTTGAACGAGATCTAGTAAGTAGTTTTTGATTTATCGTGCAAAATGTCGATAAAATACGATTGTAATACGGAACCCTCAGTGCGCGAGTCTGATTCGCACATTGCTGGTTTTTTTCATATATTTTTGTGCTCACTACGCTGACATAATAGGTCTATAAGAAGAACTAATATATCATTAAAATAAGCTTTTAAAAGACCTCATGCGACCTATTTGATGAATTAGAACTCAAGAAATAAGCAAAAATCTATAACGGTTGGCAGTCTGGATGGATAGGGCTGGCAGTTCGGTATTTTAGAAACGAGGAACACATATTAGTTGTAGGTATGAGATGACTACGTGATTAGCAATAGTAAAGTTAGCAATTCATTTGTTGGTAATTCTATACGTTTTTAAAATAATAAGCTTCCAGAAGATATGTTGCTGATGTCTCTCAACAAGTTCAAACTTCATAAAACGTAAACTTATTGAAAAATCCTATTACAATGTAAAGTATTGTTTAAATGATAAGAAAGCTTGGGAATGAGTTGCTTAACAGCTTTATGATAGTTCTAATAAGTATAAGTGATTTTGGAAAGTGGTGATAATAAAAAATACCCGGCTGAGTTTGTTGTGGGCTCTTCTCAGACCTGGGCGCATTTGGAACCATCGTAGCTTTAGTTTTAAGTTCGCGTAAAATTATCACCACTATATTTTTCAAATCCAACAACCGGCAATCAAAAAGTGTAACTTATTACCTACTAGCTGATGCCCAAGACTTCGTCCGCGTGGAATTAGGTTTTTAAAAATCCCGTGGGAACTCTTTGATTTTCCGGGATAAAAAGTAGCACTCTCCAGGTCTTTATCCATGCAAAAAATCACGTCAATCCGTTGCACCGTTGCGACGTTGAAGGACAAACCAACAAACCAATAAACCAACAAACAAACACACTTTCGCATTTATAATAAGGGTACTGATTTTGAATAAATTATTTGATTTGATTTCTTCAAATCACTTGATATCCCCCAGGTTAATGAGAAAGCAACACCAAAGGGAAATGAAGCAGCAATCCTACCAGAAATGTACCACCTCGTTATAAATCTGATCGAAGCTTTTGAGAAAATTGACAAAACAGAAGAGTATACAGATAGATCTGAAGCAGACCTTCCTTCTGTTCTCATATTCCTACCAGGGATATTTGAAATTGAGGAGCTCTATGCATGCCTCATGGATAACAATTTGAGGTAAGTTTGCCTCTATCAACTTCAATCTATATGTATGTATAATAAACTGTAACTGGACGATTTCTCTACATTAAGTATATTTTGGATTAATCGGAGGAAGCATTATCCATACTAATATTATAAATGCGAAAGTGTGTCTGTCTGTCTGCTAGCTTTTCACGGCCGAACCGTTCAACCGATTTTGATGAAATTTGGTACAGATATAGCTTGCATCCCGGGGAAGGACATAGGCTAATTTTTATCCTGGAAAATTAAAAAATTCCTACGGGATTTCAAAAACTTAAATTCACGCGGACGAAGTCGCGGGTATCATCTAGTTGTTTATAAAGAGCCAAATCAGTTTTTTTTTTAATTTTGTCTTTCTGGCTGTGCACACTTGAAACGAACTACTTAAGGTGGCTCGATTTCCATACTAATTTATATTTCAATTTATGGGGCATCTAGGGCATAATTTCATGCTGAAATCACATCCATTGCCATTTATTTAGATCTTTATTTGCGATAAAATATATTTATCTGAAATAAACAATAGATTAATAGCTAAATGAGATCGAAATTTTTACTAATTTTTTTCAATGTAGGAGTGGACGGCGACAGTGTCGTACGCTATAATGTCCGTTTAGTAGTGTGCGTTTCCGCTGCTTGTATGTACTTAGATGCGGCGTTGCCAGTTCGCTGTTAGTAACTGTTGCCGCTCCTCCTGGCACGTTTTTCGTTTGACACAAAATTAAAACCTTTAGTTTTCGATGCGTCCCGGTCAGGCACTAAGAGCCAGCGCGTGCCAGACCGTGCAACGCCGCTTCTAAGTATACGTAAGTTACGGCTTTTTTATTTTGAATTTATTTTAGGATAAAAGTAGCCGGCGCGGAATGCGCTACATACCAATGGTGGGTACTGCCGTTGCATTCTACCATTACCGCCGATGAACAAGTACGGGTCTTCAAGCGAGCTCCTCCCGGACACCGCAAAATTATTCTCGCTACTAACATAGCTGAGAGCTCCATCACTGTACCTGATGTTAAATATGGTAAGTGAATTTTGTTGACAAGCGAGTATATAGTCCATACAAAATGAATTCTCACGCGCCATTATACTATATATAGCTCAATTACCACTCACTCACTGATTGACATAATTGTTCTCCTAGAAAGAGATAGAAAATGATATAATAATGTATGGGAGATATGTTCAGAAGTGGGATTCGAGTAGGGAAAAATTATGACATTTCAGAAAAACAAGATGGCGGCCGACCTGACTTTTGTAACTTTTTTGTTTTCCAACCGATTTTGTTTAAACTTGCAGCACTTGTAGATGTTAGTAAACGATTTTTAGAAAATGTAAAAAAAATTGGAAAAACAAGATGGCGGCCGAGATTTTCAAAAAATTCCCTCCTGTAAAATTTTGTATGAAACTTTTTTTTTTTCACTTATGGTTTCATATAGAAGACCAAGATTTCTTTAGGGCAACATATGGAGGGAGCTGATGATTGAGGATTTCGGAGACGGGTGAAGGGCACGCTCGAGGTATTGAAGATAGGTGGGAGGTGCTCGACCAAATGTCATTCGAAACCTCATCCAATTGCCAAAAACTTGATTTTTTTTTTAAAATTCCGAAAAAAAGATGGCCGCCATACAAATTTCATCGGCGTCCATCTCGGAGGGTATGAAAGATGGAAGAATGGTTTCTTGGCAAGAGATGATCAGGATCCGAAGGTCTACTCGATGGGTGGAAAAAAAATTCAAAATGGCGGAATTTATTTTTTCATACAAAATTTAAAACTTTTTTTAAATTGTTCAAAATGGCCATTATAGACCTCGAGAGCTGCTTTAGCAGCTCGAGCAGCGAGCAAAATACTAGTTTTATATATATGTGTCAACTTTCATGTCAAAACTATGTAAGTGAAGTTTTAGTATACGCAAAAACCGAAACAACTATAAAATTTGAAACATTTTTAATGAAAATTTACAAAGTTATAAGCTTGTTGTGTTGAGTCGTTGTCCTCGCAAAACATGGTCATCCCAAGCAAGCGGCTGTGACCAAACGGGAGGGCTGGCGTCGATATTGCGCGCTCCCGCTTGCGTGGCTAGGTGTTTCTTATTCAACTAGGTGTTCAAACTTCCAGGATTTTAAAATATTTTTTGGTCAAAATATAACCTGTATGAAAAATGTTTGCAATCGATTTTGTTACTTATTCTGAACAAACTACTTTCAGGTTTTGCGTATATTAAAACTAACGTCGTATATCAAGAATTGTGGAACCGGCAGGTTTCGAACCTGCGTCTCCCCTGGATATCGCGCCAGGAGCGCCTTTGACCATTAGGCCACGGTTAACTTACTGCCAGTGCCGAAATATATTAAAATTGTTTTTTAGTAAATTTAAAGGATATAATATTAAATTATTATAATATATTATTTTAGTAAATATAATTATTATTGTTTTCCAACAGTCATTGACTTCTGTCTAATGAAAGTATTGGTCGCGGACCAGCACACCAACTTTACGTCTCTGCAACTGAAATGGGCGTCTAAAACCAACTGCGAGCAACGGGCCGGACGCGCCGGCCGCGTGCGCGACGGCAGAGTATATAGACTCGTCAACAACAAGGCATACGTGAGTTCATTTGTACAATCAGTACCCTTATTATAAATGCGAAAGTGTGTTTGTTTGTTGGTTTGTCCTTCAATCGCATGGGTATATATGAAGACCTGGAGAGTGACATAGGCTACTTTATATCCCGAAAAATCAAAGAGTTCCCACAGGATATTTAAAAAACCTAATTCCACGCGGACGAAGTCGCAGGCATCAGCTAGTACAATAATAATAATATTGTTACAAATACCTACAACTCTCAAAGCTTCAAGTACCTAAGTATTTGGGTTCGAGACAAGTACTTTCTAAGGTCTATAGCACATTCCTTCACGGTCAAGGCCTGTTATGGAACAAGCTTCTCTCGCAAATTCATCGTGCTGAACCCCTTAATAAATTTAAAATTGACGTCAAAGATCAGTACCTATCTCTGCTATCATCAGTAACAACATAGTTTATTATTTAAATCTATAAGTATATATATCCTCAAATCAACCGAACCTTCGTGGGCGGAAAGGCACTATAAAATGAACTACGAGATAGAATTTAATTCCGTGGAAGTCTGGCATCTAATTAATTTGGGGTAAAATCGAACTACAGGTGGTGGTCACCCTGTTTCCTATACAAATAACTCCCCTGATGTATAAAAATGACAACGTCAGAATTCCACTGAATTAAAAATCAGAGTAGGATGTAAAAAAATAACTTATAGTCCGCGACAGGTTGAGAGGGCAATCGGGGTATGAGGCGGCGGTTCCCTACCCGATTGCCAGCTCGACCTGTAGCATACTATAGATGAAGTCGTGGACATCATCTAGTTCCAAATGATTGTTACAGCAAGACCTGCTGCAAGAATGCGAGCCAGAAATTCTTCGGTGTCCCCTAGAGCGCTTGGTACTTATAGCCAAAATGCTGGACATGGGCCAGCCCAGCGACATCCTGGCACTAGCTATGAACCCTCCAGATATATCCAATGTACAACGCACCATACTTGTGCTGAAGGAGGCAAGTACCTATTGATGAAAATAGACACAATTTATGATATTATTTTATTAAGTGTTTTAAATTAGAACGCCATCTTCTTGTAGTATATAACTTCTACCACTGATAAGAGTCAAAAATTTTCAAATCCACCAAACTTCAAACCCCCTGGTTGACTGGGCTCAATGAGGGTTTCTAATAAAGTGCCAATGTGCTTTGTACGCGTGGACTACACAAATTTCAAACCCCTATTTTACCCCCTTAGGGGTTGAATTTTCAAATATCCTTTCTTAGCGGACGTCTACGTTATAATGGCTATCTATCTGCATACCAAATTTCAGCCCGGTTCGTCCAGTAGTTTGAGCTGTGCGTTGATAGATCAGTCAGTCAGTCCGCTTTGTATATATAGATGAGAATTTAAAAAATACATTTTTTGTAGGCGGGAGCATTAAAAAAGACGCTCTATGGCGAATGGAGTGATTCAGACGGCGATATCACGTACTTGGGGCGTATAATGGCCAAGCTTCCGCTCGACGTCAAAGTCTCCAAGCTTATTATGCTAGGATACATATTTGGATGCTTGGAAGAGAGTATTATAATGGGTGAGAATCTGACAGATATTGGAGATCTGTTTCCGCTTCTCAGCGAGATACCAAGATACCTACATTGTAAAAAACCGAACGAGCGTGAGTTGATAGATTGAAGGGAGTCCCCTGTGCCGTACAATGTTTGTATGCACAAAATAGTTGCCATGGTATTTTTTAGGTTTTAGGACTTCTAATAGAATTTCCTGTAATAAGTAAAGAACTATTTTATGTATTTGTAGTTTCGGAGGTAAGGGGAGGAGAACGGTAAACAACAAAATTCGTAACGTAGACAACGAAAATGAATTTAACAAAATGTTAAAAAAAAATTATTAGAAAAGTGCTACTATGCCATAAATGATTTTATAAACGACGCAAATAAAAATATGGGTCTCCCTACTAAGGTCTACTTTTCAGACCAAATTGCGACACCCAAACTGGGTGTCCATAATTTATCCATCAACCTTGTACCGTGTATAGTATATGGAATTGCAATAAATTGAAATTAAAATGGTTTATTTATATTCATTTTCTTAAATTATTTACATAATTTGAAATCACCTCTCAGAAGTGACTCCCATATTCAAAATTCATTTATTTTACGTTACACGTACGTGTTTGGGTCTCAGAAGTTCATATGTGCCTTTCAACTTAATCGGTCCAGTAGATTAGGAACAAATTTGCTGTGATAGATGGACAGACAGACAGACACGAGTGTTTCTCTAATGGTTCCGTTTTTTATTCGGACGTACGAAAGCCTTAAAGCACTGTGTTTAGGACCTGTCAATTTAGTTTAGTTTGAGATTATGTACCATTATAGTATATTTCTGAGATTAGTACAAACGACTCAGCACCGTGTTGGACTTTGAAGGTCACAGTATACGTAACGTTTTTTCTACGAGGCACAAGAAAAAACACTAACTACCTAGAACAGGGACGGGACGTATCGTCTCGTTTATTTTGTCGCAATATTTTTATATGCAACGATGTCAA
Source organism: Maniola hyperantus (assembly GCF_902806685.2). NCBI lineage: Eukaryota > Metazoa > Arthropoda > Insecta > Lepidoptera > Nymphalidae > Maniola > Maniola hyperantus. Next base: position 6,090,857 of record NC_048553.1, read on the forward strand.
GAAAAGAACGAGACGAGTCACGAGAAAAACCCACGTTACGTATGCAGCGCCCTTAATTTATAATAATATACTGAGGTTGAGATTTTACTTTGAGAATCCTCCGTTTTATTAACTTAGTATTGGGGAATATATATGGGGAAATATTTTCAAAACTTCTTCCAGCAAAGCCTGATCCATTAATTATATTTGATTTGTACAGCTGCTGGTATGTCCGTGAAGAATGTATTCAGTAGTCCCTTCAGAGAACGCCTCAACGCTTACAACTCCAAACTGACTTGGGCCGATGGTTCTACAAGTGACTGCATTGCTATACTCAATGTTTACAAGGTAATTTTATCGCTACTTTGAATGAATCTATATCAATATTGGCATCGATTCCTTTGTCTTTCTCTGAATTAAATTTGGAGTGTATGCATCCTTTTCTTTTTAACAATGCTAAAAAGGAATGGAACATGACTTTCACATTTAAAGACTCTAAATTTTAGTGCACAAAACAAATTTAAACAGTAGGTTCGTGACTGCACGCTTAAATCGAGCGTTTTACCATCTAAAAAATTAAATTTAAAACTGTCAAACAGCGTCTGTCCTTTTCATATTACATTAGTAAGAAGAGGATACGAATACTCTAAAATTAGGTTGTGCTCAGAATCGGTTCAACTGTAAATGTTAAATAGGATGATAGATAAATAGATGGGTACACTACCAGTGGCGTGCAGGTCATAGAGGCATGAATGCACTGCTTACCCCAGTTGTAATAGCTCAATGCATATTTTTCATTATGAGCTGCCAGTAACAGGTTCCTACCTAACTAATACTTACCCTGGCTTCAAACCCTGTGCACGCCACTGTACACTACCCATCTATTTATCTATCATCCTATTACCTTTTCAAGGCTAAAGCATTCAACTGATGTTGATAAAATTTAATAAGCTTAGCTTATATTTTTGATATGGTATGTTCGAGCGATTTATTTAATAAAGTACACTTACAACATACATGTTCTACGTTTACTAAAGTAACATTGTTTTATGCGCTGATACGTATATCAATAACAAGTGTACACATGATTCATATATGAAAACGCCATGAAAACTTAATCTTATGGTGGTGGATAGTTTTTCAAATATTCAAATAATTTATTTCAAATAACTTGAGATTACAGTAGCTGTAGGAGGTTGGAGCCTTCTTTTAGGAGTAGGCGAACTACTCCTGTGTCAGAAGACACCGCTCTTCCTTAAGGTGACGCTGGATGCACGTCCGAACTGCTCGGCCCACGTGGGTAACCTGTATGCTATTTCACCTAACATTGTGATAGAAAGAAATAGACTCAGTGATGAGCAGTGTAGCGAGTGCATGCGCTCACACTAGCGTCCGGATATATTGATGATGGCACACAGATAGTTGGACAGATGTCACCGATGAATTTTTGTAAATATATGATTTATGAAGGAACTACTTATTTCAATTATTATTGTATAAGATTTTATGGAAGAGCGGGGTCGCCTGCCACGAGTACTCGTAGCAATACTAAAACAGTTACTGGGATGGTCCCAATTACTACGCACTATGTGAAATTGTTTTACCTACTGAAACAAATATTTTTTAAATTTTTTTTGAATGATAATGATTACCTACTTATCTTTTGATGAATACTATAAAATCTCACTTACATACATACCTATTAGGTAACTACTGCCTCAGCGTGTATAAACAACTCGTATATATTATAGAAATCCATACTTCTATGAAGTGTCTGTCTGTAATTTCGAAATAACTACCGCAAGCTCATAATATTGTTATTTGAACTGTACCATAACAGCTGAATCAAACGTTTTTAAAAACTGTCTGTCTGTCTGTCTGTTTGAACGGGCTAATCTTCGGAACGGCAGAACCTATTTTGACGGGACTTTTACAGACAAGTAGAGGATTAACAAAGGATACTTTTTTAACCGACTTTTAAAAAAGGAGTTGTGTTTTTCTACCTATGTACACAGAAATCTCCGAGATTTCTGAACCGATTTGCGTATTTTTTTTAATTGATAAAGAAACTTTGCAACATTGTCCTATATAAAATGTCATTTTATATAGGACACACAGGATTTCAACTCCTCAATCCTGATGCTGCAGGGGACATGACCACCAAAACTTATGGGATTTTGAAACTGTCGGTTATAAATTGATATTGGAGGTAGGTACCTATATCTACCAAGTAAAGACTTTATCATTGAACTCGAAGACCCACTTCTCGACCCTGATGCTGTACCTAAGGAATTGCATTGCTAAATCGTGGTGATCCCACGGAATTTTAAATGAATCATCGCCCACGCCCGTTCGGTACCCTCATTCCGCACATTGTTTTGATTAGTCAGTCCACCAATCACAACAAAGCATTCTCCCCTGTCCCCCGCCAACATTTTACGATTTTCATGTAAAACCTTGTATATGCGTACTCTAGGAGTTGAATTCTCTGTGCTGGCGGATTACCTATTAGGAACACATGATTACACATTCGTTTGTCTGTGAAAATAACTTTTGTTGCCTACACTTATCTATTAGTAGCGACTAAAAACTATATATACTATCTACTTGTGTATACAAAAGTCAAAATAAATTCCACTTTGATCTCAAAAATGAAAATTTTATTTTTATAAGTAGGAAGTAGGTACAATTCAATTTCCCTCTAAAAGCCCACTACACACATAAACACAATATGTATCATTTTCTGTTTCAACAGTCACATTAGATGTATCATTCGACGCAGAACTATTGAAGCTCTCCATTTCATTTCTGGAATTAATAAACATACAATCAACATAATTATATTGTGAGTATTATCTATATAGAATGTATGCAAAAAACATAGCATAACAACTTACAAGTATGGTATGGTAGACCTTTCAATATTTAGTACAGAATTGAATGTTGCAGCATCATGTTGGATTTCAGTGGTACGTATATTGGGCATATTCATTTTATTTTCCTTGTTTTCTTCTAAAAGGAATGTCTAGAGTCACTAAAATACAACATAATTCAGCATTGACAAATCTGACAACAAATAGTAAATCTCTATATCATATAAAAATTAATCGCTGAATGTGTTGCTGATCGCAAATCTCGAGAACAGCTGCACCGATTTCGCTAATTCTTTTTGATAATATTCCTTGAAGTACGGGGATGGTTCTTATGGAGAGAATTTTTTTAAAAAAGTCCTGAAAAAGAATCGACTGTAGGCGGTGCGAAGTTCGTCGGGGCAGCTAGTAACATAATAATTATATTATCCTAATCCTAATCTAAATATTTAAAAGAAAAAGGTGACTGACTGACTGACTGACTGACTGACTGACTGACTGACTGACTGACTGACTGACTGACTGACTGACTGACTGACTGACTGATCTATCAACGCACAGCTCAAAATACTGGACGGATCGTGCTGAAATTTGGCATGCAGATAGCTATTATGACGCAGGCATCCACTAAGAAGGGATTTTCGAAAATTCAACTCTGGAGGGGGTGAAATAGGGGTTCGAAATTTTGTGTAGCCCACGCGGACGAAGTCGCGAGCATAAGCTAGTCTATAATATAAAAATGAATCACTAAATTTCATCGCAAATCTCGAGAACAGCTGAACCGATTTCGCTAATTCTTTTTTTAAATTAGGTATTCCTTGAAGTACGAGGATGGTTCTTACCGAGAGAAAAATTTAAAAAATTTGAATCGACTGTTAGGCCGTAGGCGGAACGAAGTTCGCCAGGGCAGCTAGTGGAATTATAAATGTGAAAGTGTAGATGTTTGGATGTTTGTTACTCAATCACGCAAAAAAGGCTGAACGGATTTGAGTGAAATTTAGAATTCTTAACTGGATTAACACATAGGCTACTTTTTATCCCGGAAAATCAAAGAGTTCCCGCGGGATTTTGAAAAATGTGAAATCCACGCGGACGAAGTCGCGGGCATTAGCTAGTATCTAAATAATATCAACTTACAAACACAGTGTCAAATTTTCAGAAGCTGGCTCTAAATGGTACGGTGTGATAGCATCATAATCTAATTCAATTCGATTTTTTGCTTTGTCGTTTCCTTGTCAAAGAAAATCCTGTGATCCACTAAAATAGAAGTATAATATATAAGTATTTATTAAAAATAAATAAATGTCATCATCAAATTCACCATCCTGGAGAACCTTGAAAACGACACTCGCGTCTATTTTTTATAAAAAGTGCTGGCCCGCCATCTTAGATTAAAAAATTAATGTCATTATCAAAACCAGCATCCTGGAAACCCTGAAAACGACACCCATTTCTATTTTTTGTGAAAAGTGCATGTCTGCTATTTTGGATTTGAAAATAAATGTCATTATCAAATTCAGCATCCCGGAAAAGTACATATTCAGTCAAATAAAATTCCCCTCGAGTCACATTGTTATTCACGTCGGGTGTGACTCACAGGAATAACCCCGAAAAAGTAATGGCATTATCATCACAAGATAATATTATGGTTTGGAAAGATTCTGATGAATTTTAATAGATCTCCTCTTTGCAAGGGATTTGCTTTTGCGAGTCTAAACCGTTTCTTTTTCCTCTTCCGCCAATCCATTTTTGTTTCTGTTACATGAAAACTCAAGTATATAATTAAATTGTCTAAGCACACAATATGACCTACATACTTATATTTGTAACTAGATGATACACGCGACTTCGTCCGCGAGGATATAGTGGTTTTTTAATCCCGCGAGAACTCTTTCAAAAGCGATCACTATTTCAAATTTCAGCCAAATCCGTCTTGTACTTTTTGCGTGAAAGGGTAACAAACCTATACACACACACACGCAGATACAAAATTTCGCCTTTATAATATAAGTGTGATTTGACAACCCTGACTTTCGGAATTCGGATAAGTCCAAATTATATTTTATTACTAGTTGATGCCCGCAACTTCGTCCGCGTGGAATTAGGTTTTTAAAAATCCCGTGGGAACTCTTTGATTTTCCGGGATAAAAAGTAGCCTATGTGTTAATTTAGGGTATACCCTAAATTAACACTTTTATCTATCTCCATTCCCAATTTCATCCAAAACCGTTCAGCCGTTTTTGTGTGATTGAGTAACAAACATCCAAACATCCACACACACACACATCACTACACCTATTATAAATGTGAAAGTGTGTTTGTTTGTTGGTTCGTTGGTTTGTCCTTCAATCACGTCGCAACAGAGCAACGGATCGAAGTGATTTTTTGCATGGGTATGGTTGACCTGGAGAGTGACATAGGCTACTTTTTATCCCGGAAAATCAAAGAGTTTCCACGGGATTTTAAAAAATCTAATTCCACGCGTACGAAGTCGCGGGCATCACCTCATCATCATCATGATCAACCCATCGCCGGCTCACTACAGAGCAGGGGTCTCCTCTCAGAGTGAGAAGGGTTTTGGCCATAGTCTACCACGCTGGCCATGTGCGGATTGGTAGAATTCACACACCTTTGAGAACATTATGGAGAACTCGGCATGCAGGTTTCCTCACGATGTTTTCCTTTACCGTTAAAGCAAGTGATATTTAATTAATTAAAACGCGTATAACTCCGAAAAGTTAGAGGTGCGTGCCCGGGATCGAACCCCCCGACCTCCGTTTAGAAGGCGGACGTCCTAACCACTAGGCTATCATAGCTTCACCTAGTTTATAATATTAGTAGGATATATGTAAACTACTACCACCAGCTGTCGATACGATGCATTCTAAAATAAATCGACCGACCGACCGACAGACCGACCGGCCAAGTACGAGTCAGACTCGCGCCCCGAGGTTTCCGTACTACAATAGTAAAATGTTTATCTCTAAATCTCTGTTTAGAGATAAGCATTTACAATGTAACTTAATGTATTACTACTATGTAACTAGAATTTCGGTACATATAAAAATGAATCGCTAAATGTGTTGCTGATCGCAAATCTCGAGAACAGCTGAACCGATTTCGCTAATTCTTTTTTTATAATATTCCTTGAAGTACGAATATGGTTCTTACGGAGAGAAAATTTTTAAAAAATTCCTGAAAAAGAATCGACTGTTAGGCGGTACGAAGTTCGCCGGGGCAGCTAGTGAAAAATAAAAATAAATAAATAGGTAAATAGTATTTTTTGACATTTTGCATGATAAATCAAAAACTATTTAGTATGCACTAGATGATGCCCGCAACTTCGTCCGCGTGGATTTAGGTTTTTTAAAAATCCCGTGGGAACTTTGATTTTCCGGGATCAAAAGTCAAAGTCAAATGATTTGTTCAAAATAGGTAATAAATTACTCTTTTCGATTGTCAGTTGTTGGATTTGTAAAATATAGTGGTGATATATAATTATTTCGCAAACGCTACGAGGGTTCCAAACGTGCCCAAGACTGAGAAGAGCCCACAGCTAACTCAGCCGGGTATTCTTTTTATTATCACCACTTTACAAAATCATAAATTAAACTTATTAGAACTATCACAAAGCCGAGCAACTCATTCCCAAGCTTGCTTATCATTTAAATAATCCTTTACAATGTAATAGGATTTTTTAATTAGTTTACGTTTTATGAAAACTTTGAACTTATGACAGTCACTTTGAACTTATGACAGTCACTTTTTTTTTAAATTTATTTATGTTTTTATATACGTACAATAAATTTTCAAAAATATATTGACTATGCACTGTCATAATTTTAACTTCTCTAAATTTAGTTCGCAGCGACTCTCGTGGTCCCATACTATATATGGCTCGAACAGCCCTTTTCTGCAGCACAAAAATAGAATTTATATCAGCAGCATTACCCCATAATAATTCCGTGGTGCCACCTGAATCAGGGTTTCTACTGAAAACCAGCGCTGTATGTTTTTGTACTTGTGCAAGACAATATGCATTTATGCTGAGTAGGGACCTTTTTTTTTGGGTTGTGCCACACATGACATACTTTATTCCGGCGCTTCTTCTACTTGAGGTTTTTTGACTTTATTACTCAAGTATAAGAGGCGCTGGGATAACCTAACCAGTTGGTAACTGGTAATGTGTGGTACAGCTTTAAAAAATAAACGTTTTTCTTTTCTTTCTTTTTCTTTTCTAATAATATGCCATATGACATAATGCTGTGAAAGTAACTAAAATATACTAGTCTCGCCGTTTCTATGTCTGTCAACTGGCGAATCTTTTTTACCGCATATGCAGCAGAACTGTCTGTTCGATAAGTTATTTATATGAGAGCCCCATTGAAGTTTCGCATCTAACGTTATTTCCAGAAAAATAGCGGTATCCACTAAATCTTATTTATCATAAAAGTAGCCTATGTCCTTCCCCGGGATGCAAGCTATTTTTGTACCAAATTTCATCAAAATTGGTTAAATGGATGAGCTGTGAAAAGCTAGCAGACAAACAGACGGACAGATAGACAGATACACTTTCGCATTTATAATATTAGTATGGATAAAAATAAATAAAATCGGTTTTTGATGTACAAGTAAGGTCCTTTTATATGATATCACACTTGGTTTACTAATCTTACTTGAAAGTTGAAAATACTAACTATTCGTTAATGAACACATTTTTATTTATTTTTTGTGATATAACCACAAATTCATTGTTTTCAGATTTTTCCCCTTACGTGTGTTATAAGATCTACCTACCTGCCAAATTTTATCATTCTAGGTCAGTGGGAAGTACCCTACAGGTTTCTTGACAGACACACTGACAGACTGACAGATAGACAGACAGACAGACAACAAACTGATCCTATAAGGGTTCCCTTTTCCTTTTGAGGTACGGAATCCTAATGATCTCTCTTTTTGCACTGCATTTAATCTGAATCCAAGAATTCCCGATCCGAAATAGCCGTAAGCAAGACTGTATCGTCACTTACCACCAGGTGAGATTGCAGTCAAGGGCTAACTTGTATCTGAATAAATAAATAAAAAAGTACTATTTGTACGAAGCGTTGCGTACTTTATTTGTAAGACGGACAGACAGACAGACAACAAACTGATCCTATAAGGGTTCCTTTTTCCTTTTGAGGTACGGAATCCTAATGATCTCTCTTTTTGCACTGCATTTAACCTGAATCCAAGAATTTCCGATCCGAAATAGTCGTAAGCAAGACTGTATCACCTACCGTGTCACCTACCACCAGGTGAGATTGCATTCAAGGGCTAACTTGTATCTGAATCAATATTATTATTATTATTTTATTACTTATAATAAAACTGTAACAGGTGAAATTCTGTACATTGAAGATATTTTGAAATTTTTTTTTTCGAGGGCACTCTATAATCGATACTGAACTCAAAACTGGAATTTTTTTCATTTTTGTCTGTCTGTCTGTCTGTCTGTATCACGGCCGCGCATCACGCTGAAACTACTGAATGGATTCCAATGAAACTTGGTACGATTTGACGTCATACTATGAGGAAGAATATAGGATACTTTTTATCCCGAAATTCAGCATGGTTCCCTTAGGAGAGGGGTTGAAAGTTAAAATGTATACTGAGCTGTAATTCATTAACGCGTAGTCCGATTTCATTCATTCTTTTTTGTTAGAAACCATACATGTTAAAACTTCAAGTTCCAACTTCTCAACCATCATCATAATAATGACGGGTAGCTTTTGTACTTTTGGATTTCAATCAGCTGTTTTAGGAATAGTTGATGTTGAATTGATATTAAAGGTACGCTTAGAATAAACTATCTCTGGTTTAGGTACCAAGCAACGACTTCATAATTCAACTCGATATCCCAACTCTTCAACCCTGATGATGCAGGGTACTGGGTATTGCACTCCTAAGCCACTGTTGATTGTGAGATAATATTGTAGATGCCAAACATATATACCATTATTGAACTTTAAGTTCCAACTCTTCAATACTGATGCTGCAGGGTACTGCACTCCTATTCTATGGGTTTTAGGAACTGTTGTTGGTGAATTAATATTGTACCATTTACTATTGTACCAAACCACGACTGCATGGTTGAACTCCGTTCACAAAAATCCACGCACTCCATCGAAATCCTATTCTATTCCAAACTTATTCGCCAGCGTGACAGGAGTGGAGAAGGCGGATAGGGACGTGTGAGGGGTGCAACGGATCAACGTGATTTTTTCCATCATCATCAGCCTGCGGTCGTCCACTGTTGGACATAGGCTTTCCCTAAAGAGCGCCACCACACCCGGTCCTCAGCCTTCTTCACCTAGCCACTTCCCGCCAGCCTCTGTATATCGTCGGTCCATCGTGCTGGAAGGCGTCCCACACTACGCTTACTTATACCTACGCTATAACTACCTATTATAATAAATAAAAAAGTACTATTTGTACGAAGCGTTGCGTACTTTATTTGTAAGACGGACAGACAGACAGACAGACAGATAGACGGACAGACAGACAGACGAACAGACGGACAGACGGACGGGCAGACGGACCGATGGACGGACCGACAGACGCATGGACGGACGGACGGACTGAAGGACGGACGGACGGACGGACGGACGGACGGACGGACAGACGGACGGACGGACAGACGGACCGACAGACAGACAGACAGAGGGTTCCGTTTTATCCTTCTGAGGTACGGAACCCTAAAAATACAAAGAAATACCACCAGGTAGGTACCTACCTACCTATATATATTATTATACATATACAGGTACCTTTTTAGGGTTCCGTACTTTATAAGGAAAAAGGGGACCCTTAGGATCACTTCGTTGTCTGTCTGTCTGTCCGTCTCTCCGTCTGTGTCGTATCTGTCACACAAACCTATAGGATACTTCCCGTTGACCCAGAATCATGAAATTTAGTAGGTACGTAGGTCTTAGAGCACAAGTAAAGGAATAAATCCGAAAACCATAGATTTGTGATTACAACTTACAAAAAAAAATTAAAGTGTGTTAATGAAAAAATAATTAGTATTTTCAATTTTCAATGTATAATAAGTATACCAAGTGGGGTATTATATGAAAGGGCTTTACTGTATTGTGTGTATTCTAAAACACATTTTTATTTATTTTTATGCATAATAGTTTTTGATTTATGGAGCAAAATGTCAAAAAAATACCTGAGTACGGAACCCTTGGTGCGCGAGCAACTCGCACTTGGCCGGTTTTTTAAAATTAGATAAAATAAATAACTAAACAAAGTTACTTACCTATTGTACTAGGACCACACGAGTAGATATCCCTACTAGGACCTCAACAACAAAGTCAGGTCAATAAACCAATGAATAAAATTGGTGTCCAAATTTCAAATTCCAGAGGTCAATGTACAAAATGCAATAAGTATTTGAAGGACTTATTGACTCTGCTCTGCTCAATCTTCTACACATTTGCATAGCCACTGAATAAAAATTAATTTTATAAAATCATTACGACTTTTGTTTTTGAAAACATATTAATAACAACAGTTGTCGTCATAGAAACCACAATATTACACGCGCAGCCGCGCGCCGCTGGGCTGGCCCTTCCCTCCGCCACCCGCGCGGTGTCTAATGTTTTGGGGTGAGAAGCATGATGATTTTAGCCGAAATCTAGCGCTTGAAAAGGGTTGAACAGTAGTTTGGGAAAAGTATTTTTGAGAAAAAACTACTGAATTTAGGTTTACAAAGTAAAGTTATTTCAACTAATGAATAAATAAACTATGTCTAATGATAATTTTTTTTAGAATTTTCCTATTCCTAATCTTATTTATTTACGCCCAAAGTTGACATAAATTTAGTGTTAAAATAGGAATCTTTTGAGGCTCGTAACTTTTAAATCAATATTTTTTTCAATGTTTTAGATATCATTGAACCTAGATAATGACGAGATAAATCGATATAATTCTTAGTTTTGTGCGTACAATATCGAATATTGTTGTATTTTCCCTCCTACGTTTGTATGAAGAAAGCACCGAACTGAGCTGCCTTAACAATATTTCATCAGCGATATCAAGCAAACGTGTGTGAGTTAGTAAGTGTATAGATAGATATATGTATGTGTGTATTTGTGTGTGTGTGTGTGCGCGTGTGTGTGTGTGTGTGTGCGTGTGTGTGTGTGTGCGTGTGTGTTGTGTGCGTGTGTGTGTGTGCGCGCGTGGTCTATGCTTATATTATGTGAGTATTAAACAAAATAGTCAAATAAACCTAGTAAGTACTACAATAGTTGTTATATGGTACGTAATAAAAGCGATTCCACTTCATCGTAGTTTAGTGATAACAGATACTTTTTCAAAATTTCTTTGCAAGCGTTGTATTTTAGTGGATATGTTTTAAGCTTCCTGTTAATCACGTTATATAGATAACTTGATTGTATGGAATATTGATTCCGAGCAAAAGCAGTTCTGGTTCGAGATGTTTTTGCTACAATAAATCTATTTCTTTTATTGGAAGGTGAAAAAGGTAAAGATTTGTGCTTCCTTAAGACTATGCTTAAAACGTATAGCTTTCTGACCGTAAGTAAGCCCGAGTCAGAGTAGAGCTGAGTAGTAGAAAACATATAAGGTTTAAAGAGCATAACTTTTAAAAGAGAGCGTTGGGCTCTCTCTAGCTCCAGAAGCTTTGTTTTGGCTGCTCCGCCCCAGACAGTTATGCAGTAAGATATAATGGATTGTACAAGAGTTAGATATACAGTGGTCAAAATATTTTTGGAAGCTATATGTCTAAGGTTTTTAAAAATCCATATTAATTTCCTTATTCTATTTGAGACTAAATCTATATGTGAGTACCACGTCATACGATAATCTAGCATCACACCAAGGTATTTGATAGTGGAAACTTTTTTTAAAACCGGACAGTTACAGTCTACATTATTGTCCAATTGTGCACATGTATGGATCTTTATTTTAAAATTAGAGACTGGTTGGGAACGTTCACATATGGTAAAACACATATAATTTGTTTTTTCTGTATTTAGGGTTAAGAGATTCAAGTTAAGCCACTTAGCAATTTTCATGAGCCCTTGTTCGGTATGATTACGAACATCTTCCCAAGAATTACCGGTGAATACAATGGCAGTGTCATCTGCGTACGAGATAACATTCCCATTCGGTATCTTCATATTGCATAGTTCATTGATATATATCATAAATAAGGTTGGGCCCAGAACACTACCCTGTGGCACACCGTAGCTAATGTCTATCTCTTGACTTATGTACTTATCTATCTTAACCATCTGGGTACGCCCACTTAGGTAGCTCCAAAATAAAGACAAGGTCTTATCTCTTATACCAATGGATTCTAGTTTGTGCATAAGAATGGGCACAGAGACGGTGTCAAACGCTTTTTTTAGGTCAAGAAAGACCGTGAGACATTTATTTTTACCATCTAACTGGTCTACGATCAGAGTGCTAAGAGCTGTGACAGCATCTTCTGTAGATTTGCCTCGTCTGAATCCAAATTGGGAGTTAGATATAATATTACGTTGATCTAGATAATTAATAAGTCTAACGTTAATTAACTTTTCCAATATTTTTGAGATAGCTGGTAAAACCGAGATCGGTCTATAATTGTTGACGTCATCGCTGTTACCACTCTTATGCACAGGCGTTATAATAGATTTTTTTAAGATCGCAGGGAAAATACCTTTATAGAAGCACAGATTAACGAAATGCGCAATTACAGGAGCAATGATGCTGTTAGCCAATTTCAAGAACTCCGTTGAAATATTGTCCCAACCTGGTGCACTACCAGTTTTTAAATTCATAAGTACAGCATTAACCTCTTTAGGATCTGTGTCAAGGAGGCCAAAAGATGAAAAGTGGGAGTAAGACGAGCTAACAAACCTAGGTGATAACTGTTGAGGATTATTTTGAATAATGTTTTCAGCCAATCTTTTTCCAATACTGGCAAAATAGGAATTAACCTGATTAACAGACTCAATTGGAGAGGACTTAACACTTAACAGATCTGTATTATTATTTTTTGTGTTATTCAGATGAGTAAAACTTTTAATATTCTTCCAAAGAGCTTTATAATTTTTTGTCGATTTAGCTAATTGTTCTTTCTCAAAGTTGCGTTTCAGTTTTTTAATCAAATTATTACAAAAATTGCGATATCTTTTGTACGTGCTTTTCAAGGTTTCATTAGTAGGGTCAGAACGAAGATTTTTCTGTAATTTATTTCTGTGCCTTATGCAGCGCAAGATTCCTGGAGTAATCCAGGGTTTAATTACTCGCTTACATTTAGGAATAAGTATAGTTTTAGTATTTTCATCAAGAGAATCTTTGATTTTATTTGTTAAATGGTCGATTAATATTTCTGGGTCATCACAATTAAGTAGTAGAGAGATATTTTTACTCGCAAGACTCTTTAGTGCTTCATCAAAATTTGAAAAAATTTAGTTAGCAAATAAGAAAAATATATACATATGTATGTATGTGTTAATTAGAACTAAGAAAGACCGATACTATTATCCCGGGAAAGCAAATGTTACTACGAGTTTTTTATAAGAACTATATCTACGAGGACTAAGTCGCGGGCGTTCGATAAATGCCTTAGGATTTTTTTCTAGACTGGTTACCTGTTATTTTTTTAAAGTCTGTCTTAAATTTTTTTCGTAGGTCTGGAACCATCTACGTCAGCAAAATTATTTCAAGCAGCCAGGCAATAGCGAAGTCAGTTGGGCAAGACGTTTCTATGTCCAGATTCGATCTCTCAGGGAACTCGACGATATGGTCAAAGAAATACGGATGCGCCTTTCAAGGGAAGGCATCGATCCTAATACCCGAATTTCACCTTGGAACAAACATGAGCAGCCTTTGATACTAAAGGTAAGCTAAAAAAACTGGTCAAAAGCGAGTATGACTCGCACACGAAGGGTTCAGTACCATCGTACAAGATATACTTTTACGTGGAACACTGCAAGTTAATAACGGAGTATATATTGTGATAAGTTAATAATTTTTTCACACTGAAACACTTGAACACTTTTTTCTGATGTAACTACAAATTCACGGTTATCGGATTTTTTCCTTTACTTGTGTTATAAGACCTAACTACCATGATTCTAGGTCAACAGAAAGTACCCCCTAGGTTTCTCGACAGACAGACAGACAACGAAGTGATCCTATGATGATAAGGGTTCCGTTTTTGCTTTTGAAGTACGGAACCCTATAAATATTTTGTTTTGCCCCTAGGTCATACTAGCCGGGGCTTTCTACCCTCAATACTTCGTGCAAGTGTCAACAGACGAGGCCCGCGAGAGAGACGCGGTAAAGGCCCTGGGGGGCCTCGATCCTCGTAACTCTGTGTACTTGAGGGGCTTCCCCGACGGACAGCCGGGGGAAGTGTATGCCGCGGCCATCAAGAATATAGTGATTCAGCAAATAGGTGACGAGCCGAGAGTGACGTTCGACAAGAACGGCCGGTGAGACTTCTTTTTTTTTTTTACAGATCCTACATCACAGAAATTATAACAGAGATAGTGTGTTTGTTTCTTGGTTTGTTGCTTTGTTCTTCAATCACGTTGCAACGGATTGATGTGATTTTTTGCGCAGTTAAAAAACACCGGAGAGTGACATCTATATTATACGCGACACGCCGAGATCGCGATGGCAATCGGGGTGGGGACCACCCGCATAGCCATATCATATTACACAATTGAAGATTATCTAAATGATAAAAGAGCGTGGACGTGACCTGTAGCTCGTTCCAGCAACGCGCGGGATTGCAAACACATTTTTATACATGGCATAATATTGTATATCAAATCTTTGAAAAGAGCACCCGCCGAGTTTCTCGCTGGTACTTCTCGGTAGGAAAGGCATTCCGAACCAGTGGTAGATGCATCTGACGATTCAAAAGTACTTGTAAAAGTTTAATTAAATAAAAAAAAAATTTATATATTTTATTTTTATTTTTGTAAGTGGTTGAAACATTAGCCGCTTGAATTTCTCAGTTAAAAAGATTTGCTATGATTTAAAATGAGCACCATATAATTTGAACCTTGAATTCATACAAAAACATATCAAAAAACTACTCACCTGGATCGCCTGAGACGCTTGCTAGAACCACAATACTTGACGACCAATTTGGTACCACCCGAGCAGACCTTACTTAAACGGCCGTTGATAGCCAAATGAGTGAAGATAACAGGTGAAATTCCTATCAGTATTGCCTATATAGTCTATTTTCTTTGATTGATCTAAAAATGATGCTATCTCAGATATTTTTGGTTCTGCCATTTTGCTTAATAATTTTGGTGACTGGCCAATGTTAGCCTTGAAAACTAAAGTTCATTTTCACCATGTACAAACCCATCAGGCATTAGCTAGTAAATGTACTTAGCTAATGCCTGATGGGTTTGTACATGGCATTCCACCCTCAATATTTGATTATTATGATAGATTGTGGGTTCGACTGATATCACGTGACGAGTATATCACGCACAAACATTTGGTTTTCATAAAAATTCATAAACAGTTTAAAACTTTTCATTTTTGTTTCAGAAAAGTGTTCTTGACCTTCCAAGACAATCAGAACCTAAAAAGTGATCAAAAGGGTGGTGTAAGTACTACAATCAACAATTCATATTCAATTCATATGTAGCTGGTAATAATATATCAAAAACCTTTCGTTTGTAGGACCCAACTATCCCTGGTCAGGTAGTATTGCCGGTGTACAAAGCGATCAAAGCGAGGCACTTAAAAATGGATATAAGAATTCCATTGCTGCCGTAAGTATACACTTTTCCTTTTGGAAATACTCTTACAAATTTCAACGCACATATACACTCACGCACACACATGCACGAATACGCATATTACGTATGTTCCTTAGCGTTTTTAGGCACTTTAAGCACTGTATCCGATCCGTTTCCAAGTATTCTCGATCCAAAAGTAGCCTTAGTAGTATTTGTATGTTGGGTTGCGTCACCCGAATTTCGTTATCCAAAGCTGAGAATATGTCCTATTCGGAGAAATGTATTAATCAGAATATTACTAGTACTAGTAGCCGTCAAGTTGAATGGCCAGTCTCAAAAATACGTAAGCAACTTCCGTCGAAACGGAAGCAATGGATTCGATCCGAGATCTAGAAAAGATCTGAATCTTGTCGGATTCGGGTCTGATACAGTCTTAGCCTAAGAATTTTCTCGTAGAATAAAACCCGAAATAATTTGCCAAATAATAACTGTTTGCTTAGAATTGAAAAAGCAAACGCGCTGGCCGCAGCGATCGCCGAATTGAAGAAAAATAATATGGAAATTAGCAAAATGGTGCCGCGCCTACCCGAGATTGATGATACGCACTTCCCCTTGCTAATTTCACAGGTAAGTTTTCACTACTAAACCATTATCAGCTTTGCTTACGTTGAAATAATTTCGAAAATCACTTCACAGTCAGACAGCAACAATAAACAATCACTTACGTAGTACGCGGCAGAAAATATTGTATTGTACATCGTTTCGTAGAGCTTTGTCTCTGTAGTTGAGACCGACAAAACGTCACATAGGTATGAGTGATAGAGACAACGCTCTACAAAGCCGAAATCTCATTCTAAAGGTCGATGTGCAATATTTCTTGCGGGCTACTGTATAAAATATTAATTAGAATCCACCTCGATTACACAATTGGAGTTTCTCTTCGTGATCAAAAGAGAAATGAGATCTGCAGGAGAACAGAATATACAGTTGAGTACATTAAAATACATAGACCGCCATCCTCTGGAAACTTCACAGTTTTCAGAGGATGGCGAAGTTTGTGAGGATGACGAGTTCGCATTATACATATTAAAGTAAAATATAAAACACTACAGCTAGCAACAGCGTTAATCACGTACATGAAATTTTATTCTGACAGCTCATTAATATCGGTCGTTTCTGGGTGCAATACGCTGACGAGTCGACAGCCTCGGAACTGCGAATGATACAAGTTACGTTGAACCGCAAGCCGTTGCTCGCGTACACGCACTCCGTGGCCGTGGACACGCTGGTCGCAGCTCCGTACAGCGACGCCAATGGTACCCTGCTGTTCCGCGCGAGAGTTACGCGCCTGCTCCCCAAGGAAATGGTTGAGGTAAGCTTGTATGGTACCAACATTGGAGCAAACATTTGTGACAATGCCAAAATCAAACAAGTCCCACATTCTATGTATCTTTGATGTACTTTTTCTTCTTCCTATTAACTATTTCCATTGCTCTTATTGAGTGGTTTGAATAAATTAAAAAAAATTCACCACACTGGCCAAACCGCACTTAGCCAGTGTGGTGGACTATGGCCAAAAGCCTAATGAAAAGAGTCCCGTGCTCAGTAGTAGGCCGACGATGTGTTAATGATGATGATGATGGTAAGAAAATGTTTACAGGTGTCCTATATTGACTACGGAAGCATGGGTCGCGTGGGAAGTTGCGGTCTGAGGGAGCTTCCGGAAGAGTGCAGTGGCATTCCACCGCTAGCCATGCAGTGTGTGCTGACCAACATCGCGCCCGCTCCTTTACTGCATGCACATGCGCAGTGGAGCCCGCATGCTGTGAGACTGTTTACTGAGATGGTGTCCAAAGGCAGGCTTCTGGGCAAGGTAAGAGAGGCATTTTTCGTCTTTGATAATGTTCTACATTGCATGTTAGGCTTGCGCTTGACGACAATCATGCGTTAAAGAAAGCAATGATTAGGTCTAAGTTGGAGCGCGCTTCAACTACGACAATCAGCGCTAGAGGAAAGATAGACTAATATCATAGAATACAAACCATTAGTACGTAAAGAAGCGCGTTATATGAAACATTACGTCCACTCTCGCGCGCGTTCAGATCAATTATGACAAGTTCGGCAACAAATCTGTCCAGTCATACTGGCAACTGAACGGCCAATTACAATAGCCTCTATATGTGTATTGCCCTCGTATTTTAAATTTGCTTGTGTGTGTAAATGCGGTAGTGGGGCGCGTCATTTCAGCTTAAACAAGCTCTACCACAATGTCGGAAATTGGCAGTGTGGATCCCCTTTTGTCGTCGCCCGCAACGTGATGGCACGGCTACTTGTCCTGCCGTGCTGGCGTCACTCGGTCCTCACCTTGTTGTCATGCGAGTGAGAAGCACTGATGTTGCTTACGTATAGCGTTGTCCTTGTCCTGCTCGATTGGCTTCGCTCAGACCTCAGACCCAACGTGACCCATACACACATCTTGTGAGGACATGCCAGTGTTCCGGTAGTAGTAATAGGTATAACGCGTAAAATTTAACTCCTCGCGCGGCATTTAACTTTTTGTGTCAAATTTCATGTCAAAAATACGGTTTTAGTCCTTATTTTAAAGGTGAATCGTACTTTGACATGACAGTTGACCCATAGAGTTAAAATGGCGCGTGAGTAGTCATTAAGGACTATAATTAAATTAGGGGTGTACTAATATGAACTTGCACAATACAGTACCCGGCATGAAATGGAGAGATTGCGGTTTTCTAGAGCGTTGTCTCTGTCGGTGAGACCAACAAAACGTCACATAGGAAAGAGTGGCAGAGACAACGCTCTACGCTACCGAAAGCTAAAGGTCGGTGTTCAATATTTCTGGCCGGGTAATGTAATAATGCTTATTTTCAGATTTATTCGGTGGCTCACGGAGTAATTTCCATTGAATTGTTGGCTGAAGGAGGAAAGGTTAACGTGAACAAGGTACTTTTGGAAAAAGGATTTGCAGTTCCTTGCGAAGAAAGTTACGATTCCAAGGTATTTACACGTATATACATTGCTTTTGCTCGCAATAACTTATACTTTTTATATTAGACCATTCTGTCGCTAAACGTGCCTACGTTCGCGTTAGGCGAAAATGTACCGTAACATGGAAGACGTTTCTGTTACCGTTTGATGGTATTCTTTATGCAATTGGTATATTGCAAGATATTTGAAAAAACCCGTATATGAAAAACTATATGATGCCCGCGGCTTCGTCCGCGTGGATTTAGGTTTAAAAAAACCCGTGGGAACTCTTTGATTTTCCGGTATAAGAAGTAGCCTATGTCCTTCCATGGGATGCAAGCTATCTCTGTACCAAATTTCGTCAAAATCGGTTGACCGGATGGGCCGTGAAAGGCTACACACAGACAGACGGATACACTTTTGCATTTATAATATTAGTATGGATGAAAGTTGAAAAGTAGATGTTTTTAGCTCTATTCAGCAAGGTAAGGAGTAACTCTCTCGTTGAACAGTTTTTTCTCTTTTCTTCTCCTTCTCTTAATGCAAAAAAGTGTCGTAGATTTAATAAATATTTTTAATGGTCAAAATCATTTCGCCCCCAGTTAAATCACGACCTTAGGCAAACGGCCACAGAGCTTAATTTGGCTCAGAAGCGTGCATTGAACAAGGAGCAAGCAGAGCTGGCGTTCAATCATCTGCACGAGATTGCACCTCCTAACTACAAGGAGTGCATCTCTGCCGCCTGCCTTAAGGGACCTGACAGGTTAGTGGTGAAAATATAACTCTATTGGCAACACATTGGTGGTTCCTCTGGTGCTGCAAATATGCAAGGGCGGCGGTAATCACTTAACATCAGGTGACCCGGCTTCTCGTTTGTTCCCTATTTATATTCAAAAAAAAGGTGGTATCAGGCTTGGCACTAAAGCATATCACCCAATATCGTTTGTAGACCATCCAAAACGCTGGGGGACTTTTGTTCTGTGATTTTTGTGTGGATGAAATATGAATAGTGAAGTTTTAGCTGGTTTTAGTCAATTTAAAGTCAGTGAAAACTATTTTTTTTTCGTATTATGTCTACTCATTGGATATATTTAATTTGTTAAGAGATAAGCATTTCCAATATAACTTAATTTATTACTACTATGTAACTACAATTTCGGTACATGAAAAATATAAATAAATAAATAAATGTAGTCCATACAAAATGACTCGACTGTCATGTCGAAAGTACGGTTCACCTTTAACATAAGGACTAAAATCGTACTTTTGACCTAAATTTGACTCAAAAATATCAATATAGGTAGTATTTTATTTTTTGACAGTTTTCTTATATTTGTTTTTCGTAGCCCACTGGAGTCAGCGCTACATAACCTGATGTATGCGAGCCGTGAAAAAATGGTTAGCGTAGAATGGAACTCCGTGAATTCGGTTCTTTTGGATACAGAACCTCAAGAGATGTACGAAAGGTAACATACTCAAACGATGTAAGCTTTCCGTCTTCTCTAGGTCTAGAAAATTATGTCATGTCATATCTCACCCCCACCCAGTAATTGTTGAGAGCTTTGCACTCGAAATCCTAGACGAGTAGACCTAGGACACACAATTCGGCTGGGTAGCACTCGAGCAGCTTCGAAATGTCTTCGCGTCCAAAATTCGTCGGTACTTGAAGACCAAAGTCTTCGAACAGTGCATGTTGTCAGTAATGATATTTATGGATCCGAGACATGGTCGATTAGCAGACCTCCTAGGCGGACAGAAGACATGAAACGAGTCACAGGGAGTCGCTCAGGCGGCGCAAGATCGTGGCGTGTACAAGTCCCTACAAGAGACCTATGTTGGGTCGTGGACGTCTTATCGTTTGACGATCGTCTGATAGGTAGAATATGCTCGACAACTCGACTCATCACATTTGTCTTACAATGAAGCCTTACGATGCGTTGCGTTGGTGGTGCGGTGCCTTGAGCGGTGCCGCTCGTCATCATACATGGAAATCGCTGTGCCATGCCACACGATGCGTTACGAAGTCATGCGGTGCTGCAACGCACACGCAATGTACTTGGGAGCAGATAGACGAGGGCAACACAGTGCTGGGTGCCACTCGGGCACCTAGTACTCAAACCAACAGCGGTGCGACGCCGCCTTAGTCTTAGAGATATTTCCTTATAAGATAGTATAGTCGACGCATTTTTAACTGAATCGTCGTGTTATCTGTCTGTTTCGCTCACACCTACCTACGACCTGTAAGTGCGTGCGAAACAGACAGAGAAACTCGACGACTCAGTTTAAAATGCGTCGACTATCGATGGAATAGTAAATAGTAATGCACTTTATCGTCCGCAGGTTGTTGGTAGCGGCCGATGTGGGTCAGAACGAATTGAGCAGCAAGCTGACCCTGCGTCACACCACCCTGCTTCCCAACATCAGAGGCTTACCAGCTATCATTTCGCTCCTGTTCTGCCCAGAGTAAGCTTTGATTTGATCTCGATGAGTACAGTACACGGCAGAAAGTAATGTACATCTACCTTTAGAATGAGATTTCGGCTTTGTAGAGCGTTGTCTGTCACTCATACCCATAGAGTAGGATGTATATTAGGGTATATGTATATATGTATACCTATGTGACGTTTTGTCGGTCTCAACGACAGATACAATGCTCTACAAAACCGCTATCTCTTTCTAAAAGTCGACGTACAGTACGCGGCAGAAAGTAATGTACATCCTTTAGAATGACATTTCGGCTTTGTAGAGTGTTGTCTCTGTCACTCACACCTATATGACGTTTTGTCGGTCTCAACGACAGGGACAAGGCTCTACAAATCTGCTATCTACCTTCAAAAGGTCGATTACTTTCGGCCGCGTACTGTAGTTAGCAGTGATCAGAATCACAATCAGATGATAGAGCAGAATTTGGTCACAGAATGTCTGAGTAAAATAGCAAAATGTTTTATTTTATTGATTTTAAGAAGCGCTTCAGTTTTCGGAATTTCAAAGTGATGGTTTACGTACCCTAGGGCGGAGCTTCGTCGAGCCAACGACAAGTCGCGCTACGTGAGCGTGCTGTGCGGGCTGGGCAGCGACGAGGACGAGTCGCCGCGCTTCCCGGAACACGACCTACTCGTCAACATCGACGCGGACCTCTCCGTCAGCGACATCGGTCTCGTACGTATACGTACCGTGCATGCTTACGGCACCTCAGCTTCGTGAGCCGGCGACAAGTCGCGCTACGTGAGCGTGCTGCTCCGCTTTTATAAAATTACGAAGGTTGGCCCTCACGATCCATGGATTAATGATTTTGTTTACTTATGCAGATAAACCACATACGTTACTTGATGGATTACGTTATGTTCTGCAATGAAGGTGAAGACGTCCCGTCTACCCAGGACGATATCCGACCTAAGATTCCAAATTTTATACGAGACGATCTTATGAAGTAAGTGAACAAAAAGACATTCTAATTTTTACCTTTTCTTAACCAAAACTTTAAACAAAATTGGGTTCGCCCACAATATTGTCACAATAGGCTACTTTTTGTCCCATCCCATCCATTTAATCGATTTTGACGAAAAGTACAGAAATAGCTTCATCCCAGGGTTGGGCATAAGATCCTTTCTATCCCGAAAAGTCAAAGAGTTCCCACGGGATTTTTAAAAACATGTTTAATTTATTTAAATTTTTAATACGCGGGCGAAGGTGCTGGCTATCTAGATTCTAGTAAATTGAAACTGAAAAGATAAACTAATTAACAATTAACTTAGGTTGCTACAAAAACGACGCAAGCGTCGTGAACCTCAGTGTGTGGTGAACGCATGGGAGTGGAAATCCATACCTGAAGACGACCTCCTGGAGATCACTATCCCGGATATGTTGCAAAAGGCTGTGGTGTACCCTCCCCACACGCCTATTGAAATAGACGAGCTACCTCGGGAAGTGCTACTCGCTATGAAGCGGGAGAATGAAGAGCTGAAGATGCTGGTTGGAAGGTAAGTTACTTCATCATCGTCCCGTCACCGGCCCACTACTGAGCACAGATCTTATCTCAGAATGAGAAGGGTTTAGGTCATAATTTATTGCGGATTGGCAGACTTTACACACCTTTGGAGAAATCTCCAGCATACAGGGTTCCTCACAATGTTTTGCTTTACCATTAAAGTAATATTTAGTTGTTTAAAACGCACATAACTCCGAAAAGTTACAGTGGTGCGTGCGCATGATCGAACTCCGGAACCCCGAATAGGAGGCCGACGTCGAGGTCACACGATGCGTTTCCGGTGCGTTGCGGCGGCGCTCCAGTATGGCGTCGCAACCCACCACCCCGCCTCGTCTCTCTGGTCCCAAGTCCGTTGCGCGTGCGGTGCGGCGCCGCTCGAGGTCGTAACGCATCGTGTAGCATGGTACAGTGATTTCTATGTAGGAAGACGCAGCGGCACCGCTCAGGCAACGCATCGTGTGGCTTCACTCTTATGGTTCGTTACGTATACCAGTAAATAAGGAAGACATTTTGTTACCCAGGACATCTACATCGTCATCGGAGCTTGTCTGCAAGCTCTGTGCCACGCCTGCGATGCCCGCACACGCGATGCGCATACATCTGTGCTCCAACGCGCATCTCGACAAAGAGGAAGATTTCCGCCACTTGGAATCTTAAAAGACCCTATTCAGACCTAACCACCTCATTTAATACCCACTCTGAATTGTAAAAGTCGTGTACCAAAACTATATTTTTGACGGGCTACATACAAAGGCGATGTCTCAGTTCTGTGCAAAAGCTCGCATAAAAGAGTTCTAAATTACGTAACTTGACCTTTTTGCTCCTGTCAAAATCATACCTTTCCTATTAGCCACTTTTTTTGCAGTTGATGCGTGTAAAACTTATAATAAATAATAAATAATAAAATATGTGTTACAACTTACAACCAATAAATACATGATGTGAGGGTTACTGAATCATACACGAGTTTATTTTAGCAATGCACTCGCAATCGTCACTCAGTTAAGTTGGCTCCACATTAGTCGCATACATACGAGTTTACGCCGTGTGAAATCGATCGGTCCATTTCAAAACGAATTAATTAAAAATTGCAAATTATATATTCAATTTCAGTACAATAAAAAACGCATTGCGAGAGTGTTGTTCAATTAACCGCAAAATCTTTATAAAATGGTTGAGTAACCAAAAAACCTAATTATTTTCAGTTTCAATAAATACTTCCCAAACATTCGTATTTCAAAAACTTGTGTCTAATTTATTGGAAAGAACTTTTCTCCTTTTGTAATAAAGGCTAAACTTTAATGGTACTTTTATGTTACACGAGTAGGTACGATGTGATTTTGTGATATTATGTTTATCAATATAAATATTTTTCTATGCCAAACAAATTACTAAGGATAAGTTAGATAGAGGGGCTAATTCGTACACTAATATCTAAAGTAAATTGATAGGTGTAAAAGCAGTATAGTACTGCTTTTAGTACTTTAAAAAAAAGCTTGCTAAAAAGGATAGTATAAAAAACAGCGACAAAGCTAGGTATGCACTCGCCAGTGTAAGCGACTAAGCAGCAAAGCTACCTTTCTATACAGCTAGGTTTGCACCTCACCTTTGTAAATACAGGTGCAAACCTAGCTTTGTTGCTGACCCTACTATTTTAGATCTGTCAATTTAGCTTAGACATTTGTGTTCAACTGATTAGCCACTATTAGCTGGCATTTTGTAAAAAAAACAGCATTATAGTAGTATAGTTTACATTTAAAAAAAGAAAGTTAAACTGTATCACCCTTTGTGCAAAATGACCAGCATTTAATTATAACTGTTAAATGTTTCTAGACAATAAGGTAACTGTTTTTTTACTTAAAAAAATTATAAGTTTTAAATGTTGGCCGAAAACTGTTTGTCGAAAAAGATGTCACTTACAATTAGAATTAAAACTAGAATCTCTTACTTTTTCATTATAATCCCTAAATATTTTCAGTAAGCCCTTTTTCCGCCAGCATTTAAATTTTCTAAACGAATACAAATTCCGAGCATAATTTTCGCAATGTGCTATTGCGATTGAATCTATCCAAGACCAACACCAGCTGACTGGGTGGCAACGTCAGTATTAGATAGATTGATCAAATCATTTTGATTATAAAGTCATTATAGGTATAACTTCAGTATGACCTTATCCTCAGGTTAATTTACTTAATACCAATTAGGTACTCTAAAATTGTTAGATTTTAAAATCTTTACCATCTGTAAACATTTTGTTGATTCTAATAAACAGTGTTAAAGTCAATATATTGTTTTTTTTTTAATTCCTACTATCTAGTTTTTTTATTATATTACTTAATTTTTATGGGAATTTTGTCTGACACGGACATGCCAGACTCATCGTTGTTATCGGGTTACAATAAAAATACGAGGGTAGGTAACGAAAATTATATTCAGTTCAAAATCAGTCGACTCTTTGGACTAAAATGAAATTGTTTTATTTAAATAAGAATGCGTTTCATCTACTATTACGAAATAATCGGCTGTTATAATTATGGCCTGCAGTCATAATTATTATTCATCTCACATAAAAATACGTTAAAGACCTGCTTATAATATCAATTGAGCATAGTACATGCAGGTATTTATCATTCTAATTACTTATAACGTTATCGATATTATTATTATAGCTAGACTAAAGTTAAGTACTAGATAATTCCCATACTTTTCGTAGTAATCATTAAGTATATGTCCTACTGGCCTAAGAGCCAGCGCGTGCCAGACCTTCGTTATTTTAAGCTGAAGGTTTCTTTGCATATTGTCCTCAACACAGGGAGGAACGATCAGCGACTATGAAGTTTGGATCTGGTAGGAGATAACAGGTAATAAAAGTTTAAAACTTTAAGGGTGTCTGGCAGATACTACGTGTCTGGCAATGCATGACGATTTCTAATACTATTCCGAAGAAAATATAAAAAAATTAGACTTTGACGAAAGATTTTTAACACCTGTATTACCTGATACCTCCTAAAGCCACCATGATCCAAACAAACGTTCCTCGTAGTGTACAGTACGCAGACAATACGCAGAGAAACTTAGGTTTTATAAAATAACGAAGGTCTGGCACGCGCTGGCTCTCTATATGTAAAAGACGATCGATACGGTCTACCGTCGTATGTTTATACTTTACCCTACAATATTCTCAGGTGGAACCGGTTTATAAAAGGACCTCGTCAATTAGTGTGCGGCCTGACGCTAACTGAATTGCTTGTAAATTGTGTTACTCATTTATGCAGTTGTGAGTGACAATAAATAAACAATTCGTACCGGCTGTGAACATGTGGAAAACTCAAGAAGATTTGGATTCCGTGCTTTTGTAAGTAGAAATACCTAGATAAACTTATTCCGACTGTTGTTCTAATTTTTGTAACTACAAGTTTAACTATTGCTTAAAATACAGAAATTATTTAGGTTATCCGTGCTTGAAGTAAATATGGCTAGATTTCTTCTTCGTGAAAGAAAATAACTTTTAAGTAAGAATGGTCGGATTTAAAATAAAGCATACCAAATACCTAGGTACTAATGTTTAAATGGACGCGGTCCCGACTACCGTTAGTCGCCCTATATTATGACGATAGGAAGATAATATTAACATCTGACTGCACACCAAGTAGACAGTCTGGTTCATTTAGATTAGCCATTCGTTTGATTAAACCTATAGGCAGGTAGATCTTTGAACGTTCATATGTGATTTAAAGTCTATTATATTTTGTTGAAAATCTGCGGATGTCCAATGTTGAATAGTCCATACCTTCGCTACTAACTTAGCGCCACCACGCTCGGTCCTCAGTCTTCCTCATCCAGATTCCAGCAGCTTCCCACCACCCTTTTATGCGTTGTTTAAAATGCTTTCGATGAATAAAGAAGCTAATTAACGACCTACACAATACACGCATTACATTAGATAATTTATTGTTTATGATAATATTATTTACAGATATTTAGGATCAGGTCAAACTTTTATTAGATTAGATACAATTTTACAAAAGGAAGATGTGTGTTGGAATCATTTTATATATCATTATTGATTTATATTTTATAGTTTAAGTAGGTAGGTATCTAAGCTCAAAATGACGATAAATTTTGTCCGATCATTATTTAAAAATTCTTTTATAAAGTTTAGTACTGAGTGCTCAAGGTAGGTTTAGATTTGTTTTTTATCTACAAGGTATAAGTTTAAAAATTATATTATCTAATTTCATAGAAATGCACGGCAACTCAGTTTTGCGTACCTACCCGCAAACGCTCGCTAGATACCTATAGTACGCGACAGGTTGAAATGGTAATCGGGGAGCCCTGCCCCGCGCTAACACGGTGCGGGCGAGCGCGGGTGACGTGCAGGTGTGCGGTGTGTCCCCCCGCCTCATACCCCGATTGCCATCTCAACCTGACGCGGACTATAGGTGGGCGTCCGCTTGACGATTGATTATTATGATCAGTCAGTTACATCAATCATTTTTTTTTTTTTTCTACCATAAAGCACCATTATAAAATGGTAGCTTTATTGCTACTACCATCTAGCCTATGGGCTAATAAGTAATATTATTCTAGCTTAAACTTCTACTTATGATTAATTTTTAAATCTAATTTACAGTCCAGTAACTGTCCTTAGTTTATTCTAACACGTACTTACAGTTCACTATGTTCTTGTGACCTAGAAGTAATCATATATCATGAGTGGTAATAATTGATGGAGCAGAGTTATACCTACCGATATTATTTTGTCAGCTAGTATCACCGTAGTCACCAGTTTGCACCAGCCACCATTGATTAGTGCAAAACTGACTGCAAAATCTTATAAATAGTCTTGAACATTCTTCTTTCATAATTCTTGAACCCCCATAAAGTAGTACTTATGGATTATGGAGTGGTCAGTCGGTCAGGTACAATTTGCATTGAGGCACACAAATCAACACACAGTGTTACTTACTTACTAAAAATGCGTAGGATTGATACTTGATAGGTACTTCCTAATGATTCCCATATGAAAATTATCTGTATGATGAAAGTTTTTGTTAATTTGTACAAAGCATAAATTAGTTGCTAGCGGTATCGACCCCGGGTTATCTAAGGTGACGGTTGAGGAGTAGACTGATGTATCAATGAGCTAAGTCAGTGGGATTTTTGCTATCTGCCAGTCCACTTGTAAGGATGACGGCAAAATTAATTTCGGGAACTGAAGTCGCTCGGTATGACTACCCTCTGTTGTTATTTTTTTTGTTTCTTTCATTCGAATTTTTTTACACTTCACTATTACGAAAAACATCTGAATAAGTATCAATTTTATAAAAATATCTAAGCTATCTATATTTTTTCGTCAAAATATTTCTCCGACTATTTTTGTTTACAATCTCTCGGACTTGGCCCGGTATCCACCTAAACGGAGCGGAGAGATGTGTACAGTATACCAATCCAATTTTTACCATGAATTTGTCTAAAATGGTTCATTTTGGTGTGATTTTGATTAATTATATAGATATGTACATAGTTCAATCCACGAAGACGCGCCCCACTATTTTATGTGCGGGGAAACCACGGGTGCGGGGAATGATCTTTGCCTAATTTATCTTCTTGTGCGTGTGCCCACATCGCTGATCGGTGCGTATGACTTACGATAGATCTCACAAACTAACAGCTGCATTGTAACCAATTGGGACAAAGAGTGTGGCTCGTCATCGTGGATTGAACTATCTATACGGTATACTTATTATTATCTCCACCTTTTACCGTTAAGTTACATAGAAGTTAGGAACTTTACCAACTAACCTACTTGTTATATTTTGTATGTTGCTTTTCTACTCTTCGTCCTTCAGATCTATCGAAAATGACCTCCGTCAGCAAGTGTCGGACATGCGCCGACTGTCGGCAAGCTTCCAGCCTCGCATGGCGATCGTGCAGGTGGGCGGACGAGAGGACTCCAATGTTTACATCCGCATGAAGTTGAAGGCAGCTGAGAACATCGGCATCATTGCTGAGCATATCAAGCTGCCTCGTGATTGTACTCAAACGGAGGTACTTAATGATTTTACAGACTTAGGGCCCTTTCACAGTTCTTGCGATGTGACGTCGCATGACGCATCGTAGAATTTTACGTCATCGTATAGTACACGATATCTCATCACGTCATCTCGATCTGTCGCGTACTATGTCTACAAC
Organism: Maniola hyperantus; assembly: GCF_902806685.2. Classification (NCBI taxonomy): domain Eukaryota; kingdom Metazoa; phylum Arthropoda; class Insecta; order Lepidoptera; family Nymphalidae; genus Maniola; species Maniola hyperantus. The sequence continues at coordinate 6,119,644 of NC_048553.1, forward strand.
GCATCGTGGGAATTTGCATGGGAATCGCATTGAGGTGCGACATCGTTCTTGCGATGCGACGTCTACCGCAAGTGATCCGATACCGATGATCATTCAGTGTCAGGGACGTTCTGAGACTCGGACTGAGAACATTCTTACCAAGCCATTACCAAACATTGAGGCATATCAAGGCTACTTTCAGACGGAAAAAGATCGTGAGGTGTAGGGAATTAAAGTATTTTTTTTTTAATTTACGAGCATCATCGTTCAGTGCCAGAGTGCCCTGGCTGTGCAGTAGCTTGTAGCAATTCGCGGCTTAGCGCAGATGGAATTTCTGAAAATTATTTCATAACAGGTCTACGTGGTTCATTGAATAGGTATAGGCGTACGTTGTATGTTGATGTCAGTTATAATTTCTCCTTTTATTCAAGGGAGAATGATTAACTTTGGAACCATCTCTTTTTTCTGAACGACATTAAAATCCACCGTGGTCAAATAATAATAAAGCATCTAAATCGACTCTTCTTTACCACGCCTGATGAAGCCTCATTTCAATATAAAAATGCCATATTATCTTAAAGTACGCAATTGTGAAAGTTTGATCAAAATCTGTTCATCAAACTCAAGTAATATTATAACAATAGATAATAATTGGTAACTTCTATTTACAAGTATTTACATAAACAATTTAACGATGTTTTTCATAACCGCGATACCCCAGACCGACCTTAGCTGATATGAAACGTTTGTTTTGTGTTGCATGATCTTGAATTGTTAGTTGTTTTCGTTTAATGTAGGTAATTTCATTATTTTATTTCATCATTCACCTGTGAGGATATATTCCAGCGCAAATCTAAGCCGATATTATACAGTCGAGCAAGAAACGGTCATTGATATAAAAATATCAAAGACGTTGAATTTTTTTGTAATGTTTACTTTTCTGTTTTCTTAGTTACTGGCTAAGTTGGCAGCACTCAATGACTCTCCACTGGTTCATGGCATCATCGTACAGATGCCTCTCGATTCCACGCACTCCATGGATGCCACCCTGGTTACCGACGCCGTTTCTCCTCAGAAAGATATTGATGGGTAAGATCACGCATAATCATTTCAATGAATTTGGTTTTAGCAGGCTATTTTCATATTTTAAATTTCTAGCAACCACCCGCCGCGACTTTAATACCGTGGCCTTGTTCCTTGTCTACATTATAAAAAGAACCTCTATGCAACATTTCAGCTTTTTAGATACTTACAAGGTACAAGGGCCGGGCTTTGATGAGTTAGTGAGGGAGTCAGGAGTTCAGGATACATCTTTTTACCGAGATCATAGATTAAAACAGAGGAAAAATCGCCTTTTATTTTCAGAATACCTAAGTCGTCCATGTCCAAGTGATGGTAGCCTAGTGGTTAAAACCTAACCTAACCTAGTAAAACAAATAAAATTGAAAATTGAATTGAAATCAAGATATCTGCTTCCTAGTCGGGAAGGCCTAGAGTTGGATCCCCGGCACGCACCTCGAAATTTTACATGCATAAGTACATAGTTACATGCATTTTAAGCATGGTCAAACCCTTCTCATTCAGAGAGGAGACCCGTGCGCAAAGATGATGATGGTGTAGGTATATTTATTGTAGGCCCTGTATTTCAGATTGAACACTATGAACGAAGGTCGCGTCGCCCTCGGCGATATGTCGGGCTTCATCCCCTGCACGCCCGCTGGTTGCCTGGAACTTATCAAACGTACGGGAGTCACGATCGCCGGCAAGACTGCTGTAGTGCTGGGTCGGAGCAGAATCGTGGGCACGCCAGTCGCCGAGCTTCTGAAATGGGAACACGCTACCGTTACTGTGTGCCATTCGAAGACGAAGAACTTGAGTGAAGTGGTTAGTATTCCAATGAAGTAAAATAAGGCTTTACAATTTTTTACAAGACTGCCCAAAAAAGTAGGTAGTGTAATGTGAGTTTCTTTTACAACTTTATGGTATCGCACTTTCGAATTGTCAAAAGCCTGTAGGTATATTATCAAAGATTTTTTTCGGGAAGTTGTTCTGAGTTCCTTGCCAAATCTTTTCAACAACATTTCTTAAATTATTAATATTATATCCTTACCAAATAAAGTGTAGGTTACAATCTAGGAATAAAGGAGAAATGGCTATCTGTCTAAATAATGTGCAATCATTTGAGGTCATGATAATACTTACGAGAATACCTACAGAATCTGATGATGTGATCTCAGTCTAGTCGTCGTTGCTTGGTTCCATTCAAAACAAATCTGTCAGTCAGTTAGTTAGGTAAGTACTCAAAGTACCCAACCTGTTACCCAACTTGTTTTTTTAGACCAAGACTGCCGACATCCTCGTAGTGGCAATAGGCAGAGCCGAATTAGTTCGTGGATCTTGGATTAAGCCAGGAGCAGTGGTCATCGATTGTGGAATTAATGCCATACCTGGTAAGCATTTCCTTTACTCTAGCATTGTTTTATCTACTTTTTAGATGATGCTCACGACTTCTGCCGTATGAATTAAGGTTTTTTTGAAAATCCCAAGAGAATTCGTCGATTTTCAGGGACAAAAGGTAGTCCATACGGATACGGAATGCAAGCTATCTCGATTCAAGTAGATGATGCATGCACCTTCGTCCACGTGGCATCAGGTTTTAAAAAAAATCTGTAATCTGGCGTTGGCCAACCCTTCCGCTACTTCACATTGATGCAAGACTAGCATGCAATACACACTACCACACAAACCTTTTAAACAACACTCCAATACTCTAACTAAGCACGTTTCACTCTGGCATAGAACTTCCTCAGAAGGTGTTGACTCCACAAGGTCTTCGCAATTGTGCATAATGTGAATTATGCGTAGAACATTAACGTAGAACTTCTGGCAGAGTAACAAAAATAAAACTGATTTTGTTGAGCCATAAAATGCATATTGTAGGCAATAATAATACCTAATAATTATTATGGGTGTTTTATAACAATTCTTTTACGATCTCACGGATAGTAGTGCATGCGAATTCGCTTTGTAAATAAGAGACACGGGGTTCGATTCCTGGTTAGCTAAGAGTACTTACAGTACGCGGCCGAAAGTAATGTACATCGACTTTTAGAAGGAGAAAGCAGATTTTTAGAGCGTTGTCTCTGTCGTTGAGACCGACAAAAAGTCATATAGGTATGAGTGACAGAGACAACGCTCTACAAAGCCGAAATGTCATTCTAAAAGCACTACATTATACTTTCTGCCGCGTATTGTACAGACGAGCGGCACTATTCGATTGCTGCCGTGGTCGCATGTCGGCAGCTGCTGTCGATGGCTGCAATCAACAGTTTAGTCGATTGCAGCCCGTTCGCCCGTTTGTTATACCTAAACTATCTGATAATATTTTTGTATGAAACTTAAAATTATTACCTAATACCTACCTATCATACAATTCGGTAGTTTCTGCTTTTGCTATGGGCTTTTCTTTACGTCTGACTACTGTTTACTAGCTTGTTCCGTAGGTAGAACAAAAGGCGACAAAATAACATACAGATGTTTACAAAATATTTAACGCGTTCAGTGATTTGTACCAACAATCTTTATTAGCAAATAATTATATGTGCACTTGCAACAAGTTCCATCTTGAACCTTTTTTTAAATCTTAATTAGGTCTTTTAAGAAACATTTATTATTTTAGTGCCCATTTTGTTTTCAACAGTGTTGTTTTTTTTTTGACGAATTAAGAAAGTATAAGTAGGTACCTAACATATAAAACGTATTTTACTTAAGTAAAAAACGTTTCTATTTGCAAGTAGGTAATCAATGTGGGTATAAAACGTTTATCAATCTCGTTTACACAAATTGTCTTGAAATTCACTTCTAAAATACATATAAATCCAAAATAATTGTTTACTTAAATTTTTTAACGTAGATAAATGATGGAATTGTTTCGCATTGAGCACTTGAACAAACAATTTAGACAGACACCTTCTTAGGTACTCGAAATCGAAAAGGCAATTATAAATTGCGATTTTTACCGCAATTAGGATATAGTCTCAGAAAAGTTCTTACTGTGTAGTGTTTTGTGTGAACTTTGAATTTATCTGGATAGGTAATTGTGAAGTGCGCCTAATAATATCAGTGATTATCTTCTTGAGATCGTGGTAAAGTGTCAACGAGCTATGATGTTTTTTTTATAATTTAAGACGCATCCAAGAAGAGCGGTCAGCGTTTAGTGGGAGACGTCGCATACTCAGAGGCTATAGAAGTAGCGTCGCACGTAACGCCCGTGCCGGGAGGCGTGGGTCCGATGACCGTCGCGATGCTCATGAGGAACACTGTGATATCGGCGCGGCGTCAGCTTGAGCGTGCCACCGCGCCCGTGTGGCCGCTGCAGACGCTGCGTCTCAATACGCTTACTCCACCGCCCAGGTACCCTATGCATAGAGGATTTGATCAAATCTTAGTTTTTATTTTATAAAATTAGTTCAATATGTAGGTACGGTTAGTTTAGGGAACAAAGGGGCTGGCATTCTTTTTTTAAAGAAAAGCCCCAAATAAAATATAGAATAAAAAAAATCATTTCCCTGCGATATAGCTAAAAAAGGCACAAAAATTGGTAATGTGGTTTTTATCTTGTCTTTTGAGTGTTGACATTAGAATAGTACGCGATAGGTCGAGATGGCAATTGGGAAGGGAACTCTCCGCACACCCGCACAGCCCGGCGCTAACCCGGTCTGGGCGAGCACGAGTGACGGGCGGGTGTGTGGGGCGTCCCGCCGCCTCACACCTAGATTGCCATCTCAACCTGTCGTGGACTATACACATAGTTAAACATCAAATTAATTCCTTCAAAAAAAAATCGCCATACGTAACCGAAGGATTTTTCCCCTAGTGATATCGAGATAGCGCGCTCCCAAAAACCGAAGCACATAAGTCAGCTGGCGGAGGAGATTGGACTTTTCCCGAACGAGGTGTCACAGTACGGCAACACCAAAGCAAAGATTTCGCTCTCTGTCCTTGACCGTTTGCGGGACCAACGTGGTGGAAAGTACATCGTCGTTGCTGGGTAAGTAATTTCTAACTTTCTTAGTTTTGCTACTGGTGATTGCACCAGTTTGTTGATCCGCCACCACCACCAGACCGCTGCCGCCGTAATCGAAATGTTAAATCAGAAAAACCAGTATCGAGAAAATGGCGCTTAAAGTTTTGTGAAAACATTCGATTTTCATGTCTTTCTTTTTTTATACTTTCATGTATAGAGGTATCAAGAAAGATCATTTGACGAACTAGTTATGTAATTAGGAAAACAGCAAAATTAGCTTTTAATGCCATCTCGTTTACCACGGCAGAGCAGTTGATGGTGTGTTGCAGAATTTAATTTTCTTCCCTCTACATTCTAAGGCTGAAATCTATAGAGCGTACTTTGACTTTGCTCAGACTCAAGTTCCAGTTAAAACGAGACATATATAATATTAGCATTAGCTATATAATGCTGTTTCATTTTAACAGTGTCTTAAGTCCGAGCAAAGTGAAAATGCACTTTTTAGATTTCAGCCTAACTCCTTAGTTTAACGAAAACAATCCAACAAGTCAAGCCAAGTGCCATACTTGTGTTTTTGGTGCAGAATAACACCGACTCCACTCGGCGAGGGTAAGAGTACCACTCTATTAGGGTTGGTCCAAGCGTTGGGGGCGCACCGTGGTCGCAACGCATTCGCGTGTATGCGGCAACCCAGTCAAGGACCTACGTTCGGCGTTAAGGGAGGCGCCGCTGGGGGAGGTTACTCGCAGGTAAAAGACAAATTCATCCCTACTAATAATATCATAACTTCGAAAGTGTACAAGCACACTTTAGTTTGCCTTCAATCTACTAGGGAGCTACGGATCGACGTGGTTTTTATTTCATTTTGTATGGATATAGTTTAAAACCTGGAAAGTGACAGACTACTTTTATCCCGGGTAAACAACCGATTTCTGCGGGCTGCAGATCAGTTGCTCTAGATGATTTTTAGTATGGTTATAGTTAAAGACCTGGAGAGTACTACTTTTTATCCCGTTAAAATCAAAAGTTTCCACGGGATTTTAAAAAACCTAAATCCAAGCGGACACAGCAACGGCCATTACCTATCTAGTTTTAAATAAAATTACAGCAGTAGAAAAAAATTATCTTATAATTGAAAAAAAATCGCAGCTTCTTAAATATTTATTGTTCAGAATATATTCACATTTTCAAAGAGATTTCAAAACTACACAGGTTATACCAATGGAGGACTTCAACCTCCATCTTACGGGTGACATTCACGCTGTCACCGCAGCCAACAACCTCTTAGCAGCGCAAATGGATGCTAGAATTTTCCACGAGCTCACACAAAAGGACGGTCCCCTTTACGACCGCCTTGTACCAAAGATTAAGGGAGTGAGGAAGTTCTCCGCGATTCAACTCAGAAGGCTTAAGAGATTGGGTATAAACAAAACAGACCCTGACGCTTTGACGCCGGAGGAAAGAACCAAATTTGCTAGACTGAATATCGACACCAATAAAATTATGTGGAACAGAGGTAAATTAATAAATTTTTATTTCGAATGCTTGCAATCTCTGCAGCCTTTTGTTGAGATATCATTTTTCTTAATTTTGTCTGAACAAAGATTTTAATTTACTTATTACATTTTTAATATAAATTAGAGTTTTCAAACTGAAAATTAAAAAAACCTCAATTTATGCTTTTCGCTTTTTACGGACAAATCGTACCTGCGTCGGTACGGCGTAGGTACGTAACCAATCGGATGCACCAAAAAAAATGCACACGTGACATCATTGGCACGTCTCGCGGAACTAAATAATTCTTCGCATACGGAGTTACGGGCCGGTATACTTGTACCTACGAATTATTGTCTGATTTGTGCGATTAATAATACTTGTAAGTCGTTAAAAAACAAAACTTTATGGTTTCTGCACTTCTTTGCAGTTGTGGACCTAAACGACAGATACCTGCGTAAAATTACAATCGGTCAATCACCTACCGAGAAAGGTTTCACTCGGGAGAGCAGTTTCGATATATCCGTAGCTTCGGAAATCATGGCAGTACTAGCCCTGGGAAAAAATATTGAAGACATCAAGGAGCGACTGGCTAATATGGTTGTAGCGTTGGATAAGAGTGGCAATCCTGTTACTGCTGATGATCTGGTAAGTTTAACATACCTAATATCATTTTTTTACAATAAATTACAAGATTAGACTTAATAATTACATTTTTAACATTGTGAAAAAGGGAATTGAGTAAACTGGTGGTAGGTGGGACTATACCTCACTAGCGAGGGCGTGAATTAAACTGAGCGTGAGTTGAACTTCAAGCACTGAGAAATTTTGGAGCTAGTGCTTAGGCCCGGGGAAGGAAAGAAGAAGGAAGAAAGTTAAAATTATTCGACTATTCTGTGCGCTTTTTCAGTACCTCTGCAAATAGGTAATAAAAACTTTTATGCACATCCGTAGGGAGTAACGGGTGCCCTAATGGTGTTACTCAAAGATGCATTCGAGCCGACCCTGATGCAAACATTGGAAGGGACACCGGTATTGGTACACACGGGGCCCTTTGCGAACATTGCCCACGGCTGCTCCTCCATCCTGGCTGATAAGATCGCCATGAAACTGGCCCGGGCTGACGGCTACGTGGCTACTGAAGCTGGCTTCGGATCTGATATCGGTAAATTTACTTTGCTGGCTCATAGACCCCTGGCCGGGTCTTGGTCTCAGAAGCTGTTAGTGTCACTAATCGCTGTCCTGCTCCGCTTCAGGCCGATCGGGTGTTCTGAAGGATGACAGGTCTTTCCTCACATTAACCAAGCTACAAATATTTTTATTACTAACAATACCACGACTGTATCCACGTGGATTTTTTATTTTTCTCTTATTTTAACCGCTTTCTTTGAACATATTTAGGAGTTTGGGAAAGTCACCTCAGCTCCAAATAGCTGGATGCTTCCGTAGTTTAAATTCTGTCTCTGTGATTAAAGGTTAACCTTTCAATCAAGCCGGACACCATTAGATTGGCTGCATATTTCGCAGGCGTTTCATGTGAATTGCCTATGTCTATCCTCAGGATGCAAGAAAATGTCAGCAAATAATGTCGAAATCAGTTCAGCGGTTTTCAGTCTATTCCCTATTGTCCGGAAGTACCTCTCTCTATTTGTTCTTTTCACGCTTTTATAGGCTTGAAAGGAATAAATAGACAGTGTTACTTTCGCATTTATAATATTAGTATGAATTTGGATTGACTTTGTCCAGGTATGGAGAAATTCTTTGACATAAAGTGCCGCGCGAGTGGCGACACGCCGCACTGCGCGGTGATCGTGAGCACGGTGCGCGCGCTCAAGATGCACGGTGGCGGGCCCGCGGTGAGCCCCGGCGCGCCGCTACACGACGTCTACTTGCAGGTACGAGCTATGCCTTTGTCCAGGTATGGAGAAGTTCTTCGACATAAAGTGCCGCCCTAGTAGCGACACGCCGCACTGCGCGGTGATTGTGATCTTTCATATTTTTTTCTATTTAGGAGGCTCAAATATTACATATTGTTTCATATATCTAGAACATTCTGAAATCCTGCGATTCAGATTTGATAAATATTAAATTCTGAATTATCGTTGTGTTACAGGAAAATCTGGAGTTGCTTAGTAAGGGTATGTGCAACCTGGGCAAACACATCAGCAACGGAAACAAATTCGGCGTCCCCGTCGTCATTGCTGTCAACAGACACGGGTGAGTGCTTCAGAATGTGGTGGTGAACTTGGAAATCCTTGCCTTGACTTCCATTATTAAAGAAAAGAACCGGTCAGTACCTGCATCGTACAAAAATAACACTTTTTTGTGATGTAACCACTAATTCACGGTTTTCGGATTTTCCCCTTTACTTGTGCTACAGGACAATGCTACCTGCCAAACTTCATGATCCCCAGATGATCCCTCAACGGGAAATACCTTATAGGTTTTCATTCCCTTGACGGGTCTTGACAAACAGACAGGCGGACAACGAAGTGGTCTTATAAAGGTTCCTTTTTTCCCTGGAGATGCGGAACCGTAAAAATGTACTTATATATATTTCATTATAATTAGTACATTTCGTTGTAATTAATCGTCACCAGCAACGACACCGATGCGGAACTCAACATGGTCAAAGAGTACGCAGCAAAGAATGGCGCATTCAGAGCGGTGATATGCAACCACTGGGCCACGGGTGGAGCGGGCGCGTTAGAGCTCGCGGACGCTGTGATCGCGGCGTGTGACCACCCCTCGCGCTTCGCCTTCCTCTACCCGCTGCAGATGTCCATCCCGGACAAAATACAGAAGATCGCCCAGGAAATGTACGGCGCCGGACAGATTGAATACACGGATGAGGTCTTGGAGAAGATTAAGGTGTTTACTGAAAGGGTAAGTGTACTAGTGTATCCTTTATAAATTATACTTACCTACTTATTACGATTACTCTGTCTGGACGGTTTCGTCGAAACTCTGTACGTAATGTCATATACTTACTTTGTGCTATAAACTATGTATAGGTACTATACAAAGCTGTGAGGTGTTGTTGGACGCTCGACAGCAGCGAAATCAATGAGATGCGTTTCATTGCCGCGTTCATTAGTTCATTTCATTGTGTTCGTTTCAATGTTCTATACTATATTTAAGCAATTTTTGTATTGAAAATTTATACGTCTGTTCGAAGACATAAATGCAAATAAAGAATAAAAAATAAGCCTATTCCATAAGGAACAATTTGATTCACAGTCAAATCTAATTCACACACATTTCACAAAATGTGTGTGAATTAGATTTATCGCCAGTTGCTTTCGGTATGAGACAATTTGATTAGCAATTCGAGAAGTTGCGGAAGTAAAGTGTGGAATGGTGGGGACTGAAAAATTTGCTCTAAATATGTTAACGTTATTCCACAGGGCTACGACAAGCTAGCAGTTTGTATGGCCAAGACATCCAACTCGCTGACCGGTGATCCAAGTGTCAAGGGCGCACCCACGGGCTTCACGCTGCGCATCAATGACATCTTCGTGTCCGTGGGCGCCGGCTTCGTGGTACCAATGGTGGGCGAAATATCCAAAATGCCCGGTCTGCCAACCCGTCCCAGCATCTACGATATAGATTTGAATACCCAGAGCGGTGAAATTGAAGGGCTTTTCTAATACCGGAATCTGATCCGTTGAAAATTAAATCGAGACTGTCCGCATGTACGATTTTATATCTCCTGCTAAGTTCATTCCCAAATAACACAATGTTGGTAACTTAACGAAATTGGTGTCAAACCGAGCATGTTTTTTATGCCACCTACCCGCATTTTGCGACGTCACATTTAACACGTGTTCATACAAAAACTGTTAGTTTGACACCACAGATTGCACTAGGTGTTAATATTTGTATCTCCAAACTAAATATTATGTGCAGTGTTTATAACCATGTCTTGTGAATTGTATAATATTATAAGTAACGTTCATTAAAGTCTAAAAATAACTATAGTGCGCGACAGGTTGAGATAGCATTCGGGGAGGAAACGTCCCGCTCTCCCGCGCTAACCCAGTGCGTGCGAGTGCGGGTGACGTGTGCGGGGCGTTCCCCCGCCTCATTGCCATTTCGACCTGTCGCGTACTATGCTTAGTTAATAATAAATCAATATTTTGTATTAAACTGCAGTTTCATTGATAACAATTACTTGAATAGCTTTAGCTTAATTGACTGCACTTTTCAATTCGCGCTCGCTACACACACAAAATTAACAGGATACACAAATTCGTAAGAGGGCGCACCGAGTGCGCTTGCACTTGATATGATAGTAAGAGCGAAAAGATTGCTTGCTACATTAAAATTAGAAGTTTTTCACTTTATAATACGCAGCGATGCGAGTGTTCTAGCTCGCACGTTCTTTAGCATCTTAGCTCTGTTTTTTAACAATGAAGCAGAATTAAAATGTAATAATTTTCAAACTTTGTGAGATTTTGTTTCGTGTTTTTTATAGGTTTCAATAAGGTAGCAAATGTTACAAATGAAAAGGCTTTTCACGTGATGTTTTACATATTAAATACCTACCTATGAAATTGTCCATCTCTAATCTCCGGTTCCGTCTCGCAACCGCGCCTTCATGAGATGCGTGACACGCACAACACACGGAAACGTTTAAGTGCGGAAACCAGCCCAGAGCGAAGAAGAGATGCGTGACAAGTCCAATCGGGCAAACGGCCAACGACGGCGCGACACCTTGCGATGGGAATATGAACTTACCTATTGTCCGCGACAGGTTGAGATGGCAATCGGGGTGGGAACTCCCCGCACACCCGCACAGCCTCCGCGCTAATCCGATGCGGGCGCTGTTCGGGTGTACGGGGCGTCCCCCCGATCCATAACCCAATTGCCATCTCCACCTGTCGGCTACTTAAATGTAAATTTTAAAAATTTACTTTTATTCCATTCATCAAATTGATAGCATTGCCCTTGCTGATCCAGTTTTAAAAATTGTAAAATTAAATCAAATATGATTGGATCGAAGGAAAGGCCTTGTGCTAAATCTATCACATATTTACAAACTCAGATAAGTATGTCAACACGCAGGTACGTTCTCTTTGTACGAGGTGGATTCAGACGAGGATCGACGATCTTAGGATGGATTGAAATAAATTTTAAAAAAGACCGTGTATTATTTTTATTTCAACGGGCGTTCTTCAGTACTTATATTTAAGTTTATACTAATAAGTAGGTATTGCATAAAAAGGTGCAATAATTATATTATGTAGGCAATTACTTATTATATAACAGTTCACCATACTTAATTATTGTTTTTAAAATTGAGAATTAGAAAATAATTCGGTATGGCACGTAAGAGTAAATTAATGTAACAAGATTAACTTAAAAAAATCATTAAACTGCTATCGTCAGTTTATTTTTAATTAGTTAAGTAATAGAGTAAACAATAAGTAACACTATAATAATATTTTAATTATACATAATAAAGGTAACACATATCTGTGTTAGCTTTATTATGTATGTAGGTACAAAGTAATAGGTAGGTACAGCATTTAATATTGGTTGACTTTACGTGCAAAGCACAGAGTACTACTTTACCCGAGTCGATTAGAGAAGAAGAAAATGAGAGAGCATGTTATAAGTGAAGCTTTTTTTATGGATGTTTGGGCTCCGCTGCCGCTTGAAGGTAAAATGAGGAAAAACAACACCGTACCCTTAACTTCCCCGAGACGTACGAGATAGCAAGTTCTTATTTTACTTGATTTCTTTGTATTGACTGACTGAACTTACATAGACCGGACCTCATACTCACCTACAGAAAAATATGCGTTCTTTCTCAATACCTACGGTCTTAAATAAATAAATACACACCTACGATATTACGATAGATGCTTAGGTACTGCTTAGACTGCTTAGACCCGCCCTCGCACGGGTAGCTTATTACAATTTTCGTAATGATCTCTAATTTTTTGGAAAATTAAATATAACCTTTGTCACTCAGTAGCTTTCCACTGGTGAAAGGATGTTTTAAAATTAGTTCAGTAGTTCCAGAGATTACTTCCTACAAAATAACTTACAAACTTTACCTCTTTATACAGTTATTTAGGCAGTCATTAAACTTCCTTGACATCAGTATGACGTATGTAGGTATGTATATAACGTACTACCGGGTAATAGATACGCAGAAAACTAACCTTCCAGGTAATGTATTAGGTATCTTTAGATTATGACCATGCACATTGCACAGACCTCGAGGCGTGTGATGAGTTGCCGTACTTGCTATGACACAACGTTTTCTAGTTACCCTTGTTTGTTTTCATGGTATTTAATTGCTAACACGGTCAACTACTATTTATCAATTATTATCAATTATCAACAGTATAGCTACGTACTCATCGAGGTTAATGGAAAAGGTAACCAACCACCTTAAAATTCCCCATAAACGTTTGCAATTAAAAGTTAGGTCCTAATTAATAATAATTAATTGCAGAAGTGGAATTAGGTCCTAGATATTTACAAGTTATATCTTGTTTTTATTTACTTTTTATGGTTTAAAAAATTTATCCTAAAATATGCTCCACGCCACGTCGATCTGTCGCGAACAATATAGGTACCTAGTTTACGACCACTGCGCTTTAAAGTAAGAAGGTAGGTAAGTTTCGTGTTAAAATGACACGAAAACTCATTCATCATCATAGGAAGACTACTATACTCCTGTAAAATAAATATCCGTGCGGTAATAAGTTTGTATGTACTTATATAATTCATTCAAATCATATTCATTCAATTAATCAATCTGCAATAAAAACCGCCCAAGCGTGATATCGACTCCACTCCTTTAATGGAGCGCTGTTCCGAAAATATCACAGACATGGCAGACCTACTTACTTATCAGCGGCCATAAGGTAAACATCGTTACACGGAAGAAGGTGGCCGGTTTAATACGAAAATAGTTTTTTTTTGTATTTACATTTCAGTTAGCTTAGTACGAGTTTGAACATTTCGCAATCCTAAATAAATTTCGTGAATCTGAATAATTTAGTAGGTATACATAGGGAAGTACCTACGTCAGAGTAAAAACATGCACCTAAATTCTCGTTGGACTATAGGTCTAGGTATATCTACATTTTACAGTTAGCGCAGCGCTCCAGCGTAGACTGTAAACATTGTAGCAGTAGTTCTAACGTGACTTTAGTTAGTGTTTGCAATATAAGAAATCTATCAAAGTTATCGAGAAGCGTACAAAGTAAATCTATAACGAGCAGGTCGATCTCGATTCTCGATACGCGACAAATTTGAACGCCTGGAACTGGATTTGTGTTTATTTATGCCAAAATTTTGTTTCGTAAATTACAGCTTTTTGACTTTTTTCACGAGGTTGGTTTATATTAATACCTGCTTTATATCTTAATAAAAATTAATGTTTATCTGTTTATTTGTTACCTATCCGTTCGCGCAACATTCATCCGTCGCGTTGGGTTGAAATTTGGTACAGTTGTCGGCGCTTGCGTAAAGGTTTCTGACACAGTACTATCCAAGTACAATATACCTACAACGCATGTACGACATAAAATAGTGTAAGTAGGTAGGTACCTATGGTACCTACATTTACATTCAGTTCAGTCTCATCTGTAAAGTCATTCATCATACTGTAAAGTCCACCTTTCGACGCCGTAGCGACAGAGCGAGCACCAGCTATTTTGTGAGTGTCTCTTGCAGACCAACGTCAGTCGTGTGGTTCACCACGTCTTCTTCGTCATCACCGACCGCCAGGTAGCGTTCTACGTATCCCGATATGCAGTCCAACCAACCCCTCTTGAACATTGCTTTTATCACGCGTTTTCGGAACACGACGAGCAGCAGAAAGATTAGTAGTCCTTGTAACATATTGAATATGTCTGTTATTACCCTGAAAAATATTTAAACAAAATTATGATAAAATCATTTGATGTTATTTAATATTAGTACCTACTAACACCATAGTTTATAATAATATTATGCTAAATGTGTCGTCATCTTTTAATTTAGTTACCCACTTAAACAGTTTTATATTTAATTTAAGTACATACCTACTTCGGACAAGATTCTGAAGATAAAGTTTTGATACGGCATGTGATGTATTAAATTGTAATATGAGACGAAAATAAAGAATGGAATTTTTATACATCCCATAGAACTGAAGAGAGCTACTAGTTACGATATAAGGGATAGATTCATACTTAAATATTATATACTTATTTTATTTTGATTAACGAAATCTACTTACCAAATAATGTGAGGTTTGCTTAACGAACTGATCATTTCAAAAACCCAAGGCAAGCCCATAATGATAATCATTCGAACAGTCATAACGAACCTGCAATTATAATTAATTATCAGAAAACATGCCGTGATTGTACTTGACAAATAATAATTAATAATAAAAATTAAAAACCATTGAAACAAAATTGAAAACGTACTTATATTTTAGAGCTCTTATGTGAGTACTAGCGAACGAAAGTCGCCACAGGTGAACAGAAATGTAAACAAATATGCAGATGTTTGCAAGGATCAAGATTGTCATGACGCTGTACATATAATGCCACTGTACACGCATGTCTGAAATAAAAAATATAATTTTATATAATAATATGTCGGTAACAAAGAGTGTACCGTGCCTTAAACTAAATTTTCCACAGTACCTACCGCTGACGATGACAATAATCTGTCCGACCAAAGTGGAAAAGGACCAAATAGAACCCAAGATAATTCGTTATACCATAATAAGTATGGTTCTATAAGAATCGAAGTAGGCAACTGGTACTACTGGTACTGGTACTGGTACTTGCCGACCCAGGCCGATTCAGAACACTTCGATAACATAATTATCGATCGATTCGGTAAGTTGTCGTACGATAAGATGTATTTTCAATTCAGAATAACCGTATCGACAAGTAAAGTTGTCGAAACCGAAACCGAATCGAACTTACGTAGATATCGTACGATTACGACTATCAAACGCTATTCACAACAACTTAATCGAATAAGATTATCCGAACGTCCGATAATTTTGGATGATTACTTATCGAAAGCTATAGGGCATCGGATATCCTACGTACTGCGTTAGATACTGTTATTTCGTAAAAAAAATGTTCGGGGCCACAATTTTAAGGAGTCTTAAGAAGATGAAATGAAGACTATACAAGTCTTCTGAGACTTTAATAATTATGCAAAAATAAAAAAATCGGTCAAGTGCGAATCAGACTCACACACGAAGGGTTCCGTGGAATGGTACGGAACTTCCGTCCCATCGTACTAGAGTTTTTATTAATTTTTAACTAGCTTATGCTCGCGACTTCATCCGCGTGGACTACACAAATTACAAACCCCTATTTCACCCCCTTAGGGGTTGAATTTTCAAAAATCCTTTCTTAGCGGATGCCTACGTCATAATAGCTATCTGCATGCCAAATTTCAGCCCGATCCGTCCAGTAGTTTGAGCGGTGCGTTGATAGATCAGTCAGTCAGTCAGTCACCTTTTTCTTTTATATATTTAGATTTTCATGGCGACCATTTTGAAATTTTTATTATTTGTTGTATATTGGCAATAGAAATACACATTCAAGGAAAATTCAACTCTACCTATTATAGTTCCGAGATACAGACCGCTGAAAGACGAACGGACTGTGGAGTAATAAAATCCCTTTGGCACCCTTCGGGTACGGAACTCTAAAAACCGCCCGAAAAATTTACAATTTAAACTTAAAATTGATTGACAGATGCTTGACATCTGTGTGGTATTTAAGAGGATAGCTTTAATAAAAACTTAAAACTGTAGTAGTAACTATATTTCGATGTTTTTCTTTTGAAATCAACAATTTATTAGGTTATCATTTTAAATTATGACTTTAGTCGCCTTCAAGATGATTAAAAGTAATTTATTAATGCTTAACATGAATTTAAAAACAAGTAAAATTTTGGTAAAATAGCATACTTTGTAAATGCTCATGTAACCGCACTGTATTTTATCGATAACGATACCGTAATCGACTTCGAATCGTATCCTTCTATCAAACGTTCTGAATTGCACGACAAAAAAAAATCTATACGAGATCGATACCAAATCGTATCGACACGGTATGTTATCGAAGGGTTTAATGAATGAAGACGATATTACAGAAGAAAATCGGTAAAGTTCTGTGTTCCGTCACCAATAAAAGCTGCCCATGAGAATAAATCGGTGACCAACAAAGTTTTTAACAGGTATTTTTTTAACTTTGGTGGTTTATTGTTTGTTACTAATTAATAATAAAATTATAATTAATTGACGTCAACAAACTCCTATTATATTGTGGTCTAGCAATAACATTAGGTGTGACTGTGGTTAACCGCTAATCCTAATTCGTGGCTCACGTATGTTACGTACACCGTAGCGACGGTGCGTAGCGTATACTAGTCGCAAAATCTCACTGCATGCGGGGCAATAATACGTCTTTCGTTGTTTGCTTCACAACAAAAGACGTTTTATTGCAGCGGGATATTGCGAGGACTATATTAGAAACTAGAGTCACCACTATGTTAGCCAGTGTTGATAAGTAGATATTTCAGGTCCAATATCAAAGACAAGTGACTCCTATATAATATTCTCCGCTGCGTAGTGTACCTCCCGTTTTGTGTATGCGTTTTTTTCAGTACTACCTATTATGTATCTGCCTAAGGTACTGAAAAATACACTTATACTTACTATAGAACCAGCATGTGTTTAATCCTATTCCAGGCTTTCTATGGTAGCCTGGGAGAAAATTGACAATTGCCATTGCTGCTGTCAGAACTATTGGACATCCCCAAGCGTACGCAGCGTACCAGGCGAACGCCTTCCAACCGTAGTCGGAGGTAGTTGGTCGTCTGTAATAAAATCATAATACTTAGTAAGTAATTAAAGCAGGCTAGACAGTTGGAAAACCCGATAGACGTTGAGAAGTTGGGCTCTCAATGTGCTAGAATGGTGACATCGAACCGGAAAGTGCAGCGTTGTTGGAAGCATTCAGGCGGCGCAAGATCGTGGCTTGTGGAAATCCCTACAAGAGATCTATAATCTATCTCCAGCAGTGGACGTCTATCGGTTGATTTTGATGATGATGAGTAAGTTATTTAAATCTTATTTTACGATTATGATTATGTTATACTAAGCGATTACATAATGTGGCGCTTAAATCCACCCATTAGCATTTCTCTGACTAGAATACTGAATATAATATTACCTATACTTAATACTTACCTATATGAATTATTAATAGGTGAGCTATGTCTTGTCTAACCAAAGGTTGTTTGAGTTTATGATAATAAGGCATTACAATTTACGATAGTAGACAACTATGTCTCGTGACGGCATTGTTTGGCAGTTTATTCGTAAAGTGCATGTAGGTACATTGTACACCTTGGAATTGACTGTCTGGCGCCAATAGTTTATGTAAATGTTACGGCTAAAAGCCAAAGTGCGGTAGCTTCTAGGTTTAGCTGTATACAACAAAGTGCGGCCGGTAGTAGTTGGTCAACGGTTGCATTCTACTAAAATAGACTACGCCAAAAGACTTGTTTCATCGTCCCTTTATCCAACTTTACCTATATACCCTTTTTTTTATAACACATTTAACGATTCCTACAATCAAAACCCGTGACCGTCTTAGCTCCTATCTTTAAGACATAATCAATAGACAAAATCTACTCAACCTTCGTTTTGCTACGGATGATGGCGGCTTGCTTCGCTCGCCATCTGACTTCGTGCTTTATTCTAGGAGTGTGACAGACAAGACTGTGTGAAGTCGGGGTGACCAGACTTCGTTCTGGGCCCAATCTGCAATTCGCCAAATTGCAGTCAATTGCAGTTTAGTCAAATGCAACCGGTTACACCTAGTTTTAGCCGTGTATAAATAGAATACACCTGAGTTTAAGCAACGGCTGCACCTACTAAGCCGGCTAAAACTAAAATATTATGTTACCGTAGAGTAGGTTTGAGTTTGCGATTAGGTATCCACCGCACCGTACCCGCGAGTTGTAACCAACGAGCTTACCAATATTAAGTGATTGCATAGCGACTCGATATGCCTAAAGTAGTTATGCCTATGTTTTTTTAATTAGGTTAAAGTAGGTATACTTGAACAGGCAATTGGTTATTTATTTCAGCAAAAAGAAACATTATAAAAATCAATTAACACTGAATCTCAATTACCTAATCTAGTTTTCTAGATGACTGACGATTTACAAGGACGTTTTAAATTGCATGCATCGCCGCGTAACTAGGTATACTTAAGTAGGTACTTACCTACTTGCTATAAATTTTATACTAACTTTAAATTCAGAAGAATCTGTATTGATATCGCGTTCGTCCAGAAGAAGCTTGCAAGTAAAAAGAAGTAAATGAAGAAACCTAAAACAATAAAGAAACATTAAATTATTTACGATGGAAATATTTGTAACTATCAAGATTGGTCTGGCGCTGTACACTACATGTTACGTCCACAACTTAAAATAAATGTTCAAAGTTGCTCTTGAGTTGCCCTTTGAAGAAAGAAGTCTAAAGCTCATTTCATACTACGCAATATAAGTTACATTATAGGTCAAAATAGATATTCAAGGTTACAATAATTCGCAAAGGGCTAAAAAGCTCAATACTCTTTGCTTCGGCCCTACTGATACAACTACAGTTTGGTTTGTAAGCAGATTTGGTAGCTGTATGTAAAATGTAAGTTTTTTAAATAGATACCTTTTTGAATAGGTACCTACTCGTAAACTGTAGGGCATTTTTTTTGTAAGATGTTATTTATACCTATCTCTATCTACCTACGTCACTTTAGCATGCTTAATTTATTATTTGTGCCTATCTACAAATAGGTATCCACCTAATGTAAATAGTGTTATCATATCGATTTCAGCATGTTTCAGGGCGGTTCTATCTATAGGTAGGGTACATGTAAATGATTGCGTGTTCCTACATGTAGGTACATAAAAGGGAAATCATTTACCTACCTCGTGCAGCGCACAGTCCCATATGTGAGTACTCAAATTGCAATTTCAATATACTTAAAATACTGAGTCCAAGCGCTAAACTTGCGCAGAAGTTAATTATGCTCTTTCCTTGTAAGTCCCTGAAACATGAAACACATTTTAAATATCTACGAATAAAAGAAATAGGTACGTTATACAATACAATAATTTTTCTTGTAACCATTCTATTTATCCATGAAAAAAATCTATTCTTATAAAGCCGCATTCACAACACAAAAAAATTGTAAGTGTTTGGCGGAATATTTTGTATCAGTAAGTAGAAGCACAAATTTCCGTCACAGTGGACGTATTTTAAATATAAAAAACCGACCAAGTGCGAGTCAGGCTCGCGAAACGAGGGTTCCGTACTACAATCGTATTTTTTCGACATTTTGCACGATAATTCAAAAACTATGATGCATAAAAATAAATAAAAATCTGTTTTAGAATGCACAGGTGAAGACCTTTCACATGATACCCCACTTGATATAGTTATCTTACTTCGAAAATTGAAAATACTAATTATTAGTTCATGACCACAATTTAATTTTTTTTGTGTAATGTAACCACAAATTCGCGGTTTTCAGATTTTCCCCCGAATGTCTGCTATAAGACCTACCTACCTGCCAAATTTCATGATTCTAGGTCTACGGGAAGTACCCTGTAGGTTTCTTGACAGACCGACAGACAGACAGACAGACAGACAAACAGACAACAAAGTGATCCTATAAGGGTTCCGTTTTTCCTTTTGAGGTACGGAACCCTAAAAAATGGGAAAATGGACATCAAAGAACGGTCAAAATGCTCGAATTTGCGAGAAAATTATTTACGTCGCATACCTACACTACAGCTGCAGCATTCTACCGGTTCAACACGCGAGGCAGTTTTCTTATTGGCACGTAGACACGACTTAGGAGAGAATAGGAGTATTTAACTTCTAGACATACTATTCACACTTATTCTCGTAGAATTTTCAAGATTTCGTCACGAAGTTTTCCATTGCGTTTTCAATTTCATTAAGGCGTGTCGCGCCGCGCGTAATAAGTACAATTGAAATTTTGGCGGAACGCGCAATGCGCCCAGCAACAAAATCACTCGCGATTTGTGTAGTATTTTTAGTTTTATTACTAATGGTATAAGGTACCTACCTAATAAAATTCGGTCAAGTGCAAGTCGCACTCGCACACAAAGGGTTCCGTACCATCGTACAAGAAATAACACTTGTATTTTTTTTAATTTTTGGCGGTCATTTTAAAATTATTTGTTGTTACCTATAGCCGCAACGGAAATACACATTCTGTGAAAATTTCGACTCTCTACCTATTACAGTTCACGAGATACAGCACGAGGAGCAACAGCGGGATCTCAGCTGTGATAGTGACGTCTAGCCCCCAAGGGGGGAGTGAGCATAAGGGGAAGAGTCATAAAATAATTTGTAGGGGTCAACGCGCCCCGGAAAAACGCCAAAAGCAAGTACAAAACATGGGGCTATGGGAGGTGGAGGATTCACGAGATACAGCTCACTGACAGACAGACGGACGGGCGGACAGTGGAGTCTTAGTAATAGGTAAACCTGCCTGTGCGAAGCTAGTATTACGAAATGTATAGGCAATCGGGAAGAAAACGCCCCGCACAGCCCCCGCGCTAACCCGGTGCGGGCGAGCGCGGATGACGTGCGGGTGTGTGGGGCGTCCCCCGCCTCATACCCCGATTGCCATCTCGACCTGTCGCATACTATATGTTACCTCATTTCGGGCAATGCACAGTAAACTATCAGAGTCAAGGTCAGGAACACGATGGATACAATCATACAGTATCCAAGGACACTTTCGTCTATGATTTCTTCCTCCACTTCATCGCATACCACTGCGGATCTCTCATTTGTGTTTACCGTTCGATTTGTTATACAAAACCTGTAAAAAGATTGTTTTTTTTATTAAATCTTAAAGTAGTATGCTTTACTAATACCTATAGTAAAGTTTGTAGGTTTGTGTGATAATCTCCGAAACTACTCATCTCACATCTGATTGCAAAAAAACTTTCATTGATAGATTATCATTTATCACCGTGTGTAGGTAAGTATATCACGCGGACAAAGTTGCAGCCAAGAGGAGTTTGAACTCTGAGGGTTGCATATTCTAAGGCCAAAGCTTCACTGGGTTAATTGTATATATGCAAAAAACAGGATCAAAATCGCTCCATTGCGGTTTTATTCAAAAAATTTAACCAATAAAATGGCCTTCCCTTGGTAGGGTCACATACCTACTCACGTACCACGGAAATCACAAAGTCGGTATTCGGTAACTAGTAACTACAGATATCTCAACATCGTCACCGTCTCATGGCCGCGGCTGTCCAAGGAAGCGCTAGCTAGACGTTGTGAGCGCAGACCAGAGAACCAATATATACTTAGACTCAAGATCGGGCAAAGTTTGCGAGATAATGCAGGAAAGCGGACAGTGGAGTGGTGATATGGAAGGTAGGTGGAACTAAGCAATGCAAGTCGAAGAAGAAGCAATATATACCCACTTACTGTTCAGGCTCAATCTGTGGATCTGATCCAAACAACAAGATCAGTCTCCCATCATCAGTTACCATAAAGTTATAATCCGATTGATTGAAGTGGTAGACGACCTCGCAAGAAAGTTTGGTAGGCGTCGTCATATTGGCGACTATGTCCACGCAGTGATTTTCGACATCTGCCATAACACCCTGGTCTGGTTTACAGCAATACGAGGTGTCAGGCTCGCAGGAAATCAGGCTGATAGCCACGAAAATTAAAACCACTTTCATATTACAATTAAAAAAAATGCTTATTAAATACTTATAGAATCTTGAACACCTGCACTGTGTTAATAAACTTGATGATTTTTTTTAACGAAATTCGTAAGTATTGAAATATTTAAATTGGTGATCGAATCGCACGCCTTGCTATGAAGCCCGCGCAGTGTATACTATTAGCTAAAAGGTGCTTATGCTTACAGTCAGCTGTTATTGCGATTTGAATCACTGAAAATATGTTATTATCAATTTAGTTATGGTGAATGGAATTCCCTTAGAAGTAGTAGGTAGCATAAATATTACTAATTTCTTGCAGAGTTTATACCTTAGTACATACCTTGTATGTCGTTTACAATTTTTTTTAGTAAGTAACCAGACTACCGTAGTGAGTACGAATTTTACTAGTCCGCGGTGAACACTTACATCTTAATAATATTGTAAACAACACCCCAATGGTGTTGTTGACAAGACAATGTTTGTATTGAGTTTTAATAGAAATGTCTACCCAGATCCCCTTGACGAGGCAGCAGAGTATGAAAAAAAAAAATTTGGCTCAAGATATTCGCATAATAAGTAAACAAAAGTCGCAAAAGGATTTTTGATTTTAAGTGAATTTGTCCTTTTCTACGCCACAACAGGTTTACGTTTTAATAAGAATCGATGAAAATGGTCATTCAAGGTCGTTCACCGTGACCATGACCCAAAATTTAATCTTAAAATTTCAAAATAGGTAGTTTTCTACACAAAATGAGTTGAGCTATGCTTAATTCTAAATGTGCGAAGTATTATTTAAGCACCTATCAAAAGTTGGGTAAGTGTGTATTTGACTTCGTCAATGGCCGTGAATGTGGCGGGACCTATCGAAAATAGGACATATTGTAGGTATAAGAGAAACAGCAAAATTGTTTATTATTGTTATATTTTACTTATGCTTAAGTTACAGAGGTGGTATGTATTTCGATCATCAAAAACATGTTAGCTTTGAGACTTCAGGCGTTGGCTTCGTCCACCTCGTTGACGATATCGGTGGGCGTGAAGGAGGGCCCAGCGTCGGGCTCTTCGTCGTCGCTGTCGGGTGCGGCGCCGGGATGCGCGGGCACGAAGTGCTCGGGGCGCGAGGCCGGCGCGCCTGAGCCCGGCGCGCTCCAAGACTTTTGTGATTTCTGACGTACAAAATAAAATGAATAAAAAACCACTCAAGCCGCCAAGCGAGCTCAGCGTTCCCGAACGATGCCGTGTAGTAACCGATTAGGGGCATAAAGGGTTTAATGAAACTGCCATACCCCCTCCAAGTTAGCCCGCTTCCATTTTAGACTACATCATCACTTACCATCAGGTGAGATCGCAGTCAAGGACTAACTTGTATCAGAATTTAAAAAAGTACAAGTCGGACTCGCTTACGAAAGGTTCTGTACCATCTTACAAGATTACGTACCTAGGTACTATTAATTTTTTTAAATTTACATGGCGGCCATTTTGACATTTCTATTATTTGTTAATATAGCGGAAATAGAAATACATACTGAAAATTTCAACGCTTAACCTATTATACGGTTCATGAGATACAGCCCGTTAACAGACAGACATAAATAGACGACATCGGAGGACTAGTAATAGGGCCCCATTGGCACTCTTTGAGTACGGAATCCTAAAAAGGTGGCAGGAAGGGGGTGAATGAGGAAGGCAGAAGATTGTGTGTGGCAGTGAGCTTTCAGAACGGTCTATATCCAGGGGTGGACGCAAATAGTCTGATTGAAGACACTACACTCCGCCACGAAATGCTGAAGATTTTTTAATTGAGCCATTTCTCTACTAGTTGTAGTTATTATCGACATTTCTATGGCAGGTATACTCTCTATATAAACGTATTTTCGATAAGGATTATCATTGTAGGTACTGTAGGTATTGTACTGCAAAACTGTCACACATTTGATTGATTTATCCACTGATATAGCTTATCAGGTAGCATAGGGGTCAAGCGTTAACCTACCTTTGATAGAAAAGTACTTTTTCGGTAATTTTACGCTTTTCAGAGCGTAACTGTACACTTATTCTGTAAGGATTGGCCTTTGAAGCTGGCTTGTTGACAGATACATTCGCTTGTTCGTAGCTAGAGATGTAAATAACGCAAGACCATCGAACTTTCGGATTTTTCCCTTTACTTGTTCTATAAAACATTGTTTCTTGCCAGATTTTATGATTCTAGGTCAACGGCAAGTAGGGGTTTTGATTTCCTTGCGAGTGTCGAAATATGCGGCATAAACGACCGCATCTTTTGATTGCGTTGGACTTAAAAGTTTCAAAATTCAAAATTCTAATCATTTACCTATTCAGATTGGGTATTATTGTATACACTTTTTGATGGTTAATTGCTGAATTTGCAATACAATGATGTAGAGGTTAAGTTAAAACTAAAGCTACGAGGGTTCCAAACGCGCCCAGGCCGACTTTTTCACAACCAAGGGATTGTTAGACTTGAATTTCAACTTGGTACCTCCACGCGTTCCTGATAAAAAGGATCTTGACAGACAGACACACGTGATCCTTTAAGTGTTCCATTTTTAGGGTTCCGTACCTCAAAAGGAAACCTTTTTGATTTATCGTCGAAAAAATATGACTGTAGTACGGAACCCTCGGTGCGCGACTCTGATTGGCACTTGGCCGGTTTTTGTTTTGAGGTACGTATTCCTAAAACGTTCCAAAAAAGTTCCCAAGTGGAGGTTTACCTGCGAGTCGGATTGTCGCACGATGTCCAAGTACATGTCATACACGAACCGCGCCATGTGCGGCATGTCGCGTACGCTCAGCACCATCGAGTCAGGCACAGCCGCGGTGGCGCTGCGCTGCGCCGGGTAGCGCTCCCCCGGGATGATCTCTAGCTCCAGGGAACGTTCCACGAGCTAAATGACAAAAGGATGAATAAATTAATGAGTGAATATTCTTTTATTGTTCACCACAAAGATCATGCGAAGAACTTGACTTCTTGCTTGAAGACTTGGAAAGCAAATGATGAAAATCAGTTTCAGTAAGGGTAGCACGGTAGCATGGTTGGTAGTGGCAAAATCGAGTAATGATAGTTTGGCTGTTTGAAAATGTTCACTTCAAAATTTATTAATTGCATAGAGACTTAAGTGACTAGCGATTTCGTCCACGTAGATTTTTTTTAAATCGCGTGGGAACTATTTGATTTTCGGGAAAAAAGTAGCCTATATCGGTATCTAGGAGGCGAGCAATCTCTGTACCAAATAGATGATGTCCGCAACTTCGTCCACGTGGATTTAGATTTTAAATTTAATTTTTAATTTTTTTTTAGATTTGATTTTCTGCAACACAGAACAATTGATACCACGCCGCGTTGTGGCGACATATTATCAAATGGTTGCTCTAGTGGGTGTCTACTTATTCGTTAATTCAGTGTCTAACACTGAATGATAGCCATCGAGCTTATTTGACATTTATTTTTAATACATTGAAGGTTTTCTACGAAAAATTGTTTTAATATCACTCAATGAAGCAGCGATGTAGAACATGTCAAATGAGCTCGGTGGCTAATATTCAGTGTTAGACAATGAGTTAGTGAATCATCCCGCTGGACGTAGAAAATAATCAGATTTGGTTTGAATCTAAACGCGTTGGGTGCCACAGGTCGGGTCAGTATAATTTATGAATTATATTCAGTCCACTAATATGATAATAATAATAGGTAATTAAAAAATGTACTCTATTTTTCCTCAACATTTACAAAAATCACAATGCTAATTATGCAGTATTTTGTTTAATGAATGAATAATAAGACGCACTAACTCATTAGACTGACGCTTGGACAATGATAAAATTTATTTATGACCGACGGAAATAACCCATCGCTTGCCAGCAGGTCTGATTGCAGTCAAGCGCTAGTCTATAAGTTACCCAAAGTGTCAAAGTGAGTACAATAATCTCAACCCATCGCCTGCCCACTACTGAGCCACTCTTCTCTCGAAGGAGAAGGGCTTAGGCCAAAGTCCACCACGCTGGCCATGTGCGGATTGGTGGACTTCACACTGTTTGAGAAAATTACTTGGAAAACTCATAGTAATGTTTTACTTCACCGTTAAAGCAAGTAATATTTAATTACTTTAACGCACATAGCTCCGAAAAGTTAGAGGTGCGTGCCCAGGATCGAACCCACGACCTCCGATTAGAAGGCGGACGTCTGAACCACAAGGCTGTCATAGCTTGCCCACCGAGGAGTTTTTGATAGGTAAGACTCTACATAGCCCGATATCTTTCGAAAGACGTCGTCGGGTATCTTAAAAAGGTTTCCCCCCGTTCCTATCACCGAGTACAATAGATTGAGCAAATTTGTCTCACCTGATTAAACGTAGGTTGTAACTCGAAGCAGTTCCTGAACAGATTGGCTCTCGCGAAGACGTAGAGGCCGAGGCGCGCACGCGACGCGGCCACGATGAGGCGCCGCAGGTCGCGCACGTGGCCCACGGCCTTGGTCCGCACCAGCGATATGAGGGCGATGTCGTTCTGCTGCCCTTGGTATTTGTCCACCGTTGTCACCTACAAGAGCGTTATCTTTGGTAGCAAACCATTCATTGTAAATGTCAAAGAAAAAGATGATGCCGGAGACGAAAAAGAAGTGGCTAGCAATCCAAAAATACATGGAAGGCATATGGAAAGAAAGGAAAAAGGATGAAAGAGAAGAGGATGAGTTAGGGCTGCGGCAGTAGTACAGGCAGGAGTTCTAGCCGGTAGGAGTCCGGCACTATCCGATACGAATTCGAATGTCTATGACCATTTCCTCTCCTACGGGGAAAAAAGGGATAATACGAAAGCCGTGGTGTACGAATAATACTCCCATCACTATCCACTAAACGGACGGAGCAGAGCGAAGATGTGTAAGGCAGACCATGCAAAAACTCTTATAGGTCTGCTTAGCACGTATCCATTCCGCTTCACTTAAGCTGACAGGCAGGTCATAGATCTGTTATGCGGTGCGAGGGACAATAGTTTCCGCTAGAGACGCTGCTGGATATATGTGCCGTGGAGTAGATATTTTGTTTATAGGTCTGTGTGTTTGTAGGTCTGTTGTTTAACTACGTCGGTTCTCGAGGTAGCTAGTGCGGTACGGAATTTGATATCTTCCATTTTGGTCACAAATGGTACAGTATTATATTAGCCTAGAGTTCTGCATATCCACCAACCTTGTGTGGTCTGCCGATGAGCGGGTTGTCGGCGCAGCGCTTGGTGATGACGTCGCGGATGAGGTGCTTCTGGCCGTTGTAGGTGGTGAGGATGGAGATGCGGTGCGCCGGCCAGCCCACCAGCCGCATGAACATGAACACCGCCACCACGTACTCGGCCTCCGCCAAGTTCTACGAGGCATTCAATAAAATAAATGTTTTTTTTTTCGGGAAATATTTGGTACAGACCACATTATGTGTCAGTAAAGAGACAAACACTTAAAGCACGTTTTCAACCAAATAGCTTGCACCATCCACACTGATCCCATCCACATGATTAGAATAAGTTAGGATTCGCCAACAAACTGGCCTACCAGTTTGGCAAGAAATAAATGTTAAAATAATCCTCACTATCACCGTATTCATGGTCGGTGTCTTATTTCTCCAGGCAAAGTTTTACAAATTACCACACGAGTGAAGTCGCGGGTAAAAGCTAGTAAGATCATATAACCTTGATGCGTCTTTGTGACGCTGCTTTGATCTTTCTATCTTTGCTCTGATCCATGGCCCTGTAACCGATATGCCTTAAAAGGTCATAAATTGCACGAACACGTGTGCGAAATGGCGTCTTACCTGGTAGAAGTACGGGCTGGGTTCAGTCTCGCCCGCACCGTTGAAGTCGTCCACGTTGATGAGCTGGAAGTCGTGGCGCAGACCGGCGTTGGCGGCGCGGTACTCAGGCAGGCGACACACGTGCGCCAAGTCACCCAGGTTGCGGTACCGCCAGCGATACAGGTTGCATATACTGCGGGAGATAAGCGACGTCAATACGATGGTTTTCGTCATCGTTGTCATCAACTGATGGACATCCACTGATGGGCATACTAGGTGTCTTCCATATAGAGGCACCGGCGCTAATACATAAGCGCCGGTGTTTCTTTACCTAGGGAAACACATACTGCACCCGGAAGAGGCGAAAAAATCTCAGCCAAGAATCTGCTGCTGTTCCTGGCCGCAATTAGTATTGGACGGGAACTGTAAAATGGGGGCGATCACAATAGATCGGCAACGGTCAACGTGGAAATACATCATCATCAATATATACTTATAATATATATATTATATATATATATATACTTATAATAAAACTGTAACAGGTCAAATTCTGTACATTGAAGGTGTTTTGAAATTTTTTTTTCGAGGGCACTCTATAATCGATACTGAACCCAAAACTGTAATTTTTTTCATTTTTGTCTGTCTGTCTGTCTATCTGTCTGTCTGTCTGTCTGTCTGTCTGTATCACGGCCGCGCATCACGCTGAAACTACTGAATGGATTCCAATGAAACTTGGTACGATTTGAGGTCATACTATGAGGAAGAATATAGGATACTTTTTATCCCGAAATTCAGCATGGTTCCCGTCAGCAGTCCGATTTCATTTATTCTTTTTTTGTTAGAAAGGAAATATTTTAAAGATTGTTCCGTAAATATTTCAAGGTCATCGGTTTTTAACCGACTGTCAAAAAGTAGGTGGTTCTTTTTTCTACATCGATTTTTCGAGGTTTCTGGACCGATTTGCAATTTTCTTTTTTAAATCAACAAAAAAAGTTTTCGTGTCGGTCACATAAAAATTCTGGATTCAACTCCTCAACCCTGATGATGTAGGGTACAGCACTCCTAAACTATAATGTTTCAGGAACTGCGGATGATGCAAAATTATTTTAGGTACCAAGCATAGGCTACATCATTGAACTTCGGATCCTAACTCCTCAATCCTGATGCTGCAAAGTACTAAAGTCCTAAATCGTGGGGATTTTAGAATTTCTGATAGTGAATTGATATTTTAGGTATCAAGCAACGGCTTCACGATGACACTCCCAGTCCGAAATACTCTAACCTGATGATGCAGGGTACAGCACTCCTAAACCACAGAGATTCAGGAACTGTTCATGGTGAAATAATATTGTAAATGCCAAGCATAGACTATTTTATTGAATTCCAAGTCTCAACTCTTCAATCATCATCAGCCTGCGGACGTCCACTGTTGGACATAGGCCTTCCCTAAAGAGCGCCACCACACCCGGTCTTCAGCCTTCCTCATCCAGCCACTTCCCGCCAGCCTCTTTATATCGTCGGTCCATCGTGCTGGAGGGCGTCCCACACTATGCTTGCCTACCTACGCGGTCTCCTCTCAAGGACTTTCCGGCTCCAACGGCCATCACCTCTACGACAGGCATGACCTGCCTTCTTTTATCCCGGAAAATAAAGTTCCCATGGGCTTTTGAAAACCTACATCCACGCGGACGAAGTCGCAGGCATCAGCTAGTTCGGTAATAAATTAAATTATTTTTTAATTTTTAGTGTTCATTGTAAGATATTGAAGTTGGTTTTTATTTTTTTGTAAAATATACTTCACAAATTTTAGTGGCCCCATGGGTATTAAAATATGCTGTCTGGTTAAAAACCTACTGTTTACTAAGCTATTACATTGATCACGAGCGATTTACTCTTATCCGTTGAGGAGTTCCATTATCTATCTTCAAAGATGTTCATCAGATCTTCATCAAATTTATATGGGACTACCTGGGAAGTATACCCTTTCTAACAAAAAAGAATTTTTCAAGTGTCTTCGAGTAATCGGGGAACATAAATAAAATAAAATAAAACAAAAATTCCGACAAATTGAGAACCTCCTCCTTTTTTGAAGTCGGTTTAGAAGTAAAAATAAAACTGATTAAGAACTAACCTTGATCGTGCTCTTCCTTGCGCATCCAATTCTACATAGGGTACTCCAAGTCTGACCATTCGAGTGAACAAGCTCTGCTCCATGTTGCAATACTTCTGGAAGGCCATGTTCTTGACCACCGGCGGCAGCTGGTGATGGTCGCCGATCATGATCCAGCGTTTGAGACGCGAGCGGCCGTCTTGGGGATTTTGTAGGAGAAGCGGAATGAAGGTTTCAATTTCTAGGATTTGCGCCGACTCTTCCATCAATATGTTGTCGTATTTGAAACCTGATGAAAATCAAATGAATATAAAAATGTATACTTATTGGTAAAATTGCAGTGAAATCAAATCTGTATACTATATGAAATTCAAAGTTCTGACTGCTCAGGCTCGGTTCAACGAAATCTTTTTTATTTTTTAAATTTATAGACTAGCGCTTGGCTGCAATCAGACATGGTGGCAAGTGATGATGCAGCCTAAGGATGGAGCGCGCTTGCCTAGAAGATACCTATTCTTCACTTTACTTTTGACTTGAACTCAAAGTTTGAATAGTCTCGAGGAAAAAACTGAGTTTTTCAAAACGCCATTTCCAAACAACAACAAAAATAGGTATAAACATACCCATCTGAACTAGTTCTGAACGTTTCAAGGCGGCATGTGTGCAAGTCATAGCAATAATCTTGGCCTCCTTAACCAGCAGGTACTTGGAGCGGTCCAGGCCTGACCTCAGCAGCTCGAACGCGCGGAACTCTTCCAACTCCTCGAATATGTGGTCTATGTATCTGTAAACAAAGTTACGAACTATTACCACAGTCTAAAGGAACCAATACAGTGGCCCAACAGAGACTTTTGAACAACCGTGCGCATTTGACGGGTAAGACGCGGAAGGAACCGCCCCAATAGGGATTTTGGATATGCCAAAAAAAATCTTCGTGATTATTAAATACCTACCGGGTCTTTCAAAATACGTAAAATCTTCTGTTAGTTTTTTTGAATTATCGACTAAACTAAAACGATACGGTATATACGTTTATTACTTTAGGCGTGGTGGCGGGTGCGGAAGAGGCTACGAGTGTACAGTAGCTGGCAGAAAATAATATAGTACATCGACCTTTAGAAAGAGATTTCGGCTTCGTAGAGAGTTATATTGTCTCTCCCTATGTGACGTTTTTTCGGTGTTAACGACGACGCTCGCTCTCTTTCTAAAGGTCGATCAATATTTCCCCTGCCGGATACTGTAAGCACGTATTTGTTTAGTCGTTCTCAAACTTAGCTTTACCAACTCGTACGCAACCATTGCTAGATTTCTATACCTATTAGTTACGCATATCGATATTAACTGAAGAGTGAATTATTAATTTATACAAAAACTAATAATTCCAGTTTTTGAAATCAAACTTTTTTTTAATCCGCATTTGGCCAGGGTGGTAGACTATCACTCTGAGAGGCGACCCGTGCTCTGTAGTGAGTCGGCGATGGGTTGATCATAATAATGATGATGAACTTTTTTATCGAGATGAAGAAGTTAATATTTATGGAAAACCATAGGTACTACTGTAAAAACACTTTTAAAATCCGATTTGGACAAAAAGGCAACATTTTTATTGCAATATATGCATTCCAGTCATACACGAAAATGAAAAACGAATTTTCATTTTATATGATGTACCTATCATGAAAACATGAAACATTCCAGGATTAATAAACGGTAAGTACTAATTGGTGTGCCACTGAATCACCATAGAACGAGTGTAATAAAATAACGTTAGATCACTGGCATTGAAAATATATGTTAATGTCACGATGACGGTTGTAGATTGCCGAGCATGGCGAATCTTAAATCTATTGATACAGCAAATCAGGTGATGATGTAATGCAGCAAATCAAAACGTGTCATTTTAAGTGCAAGATATAAAACAAGTTTTGGAGTGAGTAAATAAGATAGGCGCCTATGCAATGAATGCAACAAAATGACTTCTCACGCGCCATTTTAACTCTATGGGTCAGCTGTCATATTAAAAGTACGGTTCACCTTTAAAATAAGAGCTAAAATCGACATTTTTACATGACAATTGACACATCAAGTTAAAATGGCGCGTTTAAAGTCATTTTGTACGCATAATACCAAAAGTGGACCACTTATTTTTAAGATGGCCTCGTCACACCAACATTCCGGTTGACTTTTTTTCTAGGATACAGACACCTAGTAAAGCTAAAAAAGCGTTCACAGAACTTTTATTGGAATTATCGACTCCTAGGTTAGGCGATTATTTTTTTCAGCAAATTAAGTAACCCGTCTACTAGGCTATCACGAAAGCTAGTACAAAGTCAAATAAATACCGGTAACAGCTCTCAGCAATATCCATGTCTTGCTGGTAGGATTTCCCGGGGAAAAGTGGTTTGGGAGCATCGTCGAAGAACTCGTGGAATGGAAACTCTTTGCTGATCGTCTCTATCGATTTTGTCTAAACAAATAAAATTAGTTTTGTAAGTTACTAGCTTATTGCCGCGACTTCGTCCACGTGGACTACACAAATTTCAATCCCTTATTTTAACCCTTTCTTAGCAGATGCCTACGTCATAATAGCTACCTACATGTAAAAGTACAGCGCATTCGTCCAGTGGTTTGAGCTGTGCGTTGATAGATCAGTCGGTCAGTCAGTCAGCTTTTCCTTATATATATATATATATAAGATAATAATTAATAATTGGCCTAGTTAGCAATTCAAAATCACATCATAGATGGCGCTGTCCGTATTTAACTTGCAGTGTTACACATAAAAGTGTTATTTTATCTTATACGATGGTAAGTACATGAAGGGTTCTTCATGTGCGTATCCGACACACACTTGACCGGATTTTTTGTTCGATGGTCTACGTGGGAAGTATATAGGCTAGAGCTACCTGATCCTTGCTGCACGTGTGCAGGAAGGTCTGCCAGCGCGGGCGCACGAGGTACACGTGGAAGTGGTGCGCCAACTCGCACGTGGCGCCCGCGTCGCCGCCCGCGCCCAGTGTGCTCTGCAGCCTCGACACTTGCTCCAACAACTCCAGGCGTTTCGCTAACACGTAGTTCACACGACCGTATCTATGAGACAAAAATATCGCATAAAGTAAAAAAAATCTTTGTGAATATAGTAACATGACGTGCTATAGCGCGTAAAAACCAGTTAAATCTGTACGGTGCAAAGTGCAACATGCGCTATACGCAACGCACCCTCTCGTTTAAAATAGCTTTTCCTGCTTGTGTTGTAACGGGATGGCGTGCGAAACATTGCAATAAAGATTTATAGGGATTAACGGATTAAAGCGATCTTGTGTAGGTAAGTAATCTTAATTGTTTTATTATTATATTCTCACAAAGTCAAATACTACCGAAATATGGCTTCCCATACTACAGGGGATATCTACTTAAGTATTGTTTCGGGGTAGAAACTATAGCCACATATGCCATGGGTTGAATTTTGTAAAAAGTTTGGTGACAAGGAATCTATTAGAAAATAAAAATATTATGACTTCAACGTAATATCTTGTGAAGTTTAAGAATGGCTAGAAAATTGAAACTAGAAAAAATCTTCAATCCAAATTGTGAGCAACTGATAAATTGCTATTCGTGAATTATGGATTTTTAATTGATTCGTTTAAAATTCGAAGAATGAATTGTATGATGATGAATGAATGAATTGTTCGAACAATGTAGACAATTAATTTCAATCAACAGTGCGAGTCTATGATTTACAAGATGCATTGCATCTTTAAGTAATAAATAAATGAAACAATTTTGTTCAACTCATTCGATTTCACTCTTAGTTATATTAATAGCTCTGACTCCGAATCTTAGGAATCAGTGAGTAATATAAAATAATTCATGTACCTATCTTGTTTCAGTAATGCCTTAGTTTCAATTACTCCTCCTCCATAAATAGTTACTGGAAAGATTTGTGTCGTTTTCACACATTACATTTTGTCAAACGATACCTAATAATAATTTTTTAGCTGCAGGATAACCGAGAACCAAGTTCGCTGACTTAGCCCAAACCATCGTTGCAGTGGAAAGTGCCCACTGCCATGCTTATTGTAAAAGCGATGGCGGCTGAAGCCGGAAATTTTTACACTGGAATTCATAGTCAAGATAGGGGCTTCTTTAGGGGACCATTTAGATGAAATATGTAATGTTCAACCTTAATATATTGCATTGAGGTTGAATATGACACATGTCGTCTGAATGTTCGCCTAAAAAGCCCCTATCTTGACTATGACTTCCAGTGTTAGAGTAGAGACCAGGTAAGTGTAGTGTGGAGCGCCCTCATAGCATGATTAAATGAAAATGATCGACCGATGATTTAAAGAGGATGGTGGGAAGTTGTTGTATGAAGAAGGCATAGGACTGGATGTGGTGACGCTTTTTAATAATAATAATAATAAAGTTTTTTATTAAAGGCAAAGAACCCAGTATACATAGTTTTTGAGAAAGGCGTATGTTGATGATGAATTATTTATAAACAAACCTCGAAAAATCTTTATCTGTTTGTAGCGCCTCTTCACCGTGCCCCAGACGCAGCAGATGTCTCTCATCCACGTCGAGCTCGGCCACCTTCTCGAACAACTGGTTGAGGGCCTGGTTACTGTGGGTGACCACCAATGTTCTCTGCCAGGGGAAGTTGTGGTACAGATTGGAGATTATCTGTACTGCTACGTCCGTTTTTCCTGTAATAAAGAAGGATAATGTAAATAATGATACTTTCTCAAACAACTGATTGAGGGCTCAATTTTACTGTATAGATGAGCACACGGGCGAGTTTGGAATCCTCGTAGGTTAACGTCAATTATCACCATTACATAATCATCTTACAAATTCAACAGTTGACAATCAAAAAGTTTACAATGGAACCCATTTTGATTAATGCTTAGAGTTTGAGCCTTCGCTGCCGCGAGCTGTGGTCCATACAGTTTCAAGATCATCTGTAAGGCTACGTCCTGTTTTGTCTATAATACAATAGGTAATGTTAATAAATCAGTTACTTACGCAATTTTGACGCAATAATCAACTATTAGGTAACTATACTTGATGCCCGCGGTTTTATGTGCGTAGATTTAGGTTTTTTTTAATTCCGTGGGACTTGGGAGCTCTTTGATTTCGATAAATGGTGTGTCTGTCTGGCCGCTAGCTTTTCCCGGCGCATTCGTTTAACCAACTTTGACGAATTGTGGTACAGAAATAATATGCATCCCGAAGAAAACATAGGCTTTGTGTAGGTACTGGAAAATCAAAGTATTCCCACGAGATTCTTAAAAAAACCTAGATCTACGCCGACGAATCGCGGGCATCATCTATTCGGTACAGAGATAGAGGCTACTTTTTTATTGTAAAATCAATGAGTTCTCACAGGAATTTAAAAAACCGAAACTTACGCGAACGAACCAGCATCATTTTTTTTAATAGAGATAGCGAGCAAACGAGCAGGCGGGTCATCTGATGTTAAGTGATTACCGCCGCCCATGAACATTTGCAGCACCAGAGGAACCGCCGATGCGTTGCCGGCCTTTTAGGAATTTTAGGGATCATGTAGTATTAGTATGGATTATTGAATTAATTTTATATTATAGTGTGCTGATATAGAAAATACCTATTTTAGAGCTATTTCGTCTTAATAGTTTTCAGAATTACTCAACAGTAAATTTCAGTAGGTGATAATTTGAACAACACTTGTTACACCGAAACTCAAGTGGGCAATTTATTATTGTAACAGGAACCATGATTCGGTACTTTGGCGTAAGTACTTAGCGCTTCATTGAAAGTAATTGAAATGTTTATATATACCACGGTTCTGTGAAAAACACAGGCATATTGTGTACTATTTCTATCAATTTGCAGATGTTTAGCAAGGTAATCTTTTCTAATCTATACTTCCATACTAAGTAATATTATAAATACGAAAGTGTGCCTGTGTGTCAGTCCGTCTGCTACGTTTTCACGGTCTATTATTTTTACCCATTTCGACGAAATTTGGTACAGAGTTGGCTTACATCGGGATGTAAGCTAACTCTGTACTTCTACTTTATATACCGGAAAATCAACGAGTTTTCACGGGATTTAAATAAACTAAATCCGAGCGAACAATGTCGCGGGCGTCATATAGTCTCAATCTGCGTA
The DNA here is from genome assembly GCF_902806685.2 of Maniola hyperantus. Classification (NCBI taxonomy): domain Eukaryota; kingdom Metazoa; phylum Arthropoda; class Insecta; order Lepidoptera; family Nymphalidae; genus Maniola; species Maniola hyperantus. Next base: position 6,155,981 of record NC_048553.1, read on the forward strand.
ACCGTTCATCCATGAAACATCGTAACATACGCGATGCGTAGGTGTCAAATCGTATAAAGTTTTTACAAAGCGTCAAGCGAGCTTGCACTTTTTGATGATGCAACGCGACGCGATGTCACACCCGCAGTTTTGAGTTTCGGCTCTAAACTTAATTGGCAATTCAAGGATATGCAAAGAGCGAGGATTTGACTCGCAGCTCGTTTCAGCAATGCGCTGGATTGCAATTATCTAAATATATAAAAGGAAAAGGTGACTGACTGATCTATCAACGCACAGCTTAAACTACTGGACGGATCGGGCTGAAATTTGGCATGAGCTATTATGACGTAGGCATCGGCTAGAAAGAATTTTCAAAAATCCTTTCTGGGGGGTCTGAAATTTGTGTAGTCCACGCGTACTAAGTCGCGAGCATAAGCTAGTTTTTATATATAGTATAGTATTATTGTAAATAGAATGTTTGAAAAGAGCAACCGCAGAGTTTCTTGCTGGTTATCCTCGGTAGGAATTTACTATTGCTATTCTTTTGCTGGAACTTGATGATGAGAATAGCACCGCTTTGAGACCTGACAATTTTGTTTCAACTAGCTTATGCCCGCGACTTCGTCCGCGTGGACTACACAAATTTGGAATCCCTATTTAACCCCCTTAAGGGTTTTGAATTTTCAAAAATCCTTTCTTAGCGGATGCCTACATCATAATAGCTATCAGCATGCCAAATTTCAGCCCGGTCCGTCCAGCAGTTTGAGCTGTGCGTTGATAGATCAGTCAGTCAGTCACCTTTTCCTTTTATATATTTAGATTTAATTGAACAACAGAATTAAAATAGTAAAAAAAAAGTACGTACCAGTTCCGGGTGGTCCAACCACTAGGGTGAGTCCAGGCTGCATCCCCGACCGAATTGCTTCCACTTGGGTAGGAGTGAATAAGATGTTGTTCCTAAAAGCGAAACTCGTATTAATTAAAATTGTTTCAATAATAGTACTGCAGAGCGAATTACTGTTCCGGTACAATGCTGGTGTTCTTAAAATACTGCCATACCTTTTTCAGGTATGGCAGTTCTTATTAGTGTATAGTGTATACTGTATACTATATTTATTTACTAGATAATGCCCGCGACTTCGTCCTCCTATACCTGCCAAATTTCATGATTCTAGGTCAACGGGAAGTACCCTGTAGGTTTCTTGACAGACCGACAGACAGACAGACAGACAACAAAGTGAGGGTAATATATATCCTATAAGGGTTCAGTTTTTTCCTTTTGAGGTACGGAACCCTAAAAATTATGGAACCATTTCACAAACTACCACTATTGATTTAAAAAAAAATTGCGAATCGGTCAAACTCGGAGAAATCGGTGTACATTCATAGAATAAAAAGCATCTCTTTGAGAACTTCCTCCTTTTTGGAGGTATCTATGTTAAAAAAGAAAGGAATTTTAAACCATCCTGATTTTGTAGGATGATCTCAAATTCAAATCAAATCAAATCAATCTTTATTTGCTCAAATGTAGATGTTTTACAACTTACTTGAATAGTATCACTACATTTGCCACGCAATGGCATGCAAATATCTACTTACTTGAGTTCATATACTATTACAACATATTTAAATTCAATAATAACATTTCAAATGTTCAAAAATTAAATAAAACTAAACTAAAAATAAACAAAAATTTAAGGCTTTTGACTCAATTCCTGGGATTTAAAAAATTGTTTAAGCCCTATACTACCTTCAGGTATTCTATAAGTAATAAGTTTTACCACTTACTTCTTCGGCTCGTTGTAGAGATAGGGTCCCCGCTTCGGCTGGACGTGCGGTTCGACTACGATCACCTTGCGAGCGTCGTCCTCGTCCATTGCATTCTCGCCTAGTTCTTGTTTACGCATCACGTTCTCAAATGTTAGTCTGGTTAAAAAATTAAAAAAAAAATCTCTTTACATTGCCTTAAAACTAAGGAACGGTAACAACTGCATTAGTTAGAAACTGTGTTACAGTTGTTAACGCCCACCTCCAGATTGAGAAGTTCCATAAAAAAAAACAATGAATATTAGGTAAAGAAAACATGCGTGATATAGGTAACTAACTAACAATAAGAAACTGGAAGACGCACCACGACGTTATGAACCCTGACCCCCGCGTAAACGTGACATGCTTATACCAAGTTCCAACCTAAAGATACACAGTACAGTCAAAACAGTGTGCGCAAAAGAAGTGTTCAAATTCCAAATTCAAAATTCCAAAGTCCTGAAAACGAGGCGCATTGTATAAAAACAGATCTCAGTCGGGCTTGTGTATTCAATTCTTAGTCTATGACCTGCGCAAACGGCCATGTTCAAAGCCGCAAAATGTCCGTCCCCAGCCTCCTTTCCCGCTTGTCATCTCGACCTGTCGCGGACTTTAAGTATGCTGGTTTCAATTTCTAATATGTTATGGACTCACTTGAATGGACGTACTAGTTTCCTCGGATCGTCAGTTTGTACTTTTATCTCGTATCCTGGGAAGCTGTTGCGTAAGTGCTCCATGTCCAGGAAAGTATCATTGAAGTCCAGAGACGGGATCTCGTTGGGCATTCTGATTGAAGAGGAAAGAGGAATTACACATATTTTCATTTAAGGAAAAGTATAAAAAAAATAGAAATACTTAGGTAATAAATCCTTACTATCTATAGAACTTATTTTTTTTTCCATTCCCACGTTTTACTGGTGGCAATTCATGCGAAAACTATTCAAGGTTATACCACAGTCTAACTAGGGACAAATACAGTCGACCAACGGAGACGTCTAGACAGAGCAATCGTGCGGGATGTGAGGACCGAGACACAGAAGTGTCTTCATACGCCACTTTTATTTTATCTATTTATTGACCGAGCGAAACGAAGGTCACTGAGTCTACTTGAGTGAAATTGCACTTGTCCGTCTGTTTGTCTGTCAAAGCCGTATAATTTTTGAATTACTAAAATTTATTATAGTAAAATGATGGCCTTCAGCCGAATATTGTAAAAAAATATATGTACAAAGCTTTATTTCAGGGGGGCTCCCATACGAACTCCCATTCAATGAACACTTTCAATGCGAGTGATCTCTCGCTCTTTAGCGTCTTGGATTAGGTCTATAACGATGCGCCCGGGAAATAGAAACATTAAAGCGGATTTAAATATAGGGCTACTTTAAGTAAGGTACACGTGTTACATATTTTCATATGTCATTCAAGGCTTTGCTTTTATGTGTTTTTTCACATGCTACCTGTGAAATGGACCATCCCTAGTGTTTATTGACGCGGCTCTTTTGCAAATATTAAAAGCGTTGGCGTTGAGTCACTGTACTTTTTCTTACACTGTAATTTTACCGACATTAAAAGAACTAGTGGGTGGATAGTTAGCTAGATAATAATATTATCGAACGTGAAAATACCACATAGTATTTTTATCTTATTTTTAGATTGGATCTTTAGAGATTTTTGAATATTTATAAATAGGATACCAGACTATTTTTATAGGATTTTGAAATCTTTGCACACTTCTCCAGTAGATGCCTAGTCACTCTTGTTTTGAAGGTACGTGGCAGATAACACGGACGCCGGAAGGGTTTCACACCTTAGCGGTTAGTATGAGAAACGTTAAATAAAAACGTTTCGTGCGAGTATAGATTGGATATCGATTATTATAAGGAATTCTAACGTTTACGATTTCTCGCTGTTCTGTGGTAGAATAATGAAGCAGGAAAAAGGCGATGGAGACTCCTGGCAGTGCCCACAGTTACATTGGATTTCGGAAGAGGCGCTCTACTTGAATGCCTTCGTCATCGTCCGCGCCGCCTCAACTCTTGGTCTTAAGAGGGCGCAGTTCGGTGCTTATTTCATACAAACGTAGGAGGGTGATTACTACATTATTTGATTTTGTACGCTCAAAACTAAGTATTAAATCAGTTTGTCTTGCCATCATCTAGGTTCATTGATATATAAAACATTGATAAAAATATCGATTTAAAAAGATACGAGCCTCGAAATATTCCTATTTTAACACTTAATTTATGACAACTTTGGGCGTGAATAAATAAAATACGAAGTGTGAAAATTCTAAAACAATTCAACTTTAGACAGTTTTCGTTGTTTGTTTATTTATTCGTTGAAATATTTTTCCTTTACAAACATACATTTGGTATTTTTGTCTCAAAAATACTTTTCCTAAACCCTTTTCGCGCGCTTGATTTCAGTGAAAATCATCGTGGCTCTCACCTTTCTCATACAATGTTAAGTGAAAATCAAACAGGTGAATGTTCCGCTACATTGCTGCCGTGACATAGCTCCTAGCTCGGAATGTAATGTCATATAAGCTTATAGAGATTGTATGGGGACCAGTAGTGCCACGACAGGACTGTGACAGCTGGTGACAGCACTGTTGCGGCAGCGCTGCTACGTGCAGCGTGGTTCGGAATCATACTTTAAGAGCGAAATGCCTGTGTTTTCAATTTTCATACCTGGTATAATGCGCTTGGCCAGGGTCACCATATCCCAGCACAATGTCGTGCAGCCACTCTGGTACCACGCATTCAGTGTTCATAAGCTCGCGTATCGTTTCCAGCACCGCCTTGAAATTGTTCTCTTTGGGTTTCCGGCGCATCACAATGTTGAAGGTTTCGTAAACGTCCTGGATTTAAAAAAAAAATCAAATTAGAAAATGACTTTAATGGTTAATCCATACTTCTATACTATCCATACTAATAATATTATAAATAGGAAAGTGTGTCTGTCTGTCTGCTAGCTTTTCATGGCTCATCCGTTCTACTGATTTTGATTAAATTTGGTATAGAGATAGCTTGCATCCCGGGGAAGGACAAAGACAAGGTTACTGTTTATCCCGGAAAATAAAAGAGTTCCCACGGGATTTTAAAAGTCTCAATCCATGAGGAAGAAGTCGCGGGCATTATCTAGTACTTAATATAGTAGGGGTCTGTTTGCTCGTTACATATTTTAATCACACCCACTTCCCTGAAACTCCCGCTATATAAGCAGATAAGCCAAATGTTGCGCACACGCGTCGGATTTTTTCAGGCTGGAATTCCCGGTAGAAAATTAACAAGGGGTTTTTCCTCCTGAAAACATCAAATCTTTTTCGTTACTCTGTAAATGAGGAAAGATTTGATATTTTAAACGCTTTTCTGAGAGAACAGAATTAATAATGTTTGGACGAAGTGAGATTTGAACTCATACTCTTGAGTAACACGGAAGACTAATGTATGGTCCGCGACAGGTCGAGATGGCAATCGGTGAGGAAACGCCCTGCACACCCCCCGCGCTAACCCAGTGCGAGTGAGCGCGGGTGATGTGCGGGGCATCCGCCTACATACTACACATACACAATATGTAAAGACATATTTTAGCATTGTCACGATTCAAATACCACTAATATCCAAAATGAAATATCTTTGGTGTATTAATGTGCCTAATAAGCTGTGCCTAAATAGCCTAGTGGTTAGGACGTCCGCCTTCTAATCGGAGGTCGGGGGTCCGATTTCGGGCACGCAACTCTAACTTTTCGGATTTATGTGCGTTTTAAATATTTAAATATCACTTGCTTTAACGGTGAAGGAAAACATCGTAAGGAAACCTGCATGCCTGAGAGTTCTCCATAATGTTCTCAAAGGTGTGTGAAATCTACCAATCCGCACATGGCCAGCGTGGTAGACTATGGCCAAAACCCTTCTCCCTCTGAGGGGAGACCCGTGCTCTGTAGTGAGCCGGCGGTGGGTTGATCATGATGATTAATGTGCCCCTTGTATCTAATTGCCCTACTTTCCCCTGCGTACCTACCTATCTAATGCCTTTAGAATGTTTTTGGATACCAAATACCGCACCTTTACATAAGAAGGAAAACATCGTGGCGAACATTTATTGTATCAAGAGTTAAAAATAGTGAGTTTCGGAAACGTTAAAGAGAGCTCAATAAACTCGACAGTAATTGAACAGAGAGCAAAAAAACAAAAACACTAACAGGAAAATCATGCATAGCATCTGTGCCAAAAAAACTCGTGGAAAAATGTTTACACTTTGCGATTTTAATTATACGCTCGCATCCGAAATAGAATCATCCGAAATAGATGTAATATCTCATACAACAGATTATAAGGAAAATCTGTTTAAAAAACAATCATGAGAGAAAGTATTTTTTTTAATGGAGATTTTGCACGAGCATAATATTTCGCGTCACGAGAGTTAAATTACCTTTTGGGTACGGAAGCCTAAAAATTGGGTGTTTTTATTGTGAACCTCAGGCATGATCTTAAAATCTAAGGCTCTAGTTAACTCGTCCAGTTTTTTTTTTCCTTTCGTACTAACGTCAATTTGATTTGAAATCTGCATGCCTGCAAGCATGAATCGACATACCTACATGAATTTAGGCTTGCAGAAACGGGCCACACGTAGATATAGTGACCTGAAGGAGACATTTTACGTGCCGGACCCAAACGAAGCCGAATATCCCAATTAATTACCTCCTTTCACTAAACAAATGTAGTGAAATGGCAAAAGACTGATAGTTTAGGTATATCATCATCAAGTTCATAAATAATGCATAACACTAGGTCGAATGTGGCCCAGATTGAAATCTGAGCACTCCGAATCCGCAGTCTTGTCTATCCTAACTCCTACCCCTAGACTGTTTTTGTAAAGCGCGAAGCCAGAAGCGAGTTTCTGGACTAGGGTTTTCATCACCGCTTTAAACAGGTCGCGTGGCCTGTTTAAGCAGACCCAAAATAAATCCTATCAAATCGATGTTGATGAATAATAATAGGTACAGGTATCAAATTAATATTCCACGATGCTATCAAACTAAACAGTCAAAGATTGATGGCAATCTACAAACGAGTACAATAGACTTTGCTTGTTTTGGTTTTCGGCAAAAAATATAGTTGTATAGGTGGATGGACTTAACAACAGATTTAGAATACTCATTTATTATAAGTACAGATGTAGATAAATGTGCGTTATTTGCATGTTTGGCTATCACATTTTCGTGTATGTATGAATATTCATAGGTGATAATGATGCCATCTAGGCATCTATACTTATAATAGAACTGTAACGACGATTTCTGTACATTAAATATATTTTGTAAATTTTGAATATACCTACAGGAAACATTATTATCGATATAAACCCCAAAACATTTTTTTTTGTAATTATTGTCTATCTATCATGTGCGCGTATACATTTATAAACCTGCATATATATATATATATTGCAAATAATTTCGTATTCTAAGTTATTTGAGTACATAATAATTCAATGGTTATTTGCTTCTTTTTATATCCACATTACTAAACTGCATTTAATTTGCTCTTGCAGTATGTTTACATAGCAAAAATATTCATATGTATACCTACAGATAAACAAAGACACTGACATTTACATAAATTAAGATAAGTACTCATAATATTGATGACGGCATAGCAAAAGTCGAGACATAAATTCGCACAGACAGTTTAGAATCAAATTAACATACCTACCCATTTACATTAACGGATCAGCATTTTAGTCTTAGAAGCAATCTTGTTAGCAGCGACCTTGAAAGTTTTTGGCAAGGATGTTTTAAGGTACCGCGAGCGCCCTGAATTCTGGGCGCCTCGATATTTTCCTCTTCTTTTTGTTTAAGGTACAAACAAAACGCAAGACTAAAACCTTGATCTACGCGTTTCCTAAAATAATTGAAGAGCTGGCGAACAAAACGGTGTCGTTGCACATAGTACCTAATATTTTTCTCCCACTTGCTCGGAATCGGCTACTTTACTGAAGAAAGGATTTCACTACAGAGGACTGTTATCGGGTCTTTACTGGCCGCACGCCAGCAATTTCCCAGAGAACTGTAATGGAAATTGCTGGACAGTTTCTAATGATGACGAGGTTCTTTATGTTGTAGACTAAAATAAATTAAGTTTTTTTAGGTACACAATTTTATTAATATTCTGATTTATAACTATTTTTAATGTGTGTTTTATTTTTATTTTTTTATCTTTTATAATACATTTTTATTTTTATGTCTCAATAGTTTTCATTTATTTTATCAGGTAGTAGGTATATCTTTTTACATATTTTTTATTATTAATTTATAAATTTTTAATTATATAAATATTAATGGTTTTTAAATATTGTATTTTTTAAATTTTTTTTACCATTCATTTTTTTTAATAGTAGATATAATATTATACATTTTCATAAGAATTAAAACTTTGTTTCTTCAATTATTTTTTTATTGTTTCCTCCCAAATGGGTATACAAGTCTCGGTCGAAATATAGTAATAGTTTAAAAGTACTCGGCTGGCGGGCTTCGCCTCGGCCTTCCAATATTACTCGGTCACACTGTAATGTACTATTACAGGAGAAGCGACAAATTGAATGAAAGATGCTAACTTTACTGTACCTCACTATACCGTTTTGATTGAAATCACGAACTTTGGACTCAATTTCAGTAGATAAGTTGCTGTTGCGCGACACTTTCTTTGCGTCTTTAAGGCGCAAACCATGCCCTGCGGAGATGAGACAGGAGTGGAACTTAACTTTGTAAGACTTTTAATGAAATGCCACTATACCAAAGTAAAACTGAGTTTTAATTGTTATCAAAGACGCTGCGTTTCGATGCAACTCCACTCTGCAAGTCTGCGATGGCTTATACAAAAATTGCGCAAAATAAACACAAACATAGACTTACCTCTTTTCCTTTACTTGCTTGGTCCAAATCCAACCGGTACTGGTTGGGGTCCAGAAGTAGTCTGAAAGTCCTCGAGTCACCATCCAGTTCAGGTCTTGGCTCGGGACCTTCTTCAATTACCCTGCCGGATGCATCCAACATACCCTCGACCTCGCAACCCCTTACGTAAACTATCCCAGCTTGTTCCACCATACTCTTCTTGTAGTCATATTTTGTTCCTATAAATATACTGAATGAAATTTACTATTTCTTGACATAAAGTACGTATACAGTGTATTATGCGGCGAAAGGTTTTTACTATTAGAAAACTATCATTAAACGATCGTTGTTCGTGAAAAACGAAAACAAGACGCTTTCTTTATATTCTTTGTTACAAACAAATTATTGCAATAAAATTCATTTCTAAAGAAAAATAATGAATCGAAGTTGTGTAGAAGATATTCAATCATTTACAAAATTAGGCTACAGTTTTTCTGTGTTTTAAAATAGTCTCTTTCTTAAACCCTGACTATAATATTAATCCTAAAACTGACTGTTGCCAAAATAAATTAATGTGCCGAATTAAAGAATCAAGCCATTTTTACCAATTCCTTGCGTGGGTCGGACGGTGATTAGAAAGCAAACATCGTGTTTTCTCAAACTCTCCCACTCGTGCTTGATTTCGTTTCTAACGCTGAGCGTTACTGTAACATCAGCCCGTACTCTCGAAGGTGCCTTTTCTCCTATATTTGGCTTCGCCACTTCGACAACTGCGAAACTTTGGATCGGGTGCGCCATTCGAGCCCAACCTCCGAAGAATACGCTGCTGTCTTCTGCTCGCCTGCAATTTGATTAGTTTTTCAATACAACACGCTATCATTGTATTACATGCCCATGAAAATCTACCTCAAAAGCGCGTACCAACAAATTATAAAAATATAAGTACTTATATACTGCCGGCTGTACGTGGTTAGTCGAAGTACGCCCGACTAGTTTCGAACCCATCCCGGGTCCTTTGTCATGGGGAATCAATTCGCAACGCGTCGCGGTTGAGAAGGAGAGTCACATACAAGTTTCAACGTCTATCAATCTATCTCTACGACGTCTATCTGACGATAGGTCACTTAGCAACGTGGTTATTTGTCAAAATACACCATGCATACAATTTAAACAAATTGTTGTGCTGACCCCACATAGCGTGGGATAAGGTAAGGAAGAAGAAGAAGAATAACGTTGCTAGGTAACTTACTTGTTTCAGCAGATTATAGATAGATTAAAATCATCAATTTCTTATGCAAAATGGGTTTACGCTTTACCAGACCATATACCAGATGGAAAGAAATGATGACGCATGTGGTCGCCACTTGACCTATATTCAATCTTAATTTGAAAGTACTAAAGAGATACGTGACAGAAAACACGGAGGCTGAAAGGACGTTCCCCAACTTAGCGGTTCGCATTAGAAACGATACAAGAAATCTTTAATTCTTTATATTATTTATATTCAAAAAGTCAAAATTCAAATAAATAATTTATTCAAAATCGGACGAAGGGGCGGACATGATCTAGTACATAATATAATTATAATACATAATATAAATTGTTATTAATTAAAACAATTACCATGGCGCTAAACGATAAACTGCATCTTCAATATCTTGCCGGATTTCATCTGGAATCAATGGATAAAATCTATTAGGTTCTATGCACTAGTTGACCCTAGCTTTGTTTGGATGGAATTTCTCAAAATCCATTTTTAGTAGTGGCCCACCCCCGACACTTTATACAAGCAAACTGATATAATTAATACCTATAAACCTATTGCTACTACCGGACAACGGCCTGTCAAGCCTTGTATCAACGCCAGCGTGGTAGACCGAGGCGACGATGGCGTGATGAATTAAATAAATTTACAGTTACGTGGTCTGATGAGGCACAGAATAGAGAATGGCGGAAAAAAAGGTCTTTGCCCCGACGTGGGGCAGTACAGGATATTTTATATTTAGATAGATACCTTAGTATCTATCTAATATATCTCTTAGTATCTATAAAATAGATAATATAAATATTTTATATTATCTCTATATATAAAAATGAATCGCTGAATGTGTTGCTGATCGCAAATCTCAAGAATAGCTGAACCGATTTCGCTAATTCTTTTTTATAATATTCCTTGAAGTACGAGGAGTTGGATTCTTAGGGAGAGAAAAACTTAAAGTATTAAAAAAAATTAAAGAATCGACTGTTAGGTACGAAGTTTGCCGGGTCAGCTAGTAATCTATATATATAAAAGGAAAAGGTGACTGCCTGACTGACTGATCTATCAACGCACACCTCGAACTACTGGACGGATCACGCTGAAATTCGGCATGCAAATAGTATTATAACGTAGGCGTCCGCTAAGAAAGGATTCTTAAAAATGCAACCCCTAAAGGGGTAAAATAGAGGTTTGAAGTTCGTATGAAAGTCTGTCAGTTTTGAAGTATCGATAAAGAAGTTTTGTAGTTAATATTTTTGCAATTAGCAGTATGACATATTTTATATGTTAAAATCTCATAGTTAAAAATCAAACCTAAGGGTGTAAAATAGGTGTTTACAATTTGTGTACTCCACGCGGAGGAAGTCGCGGGCATAAGCTAGTTTATAATAATGGGGTAAATAGACCTCATTAACTCGTACCACACGTGATAAAGTTGGCCATTAATAATATCTGCTTGTTATGGATATCTCGACAAACATTATAGAATGTTAGGTACACAATTGTATATGGGCCGTTATCAACAGTATATGCAAATATATACTTGCAAGCAATCAAGGTTATGTCTAGGTAGGTACTTGTCTCGTTTGAGTAAACCGCGCGTCCAACGTTGGCCGACTTATCGAACAGTGTGTCTTTATACATTCATCAAAGGACCGATCATGTGCAATTCGCAAAAACAAAACACATTGGTTACCCGCAAAAAACACGTTGGCCGACTACTTGTTTCGAATTTCGGCACTCTTTTTAGGGTTCCGTAGTAAACAAGGAACCCTTATAGTTTCGCCATGTCCGTCCGTCTGTCCGTCCATCCTCGGTTAATCTCTCCATTCCCCCCCCCCCCCCCCCCCCTCTATCAGCCAAATAGTAGTATATAGGAACGTGAAACAATTCACAGCAGCAGTATATATAATCAATTTTATAGAAAAACTATCATGGCTAAGTAGGGTTCACAGGTTCAGGAGTTATGTCTATTTTTCGAGGATTGTGACCTCGTGGCCCGCCACGCACTTGGCCGGTTTTTATTAAATGATACGCTTGCGCTTGACAGCAACTATGAAAAACATTTATAATTTACTGGTTCGTGCCCGCGACTTAATACGCGTCAACTACACCGATTTCATTCCCCTATTTTACCCTCTTAGGGGTTGAATTTTATAAAATCCTTTTACGTCATAATAACTAGGATCTGCATGCCTTTCAACCCGATCCGTCCATTGGTTTAAGCTGTTGATAGATCAGTCAGTCAGTCAGTCTGCTTTTCCTTTATATACTTATATATAGATGAGGTTCAGATCGGAACGCGCATGCCTTGAAGGTACTCAAGTAATACGTGGCAGGAAACACGAACGCCGGAAGGTAGTATTTACCATAGCGGTCGTCTCGGAAACGTTGGAAAAAAATGATTTATAAATGAGTAAGAAAAGTACATATTTTCTTTTTACAGAATCACAAACATTTGTAGAGGGATTAACTTAGCGTGTCGTCATTTCGGTGACCATCCACTCAAGGCATTTTTCTTAGAAAAAATGTTTTTATTGTCTCGTAATCTCGTCTGTGACCCTGGTGGTAAAACTGACAGTAGGGAAGGGTGAGGCAGTACCGATCTACAGGTTCGGCAATGGTTTAGTTAAACTCCTTTAAATCGTATCACTCGGTTTGGAGACATAGTAGGTATAGTCCGCGATAGGTCGAGATAGCAATCGAGATTGAGGTGTGCGTGGCGTTACCTCTCCAATTGCCATTTCAAACTTTATTTTTATTTTTTATTCTTTATTCAGCCAAATAATAATTATACAATTTTACGCTTAACATCTTAAAACGCTGTTGAGTTTGTATGGATGTTGCGCATTCCTCTTATAAAACTAAACTAAACTAGATATTTAACAAATCACCCTGACACAATTTACTATAATCAATGGTTAACAAATAAACTATTAATAAACTTAAATCTAAAAAAAAACAACATTAAATTAAAACTAAAATAAATTAAATTAAATCTAAAACCTCGTCGAGACCACCGCAGCGAGGCATTGTACCCAAGATGCTGGCAGCATTACCCCTTTGGACGGCCAAACTAATTCTTTGACCAAGGTAGCTGCCAGCTTTCGGGTCCCCGGTTGACTTGATAACTCTTTTCGCAATTTCTTCAAAAAGAGCTCGAGCCCCCGGGCCCCACGGCCCCAAGGTCTCCACACCAAAAGGCACGAATACGAAGCTCCCATCGAGGTTTTCACATAAAGGAGGATGAGGATAATAACTAAGTACAAATCAAAACTGATGAAATCGATATTGGTAGGTAAAATGTAGGTCGGTAGGAAACTGTCGCGTACTATACCTATACCTACCTACCTACTTATTTAATTTTTGAAAAGTTTTTTGAAGATAAGTTCGTAAATCTGTTTTTTATTCTGTCACCTATAAGCGGTTACACGGATTAGAAAATAAAAGTAGATATTGTCCGCGATAGGTTCAGATGGCAATTGGGGTATGAGGCGGGGAGACGCCCCGCACACCCGGACGTCACCAGAGCTCGCCCGCACCGGTGGGGGCTGTACGGGTGTGCGGGGCATCCTCACCCCGATTGCCATGTTGACCTGTCGCGAACCTGCTATAATAAGTAAGTAGGTACCTACTGTTAGCGACATTGCTTTGCCTACAGTTGAATTTAAAAAAAGAATTATGAGGAGAGGTAAAAAATGGCGGCAATAAGAGCGGGAGCTATTGATTTGAAGCAGGGAAAATTAGAATTTATAATTATGTCTTGAAGAAGTTAATAGTTAGTAGTTAGTTTAACTAAGATTGAAGTTTATTAAGTATTGTCTAAATGGAATAAAGTCAGTTCCTATAAGTTGAGGATATTTTTATTAGTTCCGAAGTGAAGATTACTCATCGCCCACAATTTTGTGAGTACCTATTTTTATTCGTTTATTAAAGTACCTATGTACTTTGAGTGTTAAATTGAGTTTTGATTTTGTCTCGACTAAAATGCAGAACATAGATATTATAATAATTTATATTTTAAAATATTCAAATGGACTTTAGGAAAAGTCCGGAATCATAAACAATAGAGTAGTATTATATTAGGGTATAGAGTTATCACTCGCGGAAAATATTATACAAAACCATCAAGGAAATCAGCGCTCCTAGTAGTTGGTGTACGAACTAATTTTCTTAGATATACCCATAACTATGGTTCTGTTGTTCTGCTATATATAGCCCTTATCCTACACCTATTGTTGTTATAATTTTTCGAGGTTATTTTGATACAAGTTTATCTCTTTCATTGTTGTTGCTTAATATTTAACATAGTAACAATGAAAGAGGTAAAACTTGTGTCTAAGTTGAGTGTGAACTATTTAAAACAAAAGTAATATCATCACAATATCTTTGTTTTATTAAACTTAATAAAGTATAACATAGCATTTTAAATTAAAAAAAAAAAACCAGTAACGTCGTGTCTAGTGTTTACTGTCCAAATTCTGGACGAATCCGAATGAAAAATGTAGTAAAACACACCGACCAAAAAAAAAGGGTAAAAAAAAAAAAACTGGGTGAAACATAAAATAAAGGTTTATTTATTTACTTTTTTTAGTTTACGGCCCTGGATAACAGTCCTTTAAGGCCTTTATTTATTAACTACACTTCATTGACCACAGATCGATAACTTTTTTTTACTGGTTTTACGGCTCTGGGTTCTAGCTCTTTTGAGCCTACCAATAACTTCTAGGATAACAATATACTTAGTAGATAATCTATGGGATAACCTAACCCGGGAGAATCGGGAAGTGAGAAAAGTTGTATGATGTCAAACTAATTAATGTCGATTTATTATTTCATCAAAATGTAGAAATTTAATAATTTTAAAATGAAAAGGGCATTAGGAGGCAATCAATCAGTTTATTGATTTATAAAATGTTTATAAGAATTTATATTACAGTCGAAATTATTAAAATAATACACTAGGTATATTTTGATTATTTTAACAAAAAAAAAAAATATATGCGTATAACGAAACGTGTAACGATTCTAGAGAAAAAGTATGCCGGCATTAAAAATAATCTTTGGTATTGCTACTACAAATATTATTAGCTGTTGATGTACAAACTACCTATATCAGTTCATATTTCCATAGTTTTGTTCGAAGTAAAAAGCACCGTGACATAAACGTCGTTAACACTTTTCCCGATGATAAAACAGTTTAAAACACTCACTAACGCCTTGTGGTCCACGAACAACATATCAAATATACCTACACGTAAAATTCATTCTTTTTATCCATGATTTAAGCAAATTTTTTATTAAAAATGAAATGAAAACAAAATTAAGATCCTCAGAGTAAACTAAAATGCTAGTTTGACGTTTCGCATTCTTTAATTTCTTTAGACATTGCAACCACAGACGAAAATGTATGAATGTTAGGGACCGTACACATCGATAATTCGTTCAGAATCGGAAATTGATCGAGTTATTTAAATGCTATATTAAAATAATTTGTTATTTTAATATAGCATTGTGTACAACAGAATCGGCCCCATTGTTTACGAACCATCAATAGATATATAAAGTTATTTTATATTGCGTTCTCGTAATAATGTTTACGGACTTATAAGTTTTGCAAGTACATAAAATGAAAATATAATTCTTTACATCAGAGTTAATTCATTCAAACTTCCACATTCCCAATATAGTTAGTTCAGCAATAGCGCATCACTAGAGGTCAAGTCAAAATAAAGTCACGTGATCAGTATCGCCATATTTGTTATCTTTTTGGATCAATCATAAATTGGAATGCAGCTGTATAGGTGTAGTATGCATATTTCGATTCGTTCCTCGAAAAGGCAAAGGTCGTAGATCATGCAGCCTGGTGAATCGTAGATGACTTAAAATATTTTAATTGTGATATAATTTTTTGTAAAATTAAAAAAAA
Source organism: Maniola hyperantus (assembly GCF_902806685.2). NCBI lineage: Eukaryota > Metazoa > Arthropoda > Insecta > Lepidoptera > Nymphalidae > Maniola > Maniola hyperantus. The sequence goes on from NC_048553.1 coordinate 6,171,848, forward strand.
ATTACTAAACAGCACATTAAAAAAAAATCTGAAAAAATATATATTTGCGCAAAAATTATGCGCGGGAATCGTAATAAAAAAATTAATCTTTTACTCTTGAAAGTTAAACGTTTTTAAAACACGACAATTAACAATAATAAATTATGTACCACCTTTTAATGGTGATTTTGTTGCTGCTTTGTTTTTATTTCTGTTTCAGCAAGAATCTGTAATGATGATCAAGATGTAAATGCGGTACAATTTAAAGATCATAGTTTGATAAAGAGATTGATGTCATACAAGAAACAAAATTTATAAGCTATTGAAATATGCAGAAGATATTACTTATAGCAAAATGTGCCATGTTATTGCCAGGACGTTGTGGATAATATGATGACGATCACGATAAGACAATGAGACTATTAGTTTGCGGCCATCAGGTTGGTGAGCGGGCCACCATGGCGTAAATGATATAATTAATTAAGATGATGATTAAGATGATGATTAAAATGATGATTAAAATGATGATTAAGATGATAAGAGAAAGAGACTATTAAGTTTGCGACCATAGGCTAGTGAGCGGGCTGCCATGGCGTAAATGATATAGTTAGTTAAAGATGACAAGTAATAATAAGTGAGTATATCTCTTAAGTTACACTGCATATTTTACACATTTAAAGAACTCAGATACTGCTTAATTGTTTTTATTTTGTTCCTTTCAGGCATCATTGACGTAACGATCGTGGATATTTTACTGATGTCATGACGTTGTGGATATGATGACGATCACCATAAGAGAATGAGACTATTAGTTTGCGGCCATCAGGATGGTGAGCGGGCCACCATGGCGTAAATGATATAGTTAATTAAGATGATGATTAAAATAATGATTAAAATGATGATTAAGATGATAAGAGAATGAGACTATTAAGTTTGCGACCATAGGCTAGTGAGCGGGCTGCCATGGCGTAAATGATATAGTTAGTTAAAGATGACAATTAATAATAAGTGAGTATATCTCTTAAGTTACACTGCATTTACACATTTAAAGAACTCAGATACTGCTTAATTGTTTTTATTTTGTTCCTTTCAGGCATCATTGACGTAACGATCGTGGATATTTTACTGATGTCATGACGTTGTGGATATGATGACGATCACCATAAGAGAATGAGACTATTAGTTTGCGGCCATCAGGATGGTGAGCGGGCCACCATGGCGTAAATGATATAGTTAATTAAGATGATGATTAAGATGATGATTAAAATAATGATTAAAATGATGATTAAGATGATAAGAGAATGAGACTATTAAGTTTGCGACCATAGGCTAGTGAGCGGGCTGCCATGGCGTAAATAATATAGTTAGTTAAAGATGACAAGTAATAATAAGTGAGTATATCTCTTAAGTTACACTGCATATTTTACACATTTAAAGAACTCAGATACTGCTTAATTGTTTTTATTTTGTTCCTTTCAGGCATCATTGACGTAACGATCGTGGATATTTTACTGATGTCATGACGTTGTGGATATGATGACGATCACCATAAGAGAATGAGACTATTAGTTTGCGGCCATCAGGATGGTGAGCGGGCCACCATGGCGTAAATGATATAGTTAATTAAGATGATGATTAAAATAATGATTAAAATGATGATTAAGATGATAAGAGAATGAGGCTATTAAGTTTGTGACCATAGGCTAGTGAGCGGGCTGCCATGGCGTAAATGATATAGTTAGTTAAAGATGACAATTAATAATAAGTGAGTATATCTCTTAAGTTACACTGCATTTACACATTTAAAGAACTCAGATACTGCTTAATTGTTTTTATTTTGTTCCTTTCAGGCATCATTGACGTAACGATCGTGGATATTTTACTGATGTCATGACGTTGTGGATATGATGACGATCACCATAAGAGAATGAGACTATTAGTTTGCGGCCATCAGGATGGTGAGCGGGCCACCATGGCGTAAATGATATAATTAATTAAGATGATGATTAAGATGATAAGAGAATGACCATAGGCTAGTGAGCGGGCTGTCATGGCGTAAATGATATAGTTAATTAAGGTGACAAGTAATAATAAGCATTATTGACGAACGATCATGGATGTTTTACTGATGTCATGACGTTGGGGATATGATGACGATCATAATAAGAGACTGAGACTATTAGTTTGCGGCCATTAGGCATCATTGACAATGATCATGAATATTAAACTGATGTCTATGTCTGTCTGATGTGTGAATGAGGACATTCTAAGAAAAGGATGGCCGAAACGAAATAATTGTTCGAATGTAACAATCATCCAAAGAAGTGGTTTGGTTTAAACAAAGATGGTGATTATGAGATTAAGATATAAGTATGAGTTTGATCAAATGAGAACCCCTGCCAAGAAAAGATGAAATTCTTCGAATGCAACAATCAACCAAAGAAGCGGTTTAGTTTAAGCAAAGGTGATGATTATGAGATTAAGATAAAACTATGAGTTTGATGGAATGAGAACCCTTGTCAAGAAAAGACGAAATTCTTCGAATGCAACAATCAACCAAAGAAATAGTTTGGTTGAAGTAAAGATGGTGATTATGAAATTAATATTAAACTATGAGTTTGATGAAATAAGAACCCCTGACAAGTTCGAATGTAACAATCATCCAAAGAAGTGGTTTGGTTAAACAAAGATGGTGATTATGAGATTAAGATATAAGTATGAGTTTGATGAAATGAGAACCCCTGCCAAGAAAAGATGAAATTCTTCGAATGCAACAATCAACCAAAAAAGCGGTTTAGTTTAAGCAAAGGTGATGATTATGAGATTAAGATAAAACTATGAGTTTGATGGAATGAGAACCCTTGTCAAGAAAAGATGTAATACTTCGAATGCAACAATCAACCAAAGAAATAGTTTGGTTTAAGTAATTATGTTTAGGTGATTATGAAATTAATATAAAGTTTGATAAAATAAGAAACCCTGACAAGAAAAGATGAAATTTTTCGAATTCAACCAAAGAAGTGGTTTGATTAATGAAAAGTTAGTGATCATGAAATCAAGATAAAACTATGAGTTTGATAGAATGAGAATCTCTTTCAATTGAGCCTGAATGTCTGAGGACAGACATGAAGTCAGAATGGCCGATTGTTAGCGACATTGCTTTGCCTACAGTTGAATTTAAAAAAAGAATTATGAGGAGAGGTAAAAAATGGCGGCAATAAGAGCGGGAGCTATTGATTTGAAGCAGGGAAAATTAGAATTTATAATTATGTCTTGAAGAAGTTAATAGTTAGTAGTTAGTTTAACTAAGATTGAAGTTTATTAAGTATTGTCTAAATGGAATAAAGTCAGTTCCTATAAGTTGAGGATATTTTTATTACTACTAAGAGTAAGTTTATAGATAAGAGTGACATTGACCATGGGTAAAACCAGTAAACGCCGCTTGGTTTTACAAATCAATCAAATTGAATGATAAATATCGAGTTCATGAGAACGATGTTCGATCCGACAGTACCTACTGTAGGTACTTAGGTATATTTTTATCTATGACACGGATTATACACCATCAAGCATGAAATCACTAAATAGTATCATTTGGAGCCCCACCTAGGTAGGTCATACACCTACGTGTATAATCATGATAGACCTTGATAAATCCATCAGTGACTAACGAATAATCACATCGTACCTCTATCTTTGTTCCATAATGTTCACGACTTAAACCTTCTTGTTTTGCCGGTAACATGGACGTATTCATGAGCTTCTTTGCAGACCGGCAATACTTTATACATTTTTTATTCGTTGACAAGTTATACATACCTACTCCCTGACTGCGATCTCCTGCAGTCTAAGGGCGTTTGTGCGCTCATCCGTGAAATTACTTATTCCGTAAAAATATGAATCGAATGAGTACGTATTTGTATGAAGGCCACTTCGAAAAATCACGGATATGAACCGAATACGGATGAGTGCACAAACGCCCTAAAGTCTAATGGATAGCAGCGGACTATCTTCAAAAGGATATGTTGTGGAGGCACAGTTTAAGCTTATTCCTAGTTCCATGGGTCGAGAGTCGAGACTCAAGGCACGATATTGCCCATAGGGTGGCAAGTAAAAACGACCTTGACCCAACTCCACCATATACTAGTTCAGTTCGTGCTCTGCTTATTATTCTAAACCGTTATAAACTTGTAGCCTAATAATAAGCATCCCTGAATCGGAAATATGCTAACATTAAACAGAATAATATTACATTATTTACAGTCTTTCAAATTCGAAGTGTGCGAGTGCCGTGAATGCAATCTAAGAATGACTTGATGACATCAGATACGAGAATTATCTTGGCGTAGTGTTAAAACTTATTTATAACTAGATGATGCCCGCGACTTCGTCCGCGTAGATTTAGGTTTTTTGAAATCCCATGGGAACTCTTCAACTTTCCGAGATAAAAAAGTAGCCTAAATCCTTCCCCGGGATATAAGCTAAATCTGTACCAAATTTCATCAAAATCGGTTGAACGGTTTGGCCGTGAAAAGCTATCAGGTATGGATATTAATGAGGACTATTAGGTACTCTATTGTTTAAAATTACATACTACATAATATACATTTAATAAACTAAACAGTCGGTGGATATATTTCATCACTACCCATATTATAAATGCAAAAGTTTGTTTGTTGGTTTGTCCTTCAATCATGGCGCAACGGAGAAACGATTTTTTGCATGGGTATAGTTGAAAACCTGGAGAGTGTTATAGGCTACTTTTGTCCCGGAAAATTAAAGAGTTCCCACGGGTTTTTAAAGAACCTAAATCCACGCGTACGAAGTCGCGGTCATCAGCTAGTAAACGTCATATGGTAGGTATACACTCTTATTTGTATTAGTGTCCAGTATAGAGTCCAGTCAAGTCACAAGCTATGATAGCCTAGTGGTTAGGACGTCCGCCTTCTAATCGGAGGTCGGGGACCTGGGATTTCGATCCTGATCACGCACCTCTAACTTTTCGGAGCTATGTGCGTTTCAATTAATTAAATATCACTTGCTTTAACGGTGAAAAAAAACATCGTGAGGAAACCTGCATGCCTGAGAGTTCTCCATAATGTTCTCAAAGGTGTGTGAAGTCTTCCAATCCGCACATGGCCTGCGTGGTAGACTATGGTCAAAACCCTTCTCACTCTGAGAGACGCCATGCTCTGTAGTGAGCCGGCGATGGGTTGATCATAATGATGATGACAGTAGAGTCGTAAACAGACCACGGAAAAATATTTTATTGATAACGCGAATCGCGATGACGTGATGACGACACGAAAATACATCTGCCAGACCACAAGAGAAACTATAGTGTATCCAGATGTATATGCGATAATGTTTGGTTCAGACTTCAGATACATATCTGGGCATTACAGTAGGTACGCTTAGTATAAGATTTTACGTCTCACCAACGTTGCTAGAATTCGAGAGTCGAAACACAATAACGTCAAAGTAAAATGGACCTAAAGAGCCTTGCATTGAAGTCAAAAATTCAATGCGGCTGATTTTAATTTGGCAACGTTTCCACTTGGAGCGCTGGCTGTAGAGGCTCCGTACTACAGTCGTATTTTTTCGTCATTTTGCACGATAAATCAAAAATTATAATGCATAAAAATAAATAAAAATCTGTTTTAGAATGTCCAGGTAATTTCCCTTTCATATGATACCCCACTTAGTATAGTACTTACTTTGAAATTGGAATAGTATTATTTGTTCATGAACACATTTTAATTTTTTTTGTGATATATTCACAAATTCACGGTTTCTGAATTATTCCTTTACTTGTGCTATAAGACCTACCTACCTACCAAATTTCATGCTTCTAGGTCAACGGGAAGTGCCCTATAGGTTTTCTTGACGGACACGACGAACAGACGAACAGACAGACAGATAGACATACAGACATAGACAAACAGACATACAGACAGACAGACAGACAGACAGACAGACAGACATCAAAGTGATCCTATAGGGGTTCCTTTTTCCTTTTTAAGTAAGGAACCCTAAAAATGAATGACTTTTCAAAATTCTTACGGGATAGGGGATAAAGAGGATATATTTATCAGTTCGTTAAGCGAAGCTGCAGGCAGTCGCTAAAGTCAGCTTTATATTTTTTCCCTGAAAATAACTTATGCAGGGAAGGAACCACTGAGAAGAGAAATAAAATGTACTTACACGTGCTCTCCAAGCGGAAAAGGTTGAAGTTCCTCAGCAGATAGTCATGTAGAGTCAGAAACTGGAGGTTTAGCTTGGGCAGCGCGAGGCAGTTCTCCCCGCTGTATATTTCAGTAGGAACAACGTTCTCATCCCAGATAATCTCTTCGGTCGGGTACAAAGGCATCGAGTTTAACTCTTCTAATTGTGATATACGCCGCTCGTGCCGAGATATCTGAGGAATAATTATTTTTGAAATACCCTTCAACATCCAAACAATTTAACGCAACAAGCAATAAATTCGAGCTCTTAGTTGAAACTATATCATCACCATCATCATCTCTATCAAGCGATAGACGTCACAGCTGGACTTCTCTTGCAAAGATTTCCGCACGCCAGGGTCATGCGCGCCGTGCCGTTTGATATGGCCTATCCACCTAATGGGTGTTTCGAACTATGTGCCCTACGATTACCACTTCAGCTCCGCTACCCGTTTGGCTTGCTTAAATTCAATGTGAATAAGTACCTAACACAACGTAACAAAAAGCCTTTATGACAAACATGACTCAAGTAACCTGCATGCCTGCGAGTTCTCCAAGTTCTTTAAAGTGTGTGAAATCTGCCAATCCACACTTACAGCGTGGTAGATTATGGTCTAAACCCTACGCATTCTGAGAGGAAACCCGTTCTCGATTGGTAGAGAATTGAAACGATGATGATGATGAATCTTCCAGTTTTTTATGCCGGATATATTGTACAGGGACAAATTTAGCTAAATACGTGTGCGGAGATCCTGTCGATAGAGTCATGGAAACGTCAGACGTGGATACATTATCTGTGCGGACGAAATGCCGATTTCTGATTGCGGAATCCCACACGCGATTATATTCTAGGTTCGTCAATAGATTTTAGTTAAAAGTAAATTTTAAGTGAAAACCAGATCCCGGAAAAATAGAACCACACAAGAACAAAGAAAGCTGAAAAGCAAAAGAAACAACAGACTTACCAACAATTCTTTTAAGAAATCTTTATCCAGTCGGTGCCATGGCGCTTCGTCTTTTTTGTCTTCAGGCGGGACGAGATTCAAGTACGTAGCAATAGCTCGTAGAGCCTTATCACTAAAATGTAGAATAAAAAGTAACACAACTCAATATCGAAACTTTAAGGGTTAGTTTTATTTGACGACCTCCCTGGCGCAGTGCTGAGCGTTGCTGTCTGGAGGTTCGATTCCCGGCAGGGACAATAATTTCTAAATTGTCTCTGGTCTGGTCTGGTGAGAGGCTTCGGCCGTGGCTAGTTACCATCCTACCGGCAAAGCCGTGTCACCAAGCGATTTAGCATTCCGGTACGATGTCATGTACAAACCGAAAAGAGGAAAACTGCCATACCTCATCGAAGTCCGCCCGATTCCATCTTAAACTGCATCATCATTTACCATCAGGTGAGATCGCAGTGGAGGGCTATCTTGTAATAGAATAATAGTAAAAAAAATTACAACTAGCTGACTCGCCTCGACTTCATCCGGATGGACTTTTTTGAAAAAAAATCATAAGGTTACAGAGAAAACCTACAAGAAAATAGTCAAGTCTGTAGAGCCAGCGGTTTCAACTGTGCCCTGTATATGTGTGTCGCGGAAAGTCCCTGCCAGATGCCCTTAAAGTTTAAAAGTTTAAGGGTGTCTGGCAGGAAGATTCCACCATACTAGGTATCTGGCAATGCATGACGTGATTTTTAATAGCATCCCGAAGAAAATTTAAAAAATTAGACATATATTTTGTCGTAAGAATTTTTACACCTTTATTACTTGTTATCTCCCAAAGCCACTATGGTCCAAACTTCATAGTCAATGATCGTTCCTCCCTGTGTTGGGGACAATACGCAGAGAAACTTTCAGCTTTTATAAAATAACGAAGGTCTGGCAAGCGCTGGCTCTTAGTCCAATACGTTACTTTACCTAAGATTCCCGAAGTGTTTTTGCAGAGATTCTCTTGTGTCCACGCTGGCGACATTGGCGAGGGCAAACAATCTTAGATCTGGAAACTTCGAGAAAGCGGCTTTCTGAAATTAAGCATTAGTATCAGTAGGTATTCGATAATTTTAGGCGGGCCTGAAAAAATCACCTATGCTTATTTGTAAAATGTATAAAGGAATAGGAAACACTGCGGATGGAACAGAAATTTTGTTCTTAAGTTTTCTGAGATACGTTTTTTCAACAGATAATGTATAGGAGATAACTGTGCAGTCTTGATAAAAACAACAGATAAAATGTTGAATTAATTTTGCAGCTTCATTTCAAATTTAAGCCAAATCTGTTTAGTAGTTTTTGCGTAAAAGAATAAACGTAAACACACAACACATTGAAGAGGAAAACTGATGCTGGATGGGCGTTTTATATGATAGCGCTTCGAATTAGCTTCGTACTATTGGGCCGGGGTGTGTCGTGACTCGTGACGTGACAATAATATGAACCCTATGTGTCTCCATTTCTCTCTGACGGCTAGCTTCCTTGTGTACTCATGTAAGGGGACGTCCATCGCAGCCCTCACTTAGTCTGTCCAAGCTCTATGGAGGTAGAATTCACAACTTACCTGCAGAGAAGTAATTCTTGAATAATGCAGCAGGGTCATATCACGGTCAGTCATGGGATCGCCAGTCTCGTCGCTGATTTCAAACCGAGCGTAAAATTTAAGCATCTGCAGGAGCTGGAACAAACAAACAAACTATTGTTTTAAATGATCGGTGCCCGCGTATCGGAGAATCTGCAGGAAGTTGCAAAACACTTGAGTACATTGTAATAACTATGTAAATGAAAATAAATAAAAAAAAACGACTTCCAAAATCACTACAAAGTAAAAAAACAATTTTCGTTTCCACACGTGTATGTATTACTATTATTCGGAAATTATTATTATTATTATTTATTTATTGTACATCTAATTGAAACGGCAGTGCCACTTACACTAACTAAAATGATTAATGATAAAATTAAATACAAACACAAAAGACAGAAAATACAAAACCATAAAACATTAAAGGATTTTGAATGTACGCTGAGAAAATTGAATGACCTGTTCATGCAATGCTCTCCGCGTACTTCAGTAACTCCCCAATCAAAGTTATCCACCCGTCATTGTATGGATCCCATTGAGCATTATTGTCCAAAAGCGCGTTGAACGATGCCAATGAACGCGGTATAGGTGCCATAGCTCTAGCAATAGTGCGATGATGTGAGATCACGAAAAGTTAGTTCTTTCATGGACGAAGGTTACTGTTAGATTTAAGGGACACATATACGACACGGTCATGAAGGTCTGGGGCATCGACATCTCCTCGCAAAATTCGACACATAATTTGTAGTTGATCAACTCAAGAAGTCCGTCTCCAGGGAGTTAAAACCTAAGGAACCTAAGAGAATACCTAAATTTGGTTGGATATAAGAATAGGTAATATCCATAGCAACGTATCTTAAGAAGACCTTTTGTATTTTTTCTAATAGGTATGAGCCCGTTTTTTGTCTCGTACGGATGGATGCCAGACAGAGGTGCTTGTTTTGAGCTTGCTTCGGACTAAGGCGTAATATAGTAATCGTATTACCAAAGGACTATGGAACTCTCGAGAGTTGCGCAGTACAAATCCTAATCTTCGAAATGAGACAGCTGCTATGGTGTCAATATGGTCTCGGAAGGTTAATTTGATTTGATATCAAAAATTACGCACAGGTCTTTCACATTCTGTACTCTGGTAATAGGAATTTCATCCATTTTATACTCACGTATCATAGGATACCGAACTTACCAAAGGTCAGGACTGAACATTTGTCACGATTGAACTACATGTTGAAGTCGGGCGAGCTTCACGCAGACTTTTAGTTTCTTTTATTATTGCTCGCCCGACTTTATATAAATATAAAATATATAAAAGGAAAAGGTGATTGACAAACTTAAATATGGCGATGTACTTGTAACCTATGTATGTTTTTGATCAATAAATAATTTATTTATTTATAATTTATTTAACTGATCTATCAACGCACAGTTCAAACTACTAATAATAATTAATTGTTCAGAACTTCGTTTACATCTCTATGACTTTTCAAATTATTAAATTGTATTCTATCAGGTTATATTTTATAACCGGATGGGTCAGATCATAAAACGATTTTTTTCCCCATGGGCTCGAATGGCGGCAAAAACGGTAGAGTTTAACCTTGACATTATCATCACTGCGATTTTACGCGGACGAAACTGATAGCAAAACAATCCACCCAGATCACTCTTTTATATTTTGCGTCAGAATTTCACATGGGTGGAGCATGGGTGAACTTATAATAGTATGTGTATTACGTTTCGAGATGTAAACGTTCACGATGGCGTTCCACAGTCAGTACGTAGACGCAGAGGCAGACTTGTTTAGTACACACACCGCAGGCGCCATGCAAAGGCGTACGCTTCGCTGAGCGCTCGTTACTTACGAATCTTTAGTTAAAACATAGTTTTCTTTCTTTTCAATTACATGTGTAGAGATAAATATTCTATTCTATATTTAGTGATTCATAACAAAGCTAAAATGAAACTAATTTTGTTTCTCGTGGCTTTCTGTCTGGTTTCCTGCGGCTGCGAACCTGAAGTTGCGTTCTGCTGCAAACCGGAACAGGGTGTTTTGGCAGATTCAGAAAGTGAAAATTTATGTGTGGATATAAACAATAATACTATAAAGACGCCTGCGAAACTGGCGTGCGAGAATGTCACTCATATTGATGAATCTTACTTAGACTATACAATCACTGATGATGGAAGGATGATCTTGTTAATGGGTGAACTAGAAAAACACTTTGATACTGATTTGTAAGTTTGAATTTATGACTTAAACATCCTTTAGAGCGATTTTTGGTCACGGTCTGACAGAATAACGGTGCATGGTTAATAGAAACGCCGAGTTGTGACGAAAAGTCATCTCCAATAATGCAAAGCTGAACCGGCTGCAAGTATGGAGTTAGTATTTGAACCATACGATAGCTCTCGTGACCATGAAACAATTAAGTACTGGCCTTCTACTAGAATTGGATAAGAAAGTTGAGCGATGAGCAAGGAAATACGTTTCAGTACCCAAAGGGTGCCAACGGGACACGTCATGATTTATTTTAAGAATTATATATATTTTTTTCAGATTTTGTATTGCCAATCGGACGTTATCCCATAATGATCGAATTTTAGTACTCTGTGACGAGGCGGAAGAAGAAGAAATTATAGACGAAAGTATCCTCGCATACTGTATGTATGTCTCAGTTGTGTTCTTGTTCCTGACTTTGATAGTATACTGCGCACTACCTGAAATGAGGTAATATTTTCTTCTATATATTTTTATACTTGAAGCATTCTTAGCAGCGTTGCTATATGAGTTAGTACTGGTTATATGAAATATTTCAGCGCAGCTTACTCGCAAGCATAATACCTAAAACAAAGATAATTTGATTGCACTCTTACATAATGTACTGTATACATACCAAGTGTAAGATTAGCTTCTATAGAAATACGTCAGATAGGTATCCCTAAAACCTACAGACGATGATAACGAAACAATATAGAGAGAGAGCCGGCGCGTGCCAGACCTTCGTTTTTTTATAAAAGCTGAAAGTTTTTCTGTGTATTGTCTTCAACACAGGGAGGAACGATCAGAGACTATGAAGTTTGGACCATGGTCGCTTTGGGAGATAACAGGTAAAAAAATAATCTAACGTCAAAGTATAAAGTAATTTTTTTATATTTTCTTCGGAATATTATTAGAAATCACGTCATGCATTATCAAACACAGTGTAGAGGCAACTCCCTGCTAATAGACGCCTTTAAACTTTATCTTTAAGGGTGTCTGGCGGGGGGTTGCCACGATACAGTGTCTGGCAATGCATGACGTGATTTCTAATACTATTCCGAAGAAAATAAAAAAATTAGACTATACTTTGACGTTAGATTTTTACACCTTTATTACCCATTGTCTTCCAAAGCCACCATGATCCAAACTTCATAGTCGCTGATCGTTCCTCTCTGTATTCGAGACAAAATGCAGAGAAACTAAACCCAAAAATGTAACAATTTTTTTTAATTGCAATACATTGAATTATTATTTATTAATAGCTTATGCCCGCGACTTCGTCCGCGTGGCCTACATAAATTTGAAACCTACCTATTTACCCCCTTAGGAGTCGGAATTCCAAAAATCCTTTCTTCTGCGAAGGTCTACGTCATACAGCTGTCTGCATGCTAAACAGCCCGATCCGTGTGGTAGTTTGAGCTGTGCGTCATTCAGTCAGCTTTTCGTTTTACTTTAGATTTCCTCAAAATTGCAATAAGAAGTTTTTAGGAATCGTTATTACATCCTACATGATACATTCTTGGATGCTACTTTGCTCGTCTGTCTCAGATGCTTGTTTTCTACCATGCAACACTGTGCGAGAAAAACTTGTAAGTGTCCGGTTTTAAATTAATTTCAATAAACTTTTTACGTTTCAGAGACCTACAAGGGAAAAGTTTGATAAACTTTTGTGGAAGCTTGGCGATCGGACTCGGCATTTTGGGTGCCTTAAAATTAAATTTTAGTTATACACATTTAGGATTATGTGCTGCAAGAGGTATGTTCCAATATTTACACCGTGTTTTTTTTAAATACAAATAGCGAGCAAACGAGCAGGCGGGACACCTGATATTAAGTGATTACCGCCGCCCGTGAACATTTGCAACACCAGAGGAACTGCCGATGCGTTGCCGGCCTTTCAGGAATTTGTTGGTTCGCCCCATTGAATAATCTAGTGGGAACACCGCCGATGGGACAAGATATCACAGTTTGCACGTGCGTGGAAAGAAGAATCTGGGACAACGGACTGTCGAAGTGCAACAGACACCCAGGTGTTGAGAGTGAAATTAATTACGGTGGCGCGCAGTGCGGTTGTATTCATATAATTGAAGCTTATTTGGGACTAGTAATACCATAGAGCAGAAACAAAGAGGAGATGTTGTATTAAGATTTCCCTATGAAATATCGAGTGACATTTTGCGGGGTGAGGGGTTGTGGAACGCCGCCCACTTCTCAATTTTCCATCTGCGGGTTAGTAGCAAAACTACTCGCTTAGCGACCTAACATCGATATATTGATGTCACTACATAGTTCAGCTATCTCACACTAGATGTCAATAAGTGTATTAATTACGTATAAAATTACTTACAAATGAAATGTGATACCATTCATAGCATCAGAACGTCTGTCTGAATAACTTTGACACGATAAAACACAACACTTCATCCTTTTGTTCTTAAAAACTCGAAAACACACCGATAATACGAGTCTCAATATATGTGAACCTGACGAACGCAGACAGCATACTAACTAAGGCCCCGCCCACAGTGATGACGTCAGGACCTAGTTGAAAATCACAGTGCACAGTTGCTTAGGCCAACTCCTCTTCGTTTCTGCTCTGTGAGTAATACAATAGTCTCCTTTTCAACTTGGCAAAATCTAGGAGAAAATAAAATTACTAGCCAAGTGTGGATTGGCTTACTTCACACACTTTTGAGAACATTATGGAGAACTTTCAGGCATGCAGGTTTCCTCGCGATGATTTCCTTCACCGTTAAAGCAAGTGGTACGAGTATTTAATTGCTTAAAACGCACATAGCTCAGAAAAGTTAGAGGTCCTTCAGATCGAATCCCGGACCTCCCGACTAGGAGGCCGAAGCCTTAAACACTATCGCCAGTTACTAGTAACTATAGCTATAATTAATAATATATAGGTAATAGGTACCTATATACATGTTAATTTATTGTTTCAGGTTTCTTCACTTACTTCTTTTTAATAGCAAGCTTCTTTTGGATGAACGCTATATCAATACAGATTCTTCTAAGTATAAAGTAAGTTTCATCTTTTTGACAGAAAGTAAAACCGTGCCGTGTTATTTTAAATTTTCGATGAAAGTAAAGCTGAAATTTTAGGGCGTTACGCGAGACGAGAGAAACTCTAAGGTGCTGCATGTAGAACGCCCTTCCCAGCGTCCTTTTTAGGGTTCCTTATCTGTAGAGAAAAAAAAAACCCTTAAAGGATCACTTTGTTGTATGTCTGTCTATCTGCCTATCTTACCGTCTGTCGTGTCTGTCAAGACAAGGGGAACCAAAACCTATACCGTACTTCCCGTTAACCTAGAATCATTAAAGGCATGTAGCAATTACTATCTTATAGCACAAGTAAAAGACAAATCCGGAAACCGTGAATTTGTAGTTACAGCACAAAATAAATTAAGAAGTGTTATTTCTTGAACGAATGATACGGAACCCTTCGTGTGCAAGTCCGAGTCGCACTTGACCAGTTTTTTCTGCCACATAACTTGAGTGACTTCATGGGAAGAGTGTATGTATACGCATCTATGCATCCTAAAATTATGTCTCAAAATGACAACCTTTATGAAAATCTATACTATCCATACATATTATAAAAATTAATATCTGTGATTATATTGATTTCAGACGTCCAAGTAGATTCGACTACGGTTGGAAGGAGTTCTTCTGGTACGCTCTGTACGCTTGGGGATGTCCAGCGGCTTTAACAGTATCTATGGTTATTGTTAACTCTGTCTCTGGCTATCACCGAAAGCCTGGTATAGGATTGCATACTTGCTGGTTTTTTAGTAAGTATCACACCTATATTTACACTAACTTATGCCTGCGACTTCGTCCGCGTGGCCCACACAAATTTGAAATTTGTGTGGGCCCTATACCCCTATTTTACCCCCCTGAAGGGTTGAATTTTCATAAATCCTTTCTTAACGGATGCCTACGTTATAATAGATATCTGCATGCCGAATTTCAGCCCGATCTGACCAGTCAGTGGTTTGGGCTGTACATTGCTAGATCAGCCAGTTAGCCAGTCAATCAGCTTTTCCTTTATATAATATCCTTTACATACAAGGTAAAGTGAAAAATGTACTAATAAATAAATTATACTAAAATTAAAACTTGTTTTCAAATCATGCTGCCATGCCTTTGGAAAAGTGTTAGAGACACTTAGTCTCTCAGTTACATACCGGGTAGGTGTTTTTAATCTTCAAGTTTTAATCATAAGTTAATTTGGCCAATTCACACTAAACCTCAATCAACTGCACACCTAAACCTCTCTTGAGAGTCAGCTGGTCTATGGTTTAAATTAAAATTCCTTCAGTAGTTCTCGAGATCCTAACGTTTAGACAAACAAACGCGTCAAAGAAACCTTGTTTCATAACAGATACTAAAATATCTAATCTGTCTCTTTTCAGGCAAGCGAGAACAATGGCAATATATGTACAGCGTTATGACAATCTTGATCCTTGCAAACATCTGCATATTTTTTTACATATCGACTCATCTCTGTCGCCATTCCTTCGCCTCCAGTCACATAAAGGCGCTTAAATATAAGTAAGTTACGTCATGGACTATCCGTAACATCCCATTTTATTGTGTTTTCTTCCTGAGTGAAAAAATATTTAGCTGCGATATATAGCCAAAAAACCGGCCAAGTGCGAGTCAGGCTCGCGCACCGAGGGTCCCGTACTACAGTCGTATTTTTTCGATATTTTGCACGATAAATCAAAAACCATCATGCATAAAAATTAATAAAATCTGTTTTAGAATTTACAGGTAAAGCTCTGATGATATGATACCTCACTTGGTATAGTTATTTGAAAATTGAAAAAACTAATTATTTGTTTATGAACACATTTTTTTTGTGTTTTTGGATTTATTCCTTTACTTGTGCTATATGACCTACCTACCTACCTACCAAATATCATGATTCTAGGTCAACGGGAAGTGCCCTATAGATTTTCTTGACAGACACGACGGACAGACGGACAGACAGACAGACAGTAAAGTGATTCTATACGGGTTCCTTTTTTCCTTTTGAAGTACGGAACCCTAAAAATGAATATAAAAAGAAATCTCTCTCTGAATCTCAGTGGGAGGTGGGTGGGACCTTTGATAAAATATTATATCAACGAACTAATCCAAGATATTATATTCAAAACAGCTTAAATAACATAAGAGTATTTAACCGACTTCAAAATAGTCGGATTATCTTCTCCTTCAATTTCTATTGTATGCTAAATTTCCTTATTAACCGACTTTAAAAAAGGAGGAGGTTCTCAATTCGTCGGAATCTTTTTTTTTATGTTTTATGTATGTTCCCCGATTACTCGAAGATGCCTGGACCGATTATGAAAATTCTTTTTTTGTTTGAAAGGGTATACTTCAAAGTCCCATATAAATTTGGTGGAGATCTGATGAACATCTTTGAAGATAGATAATGGAACTCCTCAACGGATAAGAGTAAATTGCTCGCGATCAGTGTAATAGCTTAGTAATAAACAGTAGATTTTTAACCAGGCATAGCATATTTTATACCATGGGGTCATTAAAAATTGTGAAATAAATTTTTTTTATAAAAAAAATAAAAACCGACTTCAATACCTAGCCACAAACACTAAAAATTAAAAAATTATTTAATTTATTACCGAATATATTATGCATACAAGAGTTCCATGATAATATTTTTTGGGGTCGGTGCCAATGAGGTGCCATTGTGGAATCTCATAAAAATATGAAGGCACCGGCACCAAAAAGTATTGTCATGGAACTATATTAACTCTTGTACCTATACATAATATATTCAGTAAAAAATTAAATTATTTTTTAATGTTTAGTGTTTGTGGCTAGGTATTGAAGTCGGTTTTTATTTTGTTGTACAAAACTTTTTAAGTATGGAGACAACTAATTATTAAAATTAGCTTTAACCAGCTTAAATAAAAACATTAGTTTTGTAGTACACATATTATTATGTCTGTCGCACACATTTGTATGTATGTATGTCGCATAACTCATAATATGTGGTCTAGCGGTAAATAAGAGACGCCGGAACAGACGATAGCCTAACTTCAAAATAGGTGTACAAATACAAGAAAAAATGTTTTATTTGAAGCTGGTAAAAGCTACTAAAATTAGATCAAAAGAGCCTAAATTTCTTTAAATATTAGATATAAATACTATCTGTCCCGGCTTACTCACGTGTGTAGTCGACGTTAGCCCGACTAGTTTCGAACCCATCCGGGGTCCTTTTCTAGTCTAGTCGGGCTAACGTCGACTACACACGTGAGTAAGCCGGGACAGATAGTATTTATAATGGAAATCACTCACGGTAGTTTAAACGCTAAAATTTTTAGTAATTTTTTAAGGAACTTTTATTTATTTACCTTGCAGGTTCGTTATGACAGTAAGAATGTTCATCATAATGGGATTGCCGTGGATATTTGAAATGATCAGTGCATTATGCAAACCTCACGTTTTTTGGTAAGTGATATGTATACCTACTTCCTTATTTTATAAGCACTTCCGTTTATTAAACCGCTAATAAAAGTTATTTTTTGATACAAAATCCAAATTTTTTTGTTTAATGAGCACAGAGGGAGAGCAAAGAAAAGCACCATATTGATTTTTTAGAGCTATTGTATAGAAAAAAAATTGGCAGACGATGCGACGGTGGTGACGACTGCCGACATAAGTCAAAACTTAAAACTATGAACTAAAAGTGTTTTTTTTTTATGAATTTTCAATTTTCTAAGTAAGTTAACTATATCAAGTGGGGTATTATATGAAAGGTCTTCACCTGTGCATTCTAAAACAGATTTTTATTTAGTTTTATGTATCATAGTTTTTGAATTATCCTGCAAAATGTCGAAAAAATACGACTGTAGTACGGAACCCTCATTGCGCGAGCCTGACTCTCACTTGGCCGGTTTTTTACATCTATCGGCACTCCGAGCACTATTAACATTAGCATGTCGGTGACGCGACCTTAATCTTTTACAAAATCAAAATCGCCTAGAAGTTTTCACTTCAATAATATAGAACTCGCAGCACATTATCTTTAATAACCAATACTGATTATTTAATATGGCTTTTCAGGGTCATAACAGATATATTCAATACGTTACAAGGAATATTCATATTTCTTCTGCTCGTCGTGTTCCGAAAACGCGTGATAAAAGCAATGTTCAGGAGAGGTTGGCTAGATTGTATTTCGGGATTCATCGAACGCCACCTGGCCGTGGGTGATGACGACGAAGAAGACGTGGTGCACCAAACCATGGACGTCGGTCTTCAGGAAGAATTTAAAAAGTAGATACTAAGCGTCGCTACATTTTTTGGTCAAAAAGAAATTTTAAAAAAAACATGTTTTAAACATAATTAAAAACATGTTTAAAACACTTATTAAGTAAGTATAAACATTTTCGTTATCGTTTTTAGGGTTCCGTACCTCAAAAGGAAAAACGGAACCCTTATAGGATCACTTTGTTGTCTGTCTGTCTGTCTGTCAAGAAACCTACAGGGTACTTCCCGTTGACCTAGAATCATGAAATTTGGCAGGTAGGTAGATCTTATAGCTGACATTTGGGGAAAAATCTGAAAATCGTGAATTTAGGGTTAGATCACACAAAAAAAATTAAATTGTGGTCATGAACTAATAATTAGTATTTTCAACTTTCGAAGTGATATAACTATATCAAGTGGGGTATTATATGAAAGGTGTTTATTTGTACATTCTAAAACAGTTTTTTATTTATTTTTATGCATCATAGTTTTTGAATTATCGTGCAAAATGTCGAAAAATACGACTGTAGTACGGAACCTTCATTGCGCGAGCCTGACTCGCACTTGGCCGGTTTTTTGTAAAGAACTGACTTCTGCGATAGCTTTAGCAACATAGGTAGGTACAGTACGCGGCAGAAAGTAATCATCTTACATCGACCTTTAGAGTTACATTACGGCTTTGTAGAGCGTTATCTCTGTCACTCATTCTTATGTGATGTTTTGTCGATCTCAACGACAGAGACAGTGCTTTACAAAACCGCTATCTCTTTCTAAAGTTCGATGTATATTATTTTCTGCTGCGTACTGTACCTACCGCTTATGGAGCCGGACTTTCAACTTACTAAATGACTGACTCATACTTACTGTTGTAGAGATAGATCCGGTCTAAAGATGATAAGATAAGAAAGTAGGATAGGAAAGTAGGTAGGAAACATTTCTGGTTAAAATTGGCTTCCATGTCCTAAAGAAGCAAACCGCGAATAGCAATGTATAGAATCAAGAACTTACTTATTAAGAGATGATTGTATATAATATAAAAATGTCACTCTCAAGATCTTTAACATTAACCATGCAAAAAAACCCCGTCAGTTACCCCGTTGCGACGTTCGTGTTATGGACAAATCAATAGACCAACAAACACATTTTCGCATTTATAATAATAATTATTAAGTATAATAAGTGCGTTCTGTCTAGTCGATTATTATAGGTATTACTGAATAATCGTATAACATAGGTATTAGGCATTATGTACTATGTATCGACTTTTTATTTTTAGGCATAATGTGACCGTAATTCGTGAGTTTCAAACATTATGAAAGAAAACAGCTACTAGGCTACTAAAAGTCCCGCAAATTGCTAATGTGCGTAGCCGCCATTTTAGTGACGTCAGCACTAGTTAGTCTAGTAGTTTCGAGCTGATGGTATATTTTTTATTTCGGCTGACGTCAAAATGACGTCATTTCGATGTTATTGAGAGATGGTTGCAGCGCAATAGCAATTTGCGGGTCTTATAGCTATCCCTAAAGTAGGTATGTTTTTATATAGTAACAGTATAAGTATAAGTATATTGTTTGCATTTATCTCGGACATAAGGTAGTAGTGGTAGAATCAAGAATAAAGGGCCGGCCCCGGGCCACAGAGTAAAGGGATGATTTATGCTAGACCGTGCCGGGCCCGAGCCGTGCCGCGTCCGAGGAGGCACGTCCGACGCGCGGATGATCCACGGATTGCAATTCTGTATGAAGAAACGTAACACGGACGAGGCTCGGATGACTCGGACACGGCACGGTCTAGCATGAATCATCCCTTACGATCTGTGCTTACGATACTCGTGTGCTCGGGGTGGTGCCAGCGGTGCAAGGTACTCAATAATACGACAGTACTCTAAAAAAAACTGCGCTTGCTTCGCTCGCTCTTTTTCAATTATAATTGTAAGTTGTAACTTACAATACTTACATTAAGTGCATTTATGACATTTTTCTACTTTGTTAACTTCAGTTTGATTCGTAATATTGTAGTAGGTGAGCCGGCGATAGGTTGATTATTGAGGCGAGGCATGATTATAGTAGGTATGCCTAACACTATTTTTAACCGACTTCCAAAAAGGAGGTGGTTCTCAATTCGGCCCGTTTTTTTAATGTATGTTTACCGATTTTTTCGAGGTTTCTGGACCGATTTGCAAAAAATTTTTTCGAGAACCTTTTTGTATAATTTACAAAAAGGTTACAAAATTTTTAAAATTAGGGACCGGCCAACCTGACCCGGGCAGGCTCAAGGCATAATATAACCATATATATTTGCTATACGAATATACCTAACAAAGTTCAGCCGAGGTAAAAAATACTTTTCTACATACGTGATTCTGGACATGTCACAATAAAAAAAGAGTCTTATGAGATCTCTTTTTATTTTTATTTTTAAAAGTTTATATAGGTACTTAATTTAATTATCTTTATTTTGTTGTAAGTAGTAAGATAATAATTTTTTAATAGTTCTATGCTATATGTCTACTTAATATCCTTTCCTATACCTACTTAATAAGTTCAGTGACTTAATTATTTCGACAATAGTTTTAATTAACGCTTACCCAACTTTATCAAAGATACCTACCTACTTATAGGTTTATGTTAATCATTACCATAAGAGCCTCGTTAGCTCAACGGTTAAAGGAGCGGACTGAAAACCGAAAGGTCGCCGGTTCAAATCCCACCCGTTGCACTATTGTCTTACCTACTCCTAGCACAAGCTTTACGCTTAATTGGAGAGGAAAGGGGAATAGTCAGCAATTAACTTGACTAATATTCTTTTTTTTTAAATGGGTAGGTATACATGAAAATAAATATCCATACGTAATACTAACTGTGGTTTCAATTTTCATTTCCCTAAAAAAAATTCATATCAGCGCAAAACAATCTGCGCGCACTCCTAAACTTAACTACAAGGGGGAAACGATCATTCTGCAATCTGCGCAAAAGATATAGTACCTACCCAGGGTTCCGTACCCGAAGAAGGGTGCCAACGGGACCCTATTACTAAGCCTCCGTTGTACGTCTGTCTGTCTGTCAGCGGGCTGTATCCCATTGACTGTAATAGGTAGAGAGTTAAAATTTTAACAGAGTGTGTACTTTCGGTTTCTATTGCCGCTAGAACAACAAATAATAAAAATTTCAAAATGGTCGCCATGTAAATATAAAAAAATGTAGTAATTAATCTCGTACAATGGTACAGGACACTTCGTGTACGAGTCCGTCTCGCACTTGACCGTTCCCTTTTACAGTGGTGCACGCGAAAGGTCGTCACCAATGCTAACAAAGTAGTTTATGAACTAACAACCGCAAATGTCACTCTTCGCGGTTAAACTTGTGGTGAAGGTGCGTGGTACTCGTTGGTACTTATCGTATTAATCTCCACGTATCGTAAATAATAGTTCTTCATTGATTAAAAAGCTTTTGACTGCAATCTCACCTTGTAAGTGATGATGCAATCTAAACGGGCTAACCTGGAAGGGGTATGGCAGTTTTTATTAAACCCATACCCCTTTCGTTTCTACACGGCATCGTAATATTATTATTATACTCTTTATCTGTACCACCAGCAAGTCCCGCAAATTGCTAATGCGTGTGGCCGCCATTTTAGTGACGTCAGCACTAGACTGAAGTTTCGAGCTGATGGTATATTTTTATTTCGGCTAACGTCAAAATGACGTCATTTCGATGTTACATGGTTCCAGCGCAATAGCAATTTGCGTGACTTATACCCAGCCTCTATAAACATCAAGGGTTGAATAATTGGAACCCGAAATTCCTAAGATGACCTCAGGAGGTCACATAATGATACAACAATGGAGCGAAATTAAATCACCTAGTTTACCTACCTATTGTACCTGCAATTTATTGAATAAATAAATCTTTCATTTATTCATTCATTCATTTACACTTCAATTTGATTCGAATGCAAAATTCTAAGCGAATCTATTCAAAAGAAGTAAGTAGCTATTAAAAACCGGCCAAATGCGAGTCAGGCTCGCGCACTGAAGGTTCCGTACTACAGTCGAATTTTTCGACATTTTGCACGATGGATCAAAAACTATTATGCATAAAAATAAATAAAAATCTGTTTTAGAATGTACAAGTAAAGCCCTTTCATATGATACCCCACTTGGTATAGTAATCTTACTTTAAAAGTTGAAAATACTAATTATTTGTTCATGAACACATTTCAATTATTTTTTTGTGATGTAACCACAAATTCACGGTTCTTAGATTTTTCCTCTTATGTCTGCTATAAGACATCCCTACCTGCCAAATTTCATGATTCTAGGTCAACGCGAAGTACCCTGTAGGTTTCTTAACAGACACGATAGACAGACAGGCAGACAGACAGACAACAAAGTGAACCTATTTAAAGGTTCCTTTTGAGGTACGGAACCCTAAAAATCAGTATTGACCTAGATTTATATGAAAGGTAAGCTAAAAATGTAAAACTGATTAACATAAAATGAGTCATTCCGAGCAAAATGTAAAATTAAATAGGTACTCATTTATAATTACGTCCCATAACAAAGGAACCGGCTCGGGATGTAAATCGTACAAGGAACGTGTTTACGTATGAATGTGCTCTGTGGTGTTTACTCTGTCGGTGACAACGTCGGCGCACGCGCATCTCGATTCACACCAAAATCCAGTGCAAGTATCGAGAGGCTATACAATTTCTCGATAATTTACGCCCCTCGTTAATCGTTACGCCATTACCGTTCATTTCGTGGGGTGAAGTGAGACCGCGCGTGTCGAACCTATTGCTGGTTTGCTGTGTTGGCCCATTTTCGATCTGTCCACTAAAATGTTTTATTTTAAGGTAAGATTTACTTTATAATAATTAATTCATAGCGATCGATTCTAGAAAATCTGTGTATAAGCCTTTTGAAAAATTTAATAAAGTTATTAGGAACATTCGTTGATTTAATTTAATTGGAAGGTAGTTTTGTGCAAGATTCGTGCACAAAGACGAGAATAATAATTTAATTAAACGCGATAAGATCGTTCATTTCCTAAAATTACAAGAGTAATACGTAAATATTATAATATTCTATAAAAATGATTAATATGAATCTTCGGGAGACAAACTTTGCCCTTATGAATCCTTTAACATCATCGATGTTTAGCATGCATTGTCTCTTTATATTTGATTTTTTTAGATTTTAGACCTAAACATATTATGCAAGCAGACCATAAGCTTGTTTTATTATAATATTGTTACAATGGCTGAAAAAACAAAAACTTTTTTTATATCTTTTACTTCAGAACCTACCCACCTACTTTTGTTCATTGGTTTGAAAAGTGGCGAATTCAGAAAAACCTACTAGTTGCTTAGTATTAAAACAATAACTATAGCATTATCGTTTTAAAAGGCGTCTGTTATGAAATATTGGAGCAGATAGTGAACCTAGTCGACAGATACGCAAGAGTTATCATGGTTGTATTTAAACTATGTACTATTCAAATTAAATAAGTATATTATTGTGACCATTCGGTTTGGTCGTATTCGATTGCAGGCCGACAGCTGTTTGCAGATACCGAGTAGTGTAATTAATGGTTATTCGGTTAGCTATATTCGATCGATATTATATATAATATTCGATCGATATTATATATTATATTCGATCACTAATCCATCTTCTTCTTCTCTTGTATAGCTTTCGTAGTGCCTGATACCTATAGTCCGCAACAGGTCGAGATGGGTATGAGGCAGGGGGACGCCCCGCACGTCACCCGCGCTCGCCCGCACCGGGATAGCGCGGGGGCTGTGTAGGTGTATCCATACTAATATTATAAATGCGAAAGTGTGTTTGTCCTTCTTTCACGCCCAAACTAAGCAACCAATCGGCTTGATTTTTGGCATGGAAATAGTTGAAAGGACATAGTACTACATTTGATCCCGAAAAATCAAGTAGTTCCCACAATAGTTATAATTTAAATCCACGCGGACGAAATCGCAGGCATCGGCTAGTCATATATTAATTACTATCAATCAACATCGATTCATTAGTCTAAATCTATAGACAATCTAAATTAAAAGTCGATGCATTCCGGAACCAATCTGATGTAAACCACGATGTAAACGAACATAATCGATCTCGAGTTCTGCGTAGGGTAGGCGCAGTCGAAACTACTCGTAATAGGTACTGACTACTGAGTGAGATATAAAAGTAATTTCAAGCAACATAACAACAACATAATGTGGTAAAATATCAGTTAAAATTAGGTGTATTGGAAAGATTCTGGGTCATTTACTTTAGCAGAACGTTATCAGCTTTTACACATACCTAATTGGCGCCAAATCTGTTTTTAAACTTAAAATATTGTGTCGAAATCAAAACAACTCGTCATGAATTTACATTTACTTTGATAGAAGCATCTGACAAAGAAAAACATTTTTAAATTTGCTATTTATACATGCATTTTTTAAGTAAATTAAAAAGCTTTAATTAATGGTGAAGGAAAACATCGTGAGGAAACTTGAATGCCTGATAGTTCTCCATAATGTTCCCAAAGTTGTGTGAAGTCTGCCAATCCGCATTTGGCCAGCGTGAAGGACTATGGCCAAGCCCTTCTTATTCTGAGAGGAAACCGGCGATGGTTTGATCGTGATGATGATGATATAAAAATGGAAGGGAATTTTCTACGTTTTTTTTTCAAATTTTTAGATATTTAATTACTTCTACTGAACTGATTCTCATGGAACCCACGGACATCAATGTTATTATTATGGGAATACATAAAATATTAACTCCTGGTTCCTACTCTTCTCTGCCGATTGTTAATAGATATATTTGGCCACCAGTCAAGATCCGTCAAGGGAATGAAAACCTATAGCGTATCTTATTTCAAGTTGACCTAGAGTCAAGAAATGCAGTAGCAATGTCTATTAGCATAAGGTGGTAAAGGGAAAAATCAGAAAATCGTCTAGATTTGTGGTTACTTCACAAAAATACATTAGGTATTATGTCTTGTACGACGCGACGGTATGGACTATGGAACCCTTCGTGAGCTAGTTTGACGTGCGCTTGACCAGTTTTTTTAAGTTGTGGTGGTTTTTACCCGACTACGGCAAAGTCGATGCCAAAAGGAAGTGTTATGATTTTGGCAGAGTATGTATGTATGTATTTATGTGTGTCCCACTGTAGCGGCTAAACTACTGGGTCGATTTTGATGAATGAGGTGTCAATTGATTCATTGTTATGATCCGGATGACATAGGCTACAAACAAAATTGATCTGACGGATGTTACCTACATCCAAAAAAGTGGGGGTCTCCAAAATTTTTTTTTGTTATTGTACCGAGTGGGATGTCAAATGAAAGAGGAAAAAATACTGAGTCCATAAATATAAATATAGTATACATACTATTAAAATATACCAAGCGACAGAAACCCAATTTAACTATATTTCAGCGTTTATTAGAAGGACCGTAGTCTGGTTTTAGTTTTGAATTTCTATCTTGTTAAAAGATGAGTTTCCTAAAACAATCTCGGGAATAACAAGAATGCAATAAAAGTTCTAAGTAACGCCCTATGCGAAGTTGCGAATATTTTAAAACGTTGTCTGTTAAATGTTAATATTAAATTATTGATTACACTTTAGGTATCTTATCTTTGTCTGTTACGTCCCATGGGTCACAGATCTTAAATCAAATGTCTTAACTCATATTTGTAATTACATCCATAAAATATTTAATTACTTAGATTTTAGTAGTTGATAATATTATGTCAATATATAATATTATACATATTACATTGTAAACAAACGTATTATCTACAGTAACAAATAAATCTACATAAATAAATACAGCCCGCAGCTTCACTTTAGCGGCGAAAATATAAATCCTCTTTATCCCATATCCCGTTGGAATTTCGTAAAATCCGGCCTTCTTCTTCTTCTTCTTCGCTCTGGGCTGGTTTCCGCACTTAAACGTTTCCGTCTGTTGTGACTGTCTGAAATCCGGCCTTATCCCTTGTCTATATTTTTAGGAAAAACTGACTAACAGACTGACGAGTCTATCAACGCACAGCTCACGGATCGGGCTGAAATTTGGTATGCAGATAGCTTGACCTTGACGTAGACATCCGCTAAGAAAGGATTTTTGAAAATTCCCCTAGGGGGGTAAAAGAGGGGTTTAAAATTTTGTAGGCCATGCGGACGAAGTCGAGTGCATAAGCTAGTTCTACAATACATAAATCGAACCGTGATCAAGAACAAGGAATAATATGATTTTGTAGCTCATGTGGTGATTTTTCGGTGTGACCCTAAGATAGCCTCATTATCACACTAAATGCCGATTTCACCAACGCACGTCGAGTGACGTTTAACCGAAGAATTGGGCGTAATGACAGTTTTTGTATTGAAAATCTGCCAAAATATCACTCTCGGATAAGACTTATTTTATATTGGTGAAGTTGGCCCTATAAGAGCTCTAAAGTAATTATACAAAAATTCATTCTCATTCACTACTTTGTTTACTCTCCTAAATAGGTATAAGTATATTTTTGTATATTTTGGACTTGAAAAACAAGACCCTATTACAATATTATGGCTAAGTACTTAGGTACCATTAACGCCTCATTTACGCATAATCTATTATTTGCTTAAATTAATGACGCGCTAAACTAATTGTTTGCTCATAAAACAAATAAGATCTAGTAAAATAAAGATAGTCACAAGAATAATTAGGAATTAACCGACTGATCAATGGAATTCCCTTCTTTAGTAAACAGATCTGTTTGAGGATTCCAAGAATCGATATCACCGACGACGATCACAAACAAACAAAAACTTCGATAGCGGACTTAGTTAGGTACCTTCTAGAGATGACAAGTAATAGCCGTGTTCTGGCACTTTATATTTAACCTAAAATACCTAAATCCTAATCTATATACATATATAAAAGGAAAAGCTGACTGATTGATTGACTGACTGACTCATCACTGTCTGACTGATGTGTCAACGCACAGCTCAAACTACTGGACAGATCGGGTTGAAATTGTGGTCAAGCGTTTGCCTATAATGAATTTTAAAAAATGCAGATAGTTCTTATAACGTACTATAGACATCCGCTACGAAAGGATTTTTGAAAACTCAATCCCTACAGGGGTAAAACAGGGTTTCCTGTTGTTTGTATGCAATTCTACATACCAAATTTCAATCTTCTAGGACTTCAGGAAGTAACCTAGAATTTTTGATTAGAGATTTTGATTTATTATGATCATCAGTGAGTCACGAAATCAACGTATTTCAGGTATCACTAAATCTGAAATCATAAAAGCTAGATAATTGATACTTAGTATGTTTGATAAATTTGCTGAGGACAACTTATCCAGAAAATTTCAGGTTTCTACCGTCACCGAAGCTACGACTGTTCGAAAATACGACGAAACGCTTCGAGTAAAGGTACGTTACGTAGTGCCCCATCCTTTAGTTTAGCTCGTCTTGGCTGGGCACTGCCGTGCCCCCTGATTTAGGCTTTCAGTTAAAAATAAATGTGTTTCACGATATTTGAAAATTCGACTCTCAAGAGGGTTAAAATATGAGATGAAAGTTTGTATGAAAGTCCGTCGTTTTTAACTGTTTTAATTATATAAGTCTATGTTTTAAAGTAATTTCCATGAATATTGGTATTTGGATTGCCGGTTACAAATGAAGAAATACGTGTTTCAGGATTTTTGGAAATTCCGTCTTATTATAGCAGACATTAGGGGAAAAATCTTAAAACCTTGAATTTGTGGTTGCATCACACAAAAAATCTTAAATTGTGGTCATTAGTATTTTAAATTTTCGAAGTAAGATAGCTAGATCAAGTGGGGTATCATTTATGAAAGGGCTTCACCTGTGCATTCTAAAACAGAATTTTATTTATTTTTATGCATATTTGTTTTTGAATTGTCGTGCAAATGCCGAACCCTCGTTGCGCGAGCCTGATTCGCACTTGGCCGGGTTTTTTTCAATAAGATAGTCATAACTCTTATTAAAACTTTCAGTTTCATTATAAGTATGTAGACATAATAGCTCTCGGTGGCGTGTATAACCCTCCAGGCTCTCCTATATTCTAAGCCTCCAGGTATTATATTTTGTATAATTCCATATTCAACTTAACTTATACTTGACTTGACTATTTCCGTATCTACTGATTCCGCGGGAGTTTGTATTTCATTATTGCTTCTAGCGGTTAATTGTGGTTAGTCGGGTAAAAATAGAGAACACATAACCCTGAACTTTATCAGAATTCATATCACATTTCCTTTTAGGCTATTTTTTATTTTATTAAGTACCTTACTAAATATAAATAAACTAGCTGATGCCCGCGACTTCGTACGCGTGGATTTAGGTTTTTAAAAATCCCGTGGGAACTCTTTGATTTTCCGAGATGAAAAGTAGCCTATGTCACTCTACAGGTCTTTAACTATACCCATGCAGAAAATCACGTCAATCCGTTGCTCCGTTGCGACGTGATTGAAGGACAAACCAACAAACCAATAAACCAACAAACAAACATACTTTTGTATTTATAATAAGGGTACTGATAAATAATACATTATTCATAAGAATGTAGGTGAGATAATATTGTAGTTAGTTTCGCTTTCATATCTTTATGGAAAATATTAAATTGAACTGCTCACTTAAAGTTTGCAAATTCAAACTCGGGCAGGTCTTTCAATTTTAAAGAACAATCAATACCTTTAGACAGTCTTTTTTTCTATGATTGATTTAATAAACAATAGATATATACGCATGATGTTAACGTATTATCCGAACTAGTCCTCAATCACACAGGTGATTCCTGAAAATGGGTCAGCGAGCAATCAACGATCGATATAATGATATGTAAGGAGGGTAACTTTATTAATTTTATTGCTCCTAAACTAAGGTCGACTCGCGATTCATGGCCAAGGAGCAAATGAATTGTTTGCTGATTCGTCTAGATCAACTTGTAGATGCTTATATCACTCAATTTTCTGCTTGTCTATGAGTGATCATACTTGAGTATGTTGGATAGCTGCAGTAGGCGTTAATTTGCGGAAATCCATGATATACCAGAATCTGTATAATACAACGGGCAGCATACGATATGCACCGCCTTCTTACTACTACTAAAGAAGCAGGAAAAGCAAGCAATACACACCACACCACACCACACACAACACCACAAATTACTACTACCACTCATTTTAAGTTTGTTTATCGCAATGTTGTCTTGACAAGACACGACAGACAGACAGATAGACAACGAAGTAATCCTATAGGGGTTCCTTTTTTCCTCTAGAGGTACGGAACACTAGAAATAATGGCTTTTAATATTTAAACCTTGATTTACTAGGTAAGAATAAAAGAAATGTAATATTCATAATACTAGGTATACTCGTTCTCTCATAGCACTACAGTAAAAGTCAGCTCATCACAATGAGTTACAAAATATTATGAATGCTCTAATTAACAACTGAGCAGTTAATAAATAAGTTAAAAATAAAATCGGTTCAATAAACTTATGATATGTCAATATATGTAACCGGATCCTGCGATGAATGATATTACAGACCAACAGACAGTTTTAAATGTAGATAGGTATAATAATACCTACTTGAAAGTCTTTACATAGTTTAAAACAAAGTCGCTTTCTGCTGTCTGTCTCTCTGTACGCTAGATCTTTTAAACTACGCAACGGATTTTAATGCGGTTTTCATCAATAGATCGAGTTTCAAGAGGAAGATTTATATGTAGGTACCTATTCCTAGTTTAATATTGTTTTGTGTTAATTTTTCGAAATATGACGATACCAATAATTGTTCAAAGTATGGGAAGAAATCACAAGCTGATTAGACTGAGAGCTTTCATCGAAAAGGCTTGTTCTTTTGAAATCTACATTGTATCCGTGCGAAGCCGTGGCGGGTCACTAGTATCCGATAGTAGCTTTGTGCTCGATATAGTATCTAGGTTCGCCACGACCGGTGATGATTATACGTATAGTTTATTCAAATTACGTTAATTTTCATTTTAACGGCATCTGTGGCTGTATAGTGGATAAACAGGTTATAATATATACCTATTAAGTATAATATATTAATTTATAATCAGTACATATAAATCCGCAAGTGTATCTGTTTGTTTGTTTCTTCTTTACGCCTCAATGACAATGTCTGGAAAAGGGCATGAGATCGAGAAAATCAATTTTAAGAAAAAATCCTAGAGAATTAAATAAACAACGGGACGTACGCGCGTATTCGCACGAACTGATTCGCGGCGAATTCGCCTTTTCTGGACAACGTATCGGTGGTTTACAAGTGTATTCCAAAACCTCACATACAGTACGCGGCCGAAAGTAATGTGCATCGACCTTTAAAAGAAGAAAGCAGATTTGTAGAGCGTTGTCTCTGTCGTTGAGACCAACAAAACGTCATATAAGATAGGAGTGACAGAGACAACGCTCTACAAAGCCGAAATGTCATTCTAAAGGCCGATGTACATTACTTTCTGCCGCGTACTGTAAATATATTTTTTCAGGAATGTCTACTGTTGCTGCTGATAGCCAGCGAGCTGGCGTTATCAGCAGACCCCTGCTGTCCAAACAATGAAATCATCAAGTATCGTGGATATTGCAACAACACGAAGCAGATCGATTTGCAATGTGAGATGGGCCATATGCTGCTCAAAGACATCATCCTCAACGGGAATAAGGTGTCCACGCAAGACTCGCCCAATTACATCTTCGTAGAGGACCCAACCTTGTTAGTATTCATTGAGAAACTCACCTATTCACTATAGTTCGCGATAGGTCGAGATGGCAATAGGCGTATGAGACGGGGAGACACTCGGTACACCCGCACGTCACCCGTGCTAACCCGCACCTGGTTAGCGCGGGGGCTATGCGGGTGTGCGGGGCTTCCCCACCCCGATGGCCATCTCGACCTGCCGCGCACTATACATATCAGTGTCTTTGCAATGTCAAGGCAAAAACGATTTCTGTATCCAGATAATTTATTCTGTTTTGATGAGGATTAGTATGATGAACTGGTCAGGTGGGAGGCTACGGCCGTGGCTAGTTACCACCCTACCAGCAAAGCCGTGCTGCCAAGCGATTTAGCGTTCCGATACGATGCCGTTTAGAAACCGATAAGGGGCATGTGTTTAATAAAAAAACTGTTACACCCCTTCCAAGTTAGCCCACTTCCTTCTTAGACTATCATCACTTGCCACCAGATGAGATTGCAATCAAGGGTTAGCTTGTAAATTGTAATAGAAATAAAACAATAGTAGGTACCATTAAACTCCTCCAAAACTGGATTTCTATAGGTATAATATTTGAGAGGACCCTATCGGTTAAGACGTCGCTGGTCTCCTATTTGGGAGGTCGAAGGTTTGATCCTGAGCACGCACCTCTTACTTTTCGGAGTTATTTATTTACATTTTAAGCAATTAAGTATTTATCACTTGCTTTAACGGTGAACGAAAACATCGTAAGGAAACCTGCAAGCCTACGAATTTTCTATTATGTTCTCAAAGGTGCACCTTCACATGTGTGAAGTCTACCAGTCCGCACTAGGCTAGCGCGGCGAAGTATGACCTAAACTAAACCCTTCTCATTCTGAGAGAAGACCCGTGCTCAGTCCAGCGAAGGGTTGATCATGATGATATATTTCCAGATATTGTGTCGGCCAAATGTATCGTAACGCCACAGACCCGAGCCAGGGTCTGGTACCCGTGGCAGTGACGTGCTTCGAGAAGTTCCAAAGGAATGACATCGAAACCGGGGGAATTCTGACTCTTGTTTCTGTGGTCTTCCTTCTAGCTACCTTCGCTATTTATATGTATTTGCCGCAAATGAGGTAAGCCACTACTTTTTATTTGTTTCGTACATAATAGTTACTAGACGATGCAACGACTTGATCCGCGTGGGTTAAGGTTATTAAAAATCCCAAGGGAACACTTCGTTTTTGCGAGATAAAAAGTAGTCTACATCCGTATATAGGATGCGAGTTAGCTTTGTACTAAATAGGTGATAACTTGGTAACTTGGTCCATGTGAAATAAGGTTTTAGTAAAAATCCCGTGGGAACTCTTTAATTTTCCGGGACAAAAGTAGCCTATGTCCATCCCCTAGGTGCAAGCTCTCAAAATCGGTGTAACTGATAATGGGCCAAGAAAAACTAGCAGACAGACAGGTAGATTGACCCACTTTCGCATTTGTAACATTAATATTATCAGTATGGAGTTACACAGAAAAATTTATCATAAGGAAAGCGAATAACGCGCATAGATCTTTAGAAATGGATATTGTCTAATATCAATTCGAGGAAATTACCAGCTATAGGGAAACTAGAACATAATAGGTACCTAGGTAGTTAGGTAGATATGATTAATTTACAATTCATCACGTGCGTTTTGTTTTAAAGAAATCTTCTCTTTTATTTGTGACTAGCTGATCCCCGCGGCTTCGCCCGCGTAGATTTAGGTTTTTAAAGATCCCGTATAGCCTATGTCACTCAGGAATAATGTAGCTTTCTACTGGTGAAAGAATTTTTAAAATCGGTTCAGTAGTTCTAAAGATTACCCCCTACAAACAAACTTAACGACATTACCTCTTTATATAATACTAGCTGATCCCCGCGGCTTCGCCCGCGTGGTTTTATGTTTTTAAAGATCCCGTATAGCCTATGTCACTCAGGAATAATGTAGCTTAATACTGGTGAAAGAATTTTTAAAATCGGTTCAGTAGTTCCAGAGATTACCCCCTACCTCCTCTACTACCTCTTTATAATATTACTAAACTCCCCTCCCGCACGCGCACCCCCGCCTTGGTGACGCCCACTTCGCAACGGGCCGTGCAGCAGAAATCGTAATATTTTAATTTCGCCATAACTTCAAAACCAAACGTCCAATTTTAATCATTCAAAGACCAAATATTATCTCCATAAACTGTTCTTAGTGATGAAATCATTTATTTTGATAAGGATTAATAGCATGAGTAAAATAAACGCGTTTAAATGTAGTCCAAAAAAAATTCAAGATTTTTAAATAAAAAAATGGTTGCTGTGCCTCACTCGACATAGATGGGTATAGTGTGTCGCGGACTTTTTTGTAGATATTTATAAGATCTACAATTAATTAGAACATTTTATGGTTCTATCTTTTATAGTTTAGGCAGCGTACGCAAAATAAGTAACTTTTCTGGTTGATTTTTTACACCTTGTGTCCGAAAAACCCAAATATCTTACGGAACCCTATTTTTTTCCAAAATAAAATATAGCCTATGTTACTCGTGGATAATGTAGCTTTTGAATGGTGAAAGAATTTTTAAAATCGGTCCAGTAGTTTTTGAGCCTATTCAGTACAACCAAACAAACAAACAAACAAACAAACAAACAAACAAACAAACAAACAAACAAACAAAGTTTTCCTCTTTATAATATTAGTGTAGATAGCTTTCGAATGGTGAAAGAATTTTTAAAATCGGTCCAGTAGTTTTTGAGCCTATTCAGTACAAACAAACAAACAAACAAACAAAGTTTTCCTCTTTATAATATTAGTGTAGACAACGGGCCGTGCAGCAGAAATCGTAATATTTTAATTTCGCCATAACTTCAAAACCAAACGTCCAATTTTAATCATTCAAAGACCAAATATTATCTCCATAAACTGTTCTTAGTGATGAAATCATTTATTTTGATAAGGATTAATAGCATGAGTAAAATAAACGCGTTTAAATGTAGTCCAAAAAAAATTCAAGATTTTTAAATAAAAAAATGGTTGCTGTGCCTCACTCGACATAGATGGGTATAGTGTGTCGCGGACTTTTTTGTAGATATTTATAAGATCTACAATTAATTAGAACATTTTATGGTTCTATCTTTTATAGTTTAGGCAGCGTACGCAAAATAAGTAACTTTTCTGGTTGATTTTTTACACCTTGTGTCCGAAAAACCCAAATATCTTACGGAACCCTATTTTTTCCAAAATAAAATATAGCCTATGTTACTCGTGGACAACGGGCCGTGCAGCAGAAATCGTAATATTTTAATTTCGCCATAACTTCAAAACCAAACGTCCAATTTTAATCATTCAAAGACCAAATATTATCTCCATAAACTGTTCTTAGTGATGAAATCATTTATTTTGATAAGGATTAATAGCATGAGTAAAATAAACGCGTTTAAATGTAGTCCAAAAAAAATTCAAGATTTTTAAATAAAGAAATGGTTGCTGTGCCTCACTCGACATAGATGGGTATAGTGTGTCGCGGACTTTTTTGTAGATATTTATAAGATCTACAATTAATTAGAACATTTTATGGTTCTATCTTTTATAGTTTAGGCAGCGTACGCAAAATAAGTAACTTTTCTGGTTGATTTTTTACACCTTGTGTCCGAAAAACCCAAATATCTTACGGAACCCTATTTTTTTCCAAAATAAAATATAGCCTATGTTACTCGTGGATAATGTAGCTTTCGAATGGTGAAAGAATTTTTAAAATCGGTCCAGTAGTTTTTGAGCCTATTCAGTACAAACAAACAAACAAACAAACAAACAAACAAACAAACAAACAAACAAAGTTTTCCTCTTTATAATATTAGTGTAGATAAGTGTAGACAACAGCTGCAGCTGCCAACAGTACACATTACACATTAGTAATATGAGTAGTATGATAGCTGATAAGCATAGAAATAACTATTTCTACGGTGATAAGTCTTACTAGGAAATACCTATCTATAGGTATTTTCTTTTTTACAGTTAGAATATCTAAATAGGTATCGTAGACCTATAGGTATATAAAATCGAAAGCTGACTGACTAATCGATCAACGCACAGCTCAAATACTTGGACGGAGCGGGCTGTTTGGCATCCATCCTGATAGCTGTTATGACGTAGATATCCGGTAAGAAAGGATTTTTGGGAATTCAGCCTCTAAGGGGGTAAAATAGGGGTTTGAAATTTGTTTAATCCACGCGGACGAAGTCGCGAGCATAAACTAGTTTATTATAATATGTAACAACAATTTTTGATACATCCATACTAATATTTTAGAAATACGAAAGAAATACGGACAATCGACATGGACTACTTTTTATGCCGGAAAATCGATGAGTTCCCACGTGATTTAAAAAAAACCTAAATCGACTTTTCTGTCCGCGTGGTGAAGTCGCGGGTGCCATTAAGTAAATAATAAAAATAAATAAAGGAATAAATATTTTTCAAATAATAATTTACTGTTACAGGGATCTTCAGGGGGTATGCTACATGTGCATGTGTGTCAGTATGGCTTTTGGGTTTTTATCGCTTGGAATTCTGCAACTCAGTCCTGGATTCAGAGGCCAAATATGCACCATAACAGGTAATCTATTATTTCACTACCTATTGTGTAAATTTAAAAAAAGACATTTTTAAAAGTATACCTGCTGTACTGCTTAATAAGTGTATCAAGGCATACAGCATAATGCTGAGCTGAAACCTTTTTTTTTTGGGGTTGTGCAACACATGACAGTTCATTCCGGCGCTTCTGGTAGAGGAAGCGCCGGAATAACCAACTCTAACATAGAGATGTGTGGCACAATTTAAGAATTAAACGTTTTTCTTTCTGTCTTCGTTCTAATATTGTTTTTTTTGTACGATGTAATTTATATTTGACCGCAATCGTTTCAGGATTCCTAGTGTACTTCTGGATGTTAGCTACTTTCTCTTGGATGAACGTCATAAGCATTAACATGTACCGAAGCGTGCAGTAAGTTATGTTATATATCTATACTATC
The DNA here is from genome assembly GCF_902806685.2 of Maniola hyperantus. Lineage (NCBI taxonomy): Eukaryota > Metazoa > Arthropoda > Insecta > Lepidoptera > Nymphalidae > Maniola > Maniola hyperantus. The sequence continues at coordinate 6,207,955 of NC_048553.1, forward strand.
TTCTATGTTTTATAGTCGTACTAGCTTATGCTCGCGACTTCGTCCGCGTGGACTACAAAATTTCAAAACCCTATTTCACCCCCTTAGGAGTTGAATTTTCAAAAATCCTTTCTTAGCGGATGCCTACGTCATAATAGCTATCTGCATAACAAATTTCAGCCAGATCCGTCCAGTAGTTTGAGCTGTGCGTTGATAGATCAGTCAGTCAGTCAGTTAGTCAGTCAGTCAGTCAGTCAGTCAGTCAGTCAGTCAGTCAGTCACCTTTTCCTTTTATATATATATATAGATATAGATTACGAGTAAGAGCGATCACGCACTCATCCGATCCGAGTCCGTGAACATACGGTCCGAAGCAGTTAGAACTATTTGTATGGTAGCTTATGCACTACATCCGAGTTCTCTCCGTCATCCGTGAGAATATCTCGCATGTGCCTCGGATTTAAATCGAACATAATATGATACCTATAGATATGTCAAAGATATCCACTGAATAGTTGGGATTTGGATCAGAGATCGGATTAGTGCGTAAGCAATATCCGAATTCGGTCCGAGTTTTTTATATCCGTATTTTCACGGTTTCGGATCGGATGAGTGCGTGATCGCTCTAAGAGAAGTGATGTAAAGGTAGATCTGATTTACCTTACCTGAGTATTTATGGGTTACTTATTAGTGTCCCTAAAGACGTGGATAGCTTAAAAGTAACAAGCCTCTCCAGGATTCAAGCTATATGTCTAGGAAAAGTCAAGTGAAAAAGGAATAGCGTTTATAATAGTACCTACTCGTAGTATGAATATAGAAAGCCGTCCACGTGGATATACATATAGATTTGTAAAAATAAAAAATGCGATTTTACGCGGGAACTCTATAAAAAGTATATACTGAGTTATTTCAAATTCATTACGAATTTCAGCCAAATCAGTTCAGTCATTTCAAACTTTCAAAAATAAAGGTTTTTTTTTCATTTTTCATTTTTAGTAAAAGTAGGTAACAAATTATAAAACTTATATAAACTTTCACATTTAATCGTATAATATTGTATCACTTGTGATCTTCTGATATGGCAAAATGAAAACAAGGGAATTTTTTTTAGGGATGCCACATACTTAAAGAAGACCGAGAGGAAACAGCATCTCATATACAACTGTTACGCTTGGGGTTTCGCCATTTTCTTCCTGTTTGTTTCACTAACCACCGATTTGATTGAAGGAGACCACTTTAAACCAGGCATTGGGGACGGCAGTTGCTGGTTTAGCGGTAAGCTTCTTAAAATTGCGGACAAACAACTGACACATGATGCGACAGAAGGATTTATATCAATCAACTGAATCAATCAATTTTATTTATTTGATAATATATGGTATACTATAGGTACTAGAATCTAGATTCTAGATGATGCCCACAACTTCGTCCGCGTGGATTTAGTTTTTTTCAATCCTTTGAGAATTCTTTGATTCTCCAGGGTTAAAAATAGACCGTCTCCAGAATGCAAGCTATCTCAGTAGATATCAACTATCAAATAGATAATGCTCGCATGCTCGCGACTTCATCCACATGGATTTAGGTTTTTTAAGAATGCCGTGGGAACTACCAACTAAACCAGTGGTTGGTCTGCATTCTGCGAATATTGACATCATTGAAAATTTGAGTTTGGCACCTGTGTCCCTTCCGTAACTCATCTCCTAAATCATATTTGAACCCAAAAGCTGTAGACATTTTGGCAGATCGTCGTTTAAATAAAAGCTATGAATACAATTGCATTAATTACTTGGAAACATCTCTTTTCATAATTTCTTGCTTGTATTGCTACTGCCCCTATAAAGAAGTCAAGATATTCTTCAATTCATTTTTAAACTCTTTCAGGTCGCACTGAAACATGGATATTTTTCTATGGACCTATCGCAACACTAATTACCGCGAACGTCATACTGTTTGTTTTGTCATCATTGAAGTTGTGGAAGAGCACGAGAAAATATGAGGTCAACAAGTTAAATAACCTTAAGCATAAGTAAGTAATTTTTCGCCTTAAAAATATTCATTACTCCGCCTTATACCTATAAGTATATTACGTTTTGCCGTCAAAATCCTCAAGCGCAAATGAAATCAAAATAAAAGGGTTATTTCAACGGAACGGACTTGTTGGGGCCCAAAATATTACACAATAAAAGGAATCTGCACGTAAAAAGTGGTCTCAAGAATGCATAATAGAAAAGGGCAAAAAGTGAGGAATATTTCCAGACAGTATTTGAATCGGCGGATGACGCTATTGCGTTTTTGTTTCAGGTTCCTAATATCTCTCAAGCTCTTCCTCGTCATGGGAATTTCCTGGATCTTCGAAATAGCCAGCTTTGCTCACGGCGAATCACACATTATATGGTAAGCGTTATTCATTTGATACTTTTTTTTCTATCATAGGTATATTCAGCGACATGTAATTCTCGATTTATATAATTAACCAACTAAATTGCAATAGCCAACTTCTTTCTGCAGTATGTCCGCCCACAGTATGCTCGTTATACACATGCTAGACACTCGCACAAAAGCATGCCAGTTACAAGCAAGAACGAGTTACTCGCATGTGCATTTGTATCGAGGTTCTGACAGTAGTTCACGTGCCAGGACAAGGCATTTCAGTAGATCGCAAGGCGTTTGATTTTTTCTCTTGAGGGGAAGTGGGACGGGAGACGCGCCAGCTACCAGCACGCAAAACACGCCGTGGTGTTTGCTAGTAGATCGCACTCTCAACCTCTGAAAAAATCTTTTAAATCTTTTGTGCTGGTTTTTATTTTGCATTTTTTGCGTCTAAGTATTCCAAGCTATAAAAAGTTTCTCCACTAATATAATCGCGATTTATATTATAACACTGTTAATTTCTTCATAAATTAATATTCATTTTGTGATCTTCAACTCGCACGTCACTGGCACGGTACGCAGCCTTTCTAGAAACTGGCATACCATTCACAAGCATGTATATCACGCACTGTCATTCTGCTAGTACCTGGCATGCCAGCTTACCATTCACTGGCATGTGTATCACGGGCATTTCGAGTCACCAACCAATCTTCTGCGCTATACTAACTTCTTTTCGCGGATAGAGTACAGACCCTTGACAATCAAATTATTTGCAGGCGAATAATGGACATATTCAACTGCCTCCAAGGCGTAGTGATCTTTTTGATCCTGGTCGTATTCCGAAGGCGTGTCATACAAGGCCTGGCGAGCGACAACTGCTGTTTGTTCATCACTCGACCGTGGGCGGAGAAACTGAGTCCGGACGATGATGAAGACGATCAGGAAATGTTGGCTGATGATACAGTAGAGGTTAGACTTAATTAGGCAGGTAATTATAATTTTTAAAAGAATATACCTACATTCAAATTACGAATTTATATAATTAATGTACACATCTAATTACTAATATTTACCTATAGCATATAGGTAAGATATCTGAAATTTAAATTATAAGCAATTGTAGGTCTAATCGTTGAACTATTGTCGTAACCTCTCAAAATTCGTGATGGAGAAAATTAGTCATTTGTAAAAATAAGCCATAGGTATTCTAATAATAATGTACAGTCGAGTCTATTCAAGTAAAGTAAGTAGATTACTTATAAATTATATGAGTTAAAAAAATTAAACACCAATAAGTAATGTAATTTCTTCTATCATAATTAATGATGTCTCACTATTAAATAAGTAATAAGCTAATAAGTAATATGTTTTTCTATGTATATTTTAGTAGGTTCTTTAAAAATCGCTTGTTGTTTCCACGAAAATTATTTTACTGTTTTAAGTACTTATACCGAAAGATATGCTATTTTTATGGCCTATACCTGCCTACTTGTCTATCTTAAAATAAGTTTGTTTTACTCTAATTATAACTAAGTATACAAGTACCAGAATAAAATTAATTTTATAATTTATAATATTCTTTAAGATCATTCTGTTTTACGTATCCGACCAATTATTATTATTATTTAATTCTATTTTTTATTCATTCAATGTAATCCAAGTTCGATAATCGTTATCTTTTTGTTGATTAAAAGATCTCAAATGATTTATTGAACTCTTAAGTACCTAATTCTAATTAATTGAAAATTTATTTAAATATCGAAGACAAGTATGCCAAATCAGTTTAAATTTTATTAAATGTGCCATATTTTATGCCTACAGCTATTTATGTAAAATTAAATTAAATAAGCGTATTATGCATTACGAGTAACATTTGTTTCATTTACATTTACAATACGAATAATTACTTATTATTGTGTAACTAAATAGGTAAGGTAAGTATAATAAACTTCTAGTTAGGTACTACCTACCCGTAGTATAAGGACGTGTATAAATTGTATTTTAAAAATGTGAACTAGATTATTAACGTACTTTTTGTTCATTGCGATTTAAAAATAAATTAAATTGAACTCTGCAATGAAGTAAATGCATGTTGATTATTGAGAATTTAAGTAGTAAGCAGAGCAGAGCGCATGCTGTTTATGTTAGTAAAAATGATGATAATTAAAGTATTCAATCTTTGTTTCCAATCCAACGTTTGGAGCAACCCTATTACCAAAGTACTCTGTACAGCAACCTTACCCTATCCGCGGAATGAAGTTATAGTATAGCGCTGTTACGTAATACAAAATATGATAGAACCAAACAGAGACCGCTATACTAAGTTCATTCCGCGGATAGGGTATAGTACCTAGGAAAAGTCTGCTGTTGGATGATGGAACGAGTATAGAATAAAGGTAATTAGTAGAAGTCGAAGACTGCGCCTCGACCACTGACCTCTATGAGAAGATCCTTTATCTAATAAAATATTATATAAAAGGAAAAGGTGACTGATCGATCAACGTACAGCTCAAACTGCTGGACGGATTGGGCTGAAAATTGGAATTCAGATGACGTAGGCATCGGCTAAAAAAGGATTTTTGAAAATTCAACCCCTAAGGAGGTGAAATAGGAGCTTGAGTGTAGTTCACGCGGACAAAGTCCCGAGCATAAGCTAGTAACTAATAAAACAGTATATTATATCTTTTGTTAGAACAAACCGGTTAAGTGCGAGTCGGACTCGCATACGAAGGGACAGAGACAATGCGCTACAAATCCGCTATCTCCTTCTAAAGGTCTATGTACATTACTTTCTGCCGCGTACTGTAGACCTGAAATACCTACGATTTTACCACAGGATTTTACCGTGCATTACCTATACACCACAGAAGCACATCTTGGCATAGCATAGAGCACAGGCATAGAGCACTATTTCAAATCAACTATTTTATATACTATGGCTCTACTATGACAACTATCTTTACTCTATGGAACAAATCATGAACAAACGTCATTGTCAACTGCCAAATGTCAATTTTACTTTCAATCGAATCGTTTGTGGACGAAGTGTTGTTTTTTGTAAATGGTTTTCCTATTAAAATAATAATTCGCAAATAAAGTACAAAATATGAGCTGCAGCAACGAAAATAAATGGAATATAAGATAACCTGTTTCCCGTGCTCTAAAGGTTACATAGTAAATTAGAAGTGCCTTTGCGTGCCTTGTGTAATAGAAAAGTTCGAACAAAAAGTTTAAATGCACCATACTTTTGTATGTGGTGTAACGATTTAATTGGATTTAAAATTGGTTAATAAATTAAAATGATACTTGTTTATACAAAAACATTAGTACTCTTAATATGGGTAACTGCGGCCGGGGCGGAAGTAGGGGATGATGATCTCAACGAAGTATCTGACCAGGTTTATGCAGTGAAAATAAATAAATGTTGCGAACTTAACCAAATCATGGTCGACTCTGTTTGCAGATTAGTGGAACTCTATAATCAAAGTAAGTATACAAATACTAAGTACTGTATTGTCTAATTATTTATAAATGCAGTAAGTACCTATACAAGTTGTTAAATTATCTCATTGAATTGTAAATGAAAATTGAAAATAATAATCTAAGTAGAACATAGTTACCTGACTTGATGTAACTATGATCTACTTAAACATGAGATTAAATGTGTTAACCTAAATGTGACCCGGGCCCCGATTCTCTAGTCTCTCTCTAAACTAAATTTAGAGTATCTGCATCCTTTTCTTTTTACTAATGCTAAAAAAGGAACGGAACATGACTTTCACATTTAAAGACTCTAAATTTTAATGCACAATACAAATTTAAACAGTAGGTTCGCGAGTGCGTGCTAAAATCACGGATTTTACCATCTAAAAATTAAATTTAGAAATGTCAAACTGCTTCTGTCCTTTTCATATTACAATAGTAAGAAGAGGGTGCGAACACTCTAAAATTAGGTTGTGCTTAGAATCGGTGCGATAACAAGCCTAAAATTGATGTATTGTTACTAATACACTGCTGTATATTATCATAATTCTTGCTGGATATTGAAATAGTTATTCTAGCTACGACAGAAGTGACTCACTAGGATAAACTCTGAGACAGTATAACATAAATATTACAGTAACAGCAGCTGTCGTGTAAAATTACAAGAGAAGGTTATTAAGGCTGCTCACCATTTGTTCAACATATCAAATCTCATGATTTTACAGCAGCCATAGCTCAATCACTGTTGGGTTTTGTATGGATGTGACAGATTTAGACCAATTGCTATATTATTTATTGACTGGCCCTACTCAAGTGGAATTTTTGAAAATCCATTAATTATGGTGGATTAGAATAATTATTAGAATTTTATTTATTGATCTGATAATAAGAACAATTTTGCATGCCAGAAATGGCTGATTACGTTGATATTTACTTGTCCTAAAAAAATCTAGCATGCTAGAATACATGTAACAATGGTAGTAATTTTTTTTAGCAATCTAAAGGATTTATGGTTTATGAGGGGTCCATGTTATAGAGAAAACCTATAATATATGCACAATCTGAAGTTTTTAGATTCAGCAGTTTGAGCTATATTATGTTGCTGTGCTAACGAAAAAGGCTGCCTTTATACACTTAAATTATGCTAAAATTAAAACTAGTCCAGGCATCAAGAATGTATCTACTTTGTTGTATCAATCAGTTTGTTCTGTTAAATAACTAGATACAGCTGTATTTAAATTTCATATTATGTTACTTTAACTTTTAAATATTAAATATATTAAAATCTAAATTAAAAGTACTTAAAAAATATTAAATTAAAACATACAAACTTAAATAAACCTTACTAGCTTAAAATTAAACATTGTCAAAAAGTCTGCCCCTGGTTGCCCCTGAGCCAAAGGTGCCCAGCCCATTAAGCTGGCACCATTGCCATGCTGAATGAATGCCAGCTTTGTTTTATAAAACAATGGAGAATAATTTGTGGTAAATATGAATTTATATAATTAGGTGTGTGGGAGCCACAGTTTAAGACTGAAGATGGTAAGGATGCGACAGTGAAACACTTTAACTATGTGACTGGAATACCAGACTGTGCAACGACACAACAGCGACCAATATTTGATTTGGGAAAATCTGAAGATGAGTAAGTATGGAATAAACTACAACAATATTTTTTATGCTTAAAAGATACATCTTTATAAGTTGAATGTGTACAATTAGTTTAGCGAACAATGGGGCTGGCATTCTCTTTTTTAAAGTAAAGCCCCAAAAATTATAGAATTAAAACAAAAACATTTTAATGTACTATTTTTTTGGAGGTTTAATCGGTACTCTTGTGGGACTAGAATCTAGATGCTAAGCTTGGGAGGCTGCATGGATTCAGGTTTTTTTAAGATCCTTAGTGAGATTCTATAGGTAAAACCAATGCATAAACGGAAGTTTCTAGACACAATGATTGAGCTGTATGCTGACAATTATGTTAGTCAATCAGTTTTACCTTATACAGTAACTGAAGATTATTTGTAGCAAAAAATTCTAAATGTGATGAATTGTGCCATTTTAATTGCCCTTATTAAACAACCAATACAAATCTGTAATAGTCTAGTGGTTAAGATCTAACCTTTAGAAGTTATGTGCATTTTAAACAATTAATATCACTTGCTTTAACGGTGAAGGAAATATGGTGAGGAAACCTGCATGCCTGAAAGTTCTCCATAATGTTCTCAAGGGTATGTGAAGTCTGCCAATTTGCACTTGGCCAGTGTGGTAGACTATGGCCAAACCATTCTTATTCTGAGAGGAGACCTGTGCTCAGTAGTGAGCTGACAATGGGTTGATCATTGATATAAACAATATTATGCCTACAACATCTAACATTAATGATTTTAGAATAAAACCGGCCAAGTGCGAGTCAGGCTCGCGCACTGAGGGTTCCGTACTACAATCGTATTTTATGGACATTTTGCATGATAAATCAAAAACTATTATGCTTAAAAATAAATTAAAATCTGTTTTAGAATGTACAAGTAAAGCCCTTTCATATGATACCCCACTTGGTATCTTACTTTGAAAGTTGAAAATAGTAATATTTGTTCATGAAAACATTTTAATTTTTTTCTTGTGATGTAACCACAAATTCATGGTTTTCAGATTTTGCCCCTCAGTCTGCTATAAGACCTACCTTCCTGCCAAATTTCATGATTCTAGGTCAACAGGAAGTACCCTATAGGTTTCTTGACAGACAGACAGACAACAAAGTGATCTTATAAGGGTTCCATTTTTCCTTTTGAGGTATGCACCCCTAAAAACCTATTAAATAACCTAAAATATTTCCATTTCAGACTGAGCCTATTAGAAGATGGACGTCTACAGCATTTGATACACCATCAGCACAGTTCTGATCACATCAGGGATGATCCACTCATGACTAACACATATAGCATCCATGAAGCCATAGCTATTCCTGAGGTTAAGGAGCCATCGTCTTATATTCATGATCAAGCTAAATATTGCATGGATAAGGTTAGTTAATATCAATAATAGATAATTTTAGCGTTTAAACTATCGTGAGTGATTTCCATTGTACATATCTCTAACTGACTGACGTCTAAACCGCGACGCGTGCGCGAACTGAGTAAGGACCCGGAAGGTTTCGAAACTAGTCGGGCTTACGTCGACTAAACACGTGAGTAAATTCATCATTCATCTCTTTCACTAAAATTGATTCACTGTAGATTAACCGCCCATAGTACGCGGCAAGTTGAGATGGCAGTAGTCGGACTATGAGGCGGATGGACGCCCCGCTCACCCGCACCGAGTTAGCGCGGGGGGTGTGCGGGGCGTTCCCTCCCCGATTGTCATCTCGACCTGTCGCCAACTATAGTTGACCCACAACAGAGTGTATTGAATTGCAATTTTGTCTTGATAAAATTGCATAATCTAATTTTGTATTAGATAAGAGTTCTTCATAATGGTTAAGTCAATTAAAATTGTAGCCTTTATAACAAAAAAATTGTTTCCAGATATTTATTACAAGCTCGAACATAACAGGTCAATACGCATTAGTGTGCATCCCAGAAGTTATTATAAATTGGAAAGATACAAGTTTTCTGATGAAGAAAATTCTAAATCCACTTTTCCACGCCATTGCTATGGTATTATATCTGCTGGTGGCCATAATATACTTTGTGTTACCAACGCTACGGGATTTGGCAGGCAATATAATAACTACCATTACTATGTGTTTGATAGTCAGCCAGGCAGCCGATCTGGTTAGGATATTCACAGAATTGAGCAATCATGTTAGCTTTATGGTTACAGGTGAGTTTCGTTTACTCTATCTTAATTTAATTAAGTTAGTTAGTTAATGAATCATAATATATCTATATCTATAAAAGAAAAAGCTGACTGACTGACTGATCTATTAACACACAGCTCAAACCACTGGATGAATCGAGCTGAAATTTGGCATGCAGATAGCTATTATGACGTAAGCATCCGCTAAGAAAGGATTTTTGAAAATTCAACCCCATAAGAGGGTAAAATAGGGGTTTGAAATTTACGTAGTCCACGCGGACGAAGTCGCGAGCATAAGCTAGTTAAGAATGTTTTTCTAATAATTGATTTATTTTTGTATTGCAGACATAATTTTGTACATAAGTCTTTTGGGAGCATTCTTCTGGCTAAACAGTTTTGGATTCTACATCTGGAAGACATTTAAGTAAGTTTTTAAATTGAAAGAAAATTTTTGATATACCTACAATCTACATGCCCTATTCTCCATAATTCCAAAAATATTACTTTCTCGCTAACACTGGTAGATGCCCATTGTGCTAGGGAAAATGTGTATATTATGCTATAATTTAAATGAAAAAGAAAGGAAGAACTATTGTTCAAGCTGATATTAGTTTGTCTTGCAGGTCTAGAAATGTCTTCTTGCGCGTAACAGATGTGCGTAAATACTGTTACTATTCAAGTGTAGTTTGGTTCGCTGTTGGCGTGATGGCCGCTATGGCGATATGTGCACATTTCCTACTGGACTCTGGCTCAAACCCTTACAAGAAGATGAGGCTCTCTAACACGATTATACTTGAAGATGTTGAACAAGAAACTATAGGTAAGTGTTAAGAAACTAAAGTTTGCACAAATCGCCTTTGGCCGCGTCACAACTGGTTTCAATATTAGTTTATTACCCTACTATTTATCTTTCACTCTCACGACATTAAATGAAATTGTGAATGTTAACTGCGACAGTAATAATTTAAGATTTAGGCCCTCTTGTACAAAGACAGTTAAACTTATTTAGTTGTATGATGTCCATGTACAGTCCGTACAAAATGACTTCTCACGCGCCATTTTGACTATGGGTCTAAACCTTTAAAATAAGGACTAAAAATCGTACATTTGACACAGTTAAAATGGCGCGTGAAAACTCGTTTTTCACGAATTATACTTTGTAATACTGTCACTTTATAACAAGAGCATATTATGTAGCTGTCAAAAAATGACAGCATAAAAAACTAAATCAGTGGTCCTTGTGAAAGTGTGCCTTACTGAATTGAAATTTTGGATTTAAATTCGTACTATACCGTTAAGATATTAAAGGTACAAGTCCGAGATGGGCTGCAGACCGCAAACTGCAAGCGACACCACTGGTTTCTATGAATCTGTATGAAATTGATTCCGAGTGTGGCAATACCTGCAGGCCACAGACTGCATACAGATTCACAGAAACGAGTGGTGTCGCTTGCAGTTTGCAGCCCATCTCGGACTTGTACCTTAATTATTTTCTGAGGTTGGCATCCTGGGAGCGGCGACATCTAAGGTTGGGACTTGAGGGATTGTAAAATGATTAGACTGGAACGCTTATTATTTATAAGACTGCTTTATTAGTACACTTTGATATGTGGTATTAATTATCGTATTTTGTCCTTTTCAGGATGGCTGGGTATCGCTGTATTTTTTACGCCTGTTGCGTTCACAATTATCTTCAATCTTTTCTTTTACGTCACAACACTTAAAGTTATCAAACGTATAAACATATATGGACGAATACACTACAAGCTTAAAGGATGGTATGTCATTTTTTTATTTATACAATATGCATAGAGTTACAATACTAATTTTAAAAATTGCAGAATATTGTGAATGTTATGTACTTTTTTATTAATATTTACAGACCCTTTCTTACTAGTTTTAGATTTTTAGTTGTAAACACTGTGCATACCATCATCTTAGTCTGTACCCATAGTTTTCATATTTTTACTAATACAGATTGTTCTATAGTGGTTAAATAATTTCTTTCAGTTTCGACCTATTCATGCAGCTTTTCCTAATAATGACAACAGCTTGGTTATTCCTTTTGCTATCCTGGCTGAACTTCGATGGACTCTTCTACGCACACATAGTCGTGAATCTATTGCAAGCTATCTTTATATTTTATGTGTGCATAGTCAGACAATCGCACGTCACTTTTTTGTTGAGAAAAAGCTGCTGTTACGCCGAGCCTATACCAACTGGAGAATGGGGTGATGAAATGACGCATATGAATGGTGGGAATTACTGAATGGACTACGGAATCCTAATAGTTGGGACTAGCAAATCGTATTTCAGATTTCGGTTAGTACGCTTAATAAAACGTGCAGTCGGAGTAGGTACAAAATGGTTTAATTCTAATTCAGATGTACCCAAAATCTTTAATCTGAACTAAATCGCCATATCTAAAAAATGTTTCAGAATTGAGGAAAAGGATACCATGTCTGAATTAGCACTCAACTGTTATAATATTGATAAGGGGTCGAAATCATCAGAAATAGAAAAGAGAGACAGAAAATGAAACTTAATAAGCTTCTCTCTACTTTGACTGCATTAACTTTTCCAGAATTATTGTTATGATTAGAATCTCGACATTATATTGACTTATTCACAAACTACCTATTGGTAGACAAAATTACATGCATGTATTATGTAGTGCCTTATAAAAGACAACGTTAATCGTTAACTGCTTAAAAGTGCAAATTTTTATTGATATAAAATTGTTTGAAAATGGATATTATATAGCTCCTCTTCTGAACAAAAAGCGCAAATATTTATAGATATAAAAATTGATTGAAAATCGATATTATGTTTACAAAAACATTGGAGAAGTAAAAACGAACGATATAGCCACACGATACTCTTTATATGAATTTTAAATAGACTACTTTACGCAAATTTTGTCTATATTAAGATGTGTTTATTGACGTTGAAATAACATTGATAACTTTCACGAACTTAGAGTTTTAATGATACCAAAAATAGCACTGTTATGTATATAAATTTGATCTACTGTGATTCCATAGTCAACCGTGCCTTAGAATAAATAAAACGAACAGTATTGTGCAAAAGCAATACATAGATCAACGAAAAGAATCGATGTACGCAATAGGTCATTTACGGTTGACACACGAATTCGATTATAGAAAAAGTTATTCAGTTTATCCAATGTAAACTAAGTAGGTAAATAGGTTTTTAGTAGATGGTTTGGTGCTGGTTGCATTGTAAGATGTTTGTGTGCGCGACGCATATTGTGCTTTACTTTGGTCAGATACTACTTTGTAAATGTCTACGTATCACATTTAGATTTAGAGCCTTTCTATTGATGACATCATGACATTTTAATTTGGACATAGTTGAAGGTTGTTAAATGCGCTTCAAAAGGGACTCAGGGTGAAATCTATAGAGCGTCTTAAATTACGAATTAATATTGTTAATTAAAAATTATATAATAAACGAATTTGTACATTTAATTCGGTTTTAGTTGGGCTCATAATTTTATACTTAATTAATATTAATGTAATTTTAATTCCATTTTATTTGGGCTCATTAAAGATACTTAATTAGTCTTACATAATTGGACCAAAATTATACCTAAGTTTGTTTACAGTATTTTAATTAGATATTAAGTTTTATTATAATTATAGATCCTACTATCAAACTTATATTATTTCCCTATGTTTAAGTATAAAAATGTGTATTTTATTAATTTCTTGTATATTTGACAAGTTTACAAGAAAAAACCGCAAGGGTGAAAACACAAAATATGTAAGACTGTATTTTAAAATCCCTAAGATCTTACGGTCCGTCCCAATGTTTACAAATTAAATTAATTATTAGATTAAAAAAATAGGATCTATTGAGTGCAGCTATATGCAGCTAGATACTAAATGTAATCAATTTTACATGATTTTTTTGCTCTCTTGCACTAATGTTTAACTTGATCACTTTTACACTTCGCTATAATATAAATGTAGTCATTTTTATTTTTATAATATTTATGATTTATAATACTTATCAGAATAAAAGCGTGATACAATTTTTAATTGTGTTATTCAAAAATTTACCGTTTATTTTACCATAATGTACTGTAATGTGACAGTGTACTTTAAACTATCTTATACCTACTAAAAATTCTGCCCTTTCCTTACTAAATTAATTTCCGTCAACTCCAATTACAATATTATTATTCATTGCTTAACTCTAATGTTGACTAGCTTCATTTTTTATGAACTAACTGACCCGCCCGGCCCGTTGAGTGTAATTTCTAAAAAACCTCTTTGTAGGGGTAAATCTCAAGTTTCTAGTTGCAGCAGTTCAAACTGTAAGTACATTAAAGTCAGTCAGTTTATCTATAATATGAAAATGAATCACTAAATGTGTTGCTCATCGCAAATCTCGAGAACCGCTGAACCGATTTCGCTAATTCTTTTTTTATAATATTCCTTGAAGTACGAGGATGGTTCTTAGGGAGAGAAAAATTTAAAAAAATTACTAGGCGGAACGAAGTTCGCCAGGGCAGCTAGTTCTTTATATATAGACTAGAGGATGCCCGGGACTTCATCCGCATATATTTAGTTTTTCTAAAAATTCCTTGGGAACTCTTTGATTCTCCGGGATAAAAAATAGCCTATGTCCTTCCCCGGGATGTAAGCCATCAGTGTACCAAATTTCGTCAAAATCGGTTGAACAGATGGGCCGTGAAAGGCTAGCAGACAGAAAGACACAATTTCGCATTTATAATATTAGTATGGATGGAGGTATGTATACGCTCAACCGCGATATCACATAATGGTAAAAAATGTAGATCAATTGTCTATACTATCTAAGATGGGATTGCAGTAACCCAAAGGCGTATGTATGCCCGTTTAGAACTCATACCATTAACCTACTCTTTAATTAACTGTTTCTCACACTCATATGGGTAACTATTTAGCCTATGAGAGGTCGCGTTCGTTCGTTTTTAATTATCATTTGCTCCACAGCCTAAAGAGATACTTCATACAGTCTGTCGACGCAGACGTCTTATTGACAGAATAACCCTGCGGAGTCAAGGTGGGAGCGAGTATACTTACCGGTAGAACATTATTTGGCTAAATTGGCTTAGTCATTAGTGGATTGGTCGTTCAGGTATGTATACGTATACGAACGTGAATTCGGCTCGTCCGCAAACATCAAGGGTGTTGGTTTACCGTATGTATTTACGCTGTGCCATCCCAAAATCAGTACCCTTATTTTAAATGCGAAAGTGTGTTTGTTTGTTGGTTTGTCCTTCAATCACGGTGCAACGGATTAACGTGATTTTTTTTGTTTATCTATATAAAGACCTGGAGAGTGACATAGGCTACTTTTATCCCGTAAAATGAAAGAGTTCCCACGGGATTTTTAAAAAACCTAATTCCACGCGGACGAAGTCGCGGGCATCAGCTAGTGTGTTTTGAAGCTTGGCTTTAAAAATAAAGCTAATACAACTACTGATTAAAAAAACGTAAAGTACTTACCTGTATGAACAGCTGTCCTTCCGGCCGCCTCGCCAGTGGCGCCAACTGGCATCGCACCACGAGATGGCAGTCGTCCATCACTGTGTTGAAGAAGCGACGCGTGGGCAGCAGAGCTTCCAGGTCTATCATCAGCTCCAGGAACCGCTCACAGTACCTAGTAAGATGTGCGACCTTTTTTAATAAAACCTTTAGAAACCATCGTAAATCAAAGTCTGTTTAAAGAGGCGTCCTTCTCTATACTCTATCCACGGAATCAAGTTAATATAGCGCTCTATCTGTTTGGCTCTGGCTCTATGGATATGTAACAGAGAGAGTGCTATACTAACTTCTCCGCTGAATGAAGTTAGTATTATAGCGCTCTCTCTGTTTTTGTATGGGATTAGGTAGAGAGAGAGAGAGCTATATTAACTTAATTCCGTGGATGGAGTATTTAGGTATGTTTACAAAATAATATAACCATAATATAATATGCTCAGAGAAGTCGGTTAAGAGTGCATTTCCATTGAAGTGGGCCAGAGTGGTAACGTGTGTCTTAAACCAGTCAAATTATTGAGTGACGTCAAGGAATATCACGTCATCTAACAATAACCACCAAGTCTCGAATTGTTACCAATAATTTGATTGACCGCTCTTGATGGATTTTGGCACAGAGATAACTTGCATCCCGGAGATGGACATAGGGTCCTTGTTTCTGAGAAAATCGAAGAGTTTTCAAGGGAATTTAATAAGCCTTATTTTTTCAAAATTTAAATATGCCTCTATTTATGTATATTTCTGTACCTTTTATAACTACTACATTATAATATATTGATGATAACTGAACTTAATTTCAACTTTAAAGGTCCAAACGCACTTACGCTGCGCCGTGCGGCAAATATAGTTTATATGAGTTTGCATCAGTGGCGTGCAGGTCATAGAGGCATAAATGCACTGCTTACCCCAGTTGTATCAGCTCAATGCATATTTTTTATTTTATTTTTTTTTTTTTTATTCAGATACAAGTTAGCCCTTGACTGCAATCTCACCTGGAGGTAAGTGATGAAGCAGTCTAAGATGATAGCGGGCTAACCTGGAAGGGGTATGGCAGTTTTTATTAAACCCATACCCCTTTGGTTTCTACACGGCATCGTACCGGAACGCTAAATCGCTTGGCGGCACGGCTTTGCCGGCAGGGTGGTAACTAGCCACGGCCGAAGCCTCCCACCAGACCAGACCAGAAATTTAGAAATTATAAAATTCCAAACCCCTGCCAGGAATCGAACCCGGGACCTCCCACTATTAAGACCACAGCGCTCACCACTGCGCCAGGGAGGTCGTCATTTTTCATTATGACCTGCCAGTAAACAGGTTCCTACCTAACTAATGCCTACCCTAGCTTAAAAGTCTGTGCACGCCACTGGTTTGCATCCATATCCATACAAACTCATAAGCTATATTAGCAAGGCGCTGCCGCGTCGCGCAGCGCGAATGAGTTTGGACCTTAAAAATACCAGTTTTTTTTAAATGGCTGTGACATACGGACTGAAGGACTGTACTATACAGGTTCCTTGTTCTATTATCCAAAACCCTAAAAAGTTCTTACCTAACCGCATGTGGATCAACATCTTCTGTCTCGGGAATGCTCTCCAGTATGCGCATAAACTTGATCATTAGCCTCTGCAAGTAGCGTCGCTCCCACATCAACTTGTCCATAAGTTCAGGCTTATCCTTCTTTTGTATGGCGCGCCAGTATTTACGCCATTTCGGCACGGCTTTGAACTCTTGATTTCGTCTTCCTAGAACAACAAAGTTTATGGATTAGCGATTGTCTGTATATTTGTTACAAGATGATGTCCGCGAGGATTGGATTCTATAAAACCTGTAGGAACTCCTGGGATAAAAAGTAGGCTTTGTCCATCTCTGGGATGCAAGCTATCTCTGTGCCAAGTAGATAATGCTAGCAACTTTGTCCACATCCATAAATCAAAAACAAATAAATCTGTTTTAGAGTGTACAGGTATATGATACCTTTTATATGATACTCCACTTGGTATAGTTTTCTTACATTGAAAATTGAAAATACTAATATTTGTTCATGAACACATTTTAATTTTTGATGTAAATTGTGATGTAACCACAAATTCAAGGTTTTCGGATTTATTCCTTTACTTGTACTATAAGACCTACCTACATACCAAATTTCATGATGTCAACGGGAAGTACCATATAGGTTTTCTTGACAGACACGACGGACAGACAGACAATAAATTGAACACCTACCTTCTTGTAAACTGATCCACATACTAAGCGAGACGAGCCTTTTGACCTGGTCTCTACAAAGCTGCACCTCCATACTACCAAAGCAGTGGTTAAGGAAGAGAAGCAGTGCAGTCTGTTCGCGCATATTCTTCGCTTCTTCCATTATGCTTGCTCTTAGCACTTGTTCGAAGAAGGCAGGGAAATGTTCCGGTTTTTTGAGAAATGGCTGAAAAAGAAGAAACAATATGTTTTATTTAAATTTTAGACTAGATGATGCCCGCGACTTCGATCGCGTCGATTTAGGTTTTTATAAAATCCCGTGGGAACTCTTTAATTTTCCAGAATAAAAAGTAGCTTATGTCTTGCTGTAGCCTGTAAGCTAACTCTGTACCAAATTTCATCAAAATCGGTTAAACTGTTGGGTCGTGAAAAGCTAGCAGACAGACAGACAGGCATATTTTCTCAATTATAATATTAATAGATTTTTAAAACTTGTATAAAGTCTAAAATTTAAAACGACTTTCGGACTTTCAACTCGCACTTGACCGGTTTTTTAATATGAATTTTATACTGGTAAATATACTAACCTGCCAAGCAGGCACTCTTTCTCTAAACTTCTCATTGATCATGACAATAATGGACATCATGTGCGCGTGCGACGCCTTTCCTGTCTCATAGTGTGGCCACAAGTAGTTCTCTAGGTATTGGGAGAACTCCAGCATCATGATACGACGGACTGCAAAACTGTAATATAAAGTTACGCCAACATGACAATAGTTACTTATAAATTACTAGACTAGATGATGCCCGCGACTTCGTCCGCATGGATTTAGGTTTTTTAAATCCTGTGGGAACTCTTTGATTTTCCGAGATAAAAAATAGCCTGTCTTTCCCCGGGGTGTAAGCTAACTAACACACACACGCAGACAGACATACTTTCGCATTAAATAAATATTAGTGTGATATGAAGCTACAATATCAATTGCCATCATCAAACCCATTATAACATTTTCTGATCAACAGAGTTGTTCACATATGGAATAAATTGCCTAAGGATGTGCAAGAGCTCGAAGCACTTCTGATAGCGAAAGCTGCTTAGTCTATTAAAAATAATAATAATATAGGTAGTATGGATGAATAGTCGAGGCATACATTTTAAAACCCGAGCCGCTGGCGACTGTATTAAGTATCGGCAAGACTTTTTAAGGCACACATGAATTATACATTCGTGAGAAAACCCAGTAAAAAAGCTGTAAAAGTTAATTTTACAGCTCTTAAGATGTCTTTAAAATAGAAACACTAGTCATCATCATGACTTGACTTGCACAAAGGTATTTTGTAGAGATTTTCACTCGCCACAGTCTTGCGCCGCATGAATCCAGCGGCTCCCTAAGACTTTCAATGTTGTCTTTGTCTGTCTACCTTAAGGAGTCTTACAACACTGCGCGTTCCGGTGCGAGGTCGCCATTTTAGAGTCTTGGGACCCCAACGTCTATCCTCATTGCCCTCCCCATTGCCATTACACACTGCAGTGTCTACAACTCATCCATCCATGCAATCATACAAACATCAATCCATATATCCAAACATCCATATCTTTCTATCAATCCATCAGGTATCATGGAGTTACTCAAAGTAACACCTGCTTCTATCCAAAACTTCTCTGTATTATCTGATTTGTACCAGCTGTATTGAATGTAAATCTCATATGTACAAAATACTAAAGAATACTATGTATTACCAGATTATATAAAAAACTTTCATGCTAGTCCAAATCCAGATTCGAGCTTTAACTAAGATTTTGGCTTTAACTCTTTTAAGAGAAGATTGTATTTATGAAAATACATGTATTTTTATTCACACATGCATTCTAAAATATTATTCCCATTAATATTACATTTTAATTTTTTTTAATACTTAATTAGGTAGATTTATTTGCTATCCATTACAATTTTCTCCTACTCTTCAAAATAAGGGAAACAATTTTTTTGTTTATAATTCCTATTACTCCGTATTATTAACATCATTTTCTACTGTACTACTAAATATAAGAAAGTCAAAAATAAAATAATATAGTATTACTTACTAAATTAATAAATAAAAAACATCAATAAGTTCAATAAATAAAAAGGCATTATTTAATAATAATATTATTCGTAACTGGCAAATTTCAAAAATTAAAATGAGGTCAATGAACCAAATCCATGAGGCTAATGACCCTGTAACAGTGTTTTGTTAACTTCAGTGGGGCTAAGAAATTTTATTAGTGCAATAATTAGTAACTTTAATTTTCTTTTGTTTAAAAAAATACTTACTTGGATCCAAGGATCTCTGCTTGGTAAATTGATTCCACAATTGCTGCATCGAAAGGTAAGTGGTTCTCCTTAGTTTGTGGTGACCAATACTGATTTGCAAGCTGAAAATCATTAAACCATATTGATTTCAAATTCAGTGTGGAGTGTTACATAGATTTTGTTGAAAAGGGCAAGACTAGTGGGCTTCACACTATATAAAAAGCTGTAACCCACATGAAATGTTTTAAATATTGTTTAAATACTGTAAATATTAATGGTTAATGAGTATATTTACAAAGTGTCTTCAAATACTTCACTATCTATTATATTATACTAGCTTATGCCCGCGACTTCATCTGTGTGGACTCTACAAATTTCAAATCCCTATTTACTCCCTTAGTGGTTGAATTTTTAAAAACCTTTTATTAGCGGATGTTTACATCATAATAACTATCTGCTTGCCAAATTTCAACCCAATCCGTCCAGTAGTAGAGCTGTGTATTGGTAGATCAGTCAGCCAGTCAGCCTTTCCTTTTATATATATAGATGAATATCATAGATGGACAAGTAACTATATCAAACACTATAAAAAAAGTGTGGATATGAGCCTAGTGTTTTAAAGAATTTTATTATAATTATCTGTCTACATTGAATGGTTTGATGGCTACTGAACCACTAATTCATAATATTATAAAGCATTAGCTGATGTCTTCAACTTCATCTGTGTCAATTAGGTATTTTAAATTCCATGGAAACTCTTTGAATGTCTAGACTAAAGTATCCCATGTCCTTTTCCAGGATGCAAGCTATCTATGTATCAAATTTCGTCAAAATTGGTTATGTGGATGGGTTGTGAAAAGCTAGCAGACAGATACACTTTCGCATTTCTAATATTAAGTATAGATTGGGGCCTATCACTGGAGTATAGAATGTGTATTTTTCTTTAATAAGAGTATAATAAGTCACATCTATGATGTAATATTAAAAGGGAATTTTTGCCCCAGAAAATCAAAGAATTCCCAAGATCTTAAAAAAGCTGACACTTACCCAGACGAAGTCGCGGGCATCATTATTTATTTATATACATCATCTAGCTGTGTATAAATAAATATGTACCAAAAACATAAAATATTTCCTAGATGTTTTGTGTGAAAACTGGCATTATTTTGCACAAAACAAACCTAAGACAATGGTCATTATTAAGTTTATTGTCTTTAATCTAAAATACCAACTGAAAAGTTGCAAAATGTTTTTAAATGTAGACAACCTCAAAAAGTGTAGAGCTGTTTGTATTATACGATATATGTCAATAAAAACTGTTTTTATCAACTTCGTACGCAATATTAGTTTTTTATCTTGTTTTTCTATTCCCAACAAGCGCTTTTTGGATCAGTTATGACTTAAATTTGCAGAAAATACCAGGAATTGTAGAAACATAAATATAACCTCAAAAATATACTTACGAGTGTTATTCGATCAGCATTTATCTGAGAGAGTGTCGGCAGCGGTATTTTTGGCTTATCGACATTCTGTTGCACATCTACTTTCATTTTTGTTATTCAAAAATTAGCGAAAAACTATGTTGAACTTGACCGTTTACTAACAATACCTAAACGTCAACACTGAGCTGTCAAGTACCTATAAATTGTCAAGGTCAATTTTGACATTGACACTTATAGATAGCGTTCAGAAATCACCAATATATCAAACAATATTCAGAAGATTCAAAAAAAACTTCTTCTTCCAAGTTAAATTTTGCTGTAGATTTCTTTATGGTCTCTTTTTAAGTTTTAAATATAAAAGGGAAGCTGCTGCGCACTTTTGTGCGCTGCCTGTTAGCTGCGACCCAGGTCCCAAACATTACATGAAGATGATGATGATGATGATGATAAACTTTTGTTTCAGATATCCAACAAAAATGATGTTTGATCCACCTGATTTTCCATATAAAGAATTAACAGAATCTTTAAGGGATCACTACGGATCAGATGACCTTTTATTCACTAATAACACAGTGGTTAACGATACAATTTCAAACGAAAGTGATAATGTTAAAGATACTGAATCATTTATTTCTACAGTAGAAACAGAACTATCATTGAATTCAAATATTTCTGGAAGTTACTTCAATGTTGAGAATTTTCCTCTTCTGGAGGTAAATGGAACTAATGGATTAAATTCCGAGCTGTACGTAGTACAGCCAGATAGTTTCTTCAATTACGAGCCAACTTTGCTGGACGATAATACAGTCAATCAATTTTTACTGCCTATACAAGTATCTTCTGAGAAAAATAAGGTTGAGTTTCATTTTTTTAACACACAATCAAAGTTTCAAACACTTCCAAGTTTTCACACCTGAAATTCAGAAGTCAGAGGTTCCTTCACTTCCTTGCTCCACTTATATTATACCCTGATGCACGTGCCTGGCTCAGACAGTCACTTAACAGACACACAAAACATTTTATAATCTTTTTATGTGTGTGTTTGTGTAGATAATGCCTAGGTACAATTTTTTTTATAGGAGACAGAGGACACGGGGCCTCATCTATTAGCCTTGCACTCATGCGTGATATGTCACGAGATTTTCGCAACGGATGCGGATCTGCTTGATCACACAATTTCTTTACATTGCTCTGACAAAGAACAGGAACCAAGAATTTTGTCAACCTCTGCATTAGACGATCCTGTTTTAGAAGGTACCTACTAAGTTAGTTCTTACTTCTTACCTATTTCGTACTTAATGCGCCTACTTAAATGTGTTAGCAATATTAAGCGTGCGTGTTTGCTATAATTAAGGTCAAAATAATAATAAACGGATCAACATTAAACGAGCATAGAAAAATTTAAGAAAATAGAATTAAATCTAACAGCTACTTGCTCTAAGTTCTAACATTTTAGAAACCTACGAAAAACCAATTAATTATCTAAATCTTTGCTTAGTATTCGGATGTTATAAGTTATAACAATATGCCACTTCTCCTCTTTCTCGATCTTGCCATTTGGAACCTTGTTGCAAACTGGGACTGAGATTGTTTTGGGCTCTTCTCAGACTTGGGCGCGTTTGGAACCCTCGTAGCTTTAGTTTTACCACTATAGCATCTTACAAATAAAAAATTTGACGATCAGGAAGCGTAAAATTTTACCTAGTCTGAATAAATAATTTGAGTTTGGGTTTGAACGTATTCCTTTTTTCAAAAACCCAGGCTAGTTTTTTATGTACCAACGGAAAAAAATATTGTGAATGCAACGTTACAATTTATTTTTATTTTGAGATAAGTACCTACTTGCTTATCCACATAAACATTTGTCTTTTTTGTCTAAGGTAGGTACGTACGTTCACAGCGTATAGTTGGATTAGATCCCTGTCCACAATTGTGTCTCTAATAAACCCTAATAAGTGTTAGCATTTAGCCGTACGTATGCAATTTGCTGACCTATTTTATAAATGCAGAGCGCACGGAGCTCGTTCTTTTGTCGCGAGTTCGTTCGTATTCCGGACCAAAAACGAGAGAAAATCAAAGCATTCGACCTAATTGCATTGCTGAACTATGCTTAGTTTTAAGCAGTATACGAAACAAAATAGATAGGACATATTTTCATTTGCGAAACGAATTTTAAAGAGAATTTTATAATTAATTTCACTTTAAATTCATAATATTATCAACTCAGTCATTCAAAATAAGTCCGTAGTCCCTTACACAGTACTTGGTACATTATTTGTTTGTCAATTGTTTAATTTATAAATTAATTGATGTTGGTGATCAATTTATTAGGTAAGTAACGAGGGTTCCAAACGCGCCCTGGTCTGAGAAGAAGGGCACAACAAACTCAGCCGGGTCTCTATAAACTTACGTGGACCGTACTAAATTAATAGTGCGAAGTAAAATCAGAAGACGAGCGAGCCAATCTAAAGGGAAGGTGCACTGCGTAACTTTTCTAGAAGCGTTTCGTCGTATTTTCGGACCGTCATAGCTTCGGTCTGGATGACGCTACAAAGCTGAAATTTTCACGATTAAAAATACCAAGTATCAGTTATCAAGCTTTTGATTTATTGATATGATTTATCATTTCGTGACTTACTGATGCTCGTCAAAACATACAGGGTACTTCCTGAAGTCCTAGAAGGCTGAAATTTGGTATGTAAGCTAGGAATTGTATATAAATAACGGGAAAATTAAGAAATCGGAAATTTGCTCCCCCTCATGTGGGTGAAGCATAATATATATTTCAGTGTTCAGTTCAGTATAGGTACCTAATTCAGTGTTTTTCAAAGCTTGTGTAGGTAGGTAACCTGCAATTTATTTACCTACTTACTTAGTTTTATTTTGTAGATATAAGCAATTCCAGTGGTATTAACTCTGAGTGCGAATCCTTGCATGCAATGCAATGGTTTGTATGCAATGTATGCGAAAGAGTGCTATCAACCGCGCTGGAGACGGAACCACGAGGTAAACTAATTACCTACCCACGTACTAATTAGTAGGAACATCACCTACATTTTTCAGCCTTGAGAGGTTGGTTCTAATTTTCAATTGCAAGACAAGTTAACAAGCTTCTGAATTCAAACTTCTGAATAGACTGATGCAGCATGTTTTGACACAATGTGAAGAATTATTATTTACTACTTACATCCACATGGGTACAAATAACTTCCCAAGAGCAACTTAATAAAATCTTCCGAACCAGATACCTGGATTCATATTCTCTTTATTGGACTGGGGTGGTTTGAAGCTTCACCCGGGCTGATTCTTGTTCTGCACTCACGCCCCGATAGCCCTCGAAATTCAACCCCTAAGAGAATCTTTCTTTAGAGTTCCGTAGTAAACAAGGAATCCTTATAGTTTCGCCACGCGGACGAAGTCGCGGGCAACTGCTAGTTAATGTATATTATAGTTTTATTGAATTGTGACTATGGAACCTTACACTGCGCGTGGCCCGCCACGCACTTGGCCGGTTTTTTTCTTTTATTCAGATACAAGTTAGCCCTTGACTGCAATCTCACCTGGTGGTAAGTGATGATGCAGTCTAAAATGGTAGCGGGTTAATCTGGAAGGGGTATGGCAGTTTTTATGAAACCCATACCTCTTTGGTTTCTACACGGCATCGTACCGGAACGCTAAATCGCTTGGCGGCACGTCTTTGCCGATAGGGTGGTAACTAGCCACGGCCCAAGCCTCCCACCAGGCAACAGGATAGGATAAAAAAGGGTTCGAAATTTGTGACGAAGTCACCGGAATAAGCTAGTGATAGATAAGTTCAAAAGTGTTCTTTTCAGAACTGCTATGTTGCACGGATCTGAACGGCAAGAGCAATATAAACGTGCGCAAATTCAGCACAATGTTCGTATGCGATTATTGCAGCTACCTCTTCGCTAACGGAGAAGCTATGGATCGCCACCGCCTTATATGCTTGGGCCAGGAGGACTTTTATACTGGGGAAATGGTAACTTTAAGTACCTACATATTTAAAAACTAAATATATTAAAACTAGCAATGAGTCTCGCAACTTGCTATTGCGCTGGAACCATCAAAATGACGTTATTTTGACGTAATTTGACGTAAATTTAAGTAAAAATATTCCTTCAGTTCGAAACTTCAGCCTAGTGCTGACGTCACTGAAATGGCGGCCACGCGCAATAGCAATTTGCGAAACCTATAATGCCTTGGTTTTTGAATATCTCTTTCATTTTCCGGTATAAAAGCGGAAACCAACTCTAAAATCCTGCTAGATTTGTCACAAACACCATTGTTCATGCACAGGATAAATCCTTGTTAAAATTGACTTCGATACCTTCTGAGATCAACGGTACTAATGAAAAGCTATACCCAAACCTGGAAGCAGCTAGTGAGCAGACCACGGTCAGGCAGCGGAGACCTTACTCGACTGGGAATAACAATAAGATGTGGAACTGCGGTTCGTGTAACCAATTGTTTGCTACAGCTAGGTGAGATATAACAAGTGCCTGTACAGGATGTAACCAGATCGCTCGCAAAAACTTAGCGTAACTATATAAAAACAATCCAATACCAATAACCATTTGCCTCATTTTGTAGTTTTAGTGATCTAGTATTTTTCAAACCCGCAATGTATAGCGTGCAAAATTCGGGTCAACGCCACACCTACGACGCAGC
Organism: Maniola hyperantus; assembly: GCF_902806685.2. Classification (NCBI taxonomy): domain Eukaryota; kingdom Metazoa; phylum Arthropoda; class Insecta; order Lepidoptera; family Nymphalidae; genus Maniola; species Maniola hyperantus. Next base: position 6,233,767 of record NC_048553.1, read on the forward strand.
TGGCAGCATTGTCTCCGAGTCTTACGCAACGTTCGTTGACCTCTAGCGTCAGCCACTTGTTTTTTTTTTGCAATATATCGGTTTAACTTGACAAAACTTTTACAAAATATAGGATTTTTTTTGGTATTTTTTCGCGTTTTTTATCGTATCATATCAGTAATCATCAGTACTTTCACCTGCCTTCATTTTTGCCAGCGCTCTGTTTACACCTTTATATGTCATTGAATTATTATGTACCTACTAGCTGATGCCCGCGACTTCGTCTGCGTGGATTTAGAGGTTTTTAAAAATCCCGGAATAAAAATTAGCCTATGTCACTCTCCAGATCTTTACCCTTTCTTTAACGTGATTAAAGGATAAACCAATAAACCAACAAACAAACACACTTTCGCATTTATAATATGGGTAGTGATTTTTCCTTGGCGTATCTGGTACAGCATCATTTTTTATTCCGTTACAAGTTAGTCCTTGAATGCGATCTCACCTGGTGGTAAGTGATGATACAGTCCAAGATTGAAACGGGCTAACTTAGAAGGGATACATAATACAGCTATTTTCCAGAGACCTATACCGCCACAAGCGCGGGGAGGACCGGCCGGCCGGCACTCCTCTGACGGCGTTCGTCTGCGAGGACTGCGACAAGGTCCTGGGCAGCATGTGCGCTCTGCACACACATAAGAAAATGCACAAAGTTTCCAAACCTGTAAGTTGTCTTCATTACCAGTCAATTTTCTTCATTGACAGTTCTTCTTGTCAAACTCCTTCGAGCGTTTCAGGGCGTGCCACATACAAACGAACTTTGATTATTTTAATACTAGGTGATGCTTGCGACTTCACGTGGATTAATTTTTTTTACATCCCCTGGGAATATTTTTTTCGCGACAAATTTAGGCTATGTCCGTCCTCGGAATGGAAGCCCATGTACCAAAGTCAAAATCGGTTAAACGGGCCCTGAAAATGTAGCAGACACACTGTCGCCAAACTCAATCAAAGTAGACACGCTCTAAAAACCTATACATATCTGTAACCTGTGGTCTGTCAGATTTCCGTAAAAATAAGCAGTTTCAATGTTACGACGTATATTTAATATACTAGCTGATGCCCGCGACTACGCCCGCGTGGATTTAGGTTTTTTAAAATCCCGTGGGAACTCTTTGATTTTCCGGAATAAAGAGTAGCCTATGGCCCTCTCCAGGTCTTAACCTATACCCATGCAAAAATCACGTCGATCCGTTGCTCCGTTGCGACGTGATTGAAGGACAAACCAACAAACAAACACACTTTCACATTTATAATAGGGGTAGTGATATCGGTGCGTGCGCAGGAGTCGTCGCATCGTCACTCTCCGCAAATCGCAATGGATGATTGGAGTAGAATTGATAGAGATAATAAGAATAAATAAAGCTGCTTACATCCAGGGCTACCCTTGTCGAGTGTGCGGTCGTCGATTCAATCAGTCCGGCCACTTGGCGATACACATGCGCATGCACACCGGGGAACGGCCTTACCCCTGCGACCTTTGCTCCAAGGCCTTCAAAGTTAAGGTAACTCTAAATAATATCTGTCCCGGCTGTACTCACGTGTGTAGTCGACGTTAGCCCGACTAGTTTCGAACCCATACGGGGTCCTTTTTCAAGGGAGTCCGTTCGCGCACGCGCCGCGGTTTTGACTGACTAACTAACTACCGGCTAACGTCGACTACACACGTGAGTACAGCCGGGACAGATATTATTAAGGTAACTCCTTGCGCAATGCACCTCTATCTGAACTTACATAGCTACCCACACTTTTATGTCGTGTGTGCGGTCGTCGCTTAGTCGTCCAGTCCGGCCACTTGGCGATACACATGCGCATGCACACCGGGGAAACGGCCTTACCCCTATGACCTTTGCTCCAAGTCCTTCAAAGATAAGGTAACGACCTGGTAACTGAACTTGGTACAAAGCTATCCAAGCTACCCGTGTTACTGTGCTTACGTCGCTTCAACCTATCTTGTACTTCGTTGTAGGTACCGTTCTTTACGATCTTCACTTCCGTATACAGAATGAGATGCAGGCTTTATAAGTGTACATATTACTCGTAGGTACCTACCCCAAAAAATTCTTCTGTTACCTAAGTGATTAAGGGGTCAAAGATAAGAAATAAGACGCAGGGAAAAAAGTATGTTTGTGTATCATGCCTTAGTAGCTCTTTAAATCCTTAGTTCAAATTCTGTAAATCCCTAATACGAGTTTATATCTTGACAATCCCACAGAACACACCATGCTTCTAAGCTCAATAGAAACTAACTTACAGCCATTGCAAATCTTTTATTCTCAAAATTTAAGTTTTTGTCATAACACGCTAGCTTGTATCTGAATTTAAAAAAAATGGCCGTACTTTGAAAAGCAATAAATTAGCACTTATACCTATCAACATTCCACAAAGGTCAGATGGGTTCCCAGTATTTTTATAGGTTATAGTGTGTGAAATGTGGCGGTAGGTGGAGCGCGACGACCACCGGCGGACGCACACCGGCGAGCGCCCCTTCGCGTGCGCCGAGTGCCCCAAGACGTTCACTGCCGCGGCACGCTTGCGTGAGCATGCGCGCATCCACACCGACCAAAGGTTACACACCAACCACCACACTATCGGCTATCCATTATTTCTAGTCTATATTCACATTCCTAGTCTATATTATGTATTATCTATGACACTATCACAGCTAACACCCATCACGCGCGGTCGACTAGTCGCCCGGCGACGTCGACGGCGACCGTTAGAATCTGTAATGGCCAATGGGGTATTTTACCCCTTTTTTTGAAAAGTGTCTTAATTTGATCCAAAAGTGATAATGCACTATCAAAGAATTTACAAAAATTGTATTCGATCGATAAGTGCAATAATCATGCAATAATAATAGTTTATGAAACGGTTGCATATATGCGACGAACAGATGACGCGACGCAGCACGTGAGTACCCAAATGCCAAAATAACGCGTGAGACCCGCGTGCTAGGCGGCACGCGGCAACCGTCTGAGTTGGCCTGCCATGGACGGACGGGTACCGCCGGGTACTTGTAGCTTTATTTTATACCTAGGTACCTAAAATGCGCAGTGCGCCTGACCTGGCTTGGTGTAAAATACCGTATTGTGGGCAGAAATGTAATCTTTTGATTGAGATTTTGGTATGGTTTGCAGGCCGTATAAGTGTGATATCTGCGGCGCCGCGTTCCGAAGGCCGTACGCTCGCACCGTGCACACCCTCATACACACGGGCGAGAAACCGCACGAGTGCGACGTGTGTGGAACTGCCTTTAGGTAGCTAATTATCTATTTCTCTATGTTTGATATCTGCGGCGCGGCGCTGCATTCCGGAGGCCGTACGCGCGCACCGCGCACCGTGCAACACCCTCATATACACGGGCGCGCAAGTGGGACGTGTGTGGAACTGCCTTTGGGTATTTTTAAATTACAATTGTGTACGTGTAGACTGTAGAGAGAGAAACCTTCAGCTTTTATAAACTAACAAAGGTCTGGCACGCGCTGGCTCTTACTCCATTGCGTTAATTACGCTCCGCAATATGCATTTCCCATTTGTCTGTCTAAGTGCTGAACGAAAACGCCACCATGTGAGTCCGGTGGTCCGTATACAGGACCGGGAATTGCAGCGGGCGATGAGTCAGGAAGAGGTTTCTCCTCCAAGCTTTTTACCGCTGCTTTGGAAGACTTCTTTATGCTTCTGGATTGGAATGAACTTGGCTTCAACATTTGCATCCTCCCACTAGGTGGACAGACGACATCAAACGAGTCGCAGGAAGCCGCTGGAATCAGCCGGCGCAAGACCGTGGCGTGTTGAAGTCCCTAGAGACAATACGTTCAGCAGTGGACGTCTATTGGTTGATGATAATGACGACATTTTCCTATTCTATCTTTCCTTGAAGGTACTCAAATATTACCTTGAACTTGACGACTATAGTGACACCTTCCGTAGGTACATACTTAAATAATATTGTCGTCAACCATCAACCATGGATATCTTACGCTAGACTCGATCTCTCTCTCTGTTGTCATCAACCGAATAATGCCAAATACTTGCAAATATTACCGATATTATACCACTGCTAGACATTACGTCTCTTGTAGGAGTTCTACACGCTACGATCTTGCGCCGCCGCCTGAATCCACCGGCTCCCTGCGACTCCTTTGATGTCATCTGATTGGATAGTCTGCCAACGCTGCGCTTTCCGGTGTGAGGTCGCCCTTCCCAAGCTGCACTCTTATGCTTTTAGGGATTTCCACAATCTATACCAACTAACCCATACGAACTCATATTATAATCTTGTCCATTTTTGTTTTGTAGACGTTCAGGAGATATGTGGAAACATAAACGGACTCTTCACGGGATCCAAGCTGTCAATGGTGATGCCAATTAGAAGAATCATGTGGAAGAATTTCAGGCTGCAGGGTGTTATTTATTATCTACTAGATGATGCCCGCGACTTCGTCCGCGTGGATTTAGGTTTTCAAAAATCCTGTGGGAACTCTTTGATTTTCCGGGATAAAAAATAGCCTATGAAGTCTAGTCTAGTACAGAGTTACCTTACTTCCCCGGGAAGTAAGGTAACTCTGTACTAAATTTCATCAAAATCGGTTGAACTGTTGGGCCGTGAAAAGCTAGCAGACAGACAGGAAGCGGGTTAACTTGGAAGGGGTATGGCAGTTTTTAATAAACCCATGCCCCTTTGGTTTCTACACGGCATCGTACCGGCACGGCTTTGCCGGTAGGGTGGTAACTAGCCACGGCCGAAGCCTCCCACCAGACCAGACCAGAAATTAAGAAATAATAAAATTCCAAATCCCTGCCAGGAATCGAACCCGGGACCTCCCACTAATAAGACCACAGCGCTTACCACTGCGCCAGGGAGGTCATCAAAATTAAAAAAAAAAAAAAAAAAAAAAAAAAAAAAAAACTGTGTCCATCTTATCTTCCATACTAATATTATAAATGCTACAGTGTCTGTCTGTGTGTATGCTAGCCTTTCACGGCCCATCCGTTCAACCGATTTTGACGAAATGTACAGATTATTAATTTAAGTGTACAGATAGGTATCGTCCAGTTACAGTATTAATTAATTGTGATAATAAATAGCTACCTACCAGTTTTGAATGGATCTTACTATCAGTAATTACCTACTACCCTATACAATTCTTCTGTGGCAGCCTAGTGGTTAGGACGTCCGCCTTCCAATCGGAGGTCGGGGGTTCGATCCCGGGCACGCACCTCTAAAAATATCACTTGCTTTAACGGTAAAGGAAAACATCGTGAGGAAACCTGCATGCCTGAGAGTTCTCCATAATGTTCTCAAAGGTGTGTAAAGTCTGCCAATCCACACTTGGCCAGCGTGGTAGACTATGGCCAAAACCCTTCTCACTCTGAGAGGAGACCCGTGCTCTGTAGAGAGCCGGCGATGGGTTGATCATGATGATGATGATGGCAATTCTTCTTAGTAGGTAAGGACAGCGTTCAACCGGTTCAACTCTCTATCCGCTATATAGATGTCAGGACCAGGAGATTTATTTTTGTAAATAAAATAATTTTATTGGCTATGTTAATTTGTAGACATTAACTTCCTTCGACGGTGTTTCCACTAGACTAACATCCAGGGGTTATTCAAGAATCAAGGGGCAGATCAACAAATTCCTGAAAAGCCAAGACAATGCATTGGCGGTCCCTCTGGTGCAGGAAACCATGCATCTATAATCTTGTAGGTACAACCGGTCGGAAATATCTGGGCACCTCGCTGGAATGCGCTTCCCCGCAGCTCGTCCATTTTCGCCTATTTAGTACAGTTGCCAACGCAAGCGCATGACGTCATAGAGCCAGGTTCTTTGATATTTCCGAGGAGTTGTACTTTCCATTATTTTATGCTAAGCCTAGATTTCGTACCTATTGACCATAGCATTGTCGTTAGACTTGCTCTATGAAGTTCTTTCAGTTTCATACGATCAAGTGTGATCATAGCCCATGCAAATTGGATGTGTATACCTAATAATAAAATACTATAGGTATTGTGAGGACGTTCACCCCTGCCTTGTAATTATGCGGACATTGCAATATTTTTTAACTTTGAGGAAAATCTTTAAGGTCTAATGACGATTCAAATAAAAGCCAGCGTTTTCATCAACAGTAAATATTTATTATAAAAATTGCTCTTATAGCCACATTTCTGTATCTATAATATATATAATATTCTATGTTCATTCTTTGTGCCATTGCTTCACAAAATTATTCCTGTTCTTGTTATTTTCGACACAACAGCTTAAACAATAATTATATTACAATATTTCTTGCATTAGAACATGGGGAAACCATTTCGGAGAACTTTATTCTTGAGGAACGTATAACAATTCGATGTACAGCGCAAGTTTGTTCGAATTGGTTTCACGATTTTCTAATGGGAGTATTTTTCTAGAATATACACAATCCTTTCAATAAAAATCCTGTCATTTTTGGTAACCAATGGCAATGAAAACACTAAGGAATTACACTTAGATAATTATAAAGTTACGTATGATGATGTCGGGCACGCTTCTTGGAAGAGCGCCCAACGGACGGTATGGCTACATTACCATTTTGGAATCATTTCCCGTTAATTTTATGTTAAATAAAACTTATGAAAACTTACTTACTTACTAATTGAATTTTATTTCAAATGCACGTGCCTTTTTGAGCATATTAGTCTTTATCTTTACCGCTTGTTCGTAGAATGAACAATAATGTCAGTGAGAACTGTGCGAATGATTGTGATGTGAATAGGGAGTGAGTGAAAGAGTGAGTCGTGCACAATTTAACGGCCAACTTAAGTACGGATTTAAGTAGGCTCCTAGCCTTTATATTTTAAAAATTGGGAAATGATAATCGCTTGGTAACGTAGCCATACCAGAAGACGGATAAGACAAGGTCTACTGTCCACAATTATTGCTATAGTCACAACACCGTGCGTGCCTCGCCTTGTTCAAGAACAGTACTCGTCACGAAAGTTGTAGCCAATTTTACAGCAATCATAATTCTAAAACCGCGCAAGACCTACTGCGCGGTAAAGTTGATCGCATAATCAAGACGACCACTTTTCCAATACATTTACATACTGAAAATGCGTGTGTTTCCAGCAGTAAACTTCAGCCGCATCGGGCAACGAATAAAAAGCATCGGCTTTTATTCGATGTCCCGATGTCAGCAGAGGTCGGTGTAATCTCTTCATATCTAACACTCACTCACGTCACTCGCATTTTCAGTACTTATAGGAAAACGGGATTCTGGCGCCTCCTACGAATCGTGTAACGCTGCCCATACACGATTATGTTTACTGTCAAGTTTGCATTGGATATGAAGCGGCGTCAAGTTAACTTGACGGTGTGTAGCTTTCAGTGTGTGTGATAAGTCAAGTCCGCTGCAAACTTGACGGTAAACTTGATCGTGTATAGCGGATAGCCAACGTAAGAATGCGCGCTCTCTTTTACACCTTTTTCAACTTTCGTGAAGGGTACATCTATCCCAGTAACAAAAGACAAGGAATAGGCGTATGTATGTAATAAATAGTGCTATCCGCTTAGTTTGTAAATAATTTCGAACAAACATACTTATACCGGAATTCATACCAAAAGTTCATACGTGTTGAGCACGATGAATTTTAAATTTAATTTGATAATTTATACAATTTCCAATATAATATATAATTTTTTTGAAAACAATATTTATTTCATTGAAAAAAATTGCAAGGTATTTTTTTATCTGTTATATTATTTTGTACATGTTGCAAGCATTTGATATAAGTATGTGCATCTGTCGTTTGATGTTCATATATCATTTATTTATTATTCTAATTGGTACAGTCAAGAATTTAAAAGAAAAAGTCTCTCGCAAGTATCAGACTCATTAACTTTAAGTACGTAACGAAAACTGAAAAAATCATACGACAGACGCACAAACTCGCAGGCTAAATTTTAGTACAAACGTGAAAGTATTTTATTTCAAATAGACGCGTTTATCCATATTTTACTAACTTACTTAAGTAAACCATCACAACCAACCATACGGACAAGTTTAACAAAAATAATATCTAGATAGGTAAAGTATACAAAATAAATCATAAGATGAAAAACCGATCGGAACTCAACACAAAACTATCGAGTGAACCAATTGAACCCACGAACACGGCCGGAAGGTATACGATAGGCACAGCATACCTAGACATATTATTGAGTTGCAAAACTGTTAGGTAACAAATAAAAATTTGGTAGAGTTGACTACTAAAATTGGTAGATTCCATTTTTTTGTGAAAATATTTTATCATTCCTTTTTTTACTAACCTTCGACACTAAAAGAGGAATGTTATAAGTTTGACCGTTGCAGTTGTCTTGTTATAAATAAGTTTGTCTATCTGTGGTATTATAGCACTCAATTGATGGTTAGCTCAATTGGAATGCGGTTTTTTTATTCGAAAGTCTGTGCTTGATGAAAATCAATGTTCAAATTTTTTTTGTAATAAGGGTCCTCTTTCTAAGAGATGATAGACACTGTATGATATTGATGAGTTATGAAATGGTACAAAAAATGAGTTAAAAACTAATTCTCTATTGTTTTGCTAGAGAGTTTAAGGCTTTATTGCACACAGAATAGTGAAACTTTTCCATTTGAATTTTAAAATAATGAGCGGAATGCAAAATATTCTTAGCATTAAATTGGCAAACAAAAAACAGACCTTCTGACCATGTGGATGGATTCCGAGTTTAAAACTCATATACCTATGGACCTAACTAGACATCTCCCAACCTGTACTGGCAATATTTTGTGACACTTATATTAAAACGAATTATAATATCGCACTCCTAGATCAAAACTGTTTCAATTCAAAAACCTTGCCTTTTGATAGAACCTCAGTTGCCAATCCCTGACTTGATTATCTGTACGGGAAACTATTACTTTATATGCTTTATTAAGTAAATGTAATACTAAAGTAATTACTTCTTAAATCATTTTTAAAATGTTAAATATATTCTGTAATTTATGAAAAAAAATTAGTGTTTCTTAGTTTCTAAAAAAATAATTTGTGAGTTGTAACAGTTTTGATCTAGGAATGCGATATGTATCTTGTAAATCTGTACTTGCATGTAATGGACAGAATAGAGGTCGTATGATACAACACGTATTCCAAGAGCCCAAGAAGTCAATCAGGGGAACTTTCGGTAAAAATTGAAATACTCAGCTTGTTCTACTCCGAATAGTTTTGTCACAAACACAAATTAGAATTTATTCTTCTACGGATAAATACACCGAAAACAAAGTGATGAAAACCCAATTTGATCCAGCTGGCACGTGGTGACCAACTTTTTAACTTTAGCTTAAAGCATCGTAAGTCTTTCAACTGTTACCGAAACGTACCTTTCCCAATTGAGTTGTTGGGCTGTTGGAACGGCGGAGTGCGGCGGGCGGCCCGACGCCGCTCCACATCGAATATCATAAAGTTACTTTACATAATGTATTTACAACGGCCGCGATCACTGCGCCATAATGCCCAACTCCGTATATAATATGTACACTAAATTTAAGAACATAGAGTTTCTCTCATTAGCTACCGAATCACAATTCAAATATTTGAGTAATTGACAACGGTGGACAAACATGCGCCGGAGCACTAATGCATCTTACTTTATTTGAAATTTGTACTTTGCTCTATTTAAAAGTCGTGCTAGGTAGGTATGTTTGGTCCATGCAGTCGCAATTCCGAGGATAGTGGCACGGGCGGTGTCCTCGGGAGGGCGGTCGTCTTTGTTGAGACGGAGTGCAACAAAGAGTAATTGACTTTGTAAAATATTCAATGTCAAAAACAAAGGATCTTTAAGCTCGTCGACCGTATTTATTTAGTAAAATTATGCATGTCAAATGCCGTTTTTTCACGGTGCTCCGACCGCGAATCCCGATGATACGCAGTTACAATAAGCCACTTTTCATGCAAGATGCTTCCCACCCGACGTCACTAATTAGAGGACTTCCATCATTATCTCGCCACCAAACCTTTCATTACTTGAATGGCGTAGAATCACATTGACTAGAACTCTCTTAGGAAGGTCGGGTCGTCTATTGCTATAATATTATATTCAGTATTTTCGATGTCTCAAATCTCATTGCATTTCTAACGCTCGTCTTCCTACTCTCTATTAGATGTCGCTACTGGAGGATTCCCTCGATTGTGCCCGATGGCCCCCTAGTGAACGTCAGTACAAAACTAGAATTAAATACTGCAAATTAATTGTTATTTTTCACTTATATTAAAATCATTACATATTAGGAACTGCATTTAACGTTAGTAGTTAATACCGTAAAAAATTATCCAGTGGTAGTTTTATATTAGTATACGTTTGTTCTTAAATTATTACTTTTATTGGTCTCAATCGGTACACAGATAAAAGAGAAGTTTCACCAGGGGGCCAGCGGATTCACGGACAGATTTAGATTCATTCACAATTCCAACTGAGATGTCTTAAGTACAATCACAATAATGTTAAATCACATTTGACGAATTCCAATTTTTCAACAGAAAATGCTAAAGTCGCAAGACTTTCATAAGGACTGTCGATAAGGCTGTATAATTGACACCCAATTACAGTGCCGATGCCGCCCGGGAGCAGTGGATGCGGAACTAATGAAAGTTCATCGGTTCATTTAAGTACTAACTACGTATTTAATTACAATTTGTTCAAATGACATTTATATCGGAACTGCAGTCTTTTCTACAGTGCCCGAGAAAAGCACAATGTCCACTCTTTGCTCTGCCGTACCTAACTGTGCGGGCTCCGGTGCTGCCCCGCGCTGCTTGTGCGACCGAACAGACTGAACAGAACGAGTGTTGCATAAGGAGTCTAAAACAAAGATCACACTTCCTCGAACGGCAGTACCGCAACAACCCACCCGAAGTCACGCTTCGTCCTAGAGACACATCCGATACATATACATACATAGAAAATATCAAGACAGAAATAATTTCAAATCGTCACTCCTCCTTCTCAACGTAATAAATATAGCATTTATCTAATTAATTACACAATAATTTCAACAAAAATTTCAAACATCCGATAACGTCTTCAGCTAAGTCACTCCAGTTTCTGTCAGAGTTCACTCAAAGGAAAAAACTATCAAAAATAACTCGGGTCGCGTACGAGTCCCGCGTGTGTCCGAAGCTAGCACCTTCCCATTAAAAATCACATAACACTAACTAGTGACTGCTTGGCGGCGTGGCGCCGACTAGATATGCCGCGCGGGCGGCCGGGCCGCGCCGCGCGGCCGCGCTCAGCTGGCGGCGGCGCGGCGAGCGCGCGCGCGGGCGCTCAGGGCGGCGCGGGCGCGTCCTGCCCGCGCGGCGACCACTAACTCGTGGGCACCAGCAACCGCACGAAGCTGTCCTCGCTCCAGCCCCAGTCGTCGGGCCACGCGTCCTCGGGCGGGTCCAGCGCCGAGCGCGACGACAGGCTCAGCACGGAGCCCCAGTCGATGGCGCGCGGCTCCTCGTCGCCGTAGCCCGAGTCGCGGTCGGGCGGCGGCGGCGCGGGGAAGGGCGTGGCGCGGCCGGCGGCGGGGTCGCGCGCGCCCAGCAGCGCCGCCGACGCGCACGCCAGCTCGGGCGCCGGCTCCTCCGCGCTCTCGCGCTCCATCTCGCGCTCGATGCCGCGCAGCGTGTTGCACACGAGCACGGAGCGCCGCAGCGACGGGTCCGCTGTCTGGCGGAAGCGCGCCAGCTTCAGCGCGCACAGGTTCATCATCTTGAGCCGCCGCTCGCGATAGCAGCGGCGCGAGGCGCAGCGGCCGGCCGCGCGGCCGTCGCAGCAGGCGCGCGCCGCGGCGCCACCCAGCTCCAGGTAGGACTTGCCGTTCTCGGCGCGGATGGTGTCGTGCGCGCCGCACCAGCCGCCGCACCAGCGCCGGCGACACGCGCGCCGCTCCTCGTCGGCGCGCCAGCACTCCTCGCCGCCCGCGCCGGCGGCCACCGCCTCGAGCCGCGCGATCGAGTCCTCCCAGCGTGCGACCTTGCCGCCGCCCTCGCACGGGGAGCCGGCGCGCCGCTTGGCGCCGCACCCGCCGCCCGAGCCCTGCAAAAGACAACCACATTACGTTAAAACTACAAAACATACCTACAATTTGTAATTATTGTTATTCGAGAGGATAGTAAGTGTCAACCAAAGGGCGTTTGTGCACTCATCCGTGAAATCACGGATTCCGTAAAAATGCGAATGACGGCCACTTCGATACGAGAGAGATACGAACCGAATGCGGTTGAGTGCACAAACGCCCAAATCCGTAAAAATTAATTATTGAAACAACTTTGAGTCTTGGAACGACGTAAAACAAAGATTTTCTGGTCATCAAAAAAGTAGGTAGGTACCTAAAATAATACTAAAAGTACGGATCCCTCTAGGAAACAAATGCGCGGATCCCTTGCCGGCAATGATAAAGATACCTGGGCCCGCTTTGTGAAGGGACCCTTCCCTTTTTTTAGGCACAATATGCACCCGGGGAACAACCCCTGCAGATCGGCCCAGGCCAGGTAGAGAGTTCGTGTTCGGCGATACAACTGTGGGATTTACCCGACAACAACTGGCGTCTGCATTCTTCCTCTACAAATTGTTCGCTACACAAAGGATCTTCAGCCAAATTAGAAAATCAACAAAGATGTCCCAGTTCTACTCAGCGCGGCGCCGTAAACCAGAAATAGTTTTATAATCTGTAGGTTGTTCCAGATCTGGCTCGAAGGGCCACTAGGGTGATAGAAGAAAAAATTTCTTCTGGTTTTTAGGCAGTTTAAAAAATAGCGAACTTTTTAAATAATAATTTTATTGTAAAATGTGGTAACGATAAAAAATAAGTGCTAAAAATAAGATTTTCACTAAGAAAATATCCCAGAGTCAAACTAAGGGTTAGCTTGGGGCCTTTCTAAATTGTTACGACAAAATTCGACTATTATTAGGTATTATTAGTTATTATTAGGTTAGGTATAAAACGTTCTGAGAGTAGGTAGGTACCTAGTGAACGAAACAAAGACTTTGATTAAAAGAATTGCAGTTTAGTGGAAATTTATTTTTTTATAATTTTAAACTGGAAAAACAAGCTGCTCTATCTTAGCAGCTGCAATGTGTGTAGGTACGCGATAGACAGTTGACAGGGGCCCGACTTCAGACATTTTTATGGAACGTTATACATCGCGCGATAAATTCGAGGAGTCAGTCGGAGCAATGTAACCTCGCAACGCGGAGCCTTCGATGGTAGTGAAAAAGGGAGGTTTTAAAAAAGCAAATGAAGACCAAGTCCACCCGGGACAGATGCCAGTGCACCTGCCACCACAATTAGGTGGCGGCACACGCCTTACGCACTTCGCAGACTTATGCATTTATTTATAAACAAACCGCTATCATAAGTAGATAAACTAGGTAGAATTTTTATGACTTACTAGGTACCCGATGCCCGCGACTTCATACGCGTAGATTTAGGTTTTTTAAAAATCCCATAGGAATTGTTTGATTTTCCTGGATAAAAAGTAGCCTATATGTTACTCTCTAGGTCTTTAACTATACCCATGCAAAATATCACAACGATCCGTTGCTCCGTTGCGACGTGGTTGAAGGACAAACCAACAAACAAACACACTTTAGCATTTACAACCATCTGGTTCTGATGGCCATCGGGGTATGAGGCGGAGGGACGCCCCGCACACCCGCACGTCAGCCGCGCTCGCTCGCCCTGCTATCTCGACCTGTCGCGTATAATACCTACTTAGTTATTTCTTTAAAAAAATTAGACGATGCAATAACCAATCAGAATCTTTTGATTTAACAGGTAGGTGCCTACTATTTCCTCGATAAAGTGTAAAGTGTACTAGGGTTGATAGTCAATAATCCAACGACGCGACGGGTAAACAACCCAATCTCCGACCACTTGCATTTCTATCCGCCTTTAGCAATGACTTATATGGCCTTTAGCCCTTTATCGTTGCATTATTAGGATTCTTTTTGGATGAACCCATGCTAATGTCATTTTAGTGCAACGGTAAAATCATAGAATTGTTTTTCTAATACATATGATTTCAATTCAAAAGGAAAAAAGGAACCCTTATAGAATCACTTTGTTGTCTGTCTATCCGTCTGTCTTGTTTGTAAAGAAAACCTGTAGGATACCTACTTCCCGTTGACCTAAGTAGAATCATGTAGGTAGGTAGGTCCTATAGCACAAGTAAAGGAATAAATCCGAAAACTGTGAATTTGTGATTACCTACATCACAAAAACATAATTAAAATGTGTTCATGAATAAATAATTTAGTATTTTCAATTTTCAAAGTAAGATACTAAACTATATCAAGTGAGGTATCATATGAAAGGGCTTTAGCTGTACATTCTAAAACCGATTTTTATTTATTTTTATGCCTAATAGTTTTTCATTTATTGTGCAAAATGTCGAAAATATACCCGAGTACGGAACCCTCGGTGCACGTGACTATTTTGCACTTGGCCGTTTTTTTATTTCCTCAAGTTGTTTGCCGCTGTCCAAATTCTAAATTAGAGGTTAACCTTTTTAATCTATATGTATAGAGAGAGTCATGAACTCATTTCAGGTAGGCAGGTACCCTACTTACTGTACTTATTCTTATAAATTATGTAACATTACAGAATAGTAATAAATCATCATTCTCATTATTAAGTGTATTTAATTTAGTCATCTAAGTAGTAGGTAAGTACCTTTTTACATACATACTTAAATATATGTAGGTACATATGTAAAAAAAACCTTAGACGTAAGCAGAAGTTCTACGATATAATACCTACCTATGGTGTCTATTTTATAAGTTAGGTATAATGCAGCTGAGCAGAGTTATTTCGAGACGTTGCATTGAATGTGGTAGAGTAGATAACGCAATGAGAATCGAGGCGCTGTGCTAAGAGTCGCAGCGCGGCAGTGGCACGGTTGACTCAGCGGCCACTCATCGCAACGCTGCAAATAATCATTTTGCGTCACCATTTTATCGCTCCACGGAAAACGGGCCGTTCCATTGTTCATTCGCGAGCGCAATTCGCCGACCCCTTTGCTTCACTCGGCTACGTTAAAAACCGTGCAGTGGATGTTTTGCGAGCTTCAAAAATAGACGATACCGCGTGATATCATTATAGTATCATGCGGTCCCGAATGTATGTAATGTAGCGGTGTCGTCGCCAGCGCTGGCGCTCATGAAAATAAATTTAGTATAATATGACGTTGACTCGCGGCGTTGCCGCATCGCGCCTTGGAACGTGGCCGCGCGAGGTTGCCACACCGCCCGCTCTTTCTAATCTTGTCGTAAAGTTCTTTTTCTGATGCGCGCTGCGTCGCTCGTTCTGTCCGCTCGAAACTTGGAAATGTCTGACATTTATTTTATCGCTACCTACGGATAGCCGCGCAGCATTTTATAGCCTCGTTTTCTATGCAGAGTTAAAATTAGGATTTAAGTAAAATTCCATCGTAGAGTTGGTTTACATTTGGCAACAACTCTACTTCAAAGTATGAGTACGGGTTGACTTAAGGTAGCGGTGCATATAATCGGTCAGTCGGCCCGTGAAGGTAGGAAAAGTTCGATCGGCGGGGCGAGTCGAACGAACTTTCTATGGCATTGTAAAGAGCGAATAGATGGCGGCACCGCATTGCCTCACAGCGCGCTAAGCCATGTCGTTGTCGAACGAGTGCGGGTCGGAGCGGCGGGGCGGGGGGCAGAACGGGTCGCGGGCGAGGGGCACGTGAAGCGGGGGCCGAGGGCTTCTTTTCTGTGTGAGTCTTGTGCACGTGCACGTTCACACAGCCTCAGCACATAATAACATCGCGTAGCGGCCGCCGTCCGCTTCTATCTAACGCTACAGCCAGCTACCTACGCTTCGACGAGCGTTATATTATAGTCAACTATAAAATGGGGTTGATAGCGTGGGGTGTACAGTTCTGCATTATGAAGCTAGGCTATAAGAGAAAACGCAAATAGCTCGTGTTTAGCATTTAAATAACTGGTATAACGGTTTAAAAAAAACATATTTTTTTTAGGAAACGAATCCAATGTCACTTGGGTCTATCTACCATCTATTTTATTAATTAATTATAATAAATAAGTATTAAATCATGGGTTTGATACTGAAAACTATTTTTTGGTCCCTAATTACATATTATAATTATTTTTAGGGTTCTGCACCTAAATTTGTCCGTCTGTCCGTCTGTACGTCGTGTCTGTCAAGAAAACCTACCTATTGGGTACTTCCCGTTGACCTAGAATCATGAAATTTGGTAGGTAGGTAGATCTTTATCGTGTAATATGTCGAAAAAAATACGACAGTAGTACCCTCGGTGCGCGAGTCTGATTCGCACTTGGCCGGTTTTGAATATAAAAAAATAGAATTCGAGCAACGACGTGGGCGAAGGAACGACAAACAGAGTGCTTTTATAACTTCTGCTTAATATTTTGAAGATAAACGATGATAATAAAGATGCGTAAAAACTTACTACAAATGATCCAGATAGTATTTTTTTGGGCGGTCCATTCATAAAATTTGATAGCGTGAAGAGGTGTTAATCTGCGATATCGAATTCCATTGAACGACCGATTTATGATTAACATTCCTTTTTAGTACAATAGAACACGTGATCATAGGCGAGCTCATTCATTGATTGATCCAGAGTTGCCAGAACAATGCTACATAATTGATACGGATTTCTTTGCACTTAGTTAATGATTCTATACAGATTTTCATACAAACTGTTCAAATCACACATTGAAAACAAACATAACACTGTTTAAAAAATGAAGTTCTGAGTTACAAAGTTGTAACTTCTTAAACAAAATAAAGTACATAAGTACACTAGTTCTTTATTTAGTTTAGATGTATAAGAATATTTTTTATAACTTTATGGATGCTGTTTTACAAATGCACAAATGCACAATATATTTGTTAACTAAAAAATAAAAATACTTGAATGCAGATTTTAGATAGCAAGTATTTCCACCCCTTCCCAATCTGGCAACACTGGTTTTATCAAAATATCAGCTCGTCTAGTTTACAGGTGGGTTAAGATTGTAGATTAGCTTAGCCGAGTGGAGCACCGTTATAAATTCTTTACGCGCGGGATGATTTATTGATTGTTTCGGCTCTCGGAAGCCATAACAATTGTTTTAATGATTATGTGGATTGTTATTGATGTAGATCTGATTATGATTGTTTTGATTAATTCGTTCTACAATTAATTACACTCAATTTTATCCTCTCTTCTTCTTCCAAACAGTAGGTATTACTTGTTTTTCATTTCATGGACTAGGTATTAAACCAAATTGATTATGTAAATCATTTTTGTGGTGTTTAACATGACATATCGTTATCTAAACAATATTTTTTTTGGTCAAGTAGATTTTAAAGATTGAAGTTTAATCCACTTAATATTTTTAAGGCAATGATTAAAAAAAATTGTCAGATTAGCATAATTTTTCGTTACATTTGACAAATCCACAAAGTATTAGATAACCAATTACATACCCTATCTATATATTTTATACAAAATAATTTTTGTAATTTAAAAAATAAGAAGTTTAAATAAATCCTGCAGTGCCTGTTAGTCCTGTTACTAGTTAACATACCTTACAAGTTTTATTCAAAATTATTATAATATGTATATATGTAATTGTTCTAAGTAGGTATCAAAATAGTGTTAGTTTTGGTGAAAAAAGAAAACCGTAGAGAGCATTTTAGAGCCAAAGTTTCCTTAACGAGTATAGTTGTACCTACTCGGGTTTATTCGGCATGAGCCAAGGCAGTCGCTGGCACGCACATTTCCGTGAGCGGCGGCGAGCGAGGCCGCGCGCGCTTGTGTGCGTGCTTGGCGCGTACGTACACGGCAAACGGACCTGTGTGCGCCGACCAGTCTCACATCCTGTTCTCGGTCTGCGCCCGCGCAGCTTCGGCTTCTCGGAGCTTTTTATACGACTGTCCCGTTTTGTATTAGACTTTAGTTTTAAGTTGGCTTGCGATTTGTAGGTGAATATTTTTGAATAACACATAATGAAACTAGGTTTTACCTAGGTAGGTATTCTGTTGATATATGTTGTAATGGAATATTTACCTATTTTATTAGGTACATTAGAATTAATTTCAAGTTCAGTTACCTAGCACTAGAGGCATCAATATTTGAACTTAGACGACTTATTGGTAGGTTTTGCTTCTTTCCTGTCTAGTGATAGGTATTGTACAATGTGCTTATTGCGGATTTCATTCATAAACTAAAATGCCATACCTACATAATGGTAGGTAGGTATGGCTTTAATAAAACCATTAATTAATAATAATTAATTTTACATCTAATACTCCCACTAAATTCAGGGCTTAAATTTAGTGGGAGTGTTAGATGTAAAATTTGAAGCATCTTACTAATGTTACCCGTACTTATTTCATAGCACTGTGTCTATGGCTCAATGTCTTCTATTTTTTTTTGCTGTGATCTCTGGACGCTTACGTTGCCATATACAAGTTGTTAAGTTGTAATAATTATTTAAATTAATTAAAAGTTATTAGTGCACAATTTTATTTTATTTATACATAAAATCATTAGCACTAATAAATAAATAACAAATGGCTAGCAAATCTGTACGGTAGGTAGGTACTATAGGCACAAAATATTTCTCAGAGTGGGTAAGAAAATGTAGTAAGTAAAATTCTTATTTTTAAGAAAAAGAAATAGATGTAAGTTATTTATTTAATTACTAGCTGATCCCCGCGGCTTCGCCCGCGTGTATATAATATAGCCTATATCACTCAGGAATAATGTAGCTTTCTATTGGTGAAAGAATTTTCAAAATCGGTTCAGAGATTACCCCCTACAAACAAACTTAACGACATTACCTCTTTATAATATTAGTATAGATTAGTATAGATAAAACAGTACCGCATCAGTCTGAGTATAAATAGCGCTACCCTATTTTTTTAAATAAAACATCTATTTGATCGACAATCGACAGGTAGAAGTTTTTTGTATCGGCTAAGTTATGCGTGTATAACGTAGTTATGCAATCTCGCGTCAAATAACTCCAAGGTGACAGTGAAAAAATGAACAAGACCGCTTAAAAGCAAACAAAAGGAATCCCTCAGGAATGTGTTCCCGCATAAAAAGGGAGGGAAATCCCGAAACACATTGTTTACGAATTACTATGCTCGTACGAGACGTGGCTAGGCGTTTTTGACGAGTCATCATCATGATCAACCCATCGCCGCCCGGCTCACTACAGAGCACGGGTCTCCTCTCAGAGAGAAGGGTTTTGGCCATAGTCTACCACGCTGGCGATGTGTGAATTTGTAGACTTCACACACCTTTGAGAACATTATGGAGAACTCTTAGACATACAAGTTTCCTTCACCGTTAAAGAAACTGATATTTAATTACTTAGAACGCATTATACCTATAACTCCGAAAAGTTAGAGGTGCGTGCCCGGGACCCAACCCCCGACCCCCGATTAGAAGGCGGACGTCCTAACCACTGGCTATCACAGCTTGTGACGAGTACTTTTTTATACAAGGGTTTAAGAAATGATAAGCAATTAGCTAATAATGTCTTTCCGACCGAATTTTTGAGATTTGTCTGAGTTTTCTTATGAGGCCCATAGTCACTGAGCGGGCGATAGTGCTTGGAGTTTTTCTATGTGATCAAATCAAACATGAGGAGAGAGGAGAAACAGAGTATCCGACATAGCTCAGCCGGTTGCGAACATAGGCACAATAAGGTTGTGAAGCTGAAGTGTGTATATATGTGTTTACACATATTATTATGTGCCCTGCCCATTGCCACTTCAGCTATATTATAGCTCGAAACGCCAAAGGTTCTAGAATGGCGCCCGAAAGACAAGAAGTTCCTACAAAAGACCTATGTCTAGCAGTGGATGTCTATCGCTTGATGATGATGACCGAATTTCAGCCACGGTTTTTTTTTAGTTCAGATACAAGTTAGCCCTTGACTGCAATCTCAGTATCAAGTATAGTAAGTGACGATGCAGTCTAAGGGCCGGTTGTTTCAAACCATTGGTCTTCGTAAGATACGTTCGTTAAAATTTAACAGACGTAGACGAATTTTAACATCTGTTAATTTAAGAGCGTTGCTTCATTGTACAAAAAACTGTTCGTCATTGTTATTCTGGTTACGAAACTAACCCTAAAAATTAACTTACTTTTCCGTATTCTTTTTTATTTCATTTTATATTCAATTATATAGGTATTGATATTGCTACTTCGCATTTTAAACACTTTTTCTTTTTTAAAAATTCTCTTTCATCCTCAAAAAACTACCATTAAAAGCATTGAATTCAATTGATTCCATTATAATCTACACTAATATTATAAAGAGGAAAACTTTGTTTGTTTGTTTGTTTGTTTGTTTGTTTGTTTGTTTGTTTGTTTGTACTGAATAGGCTCAAAAACTACTGGACCGATTTTAAAAATTCTTTCACCATTCGAAAGCTACATTATCCACGAGTAACATAGGCTATATTTTATTTTGGAAAAAAATAGGGTTCCGTAAGATATTTGGGTTTTTCGGACACAAGGTGTAAAAAATCAACCAGAAAAGTTACTTATTTTGCGTACGCTGCCTAAACTATAAAAGATAGAACCATAAAATGTTCTAATTAATTGTAGATCTTATAAATATCTACAAAAAAGTCCGCGACACACTATACCCATCTATGTCGAGTGAGGCACAGCAACCATTTTTTTATTTAAAAATCTTGAATTTTTTTTGGACTACATTTAAACGCGTTTATTTTACTCATGCTATTAATCCTTATCAAAATAAATGATTTCATCACTAAGAACAGTTTATGGAGATAATATTTGGTCTTTGAATGATTAAAATTGGACGTTTGGTTTTGAAGTTATGGCGAAATTAAAATATTACGATTTCTGCTGCACGGCCCGTTGTATTATATAAAGAGGTAATGTCGTTAAGTTTGTTTGTAGGGGGTAATCTTTAGAACTACTGAACCGATTTTAAAAATTCTTTCACCAGTAGAAAGCTACATTATTCCTGAGTGACATAGGCTATACGGGATCTTTAAAAACCTAAATCTACGCGGGCGAAGCCGCGGGGATCAGCTAGTTTGTAAATAAAATATTCCGTTTGTAAGAAGTATGAAGTTACGAACTGATTTGACGATCACCAATGGCGCCAGCACTGGTTAACGTAAACGTTACTTTTTAACGAACGTTAGCGCTAATAGATGCTGAATCAACGCTTTTTCTTTTCTTACGTTCGTTAGCGCCATATTTAAAGGTTACGTGTCCGTCAAAATTTGTTGAAACAACCGGCCCTAAGATGGAAGCGGGCTAACCTGGAAGGGGTATGGCAGTTTTTAATAAACGCATGCCCCTTTGGTTTCTACACGGCATCGTAACGCCGGAACGGAACGCCAAATCGCTTGGCGGCACGGCTTTGCCGGTAGGGTGGTAACTAGCCACGGCCTAAGTCTCCCACCAGACCAGCAGAAATTTAGAAATTATAAAATTCCAAACCTCTGCCAGGAATCGAACCCGGGACCTCCTACTAATAAGACGACAGTGCTTACCACTGCGCCAGGGAGGTCGCCAAAATTTGGAATAAATATTGAAGTTAGATATCCACAGACATATTACAATGATATGTAAGAACTAAGAGCAAACACCCGATCAGCCTGCGAGGCCATGAGTGGCGAGCCGACATTCCTCCCATATTGGCGCGCCGCCGCCGCGCCGTCCGCGTTCGGGGAACCGTGCGTCATCTAACAGAGCAAAAACTACCATTTTCCCTTTCGATGCATATATTTTATACTTCCAATACCATGTATGAGTATGTTAGTTAAACTTTGCTCCTAGGCATATATGTAATACCCTAATAATACCCTATAGGCATCGATGCCTATAGGCACCATAATCAATACCCAGATCTGACAAGAGGTCTTATAATATGCCTGAATTCTTCGGACGCTGATGTCGGTCGCGTACATCAGTTGTCAGTTTTTTATTGCAATATAGGCTTACATGTCTTGACGATAACCATGCATCCTCAAACCTCATCAGGTTTGAGGATGAGGTCTAGGTTGCTTGCCTAGAAGACGCTCATTAATTTCATCCTTGAAGGTAATTACTAATTAGAATAACCGGTTTTATTTTTGGAAAATTCACACATTTTAAATCCGAGAGTCCGAATTCGAAGAGGTGCCAAATAAACTCTGAGAGTTGGTAACGCGGTTCTTCTGTGTGACCTGTTTATACCAGCAGCCGGAGCGCGATTTTTCAGCTTTTTTTTCAAACACCTCCTCAATTTCCTCTTGCGTCAATATTTACGCCAAATCCCAAAATTGGCAGAAACTGATACCAAATTGGCCAAGCCAATGACTCGCGCCCGCCCGCACCGGGTTAGCGCGGAGGCTGTGCGGGTGTGTCGGGCGTTCCCTCCCCGTTTGCCATCTCGACCTGTCGCGGACTATATCTTTTAGTGCACCTACATAGTAACAGGCAAGTGCATAAAATTAAAACTATTGCACTCTATGCTAAAGACTATGTAGTAGAAACTTTTTGCTTAGGAATACATTACAATGACTATTCTCAAGTGCACCCAAGACTAGACTAAACGTTTCAAACAAAACTATAGGTAGGCAGGTTAAACCTGCCTAAGTGCAGTTGCGTTCATTCCATAGACATTGATGTGTGTTAATGTAGAGAAAAGATAATGCCTACCTACTCTTAGCCGTCTGAATGACTGCTAGGCGGGCCGTCTTGTGCCATGCAAGAGCGAGTTCAGTTAGGACCCTTTTATAAAGCCAAAGATATCAGAATTAAGTGAAAAGTTGAAGTCTGTAGTTGGCAGCAATTCGTCTCAAAAAGGAAACTTCTTGTAAGCAATCCTGGCTGTCAGAGTGATACGTTGAATTGAACCAAGAAAACAATGGTTTGCAAAGATTTATTGGATGAAAAATACATCAAGTTGGTACTGACTTTCGGCATTTCAGGGCCCAATCAGGCTCCCTAAGTTCTGCTCGTGCTCCAGAAGCTCTTTATGTCGAAGACGTAATTTTTAACGACGTAAACTGCTTACGGCTTTGGCTCTAACTATATTATATTTACCCAACTTTAAAGAAGACTCTTTAAACTTTACAGTTTGCCTCCATATAAAAACTATATGATCCATCTCCATAGTTAAGCGATTGCTATGTACAAATGATACCTATGTGTCTGCCTGTCTGCTAACTTTTCACGGCTCATACGTTTAACCGATTTTGACGTTTGGTACAGAGAAAGCTTGCGTCCCGGGGAGGACGTAGGCTATTCTTGGTCCCAAAAAATCAAGGAGTTCTCACAGGATTTTTAAAACCTAAATCCACATATACGAAGTTGTAGGCATCATCTTGTTAAATAAATAGTCTACAACACTGGTCTATCTTTAGCTCCGCCGCATTCACTTAATGAAGGATAAAGCTTCGCCGCTATTGCAATTCAATTAGGTAGCCGGAAAGCAATATTCGCGATATCAGCGCGCCGTGCGACAATCGCAACGGGACTGGTTCAAGGCGGCCGTGCACTTAGCGGTTAGCACTGACATTGTGAGACGTAGTGCGTACGCGGTGCATAAATCTTCCGACCGCAGGATGAACTTCGCGGCGTGCGCTTCGGAGGCGATAAATCAGCGGCGCGCGGGATAATGACGTCACTGGCACGGCACGTACCTCGGAGAATCCCCGGAAGAGAGCGAATAAAATAAAAATGTCACGTAGCGATCAGCTGTCGGGCGGCGCGAGCGTGACGGGCCCGCACTCGCAGCGATACGCATAACGACGCCGCAATAAAACTTATTTTTATGTTTTTCGCTCACAATGGCCGCGCGAAGGTCGAGCTATCTAAATGGGTCAATACACTCCGCGTAGTACGAGCGTCGAACACGTGCTCCCGCGTTTGTAAATAGCGAGATATCGGCCGATTGTTGCAGTGATTAATGGGGGCGCGTAATGACTCGCCGCCGCCCGCGCCGCTCCGCTCGCTAATGTGCTCATTCATCCTCCCGACACTATTATTATTTGAGATGGTTTTGTGAGTTCTGACAATCGATCCGACGACATAATATTCAATGTCAAGGTTGTATTTGATAAGCGCCGCCCCCATTCTCTTATCACTTTTTCATCACTTCCTTGACTCTATCAATTGTTTCCGTAATACTAATTTCTCTGCTGCTTTATTATCATTTCTACAACGATTTTCATCTGATCTCTTTACTTAGAAATAGCGAAAAAATAATAATTCGTATGAAATTAAGCATTAGGACAATAATTTATAACTCTAAACCTCCCTATAAACCTTTAACTCTTAAACAGTAAGAAGATAACTTTGTAAACAACAAATACAAAAGTCGATCTTCGATCATTCGCCCTAATTTCGAATAAACACCATCCGTAAGCAAAATTTGGTAAGTTAGTACAACTTATGGGCGTCCTAAGTATTTTCTAGACTAGAAAATACAAAACAATATGAGCCGTATACTCAGTACTCATAGGTGTAAAGGGTAATCTATGCGGGAGTCATCGGCAAGCGTCCGCGATAAGGGCTAGGTCACGGTTATCAATGGCGGCATCTCCATACGCGGGCCGGCCACGACATCTCGCGCCCATTCACTATGAAGACGGCCCCGCGACCCGCGCACGCCCGCCACCCGCACCCCCCGCGGTGCATCCATGCAACAAGTTAGGGCACAGTTTCCGTCTTGTAAGGAGTTCCGCAAGACGACGCACTAAAACTCTGAAACTACTTTACTCACGCTCCCACCCAAACTTTCTCGCTTCGCGCACCTAAAGTCTAAACATTCTAAACTCTACTTTATAGTTTCTACGAAACTCAAAAACGTAAAGTTATAATCGTCCACAGAGTTCAGTGGTATCGAACTAATTTATCGATTATATAAACACCCAATCGCAGCCGTGCACTATTTGCAATGGTGCACATTGCCTTTGAACGGTGACATAGCAATTTAAATAGAGTTCCGGGTAAAACAGGGCGGTACATATTTTCAGGCTGTGATGCCCAATTAAATATGGATGTGATTGAAAAACGCGTGTCCGGTAACGAGCGTGTACATAATTGGTGGGTGGTGGAAGGCCCGGTGTGACCCAGTTGCGTTGCCCGGCGACCCGGGCGCCCGGCCGAGCTCCCGCCCGCCCTGCGCCGCCCCCGAGCGCCCGCCGCACTAAATAACCTGCCCGAAAGCGACACCTTAACAAAGGTCGTTCAACCGTCACGGGGTACTGCCACTTCTGATTTTTCACGTGTGATACAAAGACCCCTAACGTCTAGTACCCATCTACCCAGTCGGAGCCCAAACTCGAGACCGTAAACGTAATACGATCCCTCTTTTATGTTACGCCCAATACAAACTTAAAGATAGGCAGTACAAGTTGCGGTAAAGTTATCTAAACTGTTGATAAAGTGTAACAAAGTGTAGTATGTATGAATATTATAAGACGCGCTGGAAAATCATGTTGCCTCACTGAGGCAGAGTGGAAAACGCGCGAGCAAATAAACTTAATTGTTATAAGCCGGGTTTGCCGACTCCCACCCTCGAAGATGACTCCTCAAAGGGCGGAGGGGGAACCGCGTAGAGTTGTATTTCTCCGAACTTGTGCTAAATTTCACTTTCTCTGAAGACGTTGTGCGTACCTACACTTAGCCGCCCACTCCACCCGTTCTCGCTTACAAACTTTAGAAAATAGTTTTCCCTCGCCTACTTCCAAATAAGTTGTGTAGTTACAACTTACATTTGTTCCTTGATTAATTTTACAGGCTTACATTGTAGTATCTGAATTCTGAAGGCAGTTGCTTCTATAGTGCTGGGATAGTGAGATGATATAGAACTGAAAACATGAAATAGACCTAAAAAGCGATTCTTGTGCTAATTCATGCTTTCAGAACTATTTCAGCAACAATACATATGCAGCACTCCGAACCTGCTCCTCTGAGCGTACTTTTCACCCTCAGTATGACATCGTTATCTTAGCGAACCCTAAACGAATAAAACATAAAAAACGTACGTCAAAAAAGTACTTCTCTACTCACAAAAACCCGCCCGCCATGCCACCCGATTCGCCCACTCTGAAGTTATAACACTGAAGGCGAATATAACGGCGACGGAGTTTCTAACCGTAGAGCCGGGGGCTACAGAGTCGAAGTTTGCGCGGGCGGAGTCGTTCGTCTGAAAGGCGAGCACACGAGCGTGGAAGCTTTAAAGTAAAATGAAAGCCGACTCGCTCTTAATTCACCAGTACATAGATACGAACCGACGTCGATAGAGCGCCCCCGGGTCCGCCGCCCGCCGCCCACCACCGCGCGCCAGGCATAAATAAGGGGGGCAACTCCGCTTAACGAGAGAGTGAGCACCCGCCCCCGGGCAGCGCTGGATGGGGCAGGGGGCTGTGGCGAAGGACGAATTAAGGAGATGAGAGAGCACACGCTCTCGAGAAGCGAAACATCGAGCCAGCGACGAATAAACGAGAAATTGTTGAGTCGGCCAATGTTGCTGACGATGCACTATGGATGAGGAACGTTAATGAATTGATTGGAGACTCTTTACTGATTTTTGCATTTTCTTTTTTGTATCAGACAAAACTCTAAAGTAAAGAGAGTTAAGGAAACTATGCAAATGCGACATTTCTGTAGTCTTTAATAACATTGTAGCCTCCTGGTAGGGTAGCTAGGTACGATTAGGTACGTCGGTTTGGTCTTAGCAAAAAGAGTTTTATTTCACAACCCAGCTGGCGTCCGAACTCTGCGATGTCAATGTGGCGATTCGCAGCACGTGAGTCACCTCGTCTCATAAATTACAAACTATATCCCTCTGGAGTTAGGGTTTGTTTTCGGCAAAATTGCTAGCGCTCCTTTGTCTTTGGTCCGACCGCTGGGGGAAAATGAATTGTATTACGGAGCGGTAGAGTCGAATCCAGACGGGTGGAAGTCTAATATTCTTGGGTAGAGGGTGGGTATAAATTTTCCATGGGGGCAGACGGTGCGACGTCGCGCGAGGGCGCCGCTGAGTCACGACGGCGGATGCGGCGAGGGCGGCGGGCGGCTAGGAGGGGCACATATTGTAAGTGTCTACCACTCACATGTCACAAAGTTTTCTCCGCATCGGGAAACTTTGTTAACGTCAACCGAGCACGTGGCCTTCGATATTACCTATACATAATTTGCCGCGTCTCCCGCCTTTCGTGAAAACTTATCGCCGATACTTTCGAGTTTCAACAATCAATGTCAATATTTTCGACTAATTTGCGATTTTCGATAATTATTATTTGTTTCGCTTTGTTTTATTTTGTGTGATTTTAATTGCGATTGCAATTTGCGAAATATCCACTTTAATGATAAAATTTTATCGTTCGCTAGATAAGTATTTTATATCATAGTCATGTATCTAAAAGTTCTTAAAGAGTGGCGCATTTTCAGTATAATTTAGGTCTATATGAGATAAGTACAACATCCAATCACCCAAGGGGTAGGTAAGTATGGTTCAAGCTCGAATCTACGACTATTCATGGTTCCAGCCTTATTCCGTCGAGTTATTGTGATACGATGTACCGTACCTACCTACAGCTGTTTCGCCCGCCCAATTTTTATACACTTACATTATTAAATTATTTCAATTCTACGGCACCAAATTAGAACCTACGTGAAACTCAATGAGTGTGCGTACTTATATATCTCATTTACTTATTTCACAGAGCCTCGATAGCTCAACGGTTAAAGGAGCGGACTGAAATCCAAAAGGTCGCCGGTTCAAACCCCACCCGTTGCACTATAAATTATCGTACCTACTCCTGGCACAAGCTTTACGCTTAATTGGAGAGGAAAGGGGAATATTAGTCAGCATGATAAACTTCTTTAAAAGAAGTTAATATTCTTTAAAAGAAAAACTACATATCTTTTGTTGTGAACGAAAAATTGTAATTTTCATATTACATTGGATGAACATATAATATATTTTTATACTTGTGTAATAGGCGTTTATGTATTTAATTGCGGGTGATACGGCAATCGTCGGGAGTTACATCGGACCGTCACCTTGAAGGTGATAAGCGGTGATAAGAGCGATATCGCTTGCAACATTCCGAGTTAGCGCTTTGCTTTGTGTTTTATATTTTATTCTTACGCAAATCTAGGAGTGACAGCCGTTGTCTCATAATGATTTCTTTAAATTGAATGCCGAACTGTGGAAATATCTTTTGTTCATTAGTTTGAGTTTAGTTTTTTTTTTCATGCAACAGCCATGCGCTTAACGCGATCATACGCGATGGAGAGCAATGATGAGGTGGAAAAGGATGAAAACACCTGCTGAAGCTTTAATACAAGATAATATTTTTCATTACAGAAAATTGATAATTACAATAAGTAAGATTAAAAAGTACCTATATGCGTAAGTATGCGACGGCGACTGAAGTATGGGTATGAGAATCACAAAATATCTCTGACAAATAAAGTCTAATCAAATTATATAGAATTAAGTGCATAAGAAAACTAGAAGCAGTTTTCAGGAATACAAATATTGTCTCTGTGGATTTGATCTGCAACCCTTAGGTCCAACCACTCAACCATCAAGGATCGGCTTTTATAACATACATAATAAGTACATACATGTCCTACATAATATTCAGAAATAAATATTCGTAACAGCACAATAAGCCAATAGCAGACACACAACATATCGCAGTAGACTCGTACGACATGAAAGTGTAATGACAATGAATTCGTAATCTCTTAAACGTGCGCCCACGAGCCAAAGCCTACAGGACTGAGCTCCTCTCCGCTCTCAATTACATTAGGTAGTGAGTGCCGGAGGGCGGCGACGTCCTTATATACCCGCCTCCCTCCCAAGAAAACTCGTTACAAAGCGCGGGAATGAATTTTCCCGCGAAAACTTATACCGGCCCTTACTGCTTGGTCTTTGCGAGACAGTTTTTCACGAGCTAAGCTTAGAATGACGTCGCGTCGCCGCCGCAAGCTAAGCCAGCGAATTGTCTTTCGTGCGAGAATTTGATTATAAGCTGAACTTGCAAGCTATTTTCTTTTCAGGAATTTTCTCGGACACTTTTTTCTTTTATCAGTATAAAGCTAGACGTTCTTGACTTTTTACGGTAGAGCATGTCAGAATAGTTTGTTTAGAATTTTGTAGAAAGCGTGCGGGCGGCCTGAAACCCTAATACGTTCGCGTTGGTTCAAATGTTAGTTGTCGTACCTTCTTATTCATAGCACAAATTATACGCTTGTTTCTAGAGGATTTTTTAATTCTGATAAAAGTTAAGCCCTTGACTGCGATATACTTATTAATATGGTAGCTGGTAAACTTGGAAGGGGTATGGCAGTTTCATTAGACCTAAACCCATGATCGGTTTATAGGCGGCATCACACCGGAACGCTAAACTTGGCGGTACGGGCGTTTGCCTGTGGGGTGGACGGTGGTAACTACTAACTAGCCACGGGCGAAGTCTCCCATCAGACTGTAAGAGTGTAATCTAGAAAACTAGAAAATTTCGTATTAAACTTCAAATCAAGGTTTGAGCGTTGATTTGAGCTTATTTGTCTACGGATTATGAGGTCCCGGGTTCGCGTCCCGGAGGGACGTTGTCGAGCCAAAAAGTAATTGGGATCTCTCTCCGGTCGCCGGATTGTCGTCTCTTTGGATTATGAGAGTGAGGGAGTAGATAGAGATCACGTCTGTGTTTGGGCACACACAGTCATGTGCACTATATATTTTCTACGTAGTTGCATCAGTACAGGTAAATGTTATTAGTAAGCAAGATCAAGATGCAAAGTTTATATTACTTCGTTAGACCGTTAGTCGAAATAAGCAATAAAGGTTCCCGCTGCAAGGGGCCCGCGCCCGAGGGAGCGTACAAAGACCAAGCCCCGAATTTCGAAATGAGCTCCCTTAACCCATTGCTAACTCGCAGATTAGGGGCCCTGCGAGTCCCTTTGTAACGTCCCCTGCTACATTCAAATGGAGGAGATAGAAATACGTTGGACGGCCCTTCTGGCGTAGTGGAATTCTCACATCGCAAATGTCCCACATTCGATTCTCGAGTGGCAATTTTCGAAAATTGAATTTGGCTAGCTTGCGCACATTTTCTGTTTTATTTAAAGAATGGCAGGAATATCTACTTATTGAAAAATTTACAGATCTAAGTGAGTGCTATTCTTTTCAGCAAGGAACATTACTGAATGAATAGCAATATATAGACCTGTCATTTATGTTAGTTTCGGCGTCCACCTTCTTTTCGGGAGGTCGAAGGTTCAATCCCTCCTCTAACTACCTCTAACTTATCGGAGTTAGATATAATATCTGAATTTTAAGCAACTAAATATTACCTGCTTTATCGGTGAAGAAAACATCGTAAGGAAACGTGCATGCTTGAGAGTTCTCCATAAAAGTCTCAAAGGTGTGTGAGGCCGGCCAATCCGCATTGGCAGACCAACGTGGCAGACTATGGCCTAAACCCTTCTCATTCTGAGAGGAGACCCGTGCTCAGTAGTGGGTTGGTAATGGGTTGATCATGATGATTTAGGTTTAGTTTAGATACTGTACAACAGAATTAGCCTCAATAGCGCAAGGTCAAAATTATTAATGATCATGCGCGTCATCAGCCCAAATCAATGATGGTAGGTATGAAGCGGAGGCCACGGACGTGTGGTCGCGACTGCCGCTGCCGCTGCTTTGCATAAGTAATGACCATTCCTCCCCCCTCAATCCAGCCCCCGCGCCCGCCCGCCCTCGCCCGCGCTAGGCCTATCGATTGCGGCGCGAGGGCGGGCCGCATCGCCGTAATTGTCACACTGAGCGAAATTAAACTCCACCCTCAATATCGACCTTACTACCCCCGCATAAAATCCACTCTACCCTGCGTGCTACGGGCTACCAAATGTGTTATAGTCCGCTCTAAGTTTGGAACCAGTAATAGAGCCTTCGAAGAGTCTATGACAGAGCGGTAATTAGACAGGCGTGATAGCAACAAATGGATTTTACTTGTTTTGCAGCGAACGGCGCGCGAGTCCTTGCGATCGTAGGCGATTTAAAATTAGTCGAAGGTATATGGAGTGCAGGCAGGTGCCGACTGAAACCTGTAATTGACGGGCCGTAGGTATTTGTAGACCGAGTTAGCACCGTCTCGTGGAGTCGCCATTCGCATCACGTTATGGATCTTCTATTCGCTTCATAATAAAATAAAACCTTTTTCTTATCGTGCCTAATGTTTAATACTTTATTAAATACTGGCGACCGCTCGCGGCTTCGCTTTCGTGGTCATTTCAAAAAAATCCGGCCATATTCCTTGTTTACATTATACTTACATTATACTAAATTTTAGATTTCTGCGGGGTGATTCGCTAACTCGGTCTCTAACACTAAGGTACCTAATGATAGGCACACCAACCTCATTTTTTAATCCGTTGCAGGTTTTCTACGAAAAAATATTTTAATATCACCCAGTGAAGCAGCAATGAAGAACCACCCAACCTCTGTGACTATCATTCAGTGTTACTGACACTGAGTTAGCGAATCACCTAGCTGGTCCAAGGATTCGGCCTGGCTGGGCGATGACAAGTGAGTCAGGACTTTTCTTTTAATAAGTGTACCTATTTAGATATAGATTAGGCGAGAGTAGAAACTTTTTGCTCTTGTACAACGAAAAGAGGATTCTTAAAGATCTTTCTGACTGAATATGTATGGGACACGACGGTGCAGATGATGTGAGTTAGATTAAAAAAGAGACTGGTATGACTAGGTCAAAAATGAAAGGACGCAAGACTGGTCTCTCTAGTCGTGAAGCCTTATGCAACTCTCCACAGTCGACATGGCAACATGTGGCCAACACCTTCAACAGTAAAAGCTTATGTACCAGACCTAGTGCGGGACTAAATGTACGAACGTTAGGTGAAAAAGTGGCGATAGCCTAATGGTGATGTCGGCCTTCCATTTTGGGGGTCCGGGATTCGATCCCGGGCACGAAACTCTAACTTTTCAGTGTTATTAAATATCACATGCTTTAACGGTGAAAGAAAACATCGTGAGGAAATCTGTATGCCTGAGAGCTCCAGTATGTTCTCAAAGGTCTGAAGTCTGTTAATCCGCATTTGGCCAGCATGTCGGACTATGGTCTAAGCCCTTTTCGTTGCGAGAGAAGACCCATGATCAGGGTATGGGTTGTTGATGATGATATTGGTAGAAATAATTTTCTTCTAATTTCTTTTTATATTGGGCTGGTTTTCATCTGTTATGCGACATCTCTTTATTGTTTCCTTTTCACTGCAGTCATCCAATCAAACAAGAACTTTCTAGAGCGAGTTTGTCTTCTACCTCATGTGCTCTCGTACTAGTTCATCCCCCGATGTCGTGTCGCGCGTGCAACGTCTAAACTCCAGTATGTATAAGTTTATACATAACATCATACAGCGCTTTAGAAAATAATTCCGTATCGTTTCGCGCGACAGAACGCAAGTCGCATCGCATGTACCAATAGTAACGTCTAATCGCGCTCCGTTTTTTAGCGCGCCAGCGACGAAAGTGCGGTGAAAGTGGCGCGTTGACGTCACCCACACACGCGCACCACGTGCGTGCTGTGCGCTGCTGGCTGCTGCTCCCAAGTGATGAGCTAGAGGTAGCACCGACTCGACTTGAGCGATATCGATAGTTAATGATTCGAACTGCGAATGGTTTACTCCAAATATCTGGGTTCTAGGTGCATAGAATATAATATCTAGTCTAACATGATGACTTTTGAGCTGTCCATGAAACTCTTGTTTAATTAATTTTCGGCAATTCTATCTACATAATATTTAGCTTTCAGCATATGCATTATTGCTTGTTTGGGACCTCGCTTTAAAAGCGCAGCGTTGGAAGACCCTCCCGCTAGGTGGTGTCGAACGAGTCACAGAGAGCCGCTGGATTCAGGTGGCGCAAGACCGTGGTATGTGAAAGTCCGTACAAAATATCTATATCTATATATTGACGATGATGATGATTTTTATTATTTTTGATAATAATGCGATTGGACCAAACGAATCTTTATAAGTCTTAAGTTGATTCGATTTGTGTTTTAATCGATTTAAACTCGCTGGAATTCTAGTATAAAGACCATCACTATCTGTAAGGCGATGGCGACGTGACAGCTGCGCGGGCGCCGCTCTCCGTTAAGCCTGAAACACACACAACGCGTGTCGGAAAATGCACGGCAAAACTCCACTTTGAACTTGTAATAAATGTACAGTGATCGCAAGTAAGTAGACCAATTTGAACACGAGGCGTACTATGCTACAAAAACAGATCTCAGCGGGGTTTGTCTCCTGGTGCCTGTGTACATCCTTGATTATGACCTGCTTGTTTTGCGTTCAGTGTACAAGTAACACTCTATAGTCACTCTTCTGGAGCGCGTGACGTCTACTGCCACCCTCTTAGCACGAAAATTTTGATTATCTTATTGCTAGAATCGCAGTTGTTGTCATTTGCTGAATTATTGGTTTGTAGCAAGTCTGTATCTATAAGTTTCTCTTTATAAGATGTTTGTTATTGATATTAGTCACATTGTTTACTCAGTTTGGACCATAATACAAAAAAATAAGTAATGGTATTCTTGCTGCGACAGGGCATTTTACCCATAAGTGGGAATCAATACATAGAGTTAGTGTCGGTGTCAATCACTCTGTAGCTGTCAAACTACGATTCTAGCCCTGCAGAAAAGCTGCGAGACAATACGCCATTCGCAGTGTGAATGTCTTCATACAGTTGTATAACAAGTTGCCATCGCGCCACTTCCGTCGCGCGTGTGAGATTTAGATAAAAAAAAGAGAAGTTAAGACAGTGGGCTTTAATAGTGATGATAAATTAAATCCAATGATTACTAATGAAAGTTATCATTTATCAATTATTTGTCAGGTAAGGCCAAATACTAAGTAATTAAAAATCAAGCAAAGCATCTGCCGTATTATTTCAAAGTAAGAATCCTAATCATCTAAACAGGCTTCTATAATAATTAGAAGCTAACAACCTAGTGTTTACTTTTATCTCAATGTATAAAATAAATAGTACAAGAGGGTAGGTGATAAATACAGAAGTAAAACCAACCAAGTCGAATAATAATTGAATTGTATTGTTCAGCATTGATCTATTGATATTAAAATGAATCTACCACCCGTTTCGCTAAGGTGTTTAGTCATGGAGAAGAAAGGGCAAAGAAACTCCATAACACACATCTTTTAAAACATTAGAACGTTGAGTAAAGTAGTAGGTACATATTTGGTACACAGTTACAACAGGTAACCTATAAAAGGCAAATGATTACATTACATTATAAAACATTAGAATACTTAACTTCAGTAAGGTCCGCTGTGTTTGCTCTGAGCTGTCGATACAAGACTGTCCCCTCTCTGTCGAGGTAGGGTACTTTTATAACACTGCCATCGCAAACAAGGCGGATATCGACTATCACATGATCTTAATATTAATCATTATTTATTTTAGGTTTGTTGACAAAAGGTATGTTGACACACCCAATTTACAATAATAAAATCAGTGACATTGATGGTCTACGTATTAATAATTTACAATAATAATAAGCGACTTAAATTGTCAGTTTACACAACATTATTATTTCACATAATAGCTATTGCCAACTGTATGTTGACAATAGCTTAGTATAATGTCACTCTTAGTACAGTGACAATATTTAATTTACAATGAATAATTAGTGACATGTATTGATAATTTATATAATATTATTTTTCATATTTTCATATTCCTAGATACCAAATTAAACAAAAATAAACAATAATAGTTTTACACTATTGTATTGTATGATGACAGTAAGAAACTAGGAACATTGACATTGTATCCGGAAACGGAATAACGATTCTGTTTTAAACATCACAACAAACATTTACTTCAGACTCCCAAGTTTATGATTAGATGAATTTTAGCATATTAATTATGTATCCAATTTTATCGTAATATAACACGGCCATACTGACAAGTACTTCGCTCCCGAAGTACATAGGTAAAAACAGAAAGAAAAGAAAAAAAATTGTCCCATTGGGAGTCTTAACATTTTGTCACATAGTGAGTCTTAACATTTTGTCCCATTGGGAGTCTTAACATTTGTCACATAGTGAGTCTTAACATTTTGTCCCATTGGGAGTCTTAACATTTTGTCACATAGTGAGTCTTAACATTTTGTCCCATTGGGAGTCTTAACATTTGTCACATAGTGAGTCTTAACATTTTGTCCCATTGGGAGTCTTAACATTTTGTCACATAGTGAGTCTTAACATTTTGTCCCATTGGGAGTCTTAACATTTGTCACATAGTGAGTCTTAACATTTTGTCCCATTGGGAGTCTTAACATTTGTCACATAGTGAGTCTTAACATTTTGTCCCATTGGGAGTCTTAACATTTTGTATCATATGCCAAAAAAAATTTTTTTTTTTCTTTCTTTTTTTTCTTTCTTTTTTTTCTCTGTTCTGCTTTTGTCATTTAGCATAAATTATTAGTATGTTTTATTACAATTCGGCCATCTTGATAAGTACTTCGTTCCCGAAGTACATAGGAAAATAGAAAAATGCAGCCAGTGAACTTAAATGAACAGCGGCAACAAAAGTACTGACATAAAAAAATATAAGATTGCTTCATTCACAAAACGATATTCAATGATTCAATGTCAATGTTACTGTCATAAAAACTAGAATAGCTAGACGTCAGACCAAAATTAGAGTAGAAGAGAATATGTTTTCTGTTGATTATGTCTTATAAACAAGTGTAGTGTATGTACATCAAACCAACTCAAAACAAGAATAAATTGATAACACGTAACGTAGGTATTTATAAAATTAAAATGTTCTGATAGCATTACTAAACAGAAAAAAAAACTTGAGCAGGTAATCTGCCTTACGTTGCTAAAAAAGTAATTTAGCTAAATAATAAAAGTTACTTGAATGGACCATCTCTTTTGTGTTGTTTTAAGAGAAGAAAAATGGTTGAGTTATTTTAAGAAGCAAAATAAATAAATAAATATAGTTTATGTTTAAGTTACATAAATCAGAATAAGGTAATTTCTTCAAGTTTCGAGTTGTAAGTACGATGCAATTTCTCAAAAGCAAACCTACTGATTTGATTAGTATTATTGTTTCGGTATATCATAACTTTCTAAATGATTTCACATTTACATATACTTTATCAAAAACCGTTCGGCTAATCTGACCTCCAACTAGACTTATTCTTATCTAAATAAATTATACCACAACACGTGGTTTATCTAACTAATTAAAAATCTTCACTGATTCACCTCACAGAAACTTTTTTCATATAAACTATACCACAAAATCGTGGTTTTAAATTTACACTTTTCTTCACACACAACGCACAAAATTGTACTTAGCTTGCTCAACGACGCGACGTTTCAACCGGCGATGCCACACCAGCACCAAGTGCCACTGACAACAGAGTTGCCCCTCGCTTTGGGATCATCGGGCACCAACATCAAGTGCCACCGACGACAGGCGGTAGCCTGTCGCTTCGAGGAGAAGCCGTATCCACGATTGCTGAAAGCATTTGAAAAGTATTAGTATTTCGACAAGAAAAGAATTATCGTATCCCACTTCTGATGTGAGATTTAGATAAAAAAAAGAGAAGTTAAGACAGTGGGCTTTAATAGTGATGATAAATTAAATCCAATGATTACTAATGAAAGTTATCATTTATCAATTATTTGTCAGGTAAGGCCAAATACTAAGTAATTAAAAATCAAGCAAAGCATCTGCCGTATTATTTCAAAGTAAGAATCCTAATCATCTAAACAGGCTTCTATAATAATTAGAAGCTAACAACCTAGTGTTTACTTTTATCTCAATGTATAAAATAAATAGTACAAGAGGGTAGGTGATAAATACAGAAGTAAAACCAACCAAGTCGAATAATAATTGAATTGTATTGTTCAGCATTGATCTATTGATATTAAAATGAATCTACCACCCGTTTCGCTAAGGTGTTTAGTCATGGAGAAGAAAGGGCAAAGAAACTCCATAACACACATCTTTTAAAACATTAGAACGTTGAGTAAAGTAGTAGGTACATATTTGGTACACAGTTACAACAGGTAACCTATAAAAGGCAAATGATTACATTACATTATAAAACATTAGAATACTTAACTTCAGTAAGGTCCGCTGTGTTTGCTCTGAGCTGTCGATACAAGACTGTCCCCTCTCTGTCGAGGTAGGGTACTTTTATAACACTGCCATCGCAAACAAGGCGGATATCGACTATCACATGATCTTAATATTAATCATTATTTATTTTAGGTTTGTTGACAAAAGGTATGTTGACACACCCAATTTACAATAATAAAATCAGTGACATTGATGGTCTACGTATTAATAATTTACAATAATAATAAGCGACTTAAATTGTCAGTTTACACAACATTATTATTTCACATAATAGCTATTGCCAACTGTATGTTGACAATAGCTTAGTATAATGTCACTCTTAGTACAGTGACAATATTTAATTTACAATGAATAATTAGTGACATGTATTGATAATTTATATAATATTATTTTTCATATTTTCATATTCCTAGATACCAAATTAAACAAAAATAAACAATAATAGTTTTACACTATTGTATTGTATGATGACAGTAAGAAACTAGGAACATTGACATTGTATCCGGAAACGGAATAACGATTCTGTTTTAAACATCACAACAAACATTTACTTCAGACTCCCAAGTTTATGATTAGATGAATTTTAGCATATTAATTATGTATCCAATTTTATCGTAATATAACACGCGTCCTGTGTGTTGCAGGCTTTACTCTTGCGTCTTGCCACAACCACGCGTTGCAACACCGCGCATGAGAAATACGCTCAACCGGCTCGATACGCGGCCTGGCCTCTCTCGACACGTTCGCTTGCCCAACAGAAAAATACTTTATGCAAGCTTGGCTTGACTCCGCTTCACACATATGTACAATAAAATCTTTACATATAAAAAGGCTTGTCCTGACCCTAACTGTTCTATCAACGCATAGGCTTTAAGGTTGGGATAGAAACCATTGAATTACTATGTAAGTACATTAATTATTCTACTTTGAAAATTTGATAGTAGGTACCTTTTATAACATAGGCTCACTAGAAAACTCAGTTGTGGAGAAGAAAGAAAGAAGAAGTTCTGGATATACATATTTCCACCCCTAGAATGAAAGTTTGTATGAATTTTTCAAGTTATATCGATGTAAATTAGTAAATAGGTGTTCGGGCTTTCAGTAAAAAATGAAAAAGGACGCGTTACAGGATTTTTGCCAATGTGGAATTGGCACCGATTTTTATAAATTCCACTCCTGTTTAAA
The DNA here is from genome assembly GCF_902806685.2 of Maniola hyperantus. Lineage (NCBI taxonomy): Eukaryota > Metazoa > Arthropoda > Insecta > Lepidoptera > Nymphalidae > Maniola > Maniola hyperantus. The sequence goes on from NC_048553.1 coordinate 6,272,238, forward strand.
TACTAGGTACACTTTCATTATCATAAAATATAGTAGATTAGATATAAAGGCACATATAGAACAAAACCAGGTACATTGGCTTACATAACAGGAAAACACTTTTATTATGTTTAAATAAGAAGATCACTTGAATCTTGACCATAGAAAAACTTGATATAGATGATAGCTAGTCTAAGAGCTTACCTACACACACCTACGAGTATTTTCTCTTATATTGGAAAAGATCGAACACATCATACGCTTCTATCTAGGCTTTTTACCTACTGCACTGCAATACCACCAATACCTGATATTTAACTATGAAGGCTAATAGCTATAAGTTATAAGCATAACTATTCAATTGTTCTTTTGAGTGTAACAACGAAAACATAATTTTAAAAAAATGTTGAGACCCGTGATCGTTTAACAAACTAGTGCATAAATGAACCTATTACTAAACTAGACTAGTTTAGAAACACGTTTATTTACGCACTAGTTTAATCATCAATAAAATGGATGTTAACGCAAATAGTTGTTACCCGAGGATTATGGGCGTTCCCCGTCTCTTACTAATTGGCTTCTATACGGGCTTGTTAGTGAATGCGGGCTGTATAGAGAGAGAGCCAGCGCGTTCCAGACATTCCTTATTTTATAAAAGCTGAAAGTTTCTCTGCGTATTGTCCCTAACACTGAGAGGAACGTTTTTTTGAGATTATGTTGGCTTTGGGAGATAACAGGTAATAAAGGTGTACAAAATCTTACGTCAAATTATAAAGTCTATTTTTTATATTTTCTTCGGAGTAGTATTAAAAACCACGTCATGTTTTGTCAGACACTGTGTCGTGGGAACCCTTGTCAGACACCCCTAAACGTTAAGAAATAATTTATTAAACTTTAAAGTTTTCTGGCAGGCGGTCCGGCTGCCACTATACTAAGGCTGAGATCTATAGAGCGCACTTTGACTTTGCTCAGACTTAGGATTGAGTTAAAACGATACAGATTTATGTGAGAGATATAACTCTGTCTCGTTTTAACTCTGTCTTAAGTCTAAGCTAAGTCAGAGCGCGCTCTATAGATACCACCCTTAGTGTCTGGCAATGCATGACGTGATTTCTAATAGGTACTACTCTGAGAAATATGTAAAAAAATAGACTTTATACTTTGACGTATGATTTTTTACACCTTACTACCTGTTATCTCCCAAAGTCACCATGATCCAAACAAACATCCAAACAGACGTTCCTCTCAGTATTAGGGACAATCAGCAGAGAAACTGTCAGATTTTATAAAATAAGAAAGGTCTGGCACGCGCTGGCTCTTAGGCCAGTAGCTCCTTGCGTTCTTTCGATATACGGACGATATGAATATTACACCTGTTAATCCCTTTTGAACCTGTTTTGACAGCGAGATTATTTTTGTTATCGATGACAGGTTGTGCGATTGACTCCAGTTTTTTTTTGAGAAAACTTCTTTAGGCACGTTGGACGGTTTTGGGATGGGTAAAAAAAAGCTTCAAGGTCGCGTCATCGACATGCTAACATTAATAGTGCTCGGAGAGCTGACAGATGTAAAAACTAAACTAGTATTGTTTATTGGCCTTCATTTTATTGGAATTAATTTGAAAATCCAAGAAAAATCCGCTGTTGTTTCACAGTTTTGTTTTACTTCTATCAGCAGTTCCCATTGCCTGCCAATTTTTTTTTTTATTTGACTTGGTGGTATGTATGACGCAGTGCGAGGTTAATGAGTCGCGTTCCAGGGCATGGAAAATATTGTTCAACGGAACATACTACTAATTTGGCTTTACACATCGTACTGTTTTGTTTTAAGCCCAAGGACAAAAAAATCCTATACATTACTACTTTAAATATCAACTTATAATTTCTTAACTTCCTAGTGGATTTAAATGTCCGGCTTCACATTTCACATTCTCATTTTATAGCGCATAAAATAAGTAAGTCCACCCGTGCGAAACCGGGGCGACTCACTTTTCCCCATGGACTGCATTGCATCACCATGCATAGATGGTCGTCGACTGCATCACTAGCTGTTCATTAAGCGATAGGCTTATCACGTTAAAAAATGCGTCAAACGTCAGCCATATGCAATCGTCAATCGTCAATGGTTGAGAAACCGCCATTGTCTATGAACTCTATGACATAACAAGGTAAACTGAATGCGGCGGGAAAAAAACATTTTCTTTACATCGCGTTGCAAAAAATGAGACAATAAAAAGCGAAATGCGACGTCTGTCCACGGGCGAGTGTAGATTAAACTAAAGATGGGGCGTAGATTCATTCAGTAATCAGAATCAAGGTTAATGGCTTTGGTGCACTTGATGGTTGTAGGATAAGAGACAGCTACTAGATTATCTACGAAAAAATACACAGATATTTTTACATCATTCTGTCGGGACCTCGGACAAAGGATCAATGGACTTGTCAGACGCGTATACCCGAAAGGGACAAAACAACAAAAGAAATCATGCTTACGTATGAAAGGTTATGTTTCATAATTTGCGTTCGCTACAACTGTTACAGTAGTAAAAACTCGTAATACTCGCAATAAATTAGGTACTATCACAGAGGTTTGTTGGGCACAGTTGTCATCTGTGCCCAAAAAGCTAAACTATGACAAAGACAAAAAATGTGTTTTTGTCTTTATCACTCTTGAGAGCTTTTCTATACACCTAGCTTGCTCTAACAAGGTATTATTATTTTTATGCCAAGTCTCCTTAATCCTTAGTCTGAGGTCACTCACCGACTCATCTACGTCTATCCCAAACACTTAGAAAGCTAAAATTTTGCACAGAAGGTCCCTTTATAATGTAAATATATATAAGGAGGCCTGATTTTTCAAAATTATGGATAGGTAATAACGAGGTTTTAAGTATTTTTTCGCCGAGCTAAGCGATGGGCGGTCGCTCGTAAAAAAATATTAAAACTAAGTATATATGTATATATTATAAGAGCTGCATAAACACTGTGATGTTTTTTTGTATAAACGTATAATATGATATCTTGGAGGTCGCATCACCAAGAATTTCAAAATTTTGATCACGTATGGTAACAAAGAGATTAACAAACAATTAGTCGCCACTATTTTTAAAATTATTTATTTCACAATTAGTTATGTCGTAATGTTAAAAGTTTCTATAGTACTTACTTATTAGGTTTTATAAATATTGCATGATAAAAAAATCATCATCATCATGATCAACCCATCACCGGCTCACTACAGAGCACGGGTCTCCTCTCAGAGTGAGAAGGGTTTTGGCCATAGTCTACAACGCTGGCCATGTGCGGATTGGTAGACTTCACACACCTTTGAGAACTCTCAGGGAGGCAGGTTTTCCTTCACCGATAAAGCAAGTGATATTTAATTAATTAAAACGCACACAACTCCGAAAAGTTAGAGGTGCGTACCCGGGATCGAACCCCCGACCTCCGATTAGAAGGTGGACGTCCTAACACTAGGCTATCACAGCTTTTGTAAAATAAAAAAAACTGTTTATATATTGGCATTTGGCAGGTAAGTTTCTTATTTTTGATGAAATATTTAATAATAAAATTCTAACAATGTAAAGTCTTTGTGTAATTGACAGGAAAACTATCGTTGATCTCTCGGCCTATAACGGTGATGTAGTTAAGTATGAAAGTCGATCGCCGGCTCGCACCGCCCGTGGCGTTCAATTAATTACGCGAAGTGCGAGATGAAAAGGAAAACGCCCGATCAGCTGATGTGATGCGTGCATCCAGATACTAGATTACCTGGCATTGCAACCCCGTAACGTGCAAACCAACCTGTTCATCTCTACCGTTACAATAATCCTTTAAATGATTAATTACGAGCTGATGCCCGCGACTTCGTTCACGTGAATTTAGATTTTTAAAAAGCCTGTGGGAACAATCAATCAATTTTCCGGTATAAAACAAAGTCGGCATCCGGGATGCGGGCTATCTCTGTACCAAATTTTGTACGCGTACGTTTCGTAAAGTAGGTACCTGAATTACGAATACACCTGTTTAAAAATTCATACTTCCAGCCTATTAGCTTTTCACTGTCTAACTGTTCAACCGATTTTGATGAAATTTGGCAAAGTGTTGGTTTACATCCCGGAGATGGACATAGGCTACTTTAAATCCCGGAAAATCAGAGTTCCTAGGGGATTTTTAAAAACCTAAATCCACGCGGACGAAGTCGCGGGCATCAGCCAGTACTTAATAATTCGTTAAAATTCGAATGAAAGTCTGCCCAGTAAGTATTTTAGCAGTTACTAATTTACTTCGCAATGTATAGATTTAACCTTTCACTATAAAAAAAACCTTAATCATTTTTTCATTGCAAAAACCTGTGAGCAGTGACGTCACTGGCTCGATGGGAGGACTAAAAAAGATTAGGAGGGGAGGAGACGGGATGGCATGCGGGGGCGACCTGACGCCGACGACGTCTCCCCGGGGCCCCTACCATTGATACTAAATATAGAACTCGAATTGAAATCGAGGAGAATATCAAAATCTCTGTTTTGTCTGATGTTTTTCCTTTTTTCTGTAATGTATCTACAAAAAATTACTACTGTATCTACTCAATATTATGTATTCTATTATACTGTTAAAGTCGATACCCATACGTCACCGTATTACGCACTTTATTACCTGTTATCTTCCAAAGCCACCATGATCCAAACAAACATCCAAACAAATGTTACTCCCAGTGTTGGAAACAATACGCAGCAAAACTTTTAGATTTTCTGGCACGCGCTGGCACTCTCTCTAATTGCATTTTACAATACATAGCATTTAAAAAAAACTTCGAGTTTACTCGAAACTAGAACCTAGAATATAATCGTGAACAAATGGTAGATCATTCGTGGGACGGGATGAAAGGGAGGCCTCCCCATAGAAATGTGTCGAACAAAACCCACACATTCGTGCATTACATTACCGTAATTATCCAATTATGAAAAACGTATTAGTATTTATAGCACATTAATTTTGTGTCATCATCGAAATCTGTAGGATTCCGGTAAACCTGCATCAGTCATTATTACAATGAATTTATGGTATTCTTATTGCAACAACTCATTGTAGCCAATAGTGAGCGAGCATCAACCAATCAGACGTGATTGCGATGGTGACATTGTAGCTGTCATCCTACGACCCTATCGGGCAGCCTGTGTTCAAAACAAAATCTACCTATTCGAAATGATAGAACCAAAAATCGTAATTTTTATTGCATGCTTTAGGGTTAAGTAGGTACAATATTATACAACAACAAGTGTACGGGGTTGAATTTACCGCAAACTTTATTGAAATCTTTATCTATATCTAGGTATACTTACCTACTAAATATAGATATTATAAAAAGGTAAAGTTTGTAAGTTTGGGTAAAGGTCTCTCTAACAATAACAGACATAGGTGCTAATGCGGTTGCACACAAATCTAGACTTAAACTGAGTTTCGACAGAACCGGACAAACCTAAACGTAACACTATCCTTTTCACAATGTAGGTAGGTACTCTATAGAAAAGGATCGAATTACCTATTACACTTACTTTTAGTTAGGGTTTTATTTTTGTCGTGATTAGCGTAAAGTCGAATTATCATAAATGTCGTAGAACCTAAATTACGCGTAGGCGCCTGCGTAGCCGTACAAGGCTATTACGATTTACGATTATCAAAAAAAGTATAGCTTTATCAAATAAAGTATACCTATACTTCTATATATATATAGAGTAAATAAAGTTATAAGTTTTCACTTTTCAGACATGTCAACCTACCTATAACGCGTAAAAAAATGACTTCTTTTAAACCTTATGTGTCAAATTTCATGTGAAGTACGATTTTAGTCCTTATTTTCAAGGTGAACCTTACTTTTGACATGACAGTTGACCCACAGAGTTAAGATGGCGCGTGAGAAGTAATTTTGTACGGACTATACTTACCCACATAACACATTATTTTTCATTCAGACATTATACATTAACAATACTAATGGATACGATACTAAATAATGAGAGAAGCTGAAACGTGCGTCTCCCCCTTTGCGGCTGATTACAGCGCTCCGAAATAAGAATGAATTTTTAATGAACCCCCGCCCGCCCTGACGGGGGCTCGTGCCCTCTTCTGAAGGCTGCGCACTTAGAAGATTAGTCCCTGGAGCCTTCTAGGCGAATGACTAACAACAATCCTATAACAGGTCAAAGGCGAGCTCTTGCCTCTTACTATCACATTAGCTTTGTATTTAACTCGCGGGAATTATAAAAGTGGAATAAAGGTGATTGCACACGGACGTAAGATACGTCACGTTAATTCCGGTATTTCACAATTACTAGTCAAATCGGTAACTTTTTATCATATGTCAAAACGCGCGCTTAGAATGCGAGCTTCTACGAAAAACTAGTATGTGACGTCACAATGATTTGACGTGCTCTTTTAGTTTAATCGATAATCGTGGATTTTACGTATTTTGGAAGACCCTCTATTTAATAACTACTGAGAAATAATTTATTTGTGATAATATAGGCAACATTCCTATTGACAGATTCGGTGGCATAGGTCGCAACGAATAAAATATGCTTGACAATTTCTTCGAGCGCTTGAATGTCATCTTTCATTTTGAACTAAACAGTGTTGAAAATGGCTAAACTATAATATAGTATCTACTTATTGTAAAAAGGTAAGATTGTTTGTAACCGATAAACTCTGAAACTATAGAATCAATTTTAATAATTATTTCACCATTAGAAGCTAATTCGTCTAGAAGTAACATACTTAGGCTATAAATTCTATATGTATCGCGGACGCAGTCGGAGCCAATAGCTAGTAACTTACAAGCGTTTTGCAGATTTTCTCTTCTCTTGCAGACTGATATGCGACCACCTTACGTAGGCATATTTACTAATAGATAGATAAACATAATTAGCAATCAACCAGTCATAATAATAGACGACCGTTAACAACTCATGATAAAGTAATGCCATTTAAAACATTTAATGTATTCAAAGCAAATAATCTTAAGTGTTATTAGTTATTACATAAACAAACGATAAAACCAAATCGTTGAGTAACAAATATTACTCCGAAACAGAACGGAAAGTTAGGCAGTACAAACACGTGAGAAAAGCCAAAAGCAATAAAAGATAAGGCGACGACCCCGCTATGCAATAACAATGTAAATAAATACGCTTTATAGTGTAAACACTAAACACAAAAAGAATATGTACGTGGTGCTACGTCACGCCGCGTCACCGCTACGACGTCACAGGCGGAAGTCCGCTAGATATATTTACAGTAGCCGTGCAGCGGGTTCAATGTCGAGCTATCTATCGGCCATCAATCAACGATAGCCGGGACCCGGCGCCCGACGCTCGCCGCGCCCGTTCCCGACGTCGATTTCCTTCGCGGCGCACACCCATGGGCAACGCAAACTTATCGCAATTACTATTAGAATAGAATAGAATAGAATAATGTTTATTCGAGGTATATAGGTGGTACATGGTGTAGGCAATATCGTCCTGTACAGCAGGCTATGGCAGGCATTACGGCTATGCTTGCATCATGATCAACCCATCAACGGCACACTACTGAGCACGAGTCTCTTTTTAGAATGAGAAGGGTTTAGGTAATAGTCCGCCACGCTGTGTATAATAATAGTCCATCCGCACGCCACGTTAAGTGCGGATTGGCAGACTTCACACACCTTTGAGAATATTTAGTAGACCTTCCACTAGATGGACAGACGATATCAAACGAATCGGGAGCTTCTGGATTCAAGCGGCGCAAGACCGTGGCGTCTGAAACTCCCCACAGAGACCTATGTGATATGTCCAGCAGTGGACGTCTATCGGTTGATAAAGATGATGATAAGAAACAATAAGTATAAACTCAAAGCTAGCGAACACTTTTTGTATTAAGTACCCACATTTTGAACGGGATCGCATATCTTGTACTTTAACGATTGAAACTAATAGCTAATTACAGTTAGATTAACCGCGTCACTCGGTTTACGTAATGATTACTGAATCGTTTCGTATTGATTTGCATTATTGATTGCATAGTATCGATAGTGCGGAGATAGCGATCGACTCATTGAGAGATGCGATATCGGGGTATTTCGTGCGTGACTAACGGTGCGGTGGTAGTCGGGAGCAAGGCCGGCCGTGTTTACAAACTTCCGTCACGACCTGCGAGCACTTGTCACTCGGGGACGCGTTACTTGACACACGGCTACGCAAATAACGGCGAGCCCTCAGCAATGACATTGTCCCAGTTCGCCCTCACTCGCCACTCGCCTCCGCAGCCCGCCGGCTCCTCGTCTAGACTCAAGATACGATCGTTGATATACCGATTGCTCTGATGCAATCATTGTACTATTAGCATACCGAGCATTGTCTCCTTGCACGGCTGACATAGTGACAGAGGTCGCCGACCTTCTCCCGAGATATCTTTAACAATGTTACTTTTTCGAGCATTCTAATCCGTTAGCTGTCAAGAGCGCCCACTCATTGTCGCATTCCAACAGCTGATATTTACGGAACAGTTAAAGAAAACAGTAAAATAACGATTTCCCAGGCTTCTTAGTCGAAGCACGGGCTTCTGATTAGCACAATAAGATCTTAACAAGCTTTCGTAAAAAGTTAAATGATTAACGTTATTCAAAGATAGCTGCTATTCTTGGGTTTGAAAGGCACCCTTACATTCGGGTGGCCCTGTGCAGGGATAGGGAGGCAGGGGTGAATGCATTGGGGAGGCAGGCCGAGGGGGAGCGGTGCAGTAGGCGCGCAGTGCAATAACGGAGCTAGTGAAAGTGTCGCGGGCCGCTTCAACCGTCAATGAGTGAAGACGTACTCCCTTCACCCCTCCGTCTCCTCAAACTTGTAGTTAATAGTAAGTTATTCGACTAGATAACACGTATGTTCCGTAGCGGTCGGTCACTTGCCGGAAATGTGCAAAAAAGCCCTGAAATCGAGCACCTGACATTCGCATTTCGCAAGTAGCCTCCGTTTATTCGCATGTGTCCGGAATAAGGCGACCCAATTTCATGGCCGTAAAACATTAAAACCATATACGAGTCGTTGAACTCTGGTTCGGTATGCCTATGTAAACAGTGCATTGGGTAAACACGGGCGCCCCCAGACGCGCCGCCGCCAATAATTTATGTAAATTCACATCATCGCACAAGACTGATGTTTTTTATGGGCATTTTTCTCATTTTGACGGTCAAGTTCAGGCCCGGGGTGAAAGTTTAACTACTGCAATAAATCTTAAAAGTAATTTTTTGTGACCATCGCATACATTTTGTTGTTTAACTGCTAACATTTTAAGTTTATTCAGTGGCCTTCGATTCTTGTTATTCTGTAATCTGTTGCGATGAACTCTTTTACGAGTATCCTTACTAGGTTAATTAGGTGTATCCAAAAAAGTATCTAACTACATCGATAATTTCACATGCCTCTCGTTTTAAAGGTTGGTTTCATAAACGCAGACTATACTTACTGATTTTCAATCTCAAGAAGTTGGATTGTTAATAGATATAAAAGTAAGTTTTTGTTTCATTGGTCGGAACTCAGAATCAATGATAACACTGAAGCAAGGAATGTCGGTACTACGTGTAGTAAATTAATTAAATGCAACAAAAAAAATGTTAAGCATTCCTACGTAAATTAGATGCGAAACATGTAAACAAAACGAGGTTGATTTATGTTTTACTACAGACACAAGACGGCAAGTGGTGTAAAATCTTGTATCTAGGTATAATCATTATGCGATAATGGCTTTATTAATGCCACTACAAATCTATTTGGTAGGTAGTTACTATAAATCACTTATGAATGAATGCTATTATTATACGGCAAGCGGTCAACGATATCGGAATGGGCTAAAACGTCATTTTATAATCATAAGCTCATAAATAAACATGGTGACGTATCAGTGGTGATCAGCCGCGGCGCCTCGGAAGCGGGCAGGCGCGGCGCCGGAACGAACGTGCCCAGATGGCATGTAAACGCGTTAATTATGTAACATTGTTTTGACATTCGACAACAACGACACATTTAGCGGACATTAAGTGGATCAATGAACTTGAGCCGTTTGTGTTCAATGTTACGCAACGATATCGGCATTTGAGTGAGATTAATGTGCGGATTATAGCACGCGATACATTTCAATTTACGTTTCGTTTCATTCATGACTCGAGAGTCGAGATAATGACGGTGTACTTGTTCTGTACGTTTGCTTGTTGCTCCGTGCTCACTGCTCGACATTCGTCACTTGCCTTACTTTGGTATAGCTAGGAATTCGCAATGTTTCACACACTTCGCAAGTCTCGCTCGCGGAGTCCCACCTTTTTGCAGACATGATTTTTAGGGTTCCGTACCTCAAAAGTAAAAACGGAACCCTTATATCACTTTGTTGTCTGTCTGTCGGTCCGTCAAGAAACCTACAGGGTACTTCCCGTTGACCTAGAATCATGAAATTTGGTAGGTAGGTAGGTCTTATAGCAGACATTCGGGGAAAAATCTGAAAACCGTGAATTTGTGGTTAAATCACACCAAAACAATTAAATTGTGGTCGTGAAGTAATAATTAGTATTTTCAATTTTAGAAGTAAGATAATTATATCAAGTGGGGTATCATATGAAAGGTTTTCATCTGTACATTTTAAAACAAATTTTTATTCATTTTTATGTATCATAGTTTTTGAATTATCGAGCAAAATGTCGAAAAAATACGACTGGTAGTACGGAATCCTCGCTGCGCGAGCCTAACTCGCAATTGGCCGGGTTTTTTCTAGACAGATTTCGTAAATATTAAATCAGATAGAATAATCGCATGAATCAGGTAGTTTGATTCTGGTTTCATATTTTGATTTTAGTGCAATAGGTACGTATGTACCTATTTTATTCTTTTTTTTTGGGTGGTGGGTATAAAATTGTACTAGATTATTATTAAAGGTTGTGATTTGTACGACTTATAGGAATGCTGTATTAATTATAGGCAGTTATAGGTAAGTAAATGCTCCATAACATTTCTGTAGGTAGGTAGGTATGTCAGGATTTTCTGATTGAATAGGCAGGTATGCGACACTTGTGTTATTTATTGTTTATTTCACATATTGTATCCCATCCATCTATTACTTATCCCTTATCCCATATTAATTCCTTGCAAATAATACATTTCATGATATCATTTATTTTAAACACGACGCGCGACGATGCCACGATAAAGAAATCATATTTTGCCGCATTGTGGCATCGAATGATTTTCTTAGACTATCATGTCATGTCTAAATTCATTTCGTGATTAAGATTTGTACAATGCAAAAAGACAAAAAGTCCCAAAATAATTTGTCGTAAAATAAATTGTTGGCACCACAAGTGAATCCGTGATAAGTCATAATTGCCATGACTCTATATGCGACGAAAATAGAAAAGAATCAAGTTTTATACTAATTGCGCTTCTTATAATGTAAGAGGATAAAAAACTTGCGAAGATAATAAAACATGTAATAATTTGCTGGCGCCACATGTGAATCCGTGATATACCAGAATGCCACAATGCGATATGCGGCGAAGAAAGGAAAGAATCTTAACTGTGTAACTCAATACAACGGTAATAAAAATATTATGATCGTCCGTATTCAATTCGGTACACCTGACAACGGCTAAGCTTCGTATTTTTTTCTAAACAGGTGTTTCTTTATGTCCATTCATAAGCCGGTGTCGATGCCCTATATTATTGTAATGTCTTTCAAGTTCATTGAGTCACACAATAGGCTCATAATTGGTCGTAAATGTTTATGTCAAAACATGTCGGCACGATTCATAATGTTTTACATAATAAGGCTCGTTTGCATAAGCGATTATTATGCGTGTCTTCGTCGATGACGTCGGATGCGTTCCGGCAAATTCATTCATTTGTTTATATGTTTACTTGCCCCACGTGGTTGATTGTTAACGGGCGTGATGTGTAATAAAAATGGTGACGAGATGCGCGAAATGCTGCGTGTGTTTATTATCCGTCGGCAACGAGATTACCTCTTCACATTATTTTTCTACATTTCTCGCTGCGTTGTAATAAAACAAACTCGTCTTTTTTTGAACTGATTTAAATTGTTAAGTTACTCCAAGTTATTATGTAGCTACGAATTTATCGTCTTTTTGACTACATACACTCTATATCTTCAGTACTAATAAATACATTGCTAAACCACAAGGATCAGTTCATTTTCCAGCAGCATCAAGTTATTAATAGATATACCTACCTATTTGATCAATAATTTCAATAATTGAGGGTGTTCCTAAAATCAAAGTTACTTTTTAGTTTGACCTTTACGTCAAACGCAACAAAGGCAAATAGTCAAAGGCTTTAATGTAAGCCGTTAACGTGTGACGTCTGACAGCGGATGCACGTGACTGCAACAAGTCGCATTCCTGAGTGCACCCACCCTTTCCCACCCAACCACCTCCACGCACTAGGCCTAAATGGAAGTAGTTTGTTCCTAAAAGTTTTTAGGCTACAACTTTTTACTAACAGAGCAGAGGTGGGGGTTTATTTACATTGCATGTACATCTTGCTACATATTAAAGCGGAGAGATTTGAGAAGTCAGACTTTCGTAAATATCTCGCGAATGATGAAGATATCATATGCGACTATGAAGGAAACCATCCGAGGATCTTAGGTAAAAGAGCATTTTTGTTTTAACATTTTGGATTACAGTTTTACCTTCGTCTTCATACAACGAAAAGAATAGACCTGACTCACTCATTGACTGGCTCATCTACACCCAGTCCAAAACCTTTGGATATCTCTACGAATATGGAGGAATCCATCCGAGGATTTTAGTTATTATAAGTATATAGAGTTTTTATTTCAACAATTCGGATACATTCATCTTTGTACAAAAAAAAGAAAAGACCTGACTCACTCACTGATTGACTCATCAACGCCCAGCCCAAAACCCTCGGACCTAGAAAGCTGAAATTTTGCACAGAGGTTTACTTCGTAGGTAATGTAAACCAAGAATCTACAAGTTATTACTGCCTAAGAAAGCTTTGACGTTGTGGATGTTTAAATCTATGCCCACTTTTAAGGATATCTAAAGGCTATTTTCCATGAAAAATTAATACACGAAAGTAAGGGATTGTTGTTCATGATCGGAAAAAGTAGTGGAGGTAAGCCGATAAGCAACAACAAAACTGCATAGCAATACTATGCGACATAATAATATATATTATGGGGATGTCGAGAGCTGCATACCTACTACAATAATTTAAAATGCAACAAGAATCGTCGGCAGACTGTCTTACTATATTCTAATTACCAGTTTTATAATGTCTTGGCATAAAATAGACTGCCACAAGCAACACAATTGTTTTTTTAAAGTTGTTGTTGTCGCATGTTGTTCCTCCGGAGTAAAACAGCCTTTATAATTTCCCTAATTTAATTATGAAGTCTACGTCCTATTCATTTTTTACGTGATGGAAAGAGGCTCTATGCTCAAAGCAACGGCACGCCAGAACACGAAAAGCGGTCACTTCATTATAAATAGAAGGTCTTCGATCAACAACAGTGGTCAGTGATAGATTTTTTTAATAGTTTAGAAACTTTTAAGTTTTTATAAAGTTCTTACTTTACTAGTTTTTATCGACGGGTTGGCCCGCCTAAGTGGTAAGTTGATTATAATTTATAATATGGCCTATCATGTTATGTCAGTCTTGAAAACATGCACCTTGTGTAGCCTAAATGTCAAGGCTAAGATGATAAAACACGAAAATAGAACGAGCAAAAACATTTTTATCCATAATAGGTACCTACTAATTTTACTAATAAATATAAATGTGAAAGTATGTCTGTCTGTCTGCTAGCTTTTCACGGCCCATATGTGTACAGTGTAACCGATTTTAACTAAATTTGGTGCAGAGATAGCTTGTATTCCGGGGACGCACACAGGCTACATTTTATTTCGGAAATTCAATAATTCTCACGGGATTATGGAAACCTTAAGCTACGCAGACGAAGTTACGGGCATTATGTAGTAGGTAGGTAGGTACTAGGTAGGTATGTATTTGTAAAATCTTCAATGTAGGACTACAAAAATAATGTACCTATCTACTTTGTAAAAAAGTTCGGAATTCAAATTTGCGAAGTTAGGTAATTTTTTTTTAAATAAAGACCGCAAGATATAAATGGAAGTTTTCCTAGAACCATTCTCAATTCCGCGTTTTCAAGGGAAGACGTTGAACTGCTTTATCGAAAAACTCCATTAAATATCGATTCTTATAAAAACAACAGATTTCGCAAATGGTAGGTAGGCAAATTTTATCAGCCTATCTCTGATAGTGGTAACTCATTATTTGCTGATATTATGTATGAGGATTGAGGAAATACCTAGCTATTAAAGTTTTAGTAATGAAAACCGAGTTGAAATAATATAAGTAGATGCCTTCAAGTAAAAGGTAGGCTCTGGGCGGGGCCCCTAGGCTGTTGCTATGGCAATTCGCCCCTCGACTCGCTCATAGGAAAACCCAACGACTCATAACTAGTATTAAAAACATCCAACAGTCCGTAAGACATTCTTCCGTATTATTCTAGTGTCAATTTAGTCTTATTGTTAAGTGTCTGCAAAATGAAAAAAAAACCATTTAGAATAAAAATTAAAAAAAGCTGCGCAAGTATTATTGTTCTACGGTAAGACTTGCCGAAAAATAAGCAAGAATCCATAATAAAGCGTTATAGAAAGTAAAGTGCGTTCGCGCTGGCAACTGGCGAGCCAACTCGGCGATAATTAATGTGGAGTCGAGCGAGCGAGCGGCGCCGGCAGCCTCGCGCCCGTCGACAAAAAACCCGCTCTGCCACAAAAACACCCGTCGCTAGAGCGAGACGCCCCCATGCGATAGAGCGAGACGGCAACGAGCACGTATTTCTGTGACGAGTTCTCGTTCGCCTCGAGCCCGGCGCAGTTATCAGAATACGGCGATTTGATTTAATACTCCACAGAGTGCGCCCTTCTATTTATCACATGACGTTTGACAGGTCGCTGGAAACGCACCGAGATGTCAGATTCGAAAAAGGCGCGCTCCTTGAAACAAAACAACATTTTTCGCGTTTCACAATTTTAACACTACATCCTGTGACTACATCTAATGGCACGGAAAATATAGCTTTAAAAAACTCTTGCTCATTATATTTTAGATTCCACATAAAACTTAATTAAATTGAAAAGCATAAAGTATTAACTTGGTATGTACTTGGTATGTGGTATGTATTTGAAAAACCTACATTGACAAATCAAGTTTCTAGCGATTATATCACGAAAATGGTAGAAACTATTTATTATGGTCTGAATAGCCAGATTACGTACAAAAAAGTTTGAAAGTTTTACAGGAAACTAAAACTAAATTAACTTTTAGAGTGCATTTGAAATGATGTGGGTAGAAAGAAATATTAAAACTAAAATAAACTTATCTTCAAAGCAAATGTCAATTTTTAATTTTGTAAAATTAAATTAAAATAAAATGCCACAAATTTGCATTGCGGCATTTAAAAACGAGCCACGATTGCGAAATGCGGAATTTCAAAGATTTTAACGGAAAGTTGTGAAATTAAATTTTATTCCGAAATTCAACCAAACAAGGCTTTCAAAACTAAGATATTAGAGTTAAATACAATTCAACCCATTCTATAACAGAAACACCGAAATGTTACTCAACATAACGAAGTTGGAAACTAAGTTGAAGTTGAATAAAAACTTGACAAAATTAACACTCAAATTGTTAATATGGTTAAAGAGGTGAATCTGAGTAGTCTTACCTGGAAATCACTCCACATTTTCATGGGGATACACCATAGTTCCAATATGAAAACATGACACGATCACGATAACAACTGTCAAAACTCAAAGTCACTCGCACTGGCGTCACTCACTGGCGTTGTGTGCGGAGGCCGAGCGCAGACTGAGGCGACGACGGCGAGCGCTCGCGGGCGGTTACGACTTTCCTCGTTCGACGCGCGTCGGCAGCTCTCGGCCCACCTGCAACTCGAACAACAAAACCACCGCTGTACAGCCGTACCCAGTACTGGGTTCTACCTCTTACCAGTTACCTGCTAGAAATACCTTCTGAGTATTTGAAGGTCTCGCTGATTACGCTTTGAGTTTAATCGCGTTAAAGCGTTGTGAAATCCTACTATACCGTTATTTACCAAGTTACTAATAGTGTCGTGTAATATAGTAAAATGTACATAGGTAGGTAGGACCCAGTAGGTGTTAGATGTTAGATAGTTGGTTGGTTCTTCCTAGGAAAATAATTTCCATTATCAAGTCATACTTAGTTCCCTATTTAGTCGATTAATAAAAATAAAGATCTCGATAGATATAAGCTGGCAATATCTGATAAAGATTGATATGTGACCGAGGTATTTATTCGCGAATGCGATAACAAAACAGCGCAGAGAACTGCGTACGTTAAGACGCAGACATAAAGACGTGAAGTTCAGTGCAAGCACTGATAACGGCTCGGAATGTGACTGATAAAAACGCTTTCCAAACAAAGTTTCGAGTGCAGGGCGCAACGGCGTAGCAGGAAGTTCGTAGCAAAACTTCGTAGCGGTTCGTAGCGTGAAAGTTTTGATTTCAACGATTTGTGTTGCCGCAAAGAGGGCCGCGAGGCCGCACTAGCTCCCTGGCCCTGCGACTCGTGCTCGCACTTTTCCTAATTTGCTCTATAATTCGCAGTTGGATGTATTGCATTGCTGTTTATGTTCAACACATTTTTTAATAAAGTAAAACAAAACAATCGATGTACATCGAATAATAAATATAATCATTTCTTCATTTAGTTGGTGTATTTATCTATTCCGTCATCTCTCACGAGAGAGCGCCACTTGCATGACTAGCAAGGACGCCCTTACCGCGTTGTAGTCAGTTTCGCAAACAATTCTTGACACGGCATTTAATAGTCGGTCCATGCCGCGTGCGGTTCACGCGGCGCAGAGTCACACGCCCCTCTCCGCAGCAATGTGCCGCACGCAGATCGATAATATTACAAAGTACTACTCATATAACAAAGAAAATTCCAATTTCCAAAAATCCGCGCCAATTTCTATTCCGATTCCGATGAAAACTCCAAACAGATACGAAATTAATGTAATTGCATTTCATACTTTCGTCTGTTTGTACCGGCGTTTCTTATCGCGATGACTAGGCGGTTTTGATTCAGGGGATAAAGTAAACCTATTTAGCCGGTGATTTTGTAAGTTTTCCAATATTATGAACCAATATGGGTCATTTAAATATTTTACACATTATGATTGGTTCATGCAGTTTTATTCCATAAACTATGGGCTTTTCCCGCGACTTTGTCCGCGTCAAGTTAGGGTTTTTAAAGATTTCGTTGGAATTTCTCTAAATCCATTCGTGGGTAGAGAGATATAGAGAGACTATATACGTTATATACGTTGCAGAGAGTAGGTACCTACGTATTGAAGCAATAACTTTTTAAGCCGAGCGGTTTAAATTTTGTTTTTTAATTTATTCCATTGTACAAGTTAGCCCTTGACTGCAATCTCACCTGCTGGTAGCTAGTAAGTGATGACTGATAATGCAATCAAAGATGAAAGTGGGCTAACTTGGCAAGGACATGGCAGTTTTATTAAACCCATACCCCTGATCGGTTTCTACGCGGCATCGTACCGGAGCGCTAAACCGCTTGACGGCATGGCTTTACCGGTACTACTCGTGCGCAATAAGTTGAGACCGGGGGCGGTGACGCCACAGACGCGTGGTTGTACTGTAGACAAAAATCGGAGCGCGTCGTCGTTGCGTGACATAAGCAAGTACGAGACAGACGTTAAAAAAATGGCGTTGTCTACAGTACAACACGGGAGCTTGAGGGGAAGTTACAGGGCAAGCGGGCGGAGGGTTTCATTCCAGGCGAGTCTCAACTTATCGCGCACGGGTAGTACAGTGGTAACCAGCCACGGTCGCAGGCTACCCACTAGACTAGACCAGACACAATTTAGAAATTATAAATTGCTATATTAGGTAATTGTTATGCTAGGAATCTAAACCACGAGGCACGAAATTTGAAAAACCGGCCAAGTGCGAGTCAGGCTCGCGCAATGAGAGTTCCGTACTACAGTCGTATTTTTTCAACATTTTGCACGATAATTCAAAAACTTTGATGCATAAAAATAAATAAAAATCTGTTTTAGAATGTACAGGTGAAGACCTTTCATATAATACCCCACTCAGTGGCGTGCACAGGGTTTGAAGCCAGGGTAGGCATTAGTTAAATAGGAACCTGTTTACTGGCAGGTCTTAATGAAAAATATGCATTGAGCTTACAACTGGGGTAAGCAGTGTATTTATGCCTCTATGACCTGCACTCTACTGACCCCACTTGATACTAATTATTAGTTTATAATTCACGGTTTTCAGATTTTTCCCCAAATGTCAGCTATAAGATGTACCTAGTACCTACCTGCCAAATTTCATAATTCTAGGTCAACGGGAAGTACCCTGTAGGTTTCTTGACAGACAGACAGACAGACAGACACAACAAAGTGATCCTATATTTATATATATTTTTCCTTTTGAGGTACGGAACCAAAAAAAACCCTAAATCCACACGGATGAAGTCGCGGGCATTATTTAGTTATAGAACACGACATGTCGAGATGGGAATCGGGATGTAACGCTCTGTACACCCGCACAGCCCCCGCGCTAACCCGGTGCGGGCGAGCGCGGGTGACGTCAATCTGTCGCGGACTATACCCATATTATAATATTATAGTCGGGCATCATTTAGTTACCTACTCGTATATAATATTATAGTAGAAAAAACTTTTTCTACAAGCTGGACATCGCTAAACACAGTCTAGGCACTTTTAAATTCGCAAGGTGCGCGCGCGCTGGATCCATGTGCAGACGAGTCATGTATATTGCACGATCTGCAATGCGCTGACACTAGCTAACGCATAACTTTTACACACTATACTTAACCCAAGGAATTCTGGCCTCTATTGTGATTGCTCAAAGGTACATTTTCATTTGGACATTTTTTCGAATATGCAGCATCGTTTGTGGTTTACTGTACCGTGTCGAACGCAAAGCTGACTCCTCAGTTGGTGTCACTTTACGCGGCTATGTGAGAAAGCAGGCCATGTTGGGAGGTAGGTATGTATTTTCAAAAGTGATACACTAATGTTTTACTTAGTTATATTTATTAATACATTTAGTAGTAGTAGCCTAGAGTGAGAGTCGTGATAGCCTAGTGGTTAGGACGTACGCCTCCTATTCGGGAGGTCGGGGGTTCGATTCCGGACACGCACCTCTAACTTTTCGGAGTTACTTGCGTTTTGAGAAATTAAGTATGGGGTTCCGTACCTCAGAAGGAAAAAAGGAATCCTTATAGGATCACTTTGTTGTCTGTGTATCTGTCAAGAAACCTATAAGGTACTTCCCGTTGACCTAGAATCAAGCAGATAGGTAGGTCTATCGGCACACAAAGAGACAAATCCGAAAAGTGTGAATTTGTGTGAACTTCACAAAAAAATGTGTTCATGAATAAATATAATAAAACAGATTTGTATTTATTTTTATGTGTACTTAATAGTTTTTGATTTGTCGTGCAAAATGTCGAAAAAATACGACTGTAGTACGGAACCCTCACAGAAGAATACAGCTGGGCTGGGCAGCATTTGGAAAATTGCGCCAAGTCTTCAATTTGTTGATACCCCAAAGCCTAAAGGCGAAAGTCTTAAATGAGTGTGTCCTACCAGTGATGACGTATGGCGCTTAAACATGGACACTGATACCGTTGGCCTTGTCCACAATTTCAAAGTTGCTCAGTATGCTATGGAGCGGGCTATGTCGAGTATCTCTATGAGAGACAAAATCCTTAATGAGGAAATCCGCAGGAGAACCAGAGTGAAGTGGCAGTGGGCAGGCCACGTCTGCCGCAGAATCGATGGCCGCTGGGGCAGACGTGTTCTAAAGTGGAGACCGTGAATCAGCAAGCGCAATGTGGGACGACCTCCAACTCGCTGGACTGACGAGGAAGGCGGCGGATCGTGAGTGGTGGCGCGCTCTTGGGAAGGTCTATTTCCAGCAGTGGACGCAAACAGGCTGGTATTGAGTACGGAACCCTCAGTGCGCGAGTCTAACTCTCACTTGGGCGGGTTTTTTTGCCAAGGCAGTCGTCTTTTTAATTCAATTCAATTAGGTTCGACTTGTTAACATTAGCTTTTTACACAATACACAATTCGTTCAGCTTACCGTAGTTTAAAGAACGGTCACTGGGTTTCAGTCTATATACAGATTTTGGCAGCTTTGTATGTCCGTCACCGAATCTCAGCCGTTCAGCCTGCAGAGGCGAAATGTCAAGTTTGCTGCAATGTCATGAGAGACGGGCACGTCTTTCAAATTTTGTTACGTTCTATTTCAGAATTCAGAATTTAAAGCAAATTAAGGTTTAAGGCTCCCCCACACAGGCGCGTTATTATAGGTCGATAATATCGCATGCGTTATTGCGATATCTGTTTTCAGTACGTTTTGTATTAGGATGGTCATGTAGTTACACACTGCTGCGATAATACGTCCTACTTCCATTGCGGCGTTATTATGTGTGGGGAGCCTTTAAAGTACTTTAAAACTTTAAATACTGGAATGGATATACATTATACATATATACAAGTTCCCCGGCTTCGCATGGGTGCAATGTAGATACTAATGTGGTGTCATTGAGGTGTATTTGCCTCGGAAACTCTCAAATGATAGGATTTTTTCCGACCTAATTCACATTATTTCAATTTCTCTAGGGATCACTAATTTCTGAAGAACTAAACTATAGCTATAAACCTTCCTCTTGAATCACTCTATCTATTGGTGAAAACCGGATTAAAATCCGTAGCGTAGTTTAAAAGATCCACGCGTTCATACATACATACAGACGCGGGAAGCGACTTTATTTTATACTATGTAGAGAAGTAGGTACGCTGGAAGAGGTGTGCCACTGCCATACAAAATGACAGTTATTTTTTGTGCCGATTCGAAGAGCCCCGCCGAGCGTATGCCAAGAGCGTATCTGCCAAAGCTACCATGATCCAAACTTCATAGTTGCTGATCGTTCCTCTCTATTTGGGGATAATATATTACGCAGAGAAACTTTCAGCTTTTATAAAATAACGCAGGTCTGGCCCGCGGTGGCTCTTAGTCCATTGATATAGTTGTGTAAAAGTATAAATTCCTGAATTTGTAGCGAACTCGAATGCGATGGCACCAACGTTCATTGAAGTTGATTGGGCCCAGTAATTTCCACGCCTTGCACAGTCACTCTGTTATGAAACATTATTCAACTTATAAACAAAGACGACTAGCCATCAGACTACTATAAAAATAGATAAGTAAGCACCTAGCAGTAGTAAGGATTTTTGCGCATTGCATCCGAATTCCGATCCGAATCTGAAAATTCTCGATTCGAAATAGCCGTGGTACCTACCTACTATATTTTATTACTAGCTGATCCCCACGTGGATTTAGATTTTTAAAAATCCCGTAGGAACTTTTGATTTGACCAGGACAAAAAGTAACCTATCCGTAGTAGCCCGTCCCCGTGATGCAAGATAAATATCTCAGTCGTAAAAACATTTAAACGCATGATTCTTTAAAAATCCCGTGGTATACCCACAATTTAAGTATGCAATTCCTTACACCATCAGGGCTGAGGAGTTGGGTCCTCGAGTTCAAAAAGTCTTTACTTTTTAGGTACGTAGCTCCAATATCATCGTACTGCGACGTAATCGCGCTGCATGCACGGACTGCCGCGGCCGTCGCAATTTATTTTAATTTCGTGATATCTCCTAAGATATTATTCTAAATGAAATGATACAAAGGACAATTTTGGTCTAAATTAAATACTTGAGATGACAATTTTTTTTATTTTCAGAAGGTTAATAACACTATGATAGTAAAAACATCTTCGAAAGTAAAGCTTTGTTTTAGACCACATTTGAAAATCATAAAAATGGTTATTGTGAGCCTACCGTAAAAGATAGATATAATATGCTATCGCGGACTTTTTTAGAGCTGTTTAAGATGAACAATTTCACTAAACATTGTTTTCGTGAGGCAGCGCACGCCCACGAAAGCTCACAGATGAGACGACTTTTTTTACTTTATTGCAATTTTCGAAGGGAATTTTCAAAATCGGTTTAGTAGTTCCAAAGATTAGGTACCCCCTACAAACAAACTTACAGATATTACCTCTTTGAAGGGTTGCGCACTAGATCTGAATTTCATTTTTAGAGTCCAAGAATATCTCTAAATCGGAGCATTATTTACTAACCGAAATATATCTATAAGTAAGTAAATCTTGTATCAGTATGAACTATGAACGCCTGCCCACTGCGTCCGATCCGAATTCGAGCCGTCATGCGTCATGCCAGTCTCAAGAATACGCAAGCAACAACGTCGAAACGGTCGCAGCGTAAAATCGATATCCGGATTCGATTAGAGTTTTCTAGTTTTATATATCTGAATTTTCTCGGATTCGGATCGGATGCGACGTCCGCCTCCTAATCGGAGGTCGAGGGTTCGGTCCTGGGCACGCACCTCAAACTTTTTGGAGTTACGCATATAGCGTTTTAACTTTTAAGTAATTGAATATCACTTGCTACGGTGAAGGAAAACATCGTGAGGAAACCAGCATGCCTGAGAGTTCTTTATAATGTACTCAACGGTGTGTGAAGTCTGCCAATCCGTACTTGGCCAGCGTGGTAGACTATGGCCAAAACCCTTGCAATTCTGAGAGTTGAGCCGTGCTCTGTGGTGAGCTAGTGATCGATTGATAATGATGATGACGCTGACTACGCTACTACCACTACTTTGGTACTTTGCAGTTAGTTTGGTACTTTTGCCACTACGTAGATGGTATATAATGTAAAATCCTAAGGTAGAATCCTTCTCTAATCATAATACGGATTATAAATCTCTACATAGTATAAAATAAAGTCGCTTCCCGCGTCTGTATGTATGTATGAACGCGTAGATCTTTTAAACTACGCAACGGGTTTTAATGCGGTTTTCACCAATAGATAGAGTGATTCAAGAGGAAGGTTTATAGCCATATTTTAATTCTCAAAAAATTAGAGATCCCTAGAGAAATTGAAATAATGTGAATTAGGTCGGAAAAAAATCCTCTCATTTGAGAGTTTCCGAGGCAATGACACCTCAATGACACCACATTAGTATCTACGTTGCACCCATGCGAAGCCGGGGCGGGTCGCTAGTGGGTTATAAAAACTATTTAGTCTGTAGGCAATGTCTTTATGTATGAAGTGCAGGCCGCCTAAGTGTTACGGTACACAATGAACCAAAAGCTTAATTTGATATTTTCCGCTATAACAGATCAATTAATCTATATGGTGCAACATGCAGTATGCGATATGCACCGCCCGCCCTCCCACTGCTAAACATGTAGGAAAAGCCAACCACCAAGCAAGCAAAATGCACCACCACCTCGTGTGCCACCACCACGCATTTATTACGCTGTTACGAATAGCATCAATAGCTACGAATTACGATTAACAATTTATATTTTAAAAAAAATTGTACATTGGAAAAGCATTTCCATATGAAAATACTGTAAAGGCCTCGTTAAAGCCTAAATGATTTCAGCCGCTGATTATTTCATCTGATCATAAAGCATGGTTTCTAGCTATCTATATTCTATACTACTGAATACTAATAAATGATATTGAAGTGTCTGTCTGTAATTTAGAAATAAATACCTCATATTAAGCTCATATGGTTATTTAACTGCACCATAAATGAATCACACGTTTTTAAAATTTTTGTCTGTCTGCCTGTCTGTCTGTCTGTTTGAACGGGCTTATCTTCGGAACGGCTGAACCTATTTTGACAGGACTTTTGCAGACAAGTATAAGATTAACCAAGGAGTAACATAGGCATATTTTTAAACCGACTTTCAAATCACCGAAATCTCCGAGATTTCTGAACCGATTTTTTAAAGAATCATGCGTTTAAGTAAATGTTTTTACGAAATTTGGTACTGAGTTACCTTGCATCCCGGGGACGGGCTACTACGGAGAGGCTATTTTTGTCCTGTAAAATCAAAAGTTCCTACGGGATATTAAAAACCTATATCCACGCCGGCGCCGGCGAAGCCGCGAGCATCAGCTAGTCTCTGTATAATATTCAAATTCGTAAGTCATGATCAACCCATCGCCGGCTCACTACTAAACGCGGGTCTCCTCTCGGATTGAACGCTCTTGAACGTGGACGCAAGAAGTGAAATATTACAAAGTTGATTGCTCCTGATGACCGTTTTTTTATTAAGTTGTAAGATTTTAGTCGAGTGCGAACTCGTAAACAATACTTAAAAAATATTCAAGTACCTGACTGAAAAACGTAACTTACGATACTTCAGCCTTAATATGATATATGTAGGTACATAATAAACCTTATTTATAAAGAAAATAAGACATAAATTCGCATTGTTAGTAGCGTTGGCAGTAGACCTGTAGCGTTAGTACCTACTTGGTAGTAGGGATAACTAACTATTATACAGTAGATATACTCGATGGATGACGTAAATGTTCGTCAACCGTTTTCCTCAGGTGTTTATTTCTACGAAGAAAATTATAACTTTAGCAGATAGAATTGATTTTTAAATAAGATAGAAGAATAAACAAGTTAACTCGCGCCGGCTTCGTCCGTTAGAAATTTCTGAAAAGCCAACGTGCAAAATGTCTAGTTTCTAGACACTTCGCACGTTCACTCATTTTCAGTTCATTTCTTAACGTACAGCTTGGTTCGAGCCACTGATCTCTACTAATACAAGTAGGTACGCTGGACCTGCGATTGCCGACCTGTTTTTGAAGCAACTTGATTTTTGCTATTTTGGCGTTAATAATTACTAAAGCACTATAGCAGAG
Source organism: Maniola hyperantus (assembly GCF_902806685.2). Classification (NCBI taxonomy): domain Eukaryota; kingdom Metazoa; phylum Arthropoda; class Insecta; order Lepidoptera; family Nymphalidae; genus Maniola; species Maniola hyperantus. The sequence goes on from NC_048553.1 coordinate 6,297,173, forward strand.
CAGAGCGATAACTTTTCGACAAATCAGATTATTGAAAGATGAAAGAAAGAAAACTAGCTTATTAACCTGTTTCTTGATGGAGTGACCTTCTCTCAACCTTGAATGCACTCATAAAAATCTGATAAAAGTCCATCCAATGACTGATTGCAGATAGCTTTAAAATATCAAAAAAGAAAAAGAAAAAAAAGAGCTTATTAACCTTGTGCAATGTGCATAATGTATAAACAAATTTAAAATGAGTGGTTAGTAGTAATTAGTAATAAAATACTTAACTTACTGTAGGTATACATATATTGGTCTATTGAAGATGTCTCCGCTACGCTCTGCTTCAGTGTAAACGTACCCCTAACTAGCTGCGCCTGTAACTTCGTAACATTAACGTTAAATATCGTTAACAACTTACTTTCACTCCAGTAAAAATTTCAAGTTAAATCATAAGGAAGGGTCATAAAAAATCGGAGTTTGTCCCGATTGCAATTTGGAATTGCCCAGATTGAACTTTGCATGATTTGCGGAGATAAAGTCTGGTGTCCCCCGCGTTATCATACGTGACTCATATTCGTATTTATTTATCTAAAGAGACGTTAATTTAATTTAATATTATTGTGAAATTTTACTATAGGGACTTTCTACTCAAGAAATAGGCTAATCACGAAGGGGCCATGAAGAGCATCTGTAATAAATTATGTACTTCGGATAACTGCAACTGTAGTTCTGTTCATTAATCCTATAATTTTATTCTATACCTGCAGCTAAAAATCCTTTAAGGTGCGTTTCCATTGAAGGGAAGTGGATCGGAAACGTGTGTTTTCGACTAATATAATAATTTTATCACGTCATTTCTAAAGAAATCCTAATATTTATTTTATTTTAAAAAAGACCCGTTTTTATTACGAAATGTTTTGGCTCTTTGGGTCAAGAGGATTTTAGGAGTTCTAAGATGCCTGATAATAACTGAAAGTTTCAGACCTAACCTACCTATCCTCATTTCCCATGAACTCTCGGGCTAAAAAGGTGCGTCCAGGGTCCAGACAGAAATGCATCCCATATTTTATTATACCACATTTACCATTTTTTTTATTTTTTTTTATTATATTAATAATCACATTTTACAATAATATGAGTGGTGCTGCGAAAGTGTCTTTGTTGGTTTGTCCTTCAACCACGTCGCGACGGAGCAACACCGGGCTGATGTAATTTATGGCATGGGTATAGTTAAAGACCTGGACAGTGACATACTTTTAATCCCGGAAAATCAAAGAGTTCGCTCGGGATTTTTAAAAACCGAAATCCATACGGACGAAGTCGCGGGCATCAGCTAGTTATTGATAAGAGAGATGGGTGCCCAATGAGTCACACTCAATCGTGCCACAGTGTGACTCGTTGAGGATAAAAGAGATACATGACCAACTTCAACATGATTTCAACGAGAGCTTAACTTTTTATTCAGACGAATAGAGTCGTGCTTATTTTTTTCAACGATCAGTGGAAAATTGAAACAAAGGAACAATGCATTTCTTTGTTTAAAAAAATCCATATTAAAATACGATTTAATAGGCTGTAGCTGGGTCAAAATAACTATGGGATTGATTATTTAAAAAATAAGTTTTTACGATTTTGTAGTAAACAATACGTACCTACCTACCCGATTGTGTAAAACACCGTAGAGCCTCCATGTGAAGGTACCCGGTAAAGAGTAGGTACATAGACTCCATCATACTAGTAGCACGGAGCTGTTGGACACAAGCGATACAAGACATTGTGAGTACACCGGTAGGTAGGTATTTGTCGTTAAAAGTTTGACTAATGTAGTTAATTTTGTCATCATCTTTCAGCCTCTAGCCTTAAACTTTAACAATTTTGGCAGGGGGTTGCCACGACACGAAGTGTCTGACTGCTGCTAATGCATGACGTGATTTCTGATACTATTTCGAAGAAAATATAAAAAAACCAGCCAAGCTTTGGCTTTTATAAAATAACGAAGATCTGGCACGCGCTGGCTCTCTCTCTAATATATCGTCTGCAGTTCATTGTGCTGAAAGGCGCTCAGTCCATACTTGACTTACACGGTCTTCTCCGCTTGAGAACTTTTCGGCTAACGGTCACCGTTCTTTTTAGAATAGAATAGAATAGAAATACTTTTATTCACATAAACTTTTATAATTAGTTACTTTCGTATTAACGAAGGTCGAAGTCGACTGTCGAGGTAACGAAAGTCGAAGTCGACTGTCGAGGTAACGAGGTTCAAAATCGACTGTCGAGGTAACGAAGGTCGAAGTCGACTGTCGAGGTAACGAAGGTTGAAATTGACTGTCGAGGTATCGAAGGTCAAAGTCGATTGTCGAGGTAACGAAGGTCAAAGTCGATTGGCGAGGTAACGAAGGTCGAAGTCGATTGTCGAGGTAACGAAGGTCGAAGTCGACTGTCAAGGCAAAGAGGGTCGAAATCGACTGTCGAGATATCAAAGGTCGAAGTCGACTGTCGAAGTAACGAAAGTCGAAGTCGACTGTCAAGGTTACGAAGGTCGAAGTTGACTGTCGCGTTAACGAAAGTCGATCTCGACTGTCGAGATAACAAAGGTCGATCTTGACTGTCGAGATAACGGAGGTCAATTGCGACTGTCGAGGTAACAACGTTAAAAAATATAAAAATATGTTTTTATTCAATTAAGCTTTTACAACTTACTTACTTACTTAGGTTTGGTAGATGCATTTGACAATTCAAAAGTAACAGCCGTACTCAGAGTCACTTACACGTTACTTAAGTTTAATTAAAACGAGAAAGCTATATCTCTCATAAATCTGTCTCGTTTTAACTCAGCCTTGAGTAACGATTAGCGACTTTGAGTGCGGCTGTTACTTTTGAATTGTCAAATGCATCTACCACTGGCTCATGCCTTTCCTACCGAGAAGAACCAGCACGAAACTCGTCGGTGACGGTCCAGGGATCCTTTGGTTTTCTTTAACTGACTTCATTTATTTGTCCTTAGGCCACGATTACACCTGTAAATTTTACTCGCGTAAGTAGCTTGGCTACGTGATTAATTTACAACAAATTTACTAATCTTAATGTATTTATATTTTAGGAAAATTGTCGTAAGTTAATCATGTAAGCTACAATACGTGAATAAAACTTGCAGGTGTAATCGTGGCCTTACGTTAGTCGTCAATGCCGTAGGTAGCCTTATATTATAATAACTGACGTTTCATACCTTCAGTACTCGGCCGATAAACAAACAATTATTAATTTATTTCTTACTGAAACTTTCATAAGAGTGGGGCGGATATGTATCAACGTTGTTCATGCTTTAATGAGTTGAAATTTGAATACACCTTGTTCATTCTTTGCAGGTGAACCGTAGAGGACGGTGTGTACTCATCTCATTCTCATTATGATTTTGCGACTTATGTCAACGATCAACATCACTTCAACTTGACATGAAACTCCACGCGATTTTCTCTCTTTTTCTGTAGAACACAGGTTCTATTTTTGCGCGTAGACATTTCTGTATTTTAGGATTTAGGAGTATCGTACACTCCACGTTACTTGGTATCGCTCGGCGCTCAGCGTCGATGTTTTCCTCAGTCGTTTTTATCTATATCTCTGCTCTTTGACTTCGTCTGACGTATAAAAATAGTGTCTCTATATTTTGAACTTTATTTTCCATGAGATAGAGTAGTTATTGCAATGATAGCGAATTCGTTTTTGGACTCATTAGTCGCGACTTTTGGTATTTTGCATTTTTGTTAACAGTAGCAATAATATGCGACTTAATGGGAAATTAAAGTTTTTGATTCATTCTTATTTTACATGCCATGCATCCGGTAGCAAAGATAGGCATGATGAATGAAAATTATTATAGGATGAGGCCTGGGAGCCAACCAAAGCGTGATGGCACTCAGCAGCAGCCACGTGTGAAGGTAACTTGCTCGGCATTTACACTAAACACGCGCGTACGGGTGCACAATATTTTGTGGAACTCTGTGAGTAGGTACCTACCTACCTAACGGGGCAACTGGGATATGTGACTTCTACGCACCATAGGATATCGATGTAGGTTCATATTATCAAAACAAATATAGGTACATTTTAAATCAAAGTACCTAGGTACCTACCTACTAAGTAAGTACCTACCTAGGTACGTAGGTATCTCAGTAGTTTTATACAAAAATATATCGGTAGGTTGTTAGCTGTAAGCTTTTGTAATATAAAGGTACATACCAACTTATTTTTAGTTAGGAAGTAACTACGTACCTAATTGGTAGGTAAGTACCTACACCTAATCTACCTACAACTAGTAGGTACCTACCTACTTAATAATTTCCTAATTTATTAATTATAGGTAGGTACATTACTTACCTAATGAACCTACATTTTATAAAAGTAGAGCAGAGAGCCATAGGATCTCTGGACAATAAGTTCTAAGATTCTATGGCTAATAAGTCTCAGTAGGTAGGTTAAGTAAGTATAGTTACCTACCAAAAACTTTCATGAAAGTATGTGGGTAGAGGTCGCTGGTAGTCCCTAACTATAGTTTCACATAAAAAAGTGCGACTTCTTCCAGTAGGTAGGCATCAACATAAAGAAATCGCATGTGGAGTTTTGGGAGCTGAATAAATAAGGCAGAGTGTTCAAGGTTGACGGAGGTTTTGTAGGACTAGGTGCGGCGTATGCGGGCTTGCGAGGTGCGACGACGTCGCGGCGCCGAGACTCGAGAGCGATCGTCCAGCGTGCGGCGACCGCGAGCACTGCCTGGCCGCCGCGCTCGGCTGCTCCGGTCGCCGAGAGCAGCGCTGACGCAACGCGCGACCTCTTTGTCCGGCCCCACGGACTCAAGCGGAATGTCCGCCGAGCCGGCCTCGCCGCTGCGACACCGACCGCGCTCGACTAATTACGAATGTCAAATGTTATCGCACGCAACCGTCCGCCGTCCGCCGGCCGCCTCGTCCGCACTCCGCTGCGCCACTCTTCATAATAATAAAACCTGATATTTAAAACGGAACGTCCTTCTAACGCCGTGTAGTTGCGCCGACGCCAATCTACGATAATAATAAGCCTGGCTCCCAGAGAGCGATGCGCTAAAGCGCTCCAGCATACTGCTCTACTAGACGCCATTCCGCTGAAAAGCGCTACAGCGATGCAGAGATACGCTCCGCAGCGCTCACATAAGTACGGCCAGTTCTATGCGCGCCTGTATAGCTATTAAATGTATATAGAATATATAGTAGTAATCGCTCGACGCAGCGGTATTATGTCGGAAATATACCGGCTGCGCCGCGCCTCGAGCCGATTCGCCGTTTTACTATTTAGTTTGTATGGGAAGTTTATTCTGGATTTTTTTAAGGATTAGAAAGGGTTATTAAAATAATTTTACTGGTAAATTATAAAGTATAGGGTAAGCTTTCCCAGAAAGTGTATTGGGGTGTTCTGAAAGTTCAAATTTCAAAATTATTGTTGACATGTGAATTTTCGTAAAAATATTCTTAACAGCATTAGCTCATTCCATTGAACACATTTATTGCTTAATCTAAAGTTAAAATTATTTTCTTACATATTTTTTAAAAGTTTTTTTATACCAAAATCTTATCCAAAACCTTCCCTTACATTTTTATAATAAAATATAGTAACAATTAGAAACAGAGTCAGGACTAAACCACTGTTCTACAATCAAATTAATATTGTATGTACATACTGATAATAACACCCTGACTCTTGATAGCTACTTATCAATAAAATTACGAACTCCTTTCGAAACAAGAACTTAATTCCAATTTATTATTCGAATAATATATTTTATAATAAAATAAGATAAACTATTTGACAAAAAATCGGATTACACGTTTTCTTCATACCTACTGTTTAAATAACTTACGACCATTATTTATTTACAGCTAATCATAAGATTTTGAGTTTATGCAATGGAATTCTTTTTTTTTCAATGAAACACTTTTAAAGTTAATGTAACATAAGATAATGATGTAAAGATAATGATTTTACCAGTGTTACCAGTTTTAATTTAAAAAAGATATCTTTTTACTTAGCTGACAACAAATCAAATTCATACACTATACAGACATATTATATAAGTAATAATGATTACATAATTATAATTATAAATTTTCAATTAATTTTTTCCATTAGAAAACAATCAATACATAATATGTAGCAAGGTGCAGAGGAAGGCGACGACACTCGTAACACAAGCTGTCTTAGTACGAGTGTCTAAGCACTTCTTTTTCAGGATCACATGTAAAACAACACTATTATCATAATTTGTAAAGAGTAATACATTGGAGCCTCTTTAACTTGAACTTCAAGGAAAAGCATAAAAATTTCGAGTTAACGAATCTTTGACTTATCGAGGACTTCGAAAGAAGGAGTTTTAAATTATTCAATTTACAGAGGCATATGAACTAACTATGTAATACCTCAAGTTATAGTCTTGACTCATGAGAGAAAAAACATCAACTTTTAAATGAAAAAGTATGAACATGAAAATAGGTAGTAAACCAATATTTTATGTAGATAGCGCAGGAATTACACTTTCAACGTAAACGTAAAATGTAAAAAATGTAAACAATATTTATTAATAAGTGAGAAAGTCCTTAGGACGAAAATTGCCCTAGGAGCTAAATTCTTTCTTCTTGGAATTGGTTATTGAATGATTCTTGCTTCGTGTTACACAGTCTTACGCACAAAATTTCGACGTACAGAGGCTGCATATTGCTTCTTCGAGATCGAGAGTCTGCTAGTTTTGTAGTTCGCGTTACAGGAACGTGATATGTATGAATAGTACATCGTAGGGAAATCATATTTAGTTCCAGTTATAGCATCTAAATAATGCAAGTTGTAGGGTTTTTGTACTTCAACGGAAGGAAATGATTAATTACTTTGTCTTAGAGAGGATTTCAAGTTAAGGGGGTCCGAGTTAAAGAGGTTCGACTGTAATTTTAGAAGTACATTTATTTTTGTCAAATAAATAAATAAATTGCAATTGAAATAATGCTGTCACAGTCAACTAACTTATCATACTTATCATGAACTACAGTGTTGTCACAGTCTACCAACATCCAAAAAGACCAAGTTTTTTATTACCAACGGATTTAGCCAGCCCATAGGTATTTCCCATGAAATATTTCAAATTATAACTAACATTGTGGTCTTCTGACAAAGGACATTTGACCTTATCACTAGCACTGCTATCTTGATGATATAAAATTTAATAGTAAAGATGATTTACTACAAAGTCCTAAGGTGTAGTGGGAATAAGTGAAGCTTCAAGAAATTTGGCAGGTAGGTAGATCTTATAGCTGACATTCGGGGAAAAATCTGAAAACCGTGAATTTGTGGTTACCTCACACAAAAAAAATTAAATTGTGGTCATGAACTAATAATAATTAGTCTAAGTACTATTAATCTAAGTACTATATGACTAAGTAATAATAATTAATGAGTGCATGTTGACATACTTCTTTTTGTATTTTATTTTTACACTTCTGATGTCTGTTTTATTAATTCTAATATTGATATTTTGTAATCGCAGTATTTTATTTTGTTTTGTATTCAATATTCTTGTAGTAATTATTATTGATGACTTATTTAAATTAGGTACATATTATTGACATTTATTGTACCTACTTAATAACATTGCACTCCAAATTGGTAATACACTGCTGCCAAAAAAATATTTTTGTAACACCAATTCACGTGTATTTTTGCAATAAATTATGAATTATAAATAAATAATAAATAAATAAAATCTTTAATATCTTTACAAACATGTAATATTATGAATTAGTATTTTCACTTTTCTAAGTAAGACAACTATATCAAGTGGGGTATCATATGAAAGGTCTTCACCTGTGCATTCTTAAACAGATTTTTATTTATTTTTATGTATCGTAGTTTTTGAATTATCCTGCAAAATGTCGAATAAATTCGACTGTAGTATGGAACCCTCATTGCGCGAGGCTTACTCGCACTTGGCCGGTTTTTTTTAATTGTTATCTGCTGCAAATTTTAATGGACTAAGAGCCAAAAAAAGCTGAAAGTTTCTCTGCGTAATGTCTCCAGCACAGGGAGGAACGATCAGCGAGTATGAAGTTTGGGTCATGGTGGCTTTAACAGGTAATAAAGGTGTAAGAAATCTTACGTCAAAGTATAAAGTCAATTTTTTATATTTGTATTAGAAATCACGTTATGCATTGCCAGACACTTGGTGTCGTCCGAAAACCCCGTTCAAACCCCACCCATTTCACTATTGTCATACATACTCCTAGCACAAGCTTGACGCTTAGTTGGAGAGGAAAGGGGAATATTAGTCATTATTGGCTAATGTTCTTCTTAAAAAAAGTTCATACAAAAATGCCCATGGTCCTTTCATAAACATAAAATTAATTCGTACATATTCAAACGTAAACAATTTGCACATCGCCCGATGTAAACAATAAAGAAAAATATGAAACGATGATCGGCCTGTAGCGCGGCGCGTCCCTGTGTCAGCTATAGCGTGGCCTTATAGATGGTTGTTTGCGCTCACAGAGTGCGGTGAACAGCGCTCACCGGCGCCGCGCCTGTGTGCGGGTTCTCGTACGCGCGCACACTTCAACGCGGTGCGCACACTTGCGCAGCGTGTACGGTGCGTTCCGAAACCGCTCTCTATTCTATCTATGCGAAGGCGTCGTATCGCCTCGTATAGCGGGCACGCTCGGGGCGAGGAATTTAGAGGCGGGGGTCGTATCGTTAATTGTTATGAAGTTGATTTCGGTCCTGAAATTCCGAAATAGGTATTTTGAAATAACGCCTCTTTTTCATCAACAAGACAAACCTTAACTTGTCATGCAGAATATTCCTTGTTGTGCCAATTCGGTGTTAATTGTTATTAATTTATGGGAGTAAATAGTTAAATACTAAATTGAGTGGCCGTCTTGCGTCACTTTTTGCCGTCCGCTGCCGCTAGAGCGCGCTCGGGGATAGCCTAAAGGTTTTAGGGTTGTGCGTGGGTGTTTTCGTTTGTTGTTCGATTGTAGGTGGCGTGTTATCAGCCGACCGCTGATAACGATGTAAATTGTACCGTGAGCGGAGCGCGTAGGATACAATATCGCGGTTATTGCTGCACGGAACCGCGTGGAAACGATCGTGAAACAAGTCCATGGTTACCAAGTACCTACCTACCACCAGCCCAGTAAGACTTGGGTCATGGACCATGGTAGGGAATTTACTTTAAGGATGCGTTTCGGGGTCTCTATACTGAAGTGAATAACCTAATAAATACCTACCTACCCTACTTACATATAAACAGATCAATATTAAAACCTACGTAGGTAGGTAGGTACCTATTTACTGTTTAATTCATCATCATGAGCAACCCATCGCCGGTTTACTACTGAGCATGGGTTTCCTCTCAGAATGAGAAGGGCTTGGTCATAGACCATAGTCCACCACGCTGGCCACCTGCGGATTGGCAGACTTTACGTAGGTACCTAGGTAACCTTTGAGAACATTATGGAGACTCTCAGGTATGCAGGTTTCCTCACGATGTTTTCCTTCATCGTTAAAGCAAGTCATATATAATTTCTTAAAACGCATATAACTTCCAAAAGTTAGAGGTGCGTGCCCGGGATCGAACCCCCAACCTCACGTCTAGGAGGCGGACGTCTTAACCACTAGGCTATCACGGCTCTTTCACTATTTTAATATCGATCGATGTTAAAATGATAGCCATCCCATCAGGCTCATTTGGCATTAGTTGGTTCTACATTGCCGCTTCACTGGGTGATATTAAAATAATTTTTCATAGAAAACCTTCAATGGATTAAAAATAAATGTCAAATAAGCTCTGTGCAGTATTGATTACTGAGCTAGCTGGCTAGCTCGCTTCTATTTACATCCACATAAGTCATCCTTTAGCGTTAGACTGAATCTGAAACACACAACACGCCACGGAAGGATGTCACACTGAACGCGCGCGTATGTGTGTATGAGTTATATAATTCACTAACTTATGCTCGCGACTTCGTGCGCGTGGACTACACAAATTCCAAACCCCTTTTTCACCCCCTTAGGGGATTAATTTTCAAAAATCCTTTCTTAGCGGATGCCAACGTCATATTAGTTAACTACATGTCAAATTTCAGCCCGATCCGTCCTTTTCCTTTTTAACCGACTTCCAAAGAGGAGGTGGTTCTCAATTCGGCCCGTTTTAATAAAAAAAAAATAAGTAGAAGAATTGTATGGAGTAAGTCGCTAGGGCATGACTCCGACAGCGCACAACTGCAGAACTGCGCGCGCGGTTCCAACGCGTGCTTGCAGTACCCGTAGTATAAGATTTTATGTCACACCAAACGTTGCTAGAATCCGAGAGTCGAAACACTTCTGCGTTATAGTAAACTGGATCTTAATTACCTTGTTTTAAAGCTCAAGTTTGTCTACACATCTATAGCCAGCGCTCCAAGCGGAAACCTTGCGAAATTAAAATCAGTGACATTGAATTTTTGACTTCAATTGAAGGTTCTTTAGGTCCATTTTACTTTGATGTTATTGTGTTTCGATTCTCGAATTCTAGCAACATTTGATCAGACGAAAAATCTTATACTACGGGTATAACATAGCTCCTTATGACTCCGTAACGAGAAGATATTAATATTATAAAAATTGCATTTTATAAAGAGGTAAAGTTTGTAAGTTTGTTTGTAGGAAGTCTCTGGAACTACAGAACTGATTTTGAAAATTCTTTTACCAGTAGAAAGCGACATTATTCTTGAGTGACATAGGCTATATTTTATTTTCAAAAAAATTAGAGATCCCTATGAAAATCGTAATAAGCTACCCGTGCGAAGCCAGGATGGTTCGCTAGTAATTGGTACATATATGTAATAGTAGGTAAGTAACGTACCTACTAATATTATTTGTAACCTACTTTTAACTATTATTGGCACACATCTAATAAATAAAATAAAAATAGTAACTTGCCCGCGGTGTAAACACTAATGTAATTTCTACAAGCTTTACAATGGAAAGTAGGTACAACGCAATTTAAATTCTGCAAGTTTTATTCCTAGTGGACACATAGGATAGCAACGCACCATTGCATGATATCCTGTGACAGTATCCTTCAAGTTTTTGCGTCGTTGCAACTTTAATGCAACGGAACCTAGATAGATAGAAGATAAGAAGAAAACTTACAAACTGAATTCGTAGCCCTAATTGTAATATCAATGTTTGCATACCCACTTTGTAATTCGTGATATTAGTTTTGTGTGCCGATGTAGTGGATAATATAAGTATCCAGACTAATTTTATAAATGCGAAAGTGTGTCTGTCTGTTAGTCTGTCTGCTAGCCTTTCACGACCCATCCGTTTAACAAATTTTGACAAAATTTGGTACAGAAATAGTTTGCGTCCCGGGAATGACACAGGCTCTTACGACATACTCTTTATCCTGGAAAATCAAAGCATTCCAACAGGATTTGTAATAATTATTATAAAAATAATAACATATTATAGACTTTTTCACGTTCTGTTATAAAATATATTTTACCTATTGGTTCCCTGGGAACGGGGACGGGCGCTAATGTGGGACGCAACTTGCGTTGACACATTGGCCCGTGTCATATCAGGAAGACAGCATCAAGACCGGGAGCCGCAGCAGAAACAGCTGAAAACGGCAAGCGGCGCAAGTATGCCTCTCTTATAGAGAGTTACATTTTTGTGCCGTTTGCCGTGGAGACCCTGGGGCTATGGAGTCTTAGTGCTAAAAAATTTTTACGAGACATTTCACCGCGATTAATAGCCTCATCTGGTGACAGAAGGGCTGGCTCATTTTTTGCGCAACGGATCAGCCTGGCTGTCCAGCGCGGAAATGCAGCCAGTATTCTTGGCACCATTCCACGCGGTCATGATTTATATAGTAATTAGATAAGGCTAGCTTTAAGTCCTATTGGCTAATATCAATCATACGTTGTATTTTAACTTGCAATGCGACTCACGCGCCACTTACTATACATTGATCGTGCTCGGTTAGAAACCTTCCCGTAAGTCCCAACAACACCTGTACAAAGTTTCAACGTAGACTGAACTACCTACGCGCGAATACACATGTAACAAAATAGACAGACAAACATTTTTATAGGTATAAAAACAGTAATTACTCGGGAGGAACGTCGCAACCTCGACAGTCGACATCGACTCTGTTCACTCGACAGTCATCATCGACCTTCGTTACCTCATCAGTCGAAATCAACCCTCGTCACCTCTACAGACGAAATCGACCCTCGTTAGTCGTTACCTCAACAGACGACATCGGCCCTCGTTACCTCGACAGTAAATATCGACTCCCGTTACCTCGATTGCCGAAATCGACTCTCGTTACCTCTACAGTCGACATCGACTTTCGTTATATAAACAGTCCACATGAACCTTCGCAACCTACCGCAAAAGTCGACATCGATCATAGTTATCTCGACAGTCGATATCGATCTTCGTTGCCACGACAGTTGACACGACCTTCGTTATTTCGACAGTCGATATCGAACGTCGTTACCTCGATAGTCAACATCGAATATCATTACCTCGACAGTCGCCATTTACCTTCGTTACCTCGGACAGTCGACATCGTTGGTTTTGAAGCCCTAGTCCCGGGCCTCAAAAATCTTTTCAGTCTATCAGGTTGACATATTTCATCAGGATCATTAATTTAAAATTTCATGCTCGTTTTGCTCGCGCTTTTTTATTATAGATGCTGCGTGTTTAGTTATGAATTAACGTATATTTAAAAATTAATTTGAAAGCTAACTCAACCTCAGTACTCAACTCAATACGATACAGAATAAAAAAATGAGGTCTATAAAACCATAAATAATTTTTTTATTACCTATTTATTCAATTTTTCCTCTATAAAATTGGATCTAATTATTTAACCTTATTCTTATGTGCACTTTATGAAGACACCTGTTTAGCCCCTTACGTCTCCAATCATTAGGTTATTATTTTGCTTTAAATGAAAACAAAATAGGACTTAGGTATTTCGCAAGACTTGCATGATCTATTGAAAACTTTTGACTTCTTGTGTCTAACCGACTTGGATATGGAATAAATTTTAGATTAGTTCACAAGATAACTCGATTTGATGAATTTATTGCAGCAAATTGTCGAATGGTTTTTTCATTTAAAATTGCTTTCAATGAACCTACTTACCTATCAAAAATTCATTGTTTTATGACTTTCATGTTTGGTAGGAAAAGATTTTAAAATGGTTCGTTGAGGTTTTTGTTATAATTCCGGATTTCCCATACATTTGATAGTCTGGACTCTGGTGCATAGTTGGCCTATATAACTAATGAGATTATTGAGCGGCTGCGGATCAAAAGATACACTGGGTTTGAATCCGGGATGAGACCGAAAAAAAAACTATTTAAAAAAAACCGTCTTCCAAGCCAGTTTTTCCATCCGTGTCCGTCATTTTTTAAGTTTTGGCCATGAAACTTAATATTTTGGATTTCGGTTAAAAATGAAGAAATACGCATTTCACGGTATTTGAAAATTCTACCTTTACTTTAGTTACTTTACTTTAGGTATTAAATATACCTACCTGAAAGTTTGTATGAAAGCCCGTTATTTTTCAAGTTACTTCCATGAAAATTAGTACCTGTTTGGGCTGCTAGTTAAAAATAAACAAATAGGTCAGTAGTTAGGTATCTATGTGGTTCAGGATTTTTGGAAATTCCACCTCCTCACCGATTTTCAAAATTCCACTCGATCGAAGCCATGGCGGGTAAGCTGTGCAGCAGTGTGGGTGAGCGCGGGTGACGTGAGGGTGTGCGAGGCGTCCCCTCGCCTCATACCCCGATTGCCATCTGTACCTGTCGCGGACTATACCATCGTAAATAAGCAACAACTCTTTCTTTTTAAGTCAGTTGAAAAATACTGCTGAGTAGTGAGAATCATCGCAGCACATGCAACCTGCAATATCCTCACAATCAAGAGTTTTTGTGTTTCGTGTTCATTGCGCGCTGTTGAGTCATTGACATGCGACGCGCAACGCGTTTGCTATTAAAAATTCTTCATAATACCGCCAATGCATTATTACTCCTAGAGAAAGGAAATAATGTCTATTATTGTGTACATTCGGTCAATAATACAGACTCAAAGAATATTTTAGAAGAAGCGTTCGCGAATAAACGTGTCCAAGAAGCTGAAGCAAGTCTAAGGAAAAATTAAGTTGATTTAAATTGGTGGCTTTAGGCCAATTAAAGTAGAAGACTCTAGAGGCTTTTGTATGTCAATGGATTACGGATTCGATTTGTGGGCCTTTGGGTATCAATATGAGCTTTATTTCAAAACCTAGCTAGATTGTGATGCCTAGATAGTGATGTGCTCTAAGTATTTATAACTTATAACACAGTTTTTTGTTGATAGAAAATCTTCGAAAAACAACCATATACATATTAGGTACATAATATATCGAATTCGATTTCTGGGCCTTTAGGCACCTATGAACTTTGTCTCAAAACTTTACGAATTAAGTACAATTTACAACGCGGTTTTTTGCTGATGGATAACTTTGGAAAATTAATTGTTTGTCAAGAAGGTAGGTACTATTTTTGAGCCTTTTTAACCGACTTCAAAAAAGGAGGAGGTTCTCAATTCGTCGGAATTCACACGGATCAGTGTTACCAGGCTTAGCATATTTTAATACTATGGGGCCACTAAAAATTGTGAAATAATTTTTTTTTACAAAATAAAACCGACTTCGATAGTACCTGTCGAAATCGGGTTTTTTTTATTTTGTAAACACTAAAAATTGAAAAATAATTTAATTTATTACCGAATATATTATGTATAAAAGAGTTAATATAGTTCCATAATAATATTTTTTGGGGTCGGTGCCAATGAGGTGCCATTGTGGAGTCTCATTAAAATATGAAGTCTAGACGATTTGCGCAGCTAAAGCTAATTGGCACCGGCACCAAAAAGTATTATTATGGAACTATATTAACTCTTATATGACATAAATATTCGGTAAAAAATTAAATTATTTTTCAATTTTTAGTGTTTGTATATCGAAGTCGGTTTTTATTTTTTTTGTAATTTTTGTACTTTAAACATCACATTTTATAATATAGATGGATAGTGATATTGTAGCATTGGCTATTTATCTATCTTTTTCGTATAGTCTTCGCTCAACAGATGGTAAATCCGTCAGAACTCGCGGGGATGTTCCCCGGACATAAATGGCGTAGAACCCTCAGCTTTCCGCTAACAAGAAGTTTACATCGAACGTTTTCCTTTAAAACTGTTAGTAGGTCGCCGCCGAATGCGAAATGTATGCAGAACTGTATGACGTAGAAAATATCCCACCAGGTAACGGTATTATATACAAAGAGATGAAGGCTTTCGTTAATAAAAAGGATTTTCGACGTATGTAGTAGGTATAAGTCCCGCAAATTGCTAATACGCGTGGCTGCCATTTTAGCGACGTCAGCACTAAACTGAAGTTTCAAGCTGATGGTAAGTAGGTATATTTTTATTTCGGCTGACCTCAAAATGACGTCATTTAATTAATGAGACATGGTTCCAGCGCAATAGTAATGTGCGGGACTTATATACCTACTTAGGTAATGATCCGCTTTTCTTATCTACATGTACTTGCTATATATATATTAGGTTATCTGTCTAAAACAGTTAAGTAAAATATAATAACCAATAATTTTGAGATAGGGTCAATTCGGTTCTATTCAAATTCAAAACAATCTCTAAAAATCTCAAGATTTATAGACTTGGTACAAAATGACTCCTCATGCACCATTTTGACTCTGGATCAACTGTCATGTCAAAAGTAGGTAAGGTTCACCTTTAAACAGTGATACTACTATAAGTCAATGCCTTTAAAATACCTACGAACTAAAATCGTACTTTTGATATGAAATTTGACACAAAAAGTTAAAATGGCCCGTGAGAAGTCTAAAAATATATTGCTATCCTTCTCACAATGTTCTCTGCGGAAAAGCATAGCATTACTTTTAATATGGTATGGTTGACCGTAATGTATGGTTGGTAGACCGTATGGTATAAAATTTAGAGTAAGTAGGTATAAATCACCTTAATTACAAAATACATCTCTATATATAAAAATGAATCGCTGAATGTGTTGCTGATCGCAAATCTCGAGAACAGCTGAACCGATTTCGCAAATTCTGTTTTTATAATATTCCTTGAAGCAGGTACGAGGATGGTTCTTACGGAGAGAAAAATTTTAAAAATTGCCTGAAAAAGAATCGACCGTTAGGCGATACGAAGTTCGCCGGGTCAGCTAGTAATTATATATACTTAATAGTCAGTTGTGGTTAAAATGAAATTTTTCTTTGTGTCAAGATTTATCACTAAAATAGCACCTTATAGGTGTACGTGGAACTATGTATAAGCTAATTTTATAGCTACTACTAAATAAAACTGTAAGAAAATCCTGTAGGTACAGCATCTTGACTTGACTCTTCATGTAAATTGGATTATGAAGTTAAAAACAGTCAATTTTCGTGGGTAGGGCACTACTAAAAATCTACTTATTATGTACAGACAATATTATATAGAAAATAAAAATAGATAAGTAGGTTCTTCTTCTGATATCTAAATTTAAGAAAATTACAGATAATTAACATTGCTGCCTTGTTTCGTTACGTTCAAAAACGAAAGGCTAGCGCGCCAATCGCCATTTTTAAGACAAGTTGGACTGGGTGCGCGTTAACTTGGCTGCGTCATGGATGGCTGCTTGTGAAATTTTGCCGTTGCTATGAGCTCGAGCTGGGCTCGAGTTAGCCAGAGTTTGCTCGAATTGGCTTGAGATTCAAAAAGTCGAGCCAGTCGAGTCGAGGCAAACGAGCCAAGTCGAGTCGTACCTAATACGAAAAATACCTACCTACTCGCTTTGAAGGCGAGCCTGCCAGCCACGTTATAAGCCACAGACTAACGAATTTTAATTTTTTTTCAGTAAGTACATTATTATGTTTTATTTTATTTTATTTAACTTTTATTTAGCAAAGAATTGAAAAGCAGAATGTAGTTACAGTACGCGGCTGAAAGTGATGAACATCGGCTTTTAGAATGACATTTCATCTTTTTAGAGCGTTGTCTCTGTCACTCATACTCATACCCATATGACGCTTTGTCGGGCTCAACGACCGAGACAGTGCTCTACAAATTTGCTGTCTCCTTCTAAAGATCGATGTTCATCACTTTTGACCGCGTACTGTACTATGTTTTATAGCATGTTCCCATTCTGTTCTTAGTATCTTCCCATTTTCCATAGACTTCGAATCATACTCAAGTTCTACAAATTCTTTTCTACGAGGCAGGTAAGTTTACTATTTTGAATTTGGTAACGTAGACCCAACGCTTTCCTTTACCTACTTATTTAATAAATATTACGTATAATATATTAGCTTGAATTTTTTCAGCGCATTAATAATTTCATAGTTTGTAACTAGGTATGCATTTTAAGTTAAGCAAGTAAGTTAAGAATTGAAATGAAACTGCCTAGATATTAATTATATCATAAATGCGCGGACAAGCCTACCAGCTACCTAACTATCGAATTAATCCTGAACCCTGATTACGTAAGTTTTAACGTTGCACATTTAATTACCTCGTAATGCAGTGTTATTGTTCGGTGGCTGAACAGTTTTTATGAGTGCATGTCGTAAAAAACATTATTGACATGCATAAGTAAAAATAAAGTTTCCCAGTTCCGCACAAAATTACAACAAGAGTTTAGTAAAACTTTAGGTCCTTGAGCGTTAATATGCTGCATAAAAGAAACCTAGTTTACGTAGTCTGTGGCTCGCTGAGTCGAGCGGGCCGCTAGGTGGCAGCACATAGCTCGCTATTCAGAACGTATATATTATTTACAGCGCTTATATATGTATGTCGTTATATAAGCGAACAGAAAGCTACGTTCGGCGGACGCGGCTGTGGCGGGGGTGCGGGAGGTACGCGGGGGGGTGGCCCATGCACACTCTCTCGCCCACGCACACAATCATCACCCGCCTCGTTCGTACGTATCGAACGAGCGGGTGCGCTAACCGACCGACTCGCTCGACGTATTCTTATTATTATGAAAGGAGAAACGCTTTTTGTAGGGCAAGAACTAAATTTGTAGTACCATGCTGCCGATAATAAAGATTGTATTAAACGCATTTCTGTACGCTGAAGTTTGCGGTGCCGCTCATAGATGTCGCATTTCCTTCAGTTTTCCGTGGATCCGCAATGTTTCTGAAATGCACGTCATAATTTTCTCGCATTTTCTCGTATAGTTTTTAGAATAGAAGAGATTTCATTTAGACTGAGGAGTATGGAGTGTCATTGTGGCATTGAAAAGAGAACCTATGTTGCACTACTAACGATTTCTCGTTCTCGGATTTTTATTTCTTCTGCCTTGCCTAGGTAGGTAGGTACTTTATGTACTTATAGCCTCCAGCTACCTAAATAGGTACGTAACGGGCATTTGTGCACTCATCCGTGATTTTACGGATCTGTAAAAAATACGAATCAAATGCACGTAGGTATTTGTATGACGGCCACGTCGAAGAATCAGGGAGGGATACGAACCGAATACGGATGAGTGCACAAACGCCCAATGTCTGATTTTACTCAGATACTTAATTGAGCGACCATCTTAAAATCTATTTACTTTACTTATTATAAAACTCAAAATATGCTAAGCTCATACAATAGTACCTAATTAAAAGTGAAGACAAAGTACGACGCTTGTGTGTGTGTGACACGTACCGTAGCGTCACAGACTACCGGATACTACCTATAAGTTGTCCCCTGACGCCCAGGTTGGCATCATTGCAAATCACACAGTAGTAACATGACGGCAGGGAATGGTCTGTTTGGCGCTTGGTTTTTCGGACCTTTTGAGTTTTGATAATACCTTCGAGCGTGCTTCAAAAAATGGCGGCTCGGGCTTGTTTCAAATTAGCAAACTTAAAAACCTCCTACCTAACCTCTACTTATTCCCTTAGCATAGAGTTATCTAAGTGTCTGGGAAATGTCTTTATTGAAAGCAAAACTTGGTAAAGTATTTTTAGACAAAGAATAGTTTTATCGACCGCGTAGACCGATACGATATGCAACCGATCTTGTAACGCAAGATTCTGCTGGGCAAATTGATCAAGTGATCAATGAAATTTAAACATTCGATAATATTACATGCGTGAGTTGTGGATGTTTTGGACTTTCTGTGTTCGTGCGTAGCGACATATTATTATTTATGCATACTTCCATAGTAATAATATTATAAATGTGTTTCTCTGTCTGCTAGCTTTTCATGGCCCATCCGTTTAACCAATTTTGATGTTTGCTACTTATAGAGACAGCTTACATCCCTGGGCTAAAATATATTAGGTTACTTTTTGACCTGGAAAGTCAACACCGACAAAGTCGGGGGCGTCTCCTATTTAGTACCTACAGATCTACAGGTTTGTATCCTGGAGATAGATGTAGTAGGATATAAGCGATTTTATTTTTATCCCCGGAAAATAAACCCCGCCTCCCTTCAGGCGAGTTGAGCTACCAAATTGATACAAAAACCTGACGCCACACAACATAAGCCACGCCACACAGCGGCCAGTAGGGCCTACGCAGCATAGTCAATCCGAAACAACACACAAAAAAAACATAAGCTGGCGCCGTATGGCGCAACCTGTCAGCTTTGTTCTAACTTCTAAGGCACAGGATCCGCCAAAACATCTTCAATATTTGCCTACGTACCAATATTTCCCGCAAAATTCGCCAACCGCCAATATTCGGCGACGTTTGCAACTTGGTAAGTTCCCGTTTGAACTGGGACAATCGCGTCGTGCTCATTACTGTAGTGCGGTTTTTGAACGTGAGTTTTAGTTAGAAAAATTAATTGAGAAGGTTAGAATGCTTGTCGATTGTAAATTTTTACTATTATAGGTCTACCTACTCACTACTGATAAATTGTCAATCTTTATTAAGTATTTAAAAAAACCGTTTTAAAATTTATATTATTTAGTACCTATATGTACTTATAGGATTTACGACAAAGTAAGGTTTGTTCGGGTAAGTGCACTTTCGAAGTGAGTGAGCCTACCCTTAAAATATCGAAAACTATTGTAATAATACAACAATACAACTAGCGACATCTTACGTCCATGCGAATACTTAAATAGTTCCACATTGTACCTACTCCATAGAGTAAAGTAATATAGACCTACACAATAGATGGATCAAAGAGTATTATAGAGTAGTTAGGTCTTATAGCACACATAAGGGGGAACATCCAAAAACCGTGAATTTGTGGCAACATCACAAAAAAAACGAAAATGTGTCCAAATTAGTATTTTTAACTTTCAAAATAAGATTAATTAATACATATACCTACCAAGTGAGGTACCTATCATATGAAAGGGTTTTACCTGTACATTCGAAAACAGAGTTTTATTTTTTATTACGCATAATACCTAGTTTTTGATAAAAAAAACTGTAATATGGAACCCTCAGTGCACAAGTCTGACTCGCACTTGTTTTCGCATAGGCGTGTTTGCCCCGTTTCCGGAGGTAAGTGCGCCTACTCCTACTGCCATGTTTCCCAATTTTGGCCAAAAATTCCAAAAATAATTATTGTTTTGGAGTCTATATCGATAATAATGTTTCCTCCGATTAAAATTTTCAAAATGTACAGAATTCGTCCAGTTACAGTTTTATTTTAAGTATGTATAGATATATCATGTATACAAGAGTTAATAAATAGTTCTATAACAATATTTTTGGGGTCGTTGCCAATGAGGTGCCATTGTAGAGTCTCAAAAAAATATGAAGTAGGTACAGACGATCGCGCAGCTAATAAGCTAATTGGCACCAGCTCCAAAAAATATAATTATTAACTTTTGTGTACATAATTATATTCGGTATTTTTTTTTTTTTTTTAGTGTTTGTGGTCAGGTAGGTATTGAAGTCGGTTTTTAATTTTTATGTAATATATTAGGTATATAAACGGTATATTATGTTACTGATATGATAAATATAAGCAAATCCCAAAAATGAATATATTTGAATTAATATTTAATTTTGGAGTTAAATTCAAGGGCAAATAAAAAGTTAGGGGCTAGATTTAAAGGCGGGCGGGCTCCAAAGCTTCAACCGAAAGCCGTACCAAAAAGCTTACATAAACATGTAGGTTAAGTGAAAGTTACTTCGATGTATAAAGTACGCTAGCTAACATTTTCTGTGACATCGGTCGCAACGAATATTCTACGGCTACTATAAGTACATAAATACATAGTATAGCTAAGTCATTTGCGCAACGGATCAGCCTGGCTGTCCAGCGCGGAAATGCAGCACCGTTCCACGCGGGAATTATTACTAGCTTTAAGATTTATGTTAGGTTACGTTATTAAAAAATAAATAAAATAAAAGTCTACTTAGTAAATTCATAATGTATACAAATTACAGCCCAAAAACTGTACAAGTTTTCGATTTTTAAATTTAATTTGGAACTTATCTTGCGGATTAATTTAAAAACATCTACGTTTTGTTAACTATCCATTGGTATAAAAAAATTACAAAAAAAATCTTAAAATCAAGAAAAAATTACACAACAAAGAGACCAGGTAGAAAATTCTAACAAATGCTATTGCCAAAGAATTAAATCAGAATCAATGTAAAAACGAGTTTAATGCAAAATCGTTGAAGATTATTTTTCAATGAGGTCAAAAGGAAATATTAAATCAGTCAAATGCGAGTCGGGCTCGCACACGAAGGGTTCCGTACCATCGTACAAGAAATAACACTTTTATTTTTATGGCGGCCATTTTGTAATTTTTAGTATTTGTTGTTATAGCGGCAATAAAAATACACATTCTGTAAGTTTCGTAAGTTAAATCGTAGTCAAGGGAAAACTTGTCTACTAATAAAAAACGTCTACAACTCTATACATAATATGCGTTGCTACGAGACGTAGCGATTAGCGTTATCATTTTCTCTGCTTTTGACTTTTTTAGGGAAGCAAAAAGGAACCCTTATAGTATCACCTCGTTGTCTTCTGTCAGTCTGTCTGTCAAGAAACCTTCATTTTAACAAATAATTATTATTTTCATTTTCAACTTTCAAAGTAAGATAACTATAACAAGTGTGGTATCATATTCGAAAGAGTACACTGTACATTCTTAAACAGATTTTTATTTATTTTTATGCATTATAGTTTTTGATTTATCGTGCAAAATGTGGAAAAAATACGACTGTATTACGGAAGCCTCGGTGCGCGAGTCCGACTCGCACTTGGCCGCCTATTTAAGTAATATTTCTTTAATAAAAAATAAATAAATAAAGGATTGAGAGCTTATTAATGTAATTTAACAGCTAAAAGGTATGTTATTTTTATCACATAGGTACCATCAGACTCTAGCATAATAACTTTAAAGTCAGTACATATTCTATGCATAGTTCACATCGCATACTTTCATTTAAAACTGCAGAAATACGGGAAAAATGCTAATGAAGAATCAGTTTTCCTTTTGGAAAGGCAAAGCTGCTCTTGTTAAGTATTATCAGAGTTTTTCTTTGATTTCTACATAGACAATTTATTTCAAAAAAGTAAAGGCGGATTAAACTCAAGTTTTTTTTTCATACGACGACAATAATGCTGGAAAATTGATTCTTGGTATAGTTTATAATCTCGACACGTCTTTGCGGCGCGAATAAATATAAAATACTAGCTGACCCGGCGAACTTCGTACCGCCTACCAGTTGATTCTAATTTTTTGAATTTTTCTCTCCGTAACCAACCATCCTCGTACTTCAAGGAATATTATAAAACAGAATTAGCGAAATCGGTTCAGCGGTTCTCGAGATTTGCGATCAGCAACACATTTAGTGATTCATTTTCAAAAATCATTTCAATTTTGAAATGGATTTTATACGGGATGCAAGCTATCGCTGTACAAAGATACGTTAAAATCGATCAAACGAATAGTCCGTGAAAAGCTAGGAGACAGACAGATAGACATACTTATCTCAATTATTTGTAGGGCAAAGGTAATTGGTGATATAGGGTAATATATTATGTTTATTTTTATTTTGACGGTTTGACACCAGAAAAGCGTTATCAAATTATTGCCACCGTATTAGTACCTAGGTATGCTTACTACTATATATTCTGTAGTAGGTACTTATGGTCACATACTTAATAGAGGTCAGTAAAATTGAATAACTTTTAATTTAAAAGATCTAAATACAAAAAAAGGGTCATAATTAAATACTTAAGATTATAATTAATCTGTGATTTAAGAAAAGATCTAAATAAAAACTGAATAATAAGATTAATTCTAAGACTTATTTGAATTCTTAGTATCACTACATAGCCTACCTTTACCCTATGTAGTAGGTATGTATCTGTTGCAGGGAAATGGCATAAACCGAGATTTGGTCATATCACTTAGGAATGTGGTCAAACACCGGGAAATGTTAAAACGACAACTCAATTTGACTATTTCACTAAACAAATCTAGCGATAATATAATAAAGGATATGACCAAATCCCAGTTTATACCATTTTTTTTTTTTTTTTTTTTTTTTTTTTTTTTTTTATTAGTCCACAAAACTGACTACAATTATTGTATGATAACAAGTTAATAGATATACAGAAATATTAGTTGTTAATTGTGTCTACTAGATGTGGACGTGGCATTTCGCTGCAACATATTTATAAATTAGATTTTATAAGTATGAAGTTTTATAATTTTGTTGATCTGGGTTCAATTTCAATCGGAGTTGCAAGTTGCAACCTTTAGCAGTTGCTGCCCGCCCAGCGCCCGCCGCATCCGGCCGCCTCGCTTCCGGAAAACTTCGGATTTCCAATAATAATTACTCACAACCTACAAATTAACGGTTAATAATTTCGCTTTATTACTTACTTATTTGAATAAATATCTGCCATACGTTTATTCATCATCATCATCATCGTCAACCGTTAGACGTCCTGTGCTGGACAAGGTCTCTTGTAGGGACTTCCATATGCCACGGTCTTGTGCCGCCGCCATCCAGCGATTTCCAGCTACTCGTTTTATGACGTCTGTCCACCTAGTGGAGGGTTTCCGCCGCTGTGCTATCCAGTGCGAGGTCGCCATTCCAGTACCTAGCTCGGGATCTCAACGTCTGACGGTTTTTCGAACTACTTGTATGTGCCCTGCCTATTGCCACTTCAGCTTCGCAACCCACTGAGCTACGAATATGTTGGTTACTCTGATTCTCCTCATTTTACGACACGACAGACAGACAGACATCGAAGTGAGTGATAGTTTCATAATTTGTTGATCTGGTTCAATTTCAATCGGAGTTGCGACCTTTAGCAGTTGCCGCCCGCCCAGCGCCCGCCGCACCCGGCTGCCGACTCGCTTCCGGGTAACTTCGGATTTCCAATAATTACTCACAACCTACAAATTAACGGTAAATAATTTCGCTTTATTATTTACTTATTTAGATAAATATTTGCTATACGTTTATTCATCATTGTCATCATCGTCATCGTCAACGGATAGACCCGTATTTGGCACAAAGTGGCTCTAATTCCCAGTACGGTCAATGAGCTGATTCGAATCGGCACAAAAAATAACTGTCACTTTTTTGTACGGCACACCCATAGAGATAAATATACTAGTCTATGGGCACACCTCTTGCAGCGAACTTGACGCCTATTTCAGTGCCGCCGACACTGGAAACTTAAATACGATACTGAAAATTTCCTGGGTCACAGCTAGTAGTGTAGAAATCATTTCCTTCTACTACTCGCGTTAAGATGGAGTTTTCAGAATCCAATGAAGTCTCAGACAATGTTCTGGAGAGACCAAAATAGATAGGCCCCGAGTTCTTTGTAGCAGCCCCTAAATAGAGTGCGTAATAGAAAGGGGAGGCTGGAGGGTCACCCTCTCGCCGCGCATGCGCCTCGCATATAGCACAATCGGTTTTATTAGAACGTTTTTGTTGCTTTTTCGCATTACTGTTTTCTTGTTCTTATTTTCGTGTTTAGTTCTTGCTGTTCTTTAGTTTAAGAGGAAAATGCAAACGGCTTAAAATAGATTTAAAGTGCAATGACATAGGTATAAGTATTTGCCAAAAAGTGACTTGACGGTGTATATACCTACCTAGTACGCCAAATAATACGTAACAACGACTACCTCCTTTTTTGTTACCTAACATCTATCCGATAGGCAAAAGTCTAGATTTCTGCGTTCCGCGTTCATTGTAATTAATCTCTAGAGCACCCAAAAAGTTGACTGCCCTACGGCGAGAGTCAAAGAAGCAGTAGTAGGTAAGTATATAAATATAACACATATAAGTCATTGGAAGCAACCAATCTTTTATTGCTCATCAGTGAACGAGGAACACATTACACAAACCCTTGGAACTCAGAAATCTGACTATATATGATATTTTTATGTTAGTCTTAAAGTACCTAAGTTAATCTACTTAAGTATATTATGTTTATTTGGAAGCTGTTCGCTGCACTCCAAAGTTTATTTGTGAGCTCACTGGCATGAGAATGTGACGTGTAGGGTGCAGTAGTGTCAGCCGACCCCGATTGTTGGACAGATGTGCGTTGCACGTGGCGGCGCGGGCGAACGACCAGCGCACAATGGGACGCACTCCCGACAAAGATGGCGGCGAGTGGGGACCGTTCCCGCGCTTTTATACTCTGTTGTTTAACTGGATTTTATAATCTGTTGCTTTGGGAATGGATTGGGAAAGTTGTGTTTTTACTAAGTAATATGCCAAAAAAAGGAGTGTACCTACTTACTTAATGTAATGTTTTCAGGGTTTCATGCATGTTTATGACCTTAGTTGAGTTTGTTTGTTTCACCATAACTTCTAAATGCTCTGAACAGATTTGGATGTATATTGGGTAACATAAGAATCCTTATATCATCCTGAGTGACACTGGCTATAAATATTTTTGAGAAAAATTCCAAAAACTCTGATATGGCAGAGCAGTCGAATTTTATTAATTTTTCGTAAAAAATTGAAATACTAATACCCTATTAGATGGAGAGACGACATGACGAGAAAAACTATGATGCATAATCACATCACACTAAGTGATTATAAAGGCGAAAGTTTGTATGTGTGTGTATGTTTGTTACGACTTCACGCAAAAACTTCTGGACGGATTTGGCTGAAATTTGGAATGGAGATACATTATACCCTGGATTAAGGCATAGGGTACTTTTTATCCCGGAAAATCAAAGAGTTCCGGCGGGATTTTGAAAAACGTAAATCCACGCGGACGAAGTCGCGGGAATGCACTGGTAAAGCTCTTTCATATGATACCCCACTTGATACAGTTATCTTACTTCAAAAATTGAAAATACTAATTCATCATTCATGACTACAATTTAATTTTTTTTGGGTGATGTAACCCTAAATTCACGGTTTTCAGATTTTCCCCTTAAGTCTGCTATAAGACCTTCCTACCTGGCAAATTTCATGATTCTAAGTCAACGGGAAGTACCCTGTAGGTTTCTTGACAGACCGATAGACAGACAGACTGACAACAAAGTGATCCTATAAGGGTTCCGTTTTTCCTTTTGAGGTGCGGAACCCTAAAAAAGACCTACGAAAGAGTTCAGTTCAGAGTTAAGCCGCCCTTTGCAAACCACTGAATTACCTAGAGTTGAACAGTGCTTCTTTGATAGATATTTTTTGTATTTTTAGGGTTCCGTACACGAAAGGTGCCAACTGGACCTTATTACTGAGCGTCCGCTGTCCGTTCGTCCGCCTGTCTGCCAGCGGGCGCCGTAATAGGTACAGAGTTGAAATTTTCACAGAATGTGTATTTTTTAACAAATAATAAAAATTTCATAATGGCCGTCATGCAAATTAAAAAAATATGAAAAGTATTATTTCTTGTACGATGGTAGGGAACCCTTTGTGTGTGCGTCCGACTGCATTTGGCCGATTTTTATTTCCGGTTTTAACGAGGATCTTTACTTTTTCACTATTTTGGTAATTTATAGCTGACGGTGCACTTGTTCTAGATTCGGTATGCCTGTTTGTCAGGCATATGGTTTTAGCATATAATGTCGCGTAAATAAAGTCGAATTCATAACCAAAATACGCTTTATTCAAGTACCTACTTATAACTTAGGTAGGCCTTTATGCTTACATTATAAGCTCTTTTGAATCGTCAAATATTACCTATTTACTACTTTAAAGCATAGGTAGGTACTTACCTACTGTTTTGGGATACTTTTGGGAAAACTCATGCAGTAAATAGAAACTAACTTACATTATACATATAACTAACAAATATATTTTATTTATTATTTTTTTATTTTTACCAAAAACAGTTACAATAAAGAGAAAAAGAGAGTAAAAGTAGACAGGGAATCACTTTATTAGGTATAGTTTCTCAAACTTTACTAATAGAGAGAGAGACCGGGAGGCCCAGACCTTTATGCTCCATGATGAAGTTTCCGCAAGGAACGATCAGCGACTATGAAGTTTGGATCCTGGTGACTTTGGGAGATAACAGGTAACAAAGGTAAAAGTATAAAGTGTTTTTTTTTTTATATTTTCTTCGGAATAGTATTAAGTATAAATCATTGCATTGCCAGACACTTACTATCGTGGCAACCCCCTGCCAGACACCCTTAATCACTTTATGTATTATTTTTATTTATTGTTTTATATTCTAGACTAGTTTAAGTACCTACTACTTTGTTTATATTATTATTTGTCAACTTCTTATAAATAGCAGCAAGTAACAACAAATGATGTCGTAAGTCGAATTTTGCTTAACTGGGTTACAGTCTACGCCGGTACCGCCATTTCACGCAGTTATGCAAACGCGAGCTTATAAATGAAGGGAAAAACTACTACAATTTAGGCCATAAGATTAATATGTAAATTAAGCAAAGGTGCAAGAATTAGAACCCGAAAAATGGGGAGTATTTAATATGAAATCAGAAGGAAAATTAAG
The DNA here is from genome assembly GCF_902806685.2 of Maniola hyperantus. Lineage (NCBI taxonomy): Eukaryota > Metazoa > Arthropoda > Insecta > Lepidoptera > Nymphalidae > Maniola > Maniola hyperantus. Next base: position 6,325,167 of record NC_048553.1, read on the forward strand.
TAGGTATCTAACTAAATAAAAGTTAAAAATGTACCTACTTATCTTTTATCATAAACCAAATTGACGACCTTCCTGGCGTAGAGATTCTATATCCAGGAGTTCGAGGATGCCACGCAGAAACCACTCACATAGAGATTGGATGGCTAATTTAACACCAGAGATTTCCTTTCGAGGATAGTGCTTCCATCTTAGACAGCTAGTCTTATCTAATTACTGTACAAATCATGCCCGATAAATGACAAGTGGGAACGGGGGGTAAGAGGGTTGCACCATGAAAAGTATTGAAAGATTTTTAATAAAAATACATCGTCAGGCATCGTCGAGTGTATTATAAGTACATTATGTACCTATATACGCGTACCATAAACGTATTATTTTACCTACTACCTTAACTTGTAGGTACATTGCTTGTAAAGTTGTAACCAAATATCACTAACATGGGAATTTGTTCTCTCATAGCCAAATATACCTAATTACCACCTATGTTCAGAAAATCATTAAAACCAAAGAAAATCTCTGTCAGTGATATATTTCCACAACAAAAAAACAAGAATCATTTACCCTTTACCCATCCATATAATCATTCATTTGTCAGGTCATATCTCGAAACGTTGGGGCCATATCTGAAGAAAAATGTGACGCTATTCCGACTAATGCAAAGTAGGTAGTAATTCGACATTCACCTATACCGATGCCACAGTTTAGCTGTTATACAGTTGGGCAGGGAATGCTCCTGTGCAAAAGTTGTGACCTTGCGGTGCAGAGGATAACGCAGTCGTGGCAATAAAGAGTCTCAATACAGAATTCATCATCATATGATCAACCCATCACCGGCTCCCTACAGAGCTCGGGTTTCCTCTCAGAGTGAGAAGGGTTTAGCCATACTCTACCAGGCTGGCCAAGTGCGGATTGGCAAACTTCAATGAGAACATTATGAAGAACTCTCGGGCATGCAGGTTTCCTCAGGATGTTTTCCTCCACCGTTTTTTAAGCAAGTGATATTTAATTAATTACTCCGAAAGTTAGAGGTGCGTGCCCGGGTACGAACCCCCGAGCTCTAATTAGGAGACGGACGTCCTAACCTATTACAGCTTATTATTACATATACTATTAGATGATGCCCACGATTTCGTCCGCGTGGATTTAGGTTTTGAAAACCCCGTGGGAATTCTTTGATTTTCCAGGATAAAAAGTAGTCTATGTCCTTCCCCGGGATGCAAGTTAACACTGTACCAAATTTCGTCAAAATCGGTTGAACAGCCAGACGGACACACTTTTGCATTTATAGTATTAAGTATGGGTATTTTGATTTTTATACCCAACTATATTTTTGTGAAACTGTGGTGACACCGAACGGCCGCGCTCGTCATTACGCCGATGGTCAACCGGTTTGTACTCTGTGATCGCATCAGAAAAACAGCTACGCCGGCCGCTACCACGACACTCGAACTAAAATATCAACTTGTATTTAAAAATCGCGTAATTTTCAACGCAAATTACTTATGTTCATATTTACTGAAAGCGTTTTCATGAAACTAGAGTTCTCTTTCTACTTGCATAATAGATATTTGCACTACAAAACTACGATGGTACCTACGATGCGCTTCTTTTTCTATGGATGCGATATTTTGTATCATTAAGTATTTCTCTTTTTTTTAGTAATGTTAAAAACAAATTCTACTATTTGTAGTGGGCAGGACATGTGTGTGAACATGCACAACTACTTACCTGCTTTTAAAAGTCTTACCTAGCTACCCGTTATAATTAAATTTTCTTTGGTCCTACCTTTTCTTGGAATTACCAGGTGAATAGGATGTTCCTATAGGAACAGATTTGCCTCAATAGCTCAACCGGTAAAGGAGTGGACTGAAAACCGAAAGGTCGACGGTTCAAATCCCGCCCGTTGCACTATTGTCGTACCTACTCCTAGTACAAGCCTGACGCTTAATTGGAGATGAAAGAGGAATATTAGTCATTTAATATGGCTAATATTCTTTGAAAAAAAAAACTTCCATTTTTAAGCAGCAGAATTTTGTTATCAGACTTTTCTGTTCCGTGAGACTAACTAAAAATGTAGATAACGTCAGCCTCCTATTCGGCGGGTCAGGGGTTCATCCCGGTAACGATGGATCCCGGGCCTCTCGGAGCTATGTGCGATTAGTATCACTTGCTTTAACGGTGAACGATATCATCGTGAGGAAACCTGCAAAGAAAGTGTGTGAAGTCTGCCAATCCGCACTTGGCCAGTGAGCGTGGTAGACCATGGCCAACCCTTCTCATTATGAGAGGAGGCCCGCGCTCGATAGTGAGCTGGCGATGGGTTGGTGATGATGATGATCATGATGCTACTGCTTTGGCTGCAACATGAAAACAAGTTTATGAGTGTAGAACCCTAATTATTACCTAAGTGTGTCTCTTACGTCTTATCATTGGACTAAAAAAAGTAAAAACCCCGTCAAGTGCGAGTCGGACAGTTCCGTACCATACCATCGTTAAAACTTAAAAGTATACCTAACACTTATAATATTAAGTAAACATCGTAAGTTAATGAAGGACTGCGACATCTATATGTGATTTAGTAAATTAATTTTTTCATGAACACATTTTTTTGTGATATAACCACAAATTCACGCTTTTTTGATTTTCCCTTTATGTGTGCAATAAATAAATAAATAAGTTTTTTTTAATTTAACTTTTACAAGTACTTTTGAGTTTTGAATCGTCAAATGCATCTACATCATATAAGACCTACCTAGCTAGTGCCCTACCTACCTAGTGCCCTATAGGTTTTCTTGACATACACGACAGATAGACGGATAGACAGACAGACAATTAAGTAAGTTATTCTATAAGAGTGCCTTTTTTTCCTTTTGAGGTGCGGAACCCTAAAAAGAGTTCAGGATGCACAAGAGAAGTCAATTCTCATTGCTTTTTCAGTCTTTTCGATTTTAGTCTGAAAATAATTCATTATTAAGTATATCGATAGTTAAAAGCAATCTGTCGTGGTACGAGGTGTCCGATATTCGTGGTCAGAAAGCGCCACAAATTCGGTGTCAAAAATGTATAGGAACGCCGCGAATTTTATCAAGCACCCAATTTGATCGCATTTACCAAATGCAGCTGGCTCAAACTTTTTAATGAGCTTCAATTTATTATTTTGAATAACTTTTAAAACGTAATGATTAGATCTATTTATTAGTAAACGCACTTAGTGTAATCACCACGAATAACATTTTCATTGTTAGGGTTCCGTACCCGAAGGGTGTTAACGGGAGGAAGCTGAGATCCATAGAGCGCACTTTGACTTTGCTCAGAGTTAAGATTGAGTTAAAACGAGACAGATTTATGTGAGACTTGAGAGATGTAGGTACATGTGTCTCGTTTTAACTAAGCAAAGTCAGAGTGCGCTTTATACATTTCATCCTGACTCCGCTGGCCGTCCGTCCGTCCGTCTGTCTGTCAGAGGGCTGTATCTCGTGAACCATAGGTAGAGAAATTGACCTGAAATTTTCAATCCTAAAAATCAATCTACTGAAAATTTCAAAATTGCCGCTATGAAAATTAAAAAAAATTAAGAATTGTTATTTCTTGTGCGTCGGTAAGTACGGAACGCTTCCTGTGCGAGTTAAACTCGCACTTGACTGATTTTTCACGTTGCCAATAACATTTGAACGATTTTCTACTTTTAAGTGGCTTGAATCTGAAAACATTTTATCCATAATATTAAAAGGAGAGCCCTGTCTCACTGATTGACTCATCAACGGCCACTCTAAACTGTTTGACTTAGAAGACTGTTATATAGAGGTTCTCAATTTCTAGAGGGATTTCAAAACTGATTTTCACGGTAACAATCTGGAATTTTCAAAACTCCCACGGGATATGGAGTAAAGAGGACTAATATTGTCACTAGTTAGGTAGGTACAGATAAAAGACAAAACTAACTGACTTATTTACTAGTGAAAGGCTCAAATGGGTCTAGAAACAAAAAATTGCATGCAGGGGTTTCATGCGTCGTACTCTTACTATAGGAAAAGGGGAATTTCAGAAATTAAACCCTGAGCGATCAGCCTAGTAGGTACTTATAGGTAGGTAGGTAGGTATAGTTCGCGATAGGTCCACCCGCACACCCGCGCTATCCCGCGCCGGGTTAGCGTGGGGGCTGTGCGCGTGTGCGGGGCGTCCGCACCTCGATTGTCATTTCGAGCTGTCGCGTACTATACGTACCTACAGATTTTAAAACGTAAGTCTGTACCTAATTTTCATGAATTGAGTACCTAGGTATGTCACGAAAATTGTACAGAGAATAATTTTATTGTTTGTCGGCAACGGAAGGTCAACAGACGAAAATTTAGAAAGCTTGGGAATAAAATAAAACCCGTTGCTTGCTTTAGTACGAATTAGAAAGGTGTGAGGCGCTAGTGTCGCTGTCTATAGTTTTTAATGCTCTATTGCTTTTTTAAATGAAATAATTAATTAATAATCGGTGAAATAATTAGTTACGTTAAGGCCACAAGGTTGATTATGTGGTCTAAAACCATTAAATTATTACATACATAGGTACCTACCTAATAATATATTCATATCATGAAAAATGTGTAGGTACCTACGTTTCGCTACAGGGCGGCATAATAGGTATATTATTTACCTATTGGACATTCGCAGGTAGGATTAGCTGTTATTTGTCAAAGATTTTAAAACCATTCGTAACTTTGTTTTTATAGACACATGATATTAGATCTATTAACGCCATCTAGTGACAGCGATTGATAAATATTAAAAATTAAAAGAAAATTGTTCGAGATTTTTTGCCACATCATAATTTAACATCTAATCAAGATTTTTGATATCATTGATTTTCACACAAACATTAAAAAAGCAGTAAGTAGGTATTTATAAATATCAAAATAGATACGACAGATGAAACTTTCACATCACATAATATCAAGTGAAATGCATAAAAAATAAAGAAGCACCTTTGATGCAAGTAGACATCAGCATGTAGGGTAGACTGTAGAGAGTAGGGACGCGTAGAAGCGACAAGGGTTCGTAACTTCGTAGGCAAGGGCGAAGGGTCGTGAGGGCGAACTGCAGGCCAAGGGTACGGAGGACGTCGAGCCCTCGCGAGAGGCAACTTTCACGAGCTTTCGAGATAAGGTAGGTATTGTTTAGTTTTAATGCAGCTTTACGTGGTTTTAGATCGGGTTTCAGCGTGCTTGTACTAGGTACAAATTATTGGAAAACTATATCGAAATGGTATAGATAAGTAGGTACGTACCTAAGTGTCTATACCTTATTTTTGAAGGTTCCATACCCGAAGGGTGCCAACGGGTTACGGAATCCTATTAGTCAGCGGATTGTATCTCGTGAACCGTAATAGGTAGAGAGTTGGAATGTGTATTTCTATTATCGCTACAACAACAATTAATAATTTCAAAATGGCGGCCATTAAAAAAAATGAAAATCAAGTGTTATTTCTGGTACGATACCACGGAACTCTTGGTGTGCGAGTCCGACTTGCAGGTATAAACCCTAAAAACGTATAAATTACTAAAAAACTGAAGTTTTTGTGCGTTTCATGTGAATAAAGACGAGTAGAATAAAACTATCGAACTTTAAAGTAAAAAAAAACCGCATCATCTTTTATCTTGTACTAGCTTATGCTCGCGACTTCGTCCGCGTGGACTACACCAAACCCCTATTTCACCCCCTTAGAGGAGGAATTTTCTTAGCGGATGCCTACGTCACTCATAATTGCTATCTGCATGCCAAATTTCAGCCCGATCCGTCCAGCACTTTGAGCTGTGCGTTGATAGATCAGTCAGTCAGTCAGTCACTTTTTCCTTTTATATATTTAGATTTTACCTACCTATAGGGTCTAGACTAGACTGTAGACCCCCGCTGTTTTGCAGGGCTCCCCGCGCAGTTACATCGGTTAATGGCAGGCTGTATAAGGTAAACCATGTGTCTAGGTAGCAGTAGGTAGATCAATGGATCTTACGGACGGATGCTTTGTTTTTTATTAGGCACTAGTTTTTTTATGTAGTTAGGTACCTACCTGTTTTTTTTTAAATAGATATAGCGAGCAAACGAGCAGGCGGGTCACCTGATGTTAAGTGATTACCGCCGCCCATGAACATTTGCAGCGCCGCCGATGCGTTGCCGGCCTTTTAGGAATTTGTTAGTCCGCCCCTTGAATAACCCCATGTTATAATCTAGTGGAAACACCGCCGATGGGAGTTGGTTCCACAGTTTGCACCTACCTGGTTATTAAAGTGGTGATTGCCTAGTGATTGAGACGTCATCGGCCGCCTGTTCGTGGGGTCTGGGAATCAATTCCGGGTAAGTATGTATACACACCTCTAATTTTTCAAAACTATGTCTTTTAATCAACTAAACGGTGAATACTAGAAAATTTATTCTGGCCGTAATTCGTATTATACCACCGTCGTACAAAATTATGTAGGTATATATAAAGGTAACTATATTAAAAAAATATTGGTAACCATATCTACATGGCACGCGCAGCCGTTTTGAAATTTTTATTATTGGTTGTTACAGCGGCATTAGAAATACACATTCTGTGAAAATTTCAACTCTACCTACATTCATACATACATAGGTATACGGTTCATGAGATACAGGTCGCTGACAGATAGCCAGACGGACGAATAGCGGAGGTTTAATAATAGGCAAGTCTCGCTGGCATCCTTCGGGTCGCGTAGTGGTTACGTACTCTTTGTCGGTTACGAATGTGAGTTTATATATTTACCAGCGGCTCGATTGCGTTAGAATGACAGCTACAATGTCACGATCGCAATCATCTCTGATTTGTTGATGCTTGCTTACTATTGGCTGCAATGTATTGCTGTAACAAGAACCTCATACATTCAGCCAATCACAACGATTGCGATTGTAATAATGATTGATACAGTATTCCCGCAATTGAACAGCGGGCCAACCTGCGCGTCGGGCATGGCGCAACGCGCAGAGTAAGTAACAAGTTACATAAAAATACGCGCTTAGCTACCGGTACCGGTTGGCTCATACCAGTGCCTACTTTTTATACCGATGTAATGCCCCAACACAAACTATCAAGTATCATCACCATCATCATCATGATCAACCCATCGCCAGCCGACTACTGAGCATACGTCTCGTCTCAGAATAAGATGGGTTTAGGCTATAGCACACCTATAGTCCGCCATGCTGGCCAACTGCAGATTGACTGAATTCATACATCTTTATGAGAACACTAGATGATGATTTAGGTTTTTGAAAATCCCGTAGGAACTCTTTGATTTTCCGGGATAAAAAATAGCCATGTCCTTCCCCGGGATGCTATCTTAGCAAATTTCGTCAAATACGGTTGAACGGATGGGCCGTGAAAAGCTAGCAGACATACAGACAGACAGATAGACAGAGAAACGGACAGACAGACACACTTCACACTTTCACATTTATAATAGGTATTAGTATGGAGTATGGATTATGAATTATGAACATGCATGCAGTTTAAGGTGCCAACGCACCTGAGCTGCGCTGCGCAGGGCACTGCACTACAGGGTGCGTCACTTCAGGCCGCGCGTCGCGTCGGTACCTATCGCACTAAATATTTGTGTAGAACTGCAGTAAGCAGCAGCTCGCGTCACTTGCGCGGCACTTTTATACCCGTTCGCGTACGAGCAACAACGTCGCAAGATGAGCGACAGTGAAGAGGGAAAGTGGGGAAGCCGACATCCTAGGGGTTGGGATTTTTTAACCGAGTTCCAAAAAGGAGGTGGTTCTCAATTCGGCCCGTTTTTTTTTGAGGATATACTTCTAAGAGCATAAGGAACACGTCATGTGCCAAAAATGAAAACCACTTACGTTATTTATTTTGAGGTCTATCATGCCGGTACATTAAATACTTAATACGATGCGCGTGTATCTTATCAGGCCGCGCCGCCTGGGTATGTCGTACTATCGTCGCTGCACTGCGCTTCACAATATTCTCTCCAGCCGCGACGCGCGGTGAAGCGCTGTGCAGCGCCGCTCTAGTGCGGTATGCACCATACAAAATGATAAGTATAATAATATTTTGACGCTATGTGCCGCGAGGTGAAGTGCAGTGTAACGCAGCTCAGGTGCGTGGGCACCATCACGACGTTTTCCTTCTCCGTACAAAAACGCACATAACTCCGGTCGGGGTGTCCAGGGTTCGATCCCGGGTACGCACCTGCATATTACTTTTCGAAGTCAAGTATGTGGGTTTTAGGTAATAATTAAATATCACTTGCTAAAAGCATTACTTACAATTAACTTTTCTAAAAATCGAACTTCGTAGAGAATCATCGAAACATCTAATAGATTTATAGACGGTAGAGATCATTTACCACGAAACTTAGCCAGATTAAAGTTTTCACAAGCAAGTGTGACCTCGCCCTCAGCTCTTCATGGAAATGAGGCGGTTCTTATCAAATTGCCCTCAATTCGCCCCCGACATCGGCACTAAGATACCGTGAATATAGCACACAGTTCATGCCTATAAGCTATAGTACGCGACAGAACGAGATGGCTTTGAGGGTATGAGTCCTCACCGGGATAGCGCGTGGGTTTTGCGGGTGTACGGAGCGTTCTCTCCCCGATGGCAATCTCGACCTGTTGCAGATTATAAGTACCTATGTGCGTTTCATAACAATCACAAGTCCCATGTGGGAGCGTCAATGGATGAGTCCTCAACCAAAGAAGAGGTACAAAAATTATTTGAGAGATACCTATACCGATATTATCATAAATCGATAAATGTCCACCGCTGGACATAAGAGGTTTCTTGTAGGGACTTCCAAAAGGCACGGTCTTTCGCCGCCTGAATCCCGCGGCTCCCTGCGACTCGTCTGATGTCGTCCGTCCACCTTGTGGGGGGGGGGGGGGGGGGGGTCTTCCAACGCTGCGCTTTCCGGTGTGAGGTCATCATTCCCATTGATCGCAACCCGTTGAGCTATGTCGGTTACTCTGGTTCTCCTACAGATCTCCTCATTTCTGATTTGATCACGTTTAGAAACTCCAAGCATAGCTCTCTCCATCGCCCGGTGACCTACATACCTTAGGAATTATAAATCCTTTACAGACAAAGTTTTAGGACCCCAAAAAAAGGGTTCTGATCTGAAAAAATATTTACATAATGTACGGACTCCTCAGTGAGTCGGACTCACACTTAGCCGGATTTATTTTAATGTTGGACTACCCGCATTTCATTAAAAACATGTTAATCGCGAAACACCGGCTGCTATACGCGAGGCAGCTAGTTCTATAACTTCTAAGAACTGATAGCTATAGGTATCACTTATCATCTACATGGAATAGGTAGGTATACCTATCAACAGCGCCCTGCGTCGAGCTAGCACCGATATACCGCCGCGTATCGATCGATGTATCGTAGGGGTATTGATACAGGAAAATATTGTTATGCTATAGGTAATGATACTTAAAAGTCCGTTCCTTGACCTCACTCTAGGTGGACAGATGAGCCACCATCAAACGAGTCGCAGGGAGCCGCTGGATTCAGGCGGCGCAAGACCGTGGCATTTGGAAGTCCCTACAAGAGACCTATAACGTCCAGCAGTGGACGTCTATCGGTTGATGATGATGATGGCCGTTGAGCGTTTTAATAGCCTGAAAGTTGTCAAAATATCGATACTGTGGTATTGAGTTTTATCGATAGTCGATTATACCTAACAGGCATCGCTACTTCGGTCGAGCGAATTTCGACGTTGGCGGCGCGTAGGTGACACATCGGCGCATGATTCACAAGGTATAGGTACTGCGCGAGCGCAAGAATCCCTGACGTCAGTCCGCGTCCGGGACCTATGACCAATGCTGTACGGAAATTTATCGAACGGTGTAGGTAGAGTCATTCAATATTAAATGGGGACCCACGTTGCTAAAGTAAGCCAAACAATGGGAGGGATATTACGTCTATTTGGTGGCAGTATGAGCAGTCGGTCCAATCTATTGGTCTATTCAATTTATACTTGCTTTAACGGTGAAGGAAAACATCGTGAGGGAACCTGCATACCCGAGTTCTCCATAATGTTCTCAAAGATGTGTGAAGTCTGCCAATCCGCACATGGCTAGCGTGGTGGATTATGGCCAAAACCCTTCTCACTCTGAGAGGAGACCCTCTGACTCTGTAGTGAGCCGGCGATGGGTTGATCATGAAATCTATATAGGTACATTCGTGGATACACCACCTGCATTCATTCCAACTTCGGGTAGTAGGAGGAGGCTAGGACTCATGATCCAACCGTGTATAATATGAAGAGCATGATCGTGGTAGGGTTTCTCACGATTATTACAAATATCCATTTTACACTAAAAATATCGCAGAGTTGAGAGAATAGGCCCCAAGCGCGCGCCGATTCACGCCCGTCGCGTTCCGTTCTCCGACCGCAATGTTCAGTTTCTATATCTTTTGTATTTATAAGCATAACCTCCAACATTTCGTTCTGATGTGGCGTGGTGGAGCCGAAATCCTTCCGAGTTCCGACCTTATTGCGCGTAGATACCTACTTACTGTTTTTTGGAAATAGATAATTATTATTTATGTAACTTGATGGGTAAGTAAGTCCCATTTTGTTCCATTGAACTTGACGTCATCGGACAAAGTGAGACTTAAAATCTAAAATCCTAACTTGAACAATTGAGATTTTTCTTTCTTTAATAATAAAATAAACAAACTTTTCTTTTTTCTTCATCAACTCATCAGGATCATTTGTAGGAATCCGTACCCGAAGAGTGCCAACGGGACCCTAGAAATGATACTTATGACGTTCCGCCACGAAAAAATTAATTTTTTTATTACGTCAAAAACAATCAAGTTCGAGGTGACCCAAATGCTAGTATGTAGTTATATTTTGTCCGGTGACGTCCAAGAGTAGTAGGTATTATTGGGGCATCTGGATCATAGGAGATCCATATGCCCCAATCTATTAGAATAGATGCCACAATCTATTAGAATAGATGCCACAATCTATTAGAATAGATAAACATCATCTATTTGAATCGACGTAAATGAATAGGTGAAATTGAATAGATGAAATTTTATCTATTCAAATAGAGCAAAATGTATTTCTTAAACATAAGTTTTAATAGAATACGACGCTTCTCATCCATTGGAATAGATCCAATTCATCTATTCAAATAGATGTAAGTGGATAGGTATAAATATATGAAATTGAATAGATGAAATTTACCTATTCACATTGAACAAACCGTATTTTAAAATCAATTAGGAATAGATCCAATTTATCTATTCAAATAGATGTAAATGAATAAGTATAATATAAATGAAATTGAATAGACGAAATTTACCTATTCACATTGATCAAAATGTATCTATTTGTTAACCCGCTTAATTAGGATGGATGAATTTGAAAGGATAGGTAGGTAGGTGAAACGTAAGACTAAAACAAAATAATATAAATTTGAGTTCATTTATTAAAATATAAAGTTTGAAATGATATATCACTTATCTGTTTAAATTTCAAGTAATTCCAAAATATCTATTAGAATAATAAAACACTAAAAGATGGAGTTTAGTTATTTATTTATTACAATTCACTTATTTAAATAGGTAGAATAAAACACAAGTAATCCAAATTTAAATTTAAATTTAATATTGTAAATTTGTTTTTATGAGATATTTTTACCTATATTTTGTTGAATTTGTGCTATTATTTCTTTGATTTTAATATAAAGATCGTCAAAAAGTCCACATGTGACTACGTGTTGCACTGAAACTTCTAGGTCAGTACAGATGTCTTTATTGTTTACATCAAATATCTCTATTTTCACAATTTTAGTTCCTCGCACAGGGACTTTGATATATGTATAGAGGTGATCATCGTTATTTCTTCTTTTCCTGCTTGATGGCTCAGACTGCACTCTTTCCACGAAGTTGAAGAGGCCCTCATTATCCTAGAAAAGTACTTGAGTTTAAAATCCATTACAATCGAAATCTATTATCTAAATAGTAGGAGTATTATAAAACATAGTCTTCTAAACTTCTTAGAGGATTTCAGTTTGTTAGTATTTATTAGGTTTCATAGATAAAAATAGAAAGAAAATTAAAAAACTTATACTTAATGTTAAAATTTATTATTTTACTTACTGAGGACATCGTGACACGTCCGTTGTGATGGAAGCGAATATTGAAGAAGTAGTAAATGTTTAAATAAGATTTAAAAAATCGAATTATTGGAAAAACATGTATCACCGTAGAGAGCTTCAGGTACCTACTCATGTGACATCCTAAACGATCATTGTTTGATATTTCGAAATTTCATTCCTAGTAATGTTCATGAGTAATGGGCATGTATCTACATGTCCGTTTATTGAACGTTTTACGAACTGATTTAATTAATGAATATTTTATTGACGAAACCCGGCTGCAAAGCTTGACTTGATTTACAAATACATACCTATCTTAAAAATATTGATAAATAATTACAACAATTATAATAATATTATCAATCCGCGCTTGACCAGCGTGGTGGACTTCTTTAGTAGAGGCCAAACCATCTCACTCCGAAAGAGACCCGTGCTCTGTAGTGACCCAACGATGGGTTGATCATGATGATGATGATGATGATGATGATGATGATGATGATGATGATGATATTATGAGTAGTTAGGTTTGACCAGCGTGGTAGACTTCTTTAATGGAGGTCAAAACCTTATCACTCTGAAAGGACACCCGTACTCGGTAGTGAGCCGACAGTGATGATGATGATGATGATGATGATGATGATGATATTATGAGAAGTTAGGTTTAACCAGCGTGGTAGACTTCTTTAGTAGAGGTCAAAACCTTATCTCTCTGAAAGGACACCCGTACTCGGTAGTGAGCCGACAGTGATGATGATGATGATGATGATGATGATGATGATATTATGAGAAGTTAGGTTTAACCAGCGTGGTAGACTTCTTTAGTAGAGGTCAAAACCTTATCTCTCTGAAAGGACACCCGTGCTCGGTAGTGAGTCGACGGTGGGTTGATCACGATGATGATATTATGAGAAGTTAGGTTTGACCAGCGTGGTAGACTTCTTTAATAGAGGTCAAAACCTTATCTCTCTGAAAGGACACCCGTGCTCGGTAGTGAGTCGACGGTGGGTTGATCACGATGATGATGATGATATTATGAGAAGTTAGGTTTGACCAGCGTGGTAGACTTCTTTAATAGAGGTCAAAACCTTATCACTCCGAAAGGACACCCGTGCTCGGTAGTGAGCCGACGGTGGGTTGATCATGATGATGATATTATGAAAAGTTAGGTTTGACCAGCGTGGTAGACTTCTTTAGTAGAAGTCAAAACCTTATCACTCTAAAAAGAGACCCGTGCTCGGTAGTGAGCCGATGGTGGGTTGTTCATGATGATGATGATGATATTATGAAAAGTTAGGTTTGACCAGCGTGGTAGACTTCTTTAAAAGAGGTCAAAACCTTATCACTCTGAAAGGAGACCAGTGCTCGCTAGTGAGCCGACGCGGGTGGGTTGACCATGATGATGATGATGATGATGATGATGATGATATTATGAGAAGTTATGTTTGACCAGCGTGGTAGACTTCTTTAGTAGAGGTCAAAACCTTATCACTCTGAAAGGAGACCCGTGCTCGGTAGTGAGCCGACGGTGGGTTGATCATGATGACGATATTATGAAAGTTAGGTTTGACCAGCGTGGTAGACTTCTTTAGTAGAGGTCAAAACCTTATCACTCTGAAAGGAGACCCGTGCTCGGTAGTGAGCCGACGGTGTAGGTAGGTGCAGTAGTCAATCGTATTAATATTCTATAATTGAACTTATTTCTTTAATTTTAAGTGTTAAATTTGAATAACATTTTTTATTCGAGATATATTGCTGTGAAAGCTTGCTTTTATTAACACAATGCAATGCCACCCAACGCGATGATTTCGACACCCCATTGTTCTTGTACGTATCCGTTTTACTAACTATATAAAATAATTTGTCCGCCCATTGAATATTTTTAACCGATTAAGGCAAAGGAAGGGTTATGCTTTCAGCAGTGTATGTATGTTTGTATGTATTTGTATTAATGTATGTTCCAGCGTAGCGCCTAAACTATGGAGCTGATTTGAATAATGTGCTGACAAGCGATTCGTTATTATGATTCAGCTGACATTTTAGCTTCTTAATATATAAAAAGAAAAGGTGACTGACTGGCTGACTGACTGACTGACTGACTGACTGACTGACTGACTGACTGACTGACTGATCTATCAATGCACAGCTCAAACTACTAGTCGGATCGGGCTGAAATTTGGCATGCAGATAGCTATTATGACGTAGCCATTCGTTAAGAAAGGATTTTTGAAAATCAACCCATCATACTGATGATGATGATGATGATGATGATGATGATGATGATTGTGTTATTGTTAAACAAAGCTAACCATACTAAAAATATGACGAGGAAACCCGGCTGCAAACAATAATATAATATCAAATAGAATTGTTATGGATAATAATTGTTGCATATGTCTGTTCATTGAATATTTGATCATACAAACCTTAAGTGGTATGTTTGAAAGAAGAACCAGAGGCGAGATGTTGTATGGCTTTACTGAATTTTACGCTGACGCGAAGATTTCGCCAATGGGTTAGAGGAATTCCTTTATGAGTAACTTTAATGTAAGTGTATATCCGTTTATTGAATATTTTTCAAACTAATTTGAAGGAAGAAACTTTTAATTATGACAACCAAACCCGGCTGAAAAACATAAGATACATGGAAATATTGTTATGTTAATAAATTGGTATTTATTTTTGTTAGTTGAACATTTTACCATACAAACTTTACCAATGCGGCAGAAAAGAAAACCAGAGGCAAATCATAGTCTAAATTTAAAAATTATTCATATCTTAACTCTAACTTCGTTATTTCTTTCACCTTAAGTGTTAAATTTGATTAGCATTTTTCACCTTAGGGAAAATGCTTGTGATGCTTTTTTTTATTCACACATTTACATGTCTCCAGAACTATTTAAGTTTTCATAACACATGAGGATCATCTTATTCCCTCGCTACCAGTCTCATCGTGCAGAACTCCTCAAGTCAAGCAGTTCAGAAGTTTTTCCTGTGCAAAATTAAAATGTAAGTACATACCTACGTTTACTGCTATATTTTGTAAATAAATCATTGTACTCTGAATATGACATCATTTTAATTACATAATCATGTTTATCTTGTATATTGAAAGTACCTATAGCCCAAATAGTATATATAATTTTAATAGAAGTATTTAAATAGAATATAGAAGTACTATATATTTAATAGAATTATTTTTATAGTGTAGTATATATTTTAATAGACGTTCTTTTTAATAATAAGTAGTAACTTTATAGGTGTTTTGAATAAAAGGTAATGAAACGGAGGGGGGAATATTTTCTTCTATTCATTACCTACCGATTATTCAAAAACATGTAAAGTTACTAATGTTCAATTCCATTAATTTTAAATTGTATTATTGTTTATGTTTTAAATTGTAATATGTTGTAATTGTATATTGAAAGTACCTATAGCCCAAATAGTATATATAATTTTAATAGAAGTATTTTAATAGAATATAGAAGTACTATATATTTAATTGAATTATTTTTATAGTAAAGTATATATTATAATAGACATACTTTTTAATAGTAAGTAAGTAACTTTATAGGTGATTTTAATAAAAGGTAATGAAACGGAGGAGGGAATATTTTCTTCTATTCATTACCTACCGATTATTCAAAAGCGTGTAAAGTTACTAATGTTCTATTCCATTTATTTTAAAAATTTAATAAATATAAAATTGTAGATTTCTTAGGATTTCTCGATTTCATTTTAATTTCAGGTTTATTAAAATTAAAACTTCGATTCAATTGTTTTAATGATAGCATTTTTCTTTAATTACAGGTCTGACAACGCTGATTTGCTGTTCCCTTCTCCGCGTGCCGAGAGCAGCGATACCTCATCTTCATCCTCATCTCATAGTAAGAAGAAAAGGAGGCGAGAGACCGAACAAGCGAGTGCAAATACTTCGAAAAAAGCAGCAAAAATAACCGCTGTCGACTTGTTTGGCAGTGACTCCGAGGATGAAGGTGAAAAAATGCCGACAGCTCCCACTGCAAAACCGGTGCTAGCAAGTTATATCACACGGCGGGTGGCTAATGGGCACAGCAGACAATTAATTGAGTCGAAAAATGGGACTCATTATATCGAATTAAAAATTTATAACTGCAACGAAATTGAAAACACTCCACCAATGAATAGATGGCGTCAGGCCATTGTTACAGTTAAGAACAGAACTAATACTGATACAGAAGCCTGGCGCCATCTATCCCAATTCATAGCGGCAGTTCGAAAAGAATACAAGAAAAGCCCACCAAGCTTCGTGAATTCATATTTTTAAATATGAATTCACGAAGCTTGGTGGGCTCTCGGCATTAAGCATCATGATGCAGAGAGTTATTATATTTTATTTTAGATACATTTACGAGTTTGTACTAATAAAGGGTTTGTAAAATCTGGCGTGCATTTTTATATTCCTTCTTTTGTATTCCTTTATATTCAATTGAAATAATTATAATTCCTTATCTTTTTTGTTATTCAATTAAAATAATGTTTTATGCTCTTTAATTTGTGTTTTATTTCTTACAGCTACTACAACGAACATCGTTGAACCACCACGTTGTGAATTCAAAGATAAGACAAAGATGGTTGAATGTGAGAAATGTAATATTTTAATACCTAAAAATAAAATTTCACATCATTTAAGAACAACAATTCATAAATCTAAATGTCTAGTTAGAACGGATATTGAAAATATAGAAATAATTACTACTGCTTTTAAAAATAGAATTGTCACTTATCGTTTGAATATCCCACAAAAAGAGAATTATTTAGACCCAGATTCCTTTATGTGCGACAGTAAAACGAAAATTTTAAACCTAATTAAAACATCAATAAATGAACATAAATGTATTAAGATTTATTTTGAACTTTTTGCATATTATACTTTACCCGAGTCCTATGAAATGGAACTCAAATCATTTAGTACTAAATACGAAACACTGTTTTGTACTTCAGATTTATATTATTTTTATGATAATCTCGTAAGCGCGCTTACAAGTAACATGTCCGAATTTGAACACAAGAAATCGGGCTGGACCATTCACTCAATAAGTCATTTAGAAATTAGTATTAGTAAATATAATCCTTTACGAGGTGGAATGTACATTGATTTACCTACAAAAATTAAAAATACCAAGAGTTGTTTAAATATTAAAAACAATGATAATCACTGTTTTTTGTGGTGTGTCATTGCTGCTTTGTTTCCATCAAAACATAATGTATGCAGAACCAGTTCATATCCGAACTATGCAGATATACTTAATACGAGCGGAATGTCATTTCCACCATCCTCAAAAGACATAAGTTTATTTGAAAAAAATAACAGTAGTATAAGTATTCAAGTATATGGCTTAGATATTAAAAATAATGTAACTGGACCTTTGTATGTCACACAGAATAAAAAAATAAATCATATTAATTTATTATACATTGAAAAAAATGGAATTGGACATTATTGTCTTATTAAAGATCTTCTGCGTCTCGTACGTAAACAGAACACTAAGCATAAAGGTAAAATGTTTTTATGTGATAGATGTTTGCAGTTTTACTGTAATAAAATCAAATATGATCAACATAACTGTTCAAAAATAGTTACAGAATTACCGGATAAGAACAGTAAACTAAAATTTAAGAATTACGAAAGAAAACAAAAAGTGAAATTTGTCATTTACGCTGATTTTGAAAGTGTATTGCTTCGCGTTGATGATCCCCATAAAACATCTACCCAGCGCACACACAGGGTCAGACGACATCAAGCTTCTTGTTTCGGATTTTATGTTTGTTGTTCGTATGATTCAAATTTAAATAAGTATGTTTCATACAGAGGTTCAGATTGCGTAGAAAAGTTTGTAAAATATTTAATTGAAGAGATACTAACAATTCACAACATTTTGTCGGATAAAAAACCAATGTTACCCTTAACAAAAACTCAAGCGGATGAATTTCGAAACGCCGTTAATTGTCACGTTTGTGACCAATTATTATTCGATGATAGAGTCCTAGATCATGATCACATTACTGGACAGTACCGAGGCGCTGCACACTCGTACTGTAATTTATTGTATAAAGAGTGTTCATATGTACCAATTGTTATTCATAATTTGTCGGGTTATGACAGTCATCTGTTTATTGAGAAATTAGCCGAGCATCCGGGAAAAATTGAAATCATCCCTAAAAGCAAAGAGAAATATCTTTCGATAACAAAATTTGTGCCAGTTTGTAATAATGAGAGTTTTAAAATGAGATTTATAGATTCATTTCAATTTCTGAATTCAAGCATAGAAATACTAAGTAACAACTTATCAAAAAACGATCTAATTCATTTTAAGAAATGTTTCCCCGTTAGAAAACAGTTTGACTTGTTAAGAAAAAAGGGAATTTATCCCTATGACTACGTTGATTCATGGGACAAATTTGAGGAAATCCAGCTACCACCAAAAGAAAACTTTTATAATAGTTTAAAATTAGAACATATTAGTGATGATGACTATGAACGTGCTAAATTGATATGGCAAACTTTTGATATTCATTCGCTTGGTGATTACACAGATCTGTATTTAAAGAGTGATGTTGTCTTATTATGTGATATATTTGAAAGTTTCAGAAAAAACTGTTTGCTTTATTATAAACTGGATCCGTTGTATTATATGTCTTCTCCTGGTTTAAGTTGGGATGCAATGCTATTATCTACTGGAATACAATTAGATTTGATCGATGATTTAGAAATTTATGAGTTTGTTGAAAAAGGTATTCGAGGAGGATTAGCACAATGTTCACTTCGACATGCTAAAGCTAATAACAAATACCTTCCAGATTATAATGATTCTAAACCTTCTACTTATTTGCTTTATCTAGATTGCAATAATCTCTATGGTTATGCTATGACTAAAAAAATACCGGTATCTGATTTCCGTTTCTTATCCCAAGAAGAAATAGCAAGTTTTGATCTTTCTGATACTTCTAACGATTCTGATTTTGGATATATTTTAGAAGTAGACCTTGTTTATCCTGATATTTTACACGACGGTCATAAAGATTTGCCATTTGCCGTGGAAAAATTCACTCCACCAGGAGGAAAGACTTCAAAATTAATTGCGAATTTATATGATAAATATAAATATGTAATTCATTATACGCATTTAAAAGAATGTATTAGAAACGGTCTGATATTAAGGAAATGTTATCGTATTTTATGTTTCCGCCAAGAAAACTTTTTAAAGAAATATATTGATTTAAATACACGATTAAGAAAGTCAGCTACATCTGAATTCGAAAAAGACTTTTTTAAACTATTAAACAACTCAGTCTTTGGCAAAACTATTGAAAATAAACGCAAACAAGTTAATGTTAAATTAGTCACAAAATGGAATGACAATGATAACAAAACGAAAAAATGCCTTTCTGCTGAAAAATTAATTGCTCGCCCTAATTTAAAAAATGTTTCAGTGTTCTCTGAAAATTTTGTAGCCATTCAATTAGAAAAAGAAAAAATAATCCTTGATAGACCGATTTATATAGGATTTACCGTTTTAGAATATGCAAAGGAACATCTTTATAAGTTTCATTACAATTTTGTGAAAAAACTTTATTCTGAAAGAGCAAAATTATGTTATACTGATACAGATAGTTTAATATACTTCATAGAAACAAGAGATGTTTACGAAGATATTAAGAAAAATATTTGTAAGTTTGATACAAGCAATTATCCAGCATTAAATGTTTTTGGTATTCCTTTAATCAATGGGAAAGTGCCTGGTCTGTTTAAAGATGAGTTAGGAGGTGACATCATAGAAGAATTCATTGGTTTAAGGGCTAAACTTTACTATATAAATAGTTTAAAGCATAAAGTAAAGAAAGCAAAAGGTATTTCTAAATGTATTAGTCAACGTCTAAGTTTAAATAAGTACAGAGATACTTTGAGAGACGATAAAACTTTAAGGTGCAAAATGAATATAATAAGATCTATAAAGCATGTATTATATACTCAACAAATAAATAAAATTGTGTTGAACAGGAATGACGATAAACGTCAAATTTTATCGAATCAAGTAGAAACCTTACCCTGGGGGCATGCAAAGACAATTTTATAGTGTAAGAAATTCTACTTACCTGCATACTGTTCTTATAATTATGTATATTTTCAGTTACTCATGTAGTACAAATATAAAAATATGAATGATGCTTGTTAATAAGATTTTTATGAATAAATGATTTGTAACTTATTTTATTTTGATTTTTACTTCCCTTATAATATGGTTTTGGTATTTTACATAGCTTAACTATAAATACTTTGGATGAATGGATTATAAATCAAATGGTATGATGAAGTTGATTAAACAACCCCTTTCATTAAATATAAATACTATAAAATTATGTGAAGACAAATTATGTGTAAAGCATAGTGAACTTTTACCCAATTCTATTCGTTGTATAATTTGTGGACCATCAAATTGTGGAAAAACAAATGTTATGCTTAATTTGCTATTACATTCTAATGGACTGA
Source organism: Maniola hyperantus (assembly GCF_902806685.2). Classification (NCBI taxonomy): domain Eukaryota; kingdom Metazoa; phylum Arthropoda; class Insecta; order Lepidoptera; family Nymphalidae; genus Maniola; species Maniola hyperantus. Next base: position 6,345,841 of record NC_048553.1, read on the forward strand.
AATTTAAAAATATATATTTATATTCTAAAACAGCGTTTCAACCTAAGTACGCATTTTTAGCTGCTGTTTTAAAAAATATTCCGGAAGTGAATTTTTTCGTTTTTGATGGCAGTAACATTATTCATCCTAATAAAGCTTTACCAAACTCTGTAATCATATTCGATGACGTCGCATGTGAGGATCAAACAAATATACGTACTCACTTTGCGATGGGAAGACACAAGCAACTAGATTGTTTTTATTTAACTCAAACTTATTCCAAAATCCCAAAACAATTATTACGTGACAATGCAAATTTACTGATTTTATTTAAACAAGATGATGTCAATCTTAAACACGTATTCGAAGAACACATTAATTCGGATATATCATGGTCCAAATTTAAAGAAGTTTGTACAACGGTGTGGAAGGAGCCACATAACTTCTTAGTAATTAATAAAGACTGTAATATGAACAAAGGGAGATATAGGAAAACTTTTGACACCTTTATTATATTTAAATAATATTTATAATTACAATGAACATATAAATATTGGAAAAACATAAAAAGCAATCATTGACAAAAAATCTTTGAACTGTCGTACATGAGTTTGGTATAATGGAGCAAAATCTAAAAAAGCAATTATTACAATCAGTTAATTCTATAAAAAATAAATTAAAACATATGCGTAACGTAGATGATCATACAGATTTAAATCTGAATAGGATTTTGAAACCTATAACAGCGCCATTAAAAGTGTTAGTTGATACCTCTAAACCTACGTGTAAAGAGGAAAAGAAAAATAAAGAACCAAATGAAGAGATGTCTCACGGAAATTTAAGTAAAATCATGGAAAATGAAGATCTAAATGAAAAAAAATACGATTCACATACTGGCAAATTTAATAATAATAATGAAGATAAAATTGACAGTTTCGAAAAAAAAATATATACAGATCTAGACATTTCATTAGAAAAAGATGATATTATCGATATTTATGACAATATGGATATTCCATTTGGAATACGAAAGGAAAGCGATAAAAACATAATGATTGGAAATTCAGAGGTACGATTTACTAAAATTGAAAACCCTTTAATGGGAGATAAAACTATTATGCTAAACATTGGTGGGCGATCATATGAATTAACTCCTGGCTTAAAAGAACTTTTACTACGTAAGAAACCTGATTTGTCGCTTATACAAGACAAAGACAAACTTGTATATAAAGATATATTATATAACACTAACGCGCATAAAAGAGACTATCATGCTTATGGACAAATTAAAGGAGATAAAGGTGTTAAGTATCGAGAAATAATAAAACCCTTATTTTTCGATTCTAAAATTAGTTCAAAACAGGGTGGCACATTATCAACTCTTAAAAAAAAATTTAAACCAAATACAGATCTTGTATATTGGGATGATCCGAATGAATTAGTCGATAGGTTAAAATTGCTTATTGCTTCAAAAAATGCTGGCAATACTAGCCATGATAATGAAATAATATCAATAATAGAAGAACTTAGAGAAGCTGGTATCATCAAAGAACAAAAGTAATGGTATATTTCACAGTTCTTTTAGTATGCAGCTAATACTTCAACATGAACGTTGATAAATTTGGGCATCATTTGAATAAAAAACCCAAATTTCATAATAATATTGTTACAAATAACTTTTCTCTGAAGATATTAAATGATGGAAATTTAGATGCTGAAAATAAAATAATAACCAATTTACATATTCCTGTAAATGCATCTGATAGTGTTACGAAAGAATACGTTGACAACTTTATAACCGACTGCAATAAAAAAATTACAACCATAAATGACTTAGTCACGGTAATGATAACCAGGGTAAATAATTTAGAAAAACTGAACGATAACAAGAAAAAGATCAAGAATGAGCAAATTAGATGTGATAAACGAAATCCATAAGTATGCTAGAGTACATTTCCCAAGAAGGCGAGTAATAATGAAAGATATAGATGATTTATGGCAAGCTGATTTAATAGATATGCAGTTTGTTTCAAGAGAAAATTCAGGTTATAAATACATTTTGGTGGTTATTGATACATTTTCAAAGTATGCTTGGGCATATCCACTCAAATATAAAAGAAAGGAGGTTGTGTGTAATGCGTTTAAAACATTGCTTAACGGTGGTCGTATACCCAAAAACTTACAAACTGATTTTGGTACCGAATTTTATAATGATAAATTTAAACAGTTGACTAATTCTTACAAAATAAATCATTATTCAACGTATTCTACAAAGAAAGCATCAATTGCAGAACGATTCATAAGAACGTTAAAGTCAAAATTATATAAAGAATTTAGCCTAAAAGGAAAATATAGGTGGGTTGATGGTACCTTGGATAAGATCATTGACGATTATAATAATACTCATCATCGTACCATCAATCGGAAGCCATGTGAAGTGGATGCAATTAATAAGAGAATGATATTAGAAAGATATAAACTACAAAAAAGTCAGTCTCGTCTTGTAAATAAGCTGGGGCGATTGAAAGTTGGTGATTCTGTACGTATAAGTAAATATAAAGGAGCATTTGAAAAGGGATATACACCTAATTGGTCAACAGAAATATTTAAAATCATTAAAGTGAATGAAACAATTCCTATTACTTATTTATTAGAAGATTCAAGAGGTCAACCTATTTTGGGGTCATTTTATTCTCAAGAATTACAGAAAACAAAACATCCGGACATATACCTTGTAGAAAAAGTTTTAAAAA